>NC_072439.2:50045000-50665000 GCF_028878055.3 Symphalangus syndactylus | reverse complement strand
TTGACCTCCCAGGCCCAAATGATCTTCCCACCCCAGCCTCCAGAGAAACTGGAACTACAGGCATAGGTCACCATGCCTGGCTAATTTTTTTTTTCTTGCTCCAGTGAATTCTCATTAGTTCCTGGAAGGGTACAACTTTGTTGGTGGTAGAGGTGGGAAACGGGAAGGTAGATGATGTAAACTGTAAATCTGTCTTGACTTAATAGCTTCCGTTGACCTTGTAACCCTGTAAAAGTTCAGTATAATTTGTTTCTAGAAAAATCTTATCCCAAGAAAAGGTCAGAATCTATCCCCTAGTTTCACATATAATTCAGAATATCCTGTAAAAAGTAGAATTTAAATTAGCAATTCCAGATGGTCTAACCTAAATTGCAAATTCCATAATTTTCTTTAATATTTATAAAAAATAACTAGGGAAAAGGGCTCAGTAAATAAGAGGAATGACTTACAAATTGTTGATTCTGTTGGGCCATAGATGTAGTGGGTTTCATATCGAGTTGATAGAACATCAGTGCCAATCTTTGCAACTTTGGCCTGGAGACAAAAGAAAGTTAGAGTGAGATAATAGAATACTGTGTAAATACCAAGGAATATGTAATTATGTATGTATGCAATTTTTTAATGGAGTCTTACAGGTTAGGCACTGTGCTTAGCCCTTGATTTTTAGTTTCAAGACTCATAACAACCCTATGAGATGGACAGTACTATTTCCTGGTTACTTGGAACTGGTGAAGCCGGAATTCAGTTCCTGGTTTTAACAAAACCAAAGCCCATACATACATATATACGTAAATGTGTAAATTACTAGGGATGAAAAAGAGTCAAATTTACCAGTTATTTGGCATTTGAAGATCAAAATAAAATAAATGGTTAAATGAGAAACTTATTTTCAGTAATATGTGTGGTAAGTATAAAGACTTGGCTGGGCACAGTGGCTCACGCCTGTAATCCCAGCACCTGCGGAGGCCAAGGTGGGCAGATCACGAGGTCAGGAGATCGAGACCATCCTGGCTTTACCAAAAATACAAAAAGTTAGCTGGGCGTGGTGCCATGTGCCTGTAGTCCCAGCTACTTTGGAGGCTGAGGCAGAAGAATCGCTTGAACCAGGGAGTCGGAGGTTGTAGTGAGCCGAGATTGCGCCACTACACTCCAGCCTGGTGACAGAGCGAGACTCCATCTAAAAAAAAAAAAATAAAAAAATAAAGACTTAAATATGCAGTCAATTATATACAGTAATGTCATATCTCATTTTGTGTTTCTACTCTTCCTTTTCTTTCTCTCTCTCCTCATTCCTTTCTTTTAAAATATAAAATATATATTATTTTTCCTGTCAGTTTTTTTGGCTTTAGATAATTGTCTCTTCTGAGAGTTTCTCCAGTTTCTTCCATGTTTTACATTCCTTGGTCCCTAACAGGCTCATATTGCTACAGGATCTTCTCTACTCATCTGACTTCAGCATACCAAGGGAAGAAGGGCATTTGACTGCTCTTTAAAATAGTTGTTAATTAGGGTGTCTCTTTCAGAGTGGCATTTTGTCATGACCTTTTAAAACACATTAGTGTTTTGTGCTATGAGAGTGATTGTCAGAATGAATTTTAATGGAATATAGTTACTAACATATTTGCACTCACAAATAAAGATTTTTAAAAGACTATATGTATAATATATATAATCAAGAAATAATTTTTTTCTTAATCAATTTAGTTGTTATGCAAGAACTCTCATTTTACTCAAAGTGGTTTTTTTTTGTGGATATGTATTTTTTTTTTTTTTTTTTTTTTTTTTTTTTTTTTTTTTTTTGAGACGGAGTCTCGCTCTGTCCCCCAGGCTGGAGTGCAGTGGCGCAATCTCGGCTCACTGCAAGCTCTGCCTCCCGGGTTCACGCCATTCTCCTGCCTCAGCCTCTCTGAGTAGCTGGGACTACAGGTGCCCACCACCACGCCCGGCTAATTTTTTTGTATTTTTAGTAGAGACGGGGTTTCACCGTGGTCTCGGTCTCCTGACCTCGCGATCCACCTGCCTCGGCCTCCCAAAGTGCTGGGATTACAAGCGTGAGCCACCGCGCCCAGCCGTGGATATGTATTTTTTTAACCCATAATGTCATTTTCCTAACAGTGGATTGAAATCACGGTGCTGTACATTGGTATGCATTAATCGAACTCACGCACTCAGATTATCACCTAGATTGGATAATAAATGACTATGGGCCATATATTGCTGGTATGTTTTCTTTGTTGTATATATGGAGATGATTTTAATGACTGATTCAAGTCTGTGCTCCAATTAACATTAAATGCTGTTGTGCTAAATACAATGGACTGAGGTCAGAATGAAAATTGTAACCTCTTAAAATTTTTAAAATATTTTATGAGGCAGTATTTGGACCACAGCTGTTACTGGAAGTGCTATATTTGCCAATCACCATGGGATCTGGACCACTATTTTTATTTTATTTTTTAATTTTTTAAATTTTATTTTGTCTGTTTTATTTATTTTCTTCTATAGCAATTCAAAATATTTATCCCTCTATGCACCCATTCACTCTGTCACTTCCTGTGATTCATTGGAACCCATATGCAGAATTTTTTTTTTAAAGCTCACATTATCAAATCAGTTTTTATAAAAAAAAAGGTGCTTAATGGATCATAGTTTTGGAAAGATAACATATTCTTAGGAAGCTTCACAAACATTTATAATCTTCTTTAGATAGTAAAAGAATATAATTTCCAAGTTGATCAGGATAAAAATACAATTTATCTTCTTAAATCTGATATCTGGGGGGCAGGACTAGTGAATGTCTTTGCTATTCTATTAGGTTTTTTCCGTGCATGGTTTTACCGTATGACCCATGGTAAATGTTAAACCCCACGATGAGCTGTGTTGTAATAGACTTCTATTGTGCCTTGCCTAGACATTTCTTCCCGATATTTTTTTCCTCCTGAGAATCACATCAAAAGAATTTATTATCTATATACTTTTATCAATGAAAAATTAAAGATCATGATTTTAACTTTAAGGCAAATTTCATTAGTTCTTTTCTTTGACATTAAAATGTGAAATTCTTTCAACCTACCCAAGTTAATGAAGAACAGACTGAAAGTCAATGGTGGTGTCGATGCATGAAACGCAAACTTTTGTCTACGTACCAAGTCTTCGTGGTTAGGTGGCAGTTTTGATGTATATCCATAGGGAAACAATAGCATCTGGGAGTAAGAATGGAAGGTGATGTAAACCTTGATTTCATTCAGGTGGCTTCTAATGAAATCAGTGACAGCTTTCGTCTCTTTCTCGGACTCTGGTGCAGAGCCCCGATAGTCATCTGCACATGGGTCATTGGTGTTAGGAATGGCTGCAGAAGACATAGGTGGATGAGACCACAGTCTACTCCCTATGCATATAGCTCCTGCCTCTTCTAATGTATTATAGATTCACAGAATGTTTTAAATGTTTTTGCCTCTCATGTTTACAGGGCTGCTTCAATGTCTCTTGTATCATAGTCACTACAGATTAACATTGCACACACATGCCAGATTGTAACAGACTTAGCCCACTGGAATATTCTAAGCCTTGTTTACGTCCTTGTCCTTTCCCAAGGCCACAGGAATAATAAATCAGAAGCAGCTTATGACATGGAGCCAGATAGACTCCAGTTCTAATTCAACCCCAGCTCTAATGTGCTGGGGGCTGGTGTGAATTACCTTCTCTGGGCACAAGTTTCTTCAGCCTTTTTCAGCAGAAAGCTCTCAATTAGGGATAGCTGCTGCTATTATCATGTTCATTATGGTAGAATACAGTTAAAAGCTCAGGTGATGTTTTCAACAAAATTAGGCACAGAAGAAATACATAAATTGGGGCAATGGTAATTTCTCCTTGAAAGTGTGCAGTGATAAAGTCATAGTTGTATAGCAACTAAAGCATCGTCTGATGTAGCAGGCCTCTGCTTATCATCGTATTTCCGTTAAACTGTTTCACTTTCTTTGCTCCAGATGACTCTTTTCACTAAATATCTGAAAAACTATCTGTATGTTGCTTTTAACCACCGATATTTCTTACATCAGGAAGCAGAGGAAATTGAGGTCTTTATTCAGATTATCTGAATTTTTATGCATTTGGATTGTGCTTAATTTTTTAGCAAACTAGATACAGTAAGTAAGAGATGGTTTGATAAACAGTCCCTTCCTCCTTATTTCCTTCCACACAGCAAAACATCCCTTAATGGTAGTGATGATTGTCTTTCGTGTTATAGATACAAAAGTTAACACTCACTCAAAGCATAACTATTTTTACTGAGCAAGTAGGTGTTTTAGTTAAGTTTGGGGCCTAAATATTCCTTATAGCAATTTTCCTTGATAGCAAGTCTGCTACTCACAGTTCCATGAAGCATTAAAATTCCTGTTGAGGTCAGTGCCGATGCATTTGGAGTTCTGGTTCTTGGAACGATTTTTTCTCCACATGCGGTTCTGCCAGATTGAATGATGTAAGTGTTTACACAAGATCAGTTTGCATTTTTCAATTTGATCATTTCAAATTCTCTCTGCAGGTGTCTGCAACTTTCTTTGAAATCTATCTAGTTATCTTGAGGCCCTTTATTATAAAGAGGAAAAAATATTGTTTTCTTATAATTTGTAGTATTTTCAGAATCATGGTTTTTAATATTATATCCTTAGGCTTTGATGAAATAATTCAGTTAATTTTAAACACTGTTGATTAGTTCTCAGTATTAGAAGATGACTAATGGTGTTCTGAAATTAACCATAATTTAAATTATAACTTCATTAGCTTTCTCACCATATATAGATTCAGATATAATGCAGGTCAAATTTTTACTGTTGGAGCATTATTTGCAGAAAATAACTTGATGTAACAGTATCTGTTTGAGAGTTCTTATTTAGCGAAAGCAGGATAATAAAATATACTGTAAAAAGACAAATAGGTATCTGTATCTCTCTTTTATTTTTTTGATACAGTGATTCTACCTCAAATTCTATTCAAAATTGATGAAATACAAAGGTTTTTGTTTTAAAATCAATTAATTGGCTTTATTTTTAGCTAGATATGCCATATCATATAATGCAATCATACATTTCCTCTATAATTACTACTTTATTTCATTTTTCCACATAACTAGCTTCAGTAGCAAAAATTTTATATTATTTTAAGGATACCTATGCAACCAAGAAATCATACTTAATTTGAAACTGAGATTTTTACTTTTCTGAATTAGAATTAACTAGTTACCTAAACCCTAAGCTGAAGGCATAACAATGTGTATTAAAGCCTGTAAATAATATCTAAATGCAAACAAGAGAGTAGAGAGCAGTACCTTTGTCCATGACCAAATATATCCATCAACATTGAACACAGGAAGAATGTAAAAATTCATTCGGTCCAATAGTTTGGTCATAATTTTGTTTCTCCCATAAGTTTTGGTTGCCTGTAGGAGGAGAAAAAAAATTAAGCTATTGGTATGAAGTTTAGCTATTACGTGGAAAGCTGTGGTTATAATAGTAATAACTTGAGTCACTTCCCAAGATCACATGCTTTCAAACATATTTTCCCTAAAATTAACAAAAATAATCCATGTAGATTACAGGGGAAAAAAACCTAACTTATTTAGCTAGTGACATTAATGGAAATGAACAGTCTTTAAAGGAGCATTTAATTATCGAGACTTGTAGCATTCCAAATGTAGCATGAGAGTTATGTTTCATAGAAAGATTGGAAGCCAAATGGAAAATTTGTAATACAACTTATTTTTAATTGATTCTCTCACATCCTTTACATAAATACAGATTGAGTCTGTAAGCACAGGAATATGAAAATATTGGAGAGAATTTGTGAGATAGTTATATGCAGAATTAAATAAAAAAATTTGTATTAATAAAATACCCAAGAATTCAGATGTTGAACAACTTTTTTTTTTTCCTATATCTGACTGAAATTTCTCTAATCACATGCACTTTCTGTAGCTACCTAAAATCTCTCTCACCACTCTTGGGAAGTCCTTCCAGGTACATCTGACTTGAAGAGGAGATTTTTTGTAGACCTGTGATGTGCGTTCCTTTATGTGTTGAATAGGGGGAGCTCTTGGCCCTCAGTTGGGAGAGCAAAAGTAACTACAGGTCACTTCCTGGTGGATTCTTTTCTAGAAAAAGTATCTATGCCCAGAAAACCATTGTTATACATATTTCACCAGTGAGCCATGTGCAAAAGCTGACAGAAAGAGAAAATTAAAATATGGTAGGAGTCCAAATACATTGGCAATAGAGTGAGAGGAATATTGAATATATAAACTAGATTAACCTTTCAAAAAAGTGAATTATAGGCTGGGTGTGGTGGCTCATGCCCGTTATCCCAGCACTTTGGGAGGCCGAGGGGGGCGGATTACTTGAGATCAGGAGTTTGAGAACAGCCTGGCCAACATGGCAAAACCCCGTTTCTACTAAAAATATAAAAATTAGCCGGGCGTGGTGGTGCATGCCTGTGGTTCCAGCTACTTTGGAGGCTGAGGCAGTAGAATCGCTTGAACCCAGGAGGCGGAGGTTGCAGTGAGCCAAGATTGCACCACTGCATTCCAGCCTAGGTGACAGAGTGAGACTCTGTCTCAAAAAAAAAAAAAAAAAAAAAAAGTTGAGTTATTTTTCACTCAGAAAGGACACTTAAATATTAAAATTCCAAGTACATGTGTGACCAACGTATTATCTAAACAGGAATTAAAATTAAATATCTATGTTTTGAGCTCATTGAAGAAAAGTTACATTTGTAGGTTATGTGAAGGTTGTTTCAGATTTTCCATACTCGACTACAAGAAAAACTTTCATATGATAGCCCAAGAAAAGTCTGAGTTTCATAAACTCTTAGCTTGAGTTTAAGAATTGTTTGAAGGGAAGGTGTCAGTTTCATAAAAACTGTAATGATGAGTAAAATTCAGAGCATTTCTTCCCTGACAGCACCAAGTGTGGGCTCTTCTAGCTAAGTGGAATTGTGTGTTTGGAAAGGATGTTGCCACTCAGTGAAGCGCTGGAGACTCGGCAGTCAAAGGAGAATTGGGAGAGTCTTCTGATTCACTTACCTGATAGACAAACCACTGGCAGAATGCTGGGGAGACCCATTCTCGTGCGTGAATGCCACAATCCATAAAAATAGCCTTTCTTCTTTCATTCTTTTTCCCAATCTATTTAGAAATAAACTTGAGATATTGTTTTGAACAAACTCACACATCGATCCCTTGTTGACCAATAACTCATTCATATTCTCAAAGCAATTCTTTCCCCTGTCTATTGTTGAATGAGAACCATGTATGCACATATTGTTCTCAGAAGGGACCATGGGACATATCTTTAAATGTCTATATGTAATTCATAATCTATTACAATATATATTTTTCAAAAAATTTTTCTAGTGTCAGGGCAGCTGGTAGGATTTTGAAAAAAATTCATATCCCATTGTTTTTATTTTATTCTAACATCCTGTGTTCTGAGAAACTGATTATAAGTCACTTTTGTTTCTGCCATTTCCTTTTGTTTTTCTGGTTTTGTAAACTGGTGCTATTTACCCTGGAGTGGAGAAGATCTTGTGTTGGAGTGGGGAAGGGAAATAGTACTGGATACTTGAATGGCTGTCATTTTAAAGAGTGCAGATTTGTTTTGAGTAGTTGGAAATAATGAATGAATGGGGGTTCGGGATGTGGATGGGCTTCTCGCTTGTTAAGTGGCCGCTTCAGGGAGCAGTATCTTTGGATGCGCAAAAATCCAGCAGCAATGGAATGGAAATTGTTGACTCTGTTACAGGGAACCCTCAAGCAATACAGGGTTGAAATGCCTAACATACTGTTCTACAGTCCTATGATGCTATGATATTTAAATTCCCTTCATGACATTCATTCATCAGTTTCACTGCATTTTAAGGGGTGAGGGTTTTTTTTTATACCAGAGACATCACAGACTCTTGTAATAAAGCTGTGGGATGAAATATTCATTTGGGTTTGTCCACTGTGCAATCTCTGACAGATGTTTATCCAGACAATTTCTTGGTTCCACCAAAACCACCTGTCACTTCTATTCTTTAATGGATATTAAAGAATTATTAATAAGCTTAAATATTCTTTCAGAGATAATACGTATTGTCTCAAAATTAGCTCCGTTGTGTTACAAAGTAACCTTTAAATTCATGTTTTTCAACAGTAATAAGAATTAGTGGTTCTTGAATTATTTTTACCTTCAGAACATATAGTGGATTATCTTCAACAGTAGATCCAATTTTAATACGAGAGACCATTTCAGGATGCTTATCCATCATCTTTTCAGTCCAAGCCACAATCTTAAGAGCAAAATCAATTTTGAGAAATTAGAATAAAAACAAAATAACAATAAATATTAAGGGTAACTTAAAAAAAGTACAGGCATTTTATGCTGTACCTTTTCCCAGTTATTGTATTTTGCGTAGCTGTGCCTGCCTGAGATATCTTCTTTAACATCAAACTGTTTCTCAATCTCTTCTTGTAGATCATGAATCAAGATTCTGTTTGACAGGGGAATGATAAAATGCATGTTTTATCATGAGAAAGGAAAACACAGTTATCTTTCATTTGCAGAAAATTTCTCTTCCTTCTCCTGTATCTTTAATCAAGTTTGCTCTGTTTCTTCATTATTCTCCTCTAGCTATCTCCTTTAGACAGGTCACGTGTCTGGCTTCTGATCTCCCCATTTATCTAGAGCTGTGCTGTCCAGTGTGATCGTCTCTAGCCCCAAGTGCATACAGGACATGTGGAGTGGGGCTTGTCCAAGAGTAGATTGCTGTATGTGTAAAATATACACCAGATTTTGAAGATAGTATAAAAATTATATAAACTATCTCACTAATAAGTTTTAAATTGTGTAGAATAAAAATTTCAGATATATTGGGCTAAATAAAATGTATTGCTACAGTTAATTTTACCTGTTGCTTTTTACTTTTTTAATGTGGCTACTGCAATTTTAAAATTATGCATGTGGCTCATATTGTACTGCTATCGTACTCCCCATCCTTCTCCAAAACACACACACATCTGCATCCACATTAACACAGGCAACAAGGGATACTTTCATGCACACATCTACAGACCATACCTTGTAATTTCACACCTTCTGAGCTGGGAGAAACTTGAATAATAATGATAATTATAATAGTAAGCAGGTACTTAGCACTTACCTTGTGCCAGGCATCGCACTGACTTCCATATGTACATTATTAATTCATTTAATCTTCACATGAGATTATTATGCTTATCTTACAGATGAGAAAAATGAGGTACAAAGTGTTGAAACAACGTGCCTATAGTGATGGATCTAGAAAATGGCTAACATGATTTGGAGGGGGTGAAATAAGAGGTGTGGGAAAAATCACTGGGAGACTAATGTTGAGGGTCAACAGGCTTACACCTTATCTTCCTATGTCCTTTTTCTTTCTTTCTTTTCTTTTTCTTTTCTTTTTTTTTTTTTTGAGATGGAGTTTCACTCTTGTTGCCCAGGCTGGAGTGCAATAGCGTGATCTTGGCTCACCACAACCTCCACCTACCAGGTTCAAGTGATTCTCCTGCTTTAGCCTCCTGAGTAGCTGGGATTACAGGCATGTGCCACTGCGCCAGCTAATTTTGTATTTTGAATAGAGACGGGGTTTCTCCATGTTGATCAGGCTGGCCTCGAACTCCTGACCTCAGGTGATCTGCCCGCCTCAGCCTCCTGAAGTGCTGGGATTACAGGTGTGAGCCACTGCTCCCGGCCTCATCTTCCTATTTTCATCTCTTTCTGAGCCATCTCATGTCATCATTTTATGGAGTCCAATGGCTGTAATGGTCACCTGATGGTCCCTCATACTTGAATCTCCAGGTATGGATTCTTCTCTGAACTCTAGGCTTACACATCCAACTGTCTACCTGACGTTTTCACTTGGACTCAGATATCCATATGTGTAATACAGGCCAGGTACAGCTTTATACACATTATTTAATTGACCTTGTCAGTATTATCACTTTACAGATGGGGAAGTTAGTGCTCAGAAGGTTTAAATACTCACAGTTTGTATGAGATGGAGTTGGGAATTTGAATACAAACTGCCTCATTTCAAGATTTATTTTTAAAAAATGTCATCTTCATCATATATGCAAGTATTTTATTTATTTTGTCTGGGGATTTTCTATTTGCTTCATTAATCTTTTTTCTAATGCCTTAATAGAAACCAAATCATATTTAATCACAGTAAAATTTAATACTGGATAATGTATCTTATTCTTTTCTTCCAAAAATTTTGAGTAATTTCACCTATTTTAAATAAATGTCTTGGCTGGGCATGGTGGTTCACACCTGTAATCCCAGCACTTTGGGAAGCTGAGGCAGTTGGATCACATGAGGCCAGAAGTTTGAGACCAGCCTGGGCAACACGGTGAAACCCTGTCTCTACTAAAAATACAAAAGTTAGCCAGGCGTGGTAGTGGGCACCTGTAGTCTCAGCTACTCGGGTGGCTGAGGCATAAGAATTGCTTGAACCCAGGAGGTGGAGGTTGCAGTGAGCTGAGATTGTGCCACTGTACTCCAGCCTGGGTGACAGAGGACACTCTGTCTCAAAAAAAAAAAAAAAAAAAAGTCTTATCAGAATCATTTTAGGAATTAGAATCATCAGAAAAAATGGGATTTTTTGATAGACGTTAAATTATAAATAATATAAGAATTTTCTTATTAATAATGGATCATAATATAATTGTATGTTTTTGATTCTTCAGTAAAATGTTAAGTATTTTGATTGCCTATTTATATATATATATTTTTACCAGTTTTGTGACTTTTTTCTCACTACATTTTTGAATTGGTTATTACAGTATTCATATATTAAAAAAATTTACTTTGATTGCACTTAGCTATTTTATTAGATTAAAAAACCATCTTTTTACTTTTAGGAATTTTAGTTACGTTTTTAGGGTATTTTCTGTGTTATTTCTTCTGCTAATATCTATACTTTCTAATTTTCTTAATAACTATTTCTTTTTTTCCTTGCTGTTTTGCGTTGGAAAACTCTCTGAACTATGATAAATAATAGTAGCCATAGATGGCATTCTTTTTTTCTGCTTTTTACAGGAAAACTTATCTGTCACCGTTAAGAATGATGTTGAATGCCACTTTGAGATTAATATGGCAGTATCAATTTATATGATCAAATTATTGTCCACTGATGTATGGTTGCATTAAAACCTATTATTAGATTCCTTAACTTGTTAAATATTATTTTACAGCTGTAGGAGATTTACAAATACCCTCACAAAAAATCTTGTTTGTCTTGTTTTAGATACTGTTCTAAAAATCTTGTTTAACCTAGAAGGAATGCATTGGATCTAGGCAAAATGACTTGCTGAAAGCAAGCAGAGAACACGCTCTTATCAGTAGGTGATAGCTGACAGCAAAAAGAAAGAGAAAAGTAAAAAAGCTCCCTAGACAGAAGGGCTTCGAAAACATGGGTCAGTGGTCTCATAGCACAGTATGAAAATGCACATTGATAATGACAATTCTTTACCCAAAGGTAAACCATAGTCAATATACTCTATTTTGTAGGGCAGAAAATTATCATTTATAATGGAAATGTTTCAATAAAAATGTTAAAAAGAAAGGATTTCTTGAAGTTGTACTTATCTGAACAATTTTCTTATTTGGCTTATCTCATTTCTCATTGACTCTATATAAATAAAGGAATTACTCACCTTTTGGTAATGAAATGCACATGTATTTTTTTTCTGCTGTTAGCATTGAGTCCTGGATGCAGGAAGAAGTCTGTTTTTTAACATTCACTCTAGTCTTTGGGACAATATCATGTGCTCTTTCTGTCACCATAAATCTTATCAAATAAGGAAGCAGTGAGTGACCTGTGTTCAGACCTTCTTGGGTTCCAACCCCAGTTCGGCTACATAATACGAAATGTGATCTTGGGCGGCTTAGTTACCCTCTGAACCTCAGTTTTCCAACTTTTATAATTGTGGTGACCAGGCATGTGGTGAGGATGAAATGAAGTAAAACCTAAGTGCTTGGTGGCCTCAGGCTCCCATTGAACTTCAGAATAGTAGTGAAGTTGGGTCACAAAATTGACAATTATTTTACAATCATAACACGTTTTTAAAGCAGGCTTTGATGGTATGTAGATGTTTGACTCTTTGATTTCTTCAATTTCTTATAATAATGAGCTATGACACTGACACTGCTGAGCTCCACTCTACTTGTTGGTTTCTCCTTGCTGATTGACTGACTGATCTGAGTTCTGATGTGGAACGCAAACGCTGTATTCCCCTAATTAGAGTTTATTTAGCACATGGCACCAAGTACTGCTAATGAATATTGATTCCTATTAGCAGCACTGACAAGCACATCATTATGTACATCATATCTAACTCACTGTATGCTTTGCTTTTGACTTATGATGAATCTAGGATTTCTGAGAAAATAAACTTGTGACAGCAATTTTGGAATCAGGTGGAGCATGTTGCACTGAAACTCATGCAAAGTCTGGGAAGGTTTGAAATTATATTTTGGGTGGTCATTACAGACATATTAATTGCTTTAAGCTCTAAAGAGGGCACGTGGCTTTTGCTCCACCTGCATTAATAGAAGTGGAGGAACCAGGCAGAAGAGAAATTCTATGGTCCCAGAGGTTGATTTGTAACATAACGCAGTATTAATTAGTCACAGGAAGCTTATATCTAAGAATATTTTTAGACTTACACATATCAATTTAGCTCCTATAACAGCAGCAAAACAAAACCAAACAAAACAAAGCGAAAAAACAGTGTGAGTGGAAGTACAATCTTTCCACAAATGATGCAGCTGCATGAGAGCATCAGAATGGTGCCAGATCGTTGCTGATAGGGACTAGAAATTAAGCCTAAGGCTGGAAATTAAGAACTGGGGCCAGATGTTATTTTCACAAACCCTTCTACTAACCAGCAGCCAGGCATAAACAAATGAAACCAAATTACTTTTTCTCAAATATTATTTTTTGCTCCAAAATTTGCTTAATTTGTTTAAGAAAATTCCTAAATATAGGTGAAAGGATAAATAATTATCACTGGGTATTGAATAATACAAATGTTTTATGTTTACTGAACCTTTCTTATGTGCCAGACACTTTTCTCAGCACTGTATTTACATTTTATCACTCAACATGATTAACTGGGTACCATTATCAGCCCTTCTTTTTATGAAGGTTTGGCCAATTTCCAAAATGGACACAACTATTAAAATACAGAAGTTGGAATTTGAACCTGGAGGGTCTGACATCAGCACCATAGCTGTAAGCCAGCGTACAATAGTGCCTTCATCATGAGAGTGAAATCCTTGGGTATTGCCGTCAGACCTGTACTCTCCTTAGTCTTCGGAGGTTGGTGCACAGTTGGCCCAATCAACCAACTCTCATGGAAGTCTATGTCCCAGGATTAGGCAGCAAGTAAGTGGTTCAGAGAAGAGATGAGATAAATTCTACTTTGACAGTTTCAAGGCTCCCATCCTTTGCTGCTTTTAAAAAGCAACAAAGGACTGGAGAACTATGGGCCAAGGTATGTGACTATTGTAGGCTCTGGGGTGTGTGTGTGTGTGTGTGTGTGTGCGCGTGCGTGCGCATGCACTGGGGAAAGATGTTTCAGGAAGGCAGAGTCACTGTCAGGGTGACTTATAAATGGGACTGGATTCTCCTGATGCCCACATTACATCAGGATACGGTGCTATTCAAAAAGCATGGTTTCAGGTTTCCCTAAGATTCAGTATCCCCCTGGTAACTCCCTAATTTGGTTACCACACATCAGATTCTACACTTACTGACATGGACTTCTCAACGTTTGAGGAATACTACTCATTTATTCACTGGGAGGAAAATGGAACATCTGGTGATAGCCTCTAGTTATTGCCTGTTTCAGTGTATGTGTGTGTGTGTGTGTGTGTGTGTGTGTGTGTATTCATAGAAGTAAAGGACCAGGCAGACAGCAACTTTATGATCCCAGTCAATCTTCATGAAACCCCTATGAAATAAGTTCCATTATTATTCCCATTTTATAGATGAGGTGTGAGGTAAAGCAAAGTTAAATAAGTTGCCAGTGTTAAATACCTAATGCATGGCTTCAATGGGACTGGACCCAGACAGTGTTGCTTCAGAACCCACTTTCCTACCTTCCACACACCTGTTTGTCACATGACCAATTGTAACTTCAACATTTGTAGCATGTAGCATGTTGTAGTATAACATGCATGCTATACTCTTAGGTAAGTAATATGTATAATGTGAAGCAGAAGAAATGAATGGAATGACACATTAGAATGATTTGATTGAAACACTTGATAGGACTGTGTATATCCCTGGAACATGAATTTGTATCTGACTGAACATTATTATTAGGCAGTTAGACATTAATATAAGGTGTTATCACTGTGTCAGTTTGGCATAGATCTCTTCTGCATTTCTCACATAATCTTATATGGATCCTAGTAAGATTTTACTTAATTGTACCATTTGAGTTTTCTTATTATATTAATAGTTGTTTTCTGAGTTACCTTTCATTAACAACTTTATTTTCTACTTTTAACCTTTGATCAAAGAAAAGACAATGTTAAAAACTGACTGTCTAAAATGTGAACAATGTTAAAAACACTAGGATTTTGAACTGCTGAATCCAAGTACAGTGTCTTCCCCAGAGGCTCAGTCCAATGGACGTGCTTCCCTTTTGATATTTGTTTGCCAGTCTGTTTGGGTTTGTTAGTATATCCGTGTTGTTTGCTTTTTGAACTTGGCCTTTTGTGATTTTGTAAATAAATAAAAAAGGAAACAAGTGTGTTATTTTAAAATAAAATCTGGCTTACTAAATTTTCTAAAAATTAAAGAAAAATCACACAGATGCTTTAAACTAAATAGTGGTTGATATACACGGTCTAATGAAGGGTGTCTAAGTAAATCTTTGTGTCAAACCAGCCTCTTAATATGGTTTAATTCAGCCTGGTGCCTGGGTCCGACCAGATGTTTCTGTTCTTAGAACTCTTCTGTTACTGACTGACACCAAGTAATTCATATAATTAATATGCAAATAAAATTATCTATATAATTAGTACTTGGAGACAAGATTTTAAGTAGTTCTTGTCTGCACATATCACTTTACATATTTATATTTCTGAGGGAGGTAATTAATTATTTGGCTTTCTCATAACTGTGGCTGATTTGGGCCACTTTGTAGAATTCATGTTTTAATTTGATAAAACCAATTTTTATAGGTAATTTAACACTTTGGTTCTTGATGTAGATAGCAAGAAACTCCTTTGTCATAAGATAAAGTGAAAAAACACACTAATTTGAGGATCTGGATTTAGACATCTAGTTGAATCAGAATCATTTCAGGATAGAAGAGGCCTAGAGGACCAAAGGAGAAAAAAGGCTGATGTGAGCTATTTGATAAATTGGAAGGATGCTAGCTGCCTGCCTAGGTGTCTTACAGTGATTTACTCCATTATCCATGCTCATGCCAAGCAACTAGCTTTTCTAGATACATTTTCTACATTGTAACTGCATTATAGGGCTATTAAGGAAAACATAATACCTAATTCTTTACCTTGCTGTTCAAGCCAAATTATATAAAATTTGGCCACACCGCTACTTTATTTTAGCTTGGGCTGAATGCTTTGTAAGAATTAGTTTATCATAGGAATCCAGACCAGGTCTATATGACTGAAGTAAAGTGAAGAGTGTAATAATTTAGGCACGTATACTAGAAAGTTGGCAATGAAGTGAATCAAGAGACACAGTAGGCTGGGTGCGGTGGCTCATGCCTGTAATCCCAGCACTTTGGGAGGCCAAGGCGAGTGGATCACGAGGTCAGGAGATCGAGACTATCCTGGCTGACATGGTGAAACCCCGTCTCTACTAAAAATACAAAAAATTAGCTGGACATGGTGGCGGGTGCCTGTAGTATAAGCTACTCAGGAGGCTGAAGCAGGAGAATGGCGTGAACCCTGGAGGCAGAGCTTGCAGTGAACCGAGACTGTGCCACTGCAATCCAGTCTGGGTGACAGGGCGAGACTCCATCTCAAAAAACACAAAACAAAACAAAAAAAGAGACACAGTAACCAGGGGTTATTTAAGATAGAGGGTTGATTTCTTTTAGATGAAAGAGTTAATACATTATCTGAACCTTAATGTAAGCAGATAATGTAATACAAATTTCTGCAATCTTGTAGTTATATTTTTGAAGTGTCTAATTTTAATGATGTGATTTATAAAAACACAGAAAAACATCGGTATATTAAGTTAAAAGGGTTAAAGCTGGTATCAATTAATTTTTATATATATATTTTTATTATACTTCAAATTCTAGGGTACATGTGCACAACGTGAATTATATATTTTCAATTTGTTAACTTTTACGTTTGTGCCACAACCTTCTTGAAACAGTAACAAAACCAAAAAAGTCATCAATAACCATCACAAATAATAGAATGTTACCTTTAAAGCCATGAATGTTTTTTGCTTACTTGTCTTATGTACATGATTTTTAAATTTCAATGGAGTTTATATTTATTTGAGATATTGTGGCAATATCATAAATAAAATCAAGTTAATGGTGAGCAGTAGTAAATCCTGCTCTGCAATATAACATCACTGACATCAATAGGATCTTTCTTCATCTCAGCCAGAAGCAGACCTTTTGAGTTAAAGCACCAAGTCAGGTAATGGAGGTATAAAATGACAAGTTCAAAAAAAAAAAAAATGAACTAGTGTTTAGCAGTGTTTTGACAATGAGGGTCTCAATAAAGGGGAATCCTGGCATGACATGGCCTGGGGAAGTTAAAATTGGATCCCTCTGTACATCAAACTATGAAATGTTTGAAAGTATAAAAACACATTTTCTTTTTTTTTTTTTTATTTTTTGAGATGGAGTCTTGCTCTATCCCCCATGCTGGAGTGCAGTGGCGCGATCTCGGCTCACTGCAACCTCTGCCTGCTGGGTTCAAGCAATTCTTCTGCCTCAGCCTCCCGAGTAGCTGCAACTACAGGCACATGCCACCATGCCTGGTAATTTTTGTATTTTTAGTAGAGATGGGGTGTCACCATATTGGCCAGGCTGGTCTCTAGCTCCTGACCTCGTGATCCACCTGCCTTGGCCTCCCAAAGTGCTGGGATTACAGGCGTGAACCACCGCGCCCAGCCGACACATTTTATTTTCTAAATTATGCATTGATTTATTATATTCATTGCTGGGCTCCCTTCTTGTTCACTGCCCAGGGCCCAGACTGTACATGGCCCATTGTTGCTGCTCAATATATTCAAATTTTCTCTTATTTCTCTGTGGGGCCAGAATGACTCATTTCTGCATCTTTGGCTATTTGAGATTCTTTTCTCTTTGATTTAAACCTTATTCTACTGCTCTGCTTGTGCTTTCTCTGAGGAAGAATTTTTTTCATAAAGAATTATTTATTGTATATTTTTAATTGCTGTACTTCTGACATACCAATGACATGCCAATTGCTGTATTTCTGACATACCATTGACTTTTTTTTTGGTCTCCTTTTATGTATCAGGAAAATTGAAATACGTAAAAGAAGGCCAGCGCCAGTAGCTCATGAGCTCTGGGCCGATTACCTGTCAGTAGTGATGATGTGTGGCTAAACCATTCATGCCTGCTCATGTGGGCTCTGTGCTTATGAGGGGCTGGTTTTGGAGATGGTAGATATAGGTAATTGTTATTCTTATATCTAAGAGCAAATGTAAGGTAGATGTTGAACTGCCAAGTTTTTATTCTATCACCTCTGTAAACAGGCTTCGATAATGTGTTTGGAAGTAACTGTGATCTGTATCTTAAAGAGCTTTCGTTTTGGGGGGCCCAATTAAAAAGAGTTCCATTGTAATACTTTCCTCTACTTCAAGGCTCCCAAAACTTTGAATATCCAACAAATTTCAATATTTGCCAAGGACTTACTCATAGTGCATTTTATTTTGATCCAAGGCAGACTGGATGGCTTGGGATTCCTTCTCACTAACTCGGAAATCCACCGTCATATTAGCAGCTACATAGTGGGTGGCACCTGGATACCAGAAGTCAAGCTGCAGAGATAAGCTCAGTGTTAGTCAGAGTTTATTTGCTTACCCAACACATATTGATTAAGAAATGATCATGTCTCATACACTATGAAAGGAATTTGGGGCTCAGCATAACTAAGATACAGACCCTTCTTTTAATAAGTTTATGGGATTTTTGCAAATATATTTAAGAACTGTTGAATATTAGTGAGGAGGAAAGAAACCTTCCTAGTACCTGATCACTTTTTTTTTTTTTTTTTTTTTTAGGACTTCAGGTCTATCAAGTTAAAAAGGATGGGCAGCTCTTTTGGTTAATTTTTTTCTTCCACAATTTTGGGGTTGAATGGGATCACAATTCATCTAGCCAGAGAATCTGGCTCTAATTGGAAATTTAAGTTAAATATCTGGTTAGTTAGTCCTCAAAACCTGATGTCCCTATAAACTCTGGAAATCCTGATACAAGATATTGTATCCAACAGTCGGTATAGTCCCCCAGAAATGTGATTTTTCTAGCAATATGTCCTTGGGCAAGTTACTAGGACTCTAAATTTTACTCCTCTCTCCTAAAATAATGGGGCAAATGAGGGTCCACTGGGAAGTGTTGTGAAGATTGTGAAATAGGTCTGAGGTCTGGGGCAAGAAGACAGTTAACAGGTGCAGATGTTTTTTTTCCTTTCTCTTCCTCTAGCTGACAATTTCAAAAATTTGGTATATGAGCTCAGAAGTATAGCATTCAGATCAAAATAACTTCGAGGCTGGGTGTTGTGGCTCACGACTGTAATCCAGCACTTTGGGAGGCTGAGGTGAGGATCACCTGAGGTCGGGAGTTCGAGACCAGCCTGACCAACATGGAGAAATCCCATTTCTATTAAAAATGCAGAATTAGCCAGGCGTGGTGGCCCATGCCTGTAATCTCAGCTACTCAGGAGGCTGAGGCAGGAGAATTGCTTGAACCTGGGAGGTGGAGGTTGTGGTGAGCCAAGATCTCGCCATTGCACTCCAGCCTGGGCAGCAAGAGCAAAACTCTGTCTCAAAAAAAACAAAAAAAAAAACAAAACAAAAACAAAAGCAAACATTGAAAAGATTCCAGTTCTTGTGGTTCTTCAAAATCATACTCAATCGTTAAACTAAATGAAGTACAAGTCCCCAGACTGGGAAATGTGAAGGAAAAGCTCAATTTCCACTCCTGCTTGTGCATGTGTTCAGGTCTGCCTGGCTGTTTCTTGGTTGAGTCCCCCTCTACCTCGAGGTCAATCAAGTGACAATATGAGGCTGCTATGAACCAACCAATGTTTGTTTATTTTGATCAAAAAGCTACATCATGAGTTGGACATATGAGAGATGTAGTGTGATGCAAAGGCAAGTTAGGCAGAGCCATCTTATCACAATCGACATTTCTGTGTTCTAGCAGGGTAATGTGCAGCAGGAGCTTAGAGCTTAGTGAACTTTCATTTATTAAGCACGAGGCAAAGAGCTGGGTGCCACAGTTGTAGAGACTAATAGGGGACTTATGAGATGTGAAAGGTTTGGTGTGGAACACAGAGTCATACATGCATGTTTCCCACATGTTAACCAATGCCAGAGGAAGGAACCGGGTGTTCCAGGAGCACAAGGAGCAGCCAAAACTGAGTCATGAGAGTTGATGAACAGAAGAGACTCCTGCAGGAGACACTGCCTGAGTTGGATCTTGAGAAATAAGTAGGACTTACCCAGCTCAAAACGGAGAGAAACACATTCTCCTGAGAAAAGATGTACAGGGTCAACGTGGGTGAGATTTTGGTGTTTATGGGGCTCGAAGTGTGTGGAAGAAGGTGGAGGAGCAGGATATTGAAGAGGCTGGTAGTTTGGCAGATCATAAAAGGCTTTGAATGCTATACCAATACCAACAGAAAATGCTTCTGACCGGGCATGGTGGCTCATGCCTGTAATCCCAGCATTTTGAGAGGCCGAGGCGGGTGGATCACGAGGTCAGGAGTTTGAGACCAGCTGGGCAACATGGCAAAACGCCATCTTTACTAAAAACACAAAAATTAGCCAGGGATGGTGGTGGGCACCTGTAATCCCAGCTAATAGAGAGGCTGAGGCAGGTGAATCGCTTGAACCTGGGAGTCGGAGGCTGCAGAGATTGCGCCACTGCACTCCAGCCTGGGTGACAGAGTCTCACTCTCTCTTAAAACAAAAACAATAACAAAAAATGCTTCTATGGTGCTTAATATGGCAAGCCTGCTTCTAAGTGCTATCAAACGCTTACTTAGTCTTTGTAGCAACCCTAGGAAGTAGCTATGACTATTATCTCCATTTTATAGCAGAAGAAATTGAGACCCAGAGATGTTGAGTAACTTGCCTAAGGCTACAGAGCTAGCGTAGAGCTTGGATTTGAATGCAAGCATTTGACTTTGAAGAAAATGCTTTTTGCAAACTAGGCTGCTTCTTAGTAATGACCCTCAAATGGAGGAATGCAATTGTCAAGTTTCAGAGTGAGCAATCAGGTTGCAATGCAGAGTTGGCTTTGTGGGAGTGAAAACTAGAACCCTGATTGCTAGTTAAGGGACTACGGAAATTCTCCTTGCAAGATGTAGAGTGAACATGAACTTGGCAGTGGCAGTGGAATGGAGGGCAATGTGTGGATTTGAGAAACGTTTGGGAGTTAGAATAGGCAGGACCTTTGATTGATTTGATGTGGAGATAACAGTGCGTTCGAGTGGAATAAATCCCAGACCCAGTTCTGGGTTTAAATCTGATGTGTAATCTTGGTCATTTAATTTATTGTCTTTGCACTTTAGCTCTTCTGTTTCAAATGAGTTACATTATAACCCTGACATTGAGAATCTGTTGGAGAATTTGAAATGACATATATAAGGTGGCTGGTGCAACATAAATAGGAGCAGCTGAATACGTGATAAAATTACATTAGACTGTTGGATTTTAAAGGATTGATCTAACTTTAAAAGTCTTATTTGAAAACGTACCTGCTCTTGGAAAGGGTCACATCTTGATATTAGCCAGTGCCTCAATGTTTTCAGTTAGTACTCTAAGAGAAATTATGGCACCAGAGGAGATGAGGGTCGGAGTGGGGAGAATGGAGAGGGAATGGCACCAGCAGGCAAGAGAAAGACGCCCTGATAAGGAGGCCAAGAACAGCTCCTGATTTCACAGTTTTACCTTGAAAAAGCTGGTGTTTGCAAAGCTTTGGGGAGGAAAAACAGAAGTGGTAGTCTTGGAAACCAAGACCAAAACCAGAACAGGTGAAGTATTGGCCATTGGCTGAATTATCCAGATAGCTCCTGCTTTCCCCTATGTTCCACAGTCTTTTGTAGTCTTGTGGGCATTAACAGTAAAATAAGAAGAAGCATCTTTTAGAGAACAGTAAGAAAAGATAAAATATCCCTCTAAATGCTTACCTCATTGGTTTTGGCCAAGTGCTTTATGATGTCTGCTTGTTTTTCATCCTGGGGCTTCACGCGGAACACTTTCTCCCTTTACGGAGGCAAATGAATAAAAAAGTGAGCTGTAAGGAAACAACCTTTAATTCTTTTCCCACACAGGGACTGGAACACAGCAAGTAAGATTTACCTGTCAAAGCGGACAGGAGCAATTGCAAGAGTGGTAGCAATCAAACCCATGGGCAGGATGAGCCTCATGGTTCTTCTTTGCCTGCCTTGAGACCCTCTGGCAGTTTTATGCCTCAGCCCTTATCTTGATGAGCAGCTGATTTCCTCTTAGAGTTCTGTTGCACAAACTGTTCCCCTTCTTCCCCCACACCAGGTTTTTTTTTTTTTTTTTTCCAGCTGGAGAGGGAAAAACACTAACCCACCAAGCCCATGCTACTTATCTACCTTTTACAATAGGAAATACCCATTTTACAGATACAGGATGGTAAGCAAATGCCTTTAGCAAATAACTTGGCCAAGGTAACAGAGAAAGTATGTTCACAGAGCTGGGATTTACTAGTTCTGTCTGTTCTAAAATACTACTCTACCATTCTGCTTGAATTGAGTGATGGAAGAAATCAGTTTTAAAATTTGCACTTGGAGACTGAGATGAATTTGGGTATCTGGCCATAAAATCTTGGTGAGTGGTTCGTAATAATATATTTTTGAAGCTAGAATGTAAGTTGTGAAATTAAAAACATTGAAATTGACTGGGCGCAGTGGCTCACACCTGTAATCTCAGCACTTTGGAAGGCCACGGCGGGCGGATCATCTGAGGTCAGGAGTTCGAAAGTAGCCTGGCCAACATGGTGAAACCCTGTCTCTACTAAAAAATACAAAAATTAGCCAGGCGTGGTGGCAGGCGCCTTAATCCCAGCAACTTGAGAGGCCAAAACAAAACAAAACAAAAAAACATTTAAATTACAAAATATAAATGTACTAAAAATGCTGTAAGTACTATGGCAAGCATTGAAGTGTTCACTGTTTAGATTTTACAATGATAACATTTTTGTTATATTTGTCTTGTACTTCTCTTGGTAAATAAACACTAAAGACCTAAAGCACTGCCCTCTTTGCCCTTCTCTTCTCTCTGTCCTCAGAGGTGACCCCTATTTCTAAGGCAGCTTGAGGACTCCTTGACAGCAAGAAAATATCAATGCTGTAATGTTTATTAATTGGACACTGTCTTCAGAGCCTGGAGGCTGTAATTGCCAAATAATGCCTTTTGAAAGTTGAATTAATGAAAGCCACCTATAGACCATTTAAAACCATCTCTGGAAGGATCTTTAGTCTTGAACACAACTTGGTTAATTATAGGAGAATAACATCTTTACCTAGAATCATAGGTAACCTAAAAGAGTAAGTGAATTTATCTAATCAGATAAGTTATTAGAATTTCCTTTTTGAAAACCACCTCTTCACATTGACAAATGTACAGTTGACTGTATATAAAACTTCTCAGAGTCATGCTTATGTATTATCAAAATAGTGTGGTTGGAGACACGCCCCTGTTATATGTACAGCAGCAGTAATTCCATTCTTCTCTATTTGATGGGTGTGTGGTGGCACTGAAGACTTTTTTTTATTTCCCCAAATGAATTTTCCGGCTCCAGCCTTGCAAGTAAGGAAGAGGAGAGTTTTACAAATGCCTTCATGTTCTTGACACCGGGCAAGCTCATCAGCGCTGAGAACTCCCAAAGCAAATGCTTGCTCCATTGCTTTTGACTAAAGATACCTTTGACCAGGGAACAGTGAAAAAGAACGACCTTGACTTTGGGTTTAGACAGACAGCACTTCCATGTGGCTCCCACACACTAGCTACATCACCTTGAGCCGGCTGCCTAGTTATTCTGGGCCTTGGTTTCCTCTTTTGTAAAATGGGAATGCTAATGTGACTCTAACAAGTGGCTGTGAGGCTTAGTGAGACAGCATATGTTAGGGACGTCATGGTAGGTGCTAAAAAAACATGTCCATGCTCTCTAGACAGTTGATAAAACGTTCATGTGCTGTTAACAGAGACTTACAGTTGGCCACTGCCAGCCTGCAGAACTGGTATCGAAATAGATCATGTGGTAGATTAAAGTGGTGGCCATGACCTTTAGGGATAAAATAACTCTCTGTTTTAATGTGGACTACTTCAAGAATTTTTTTTAATGTGATAGCTTTGCTTTTTAGAGTTTTATTTTCTGATTCTAAAAATTATAAATGCCCATTGGAAACGATTCTGGAAAATATAGGAAAGTTGAAAGAGGAAAGATAGAAATCCTCTTAAGTTTAGAATTCTGTTATATTTTCTTGAAGCCGTTTCCTCTGTGACTGGTTTTAAAATTGTGTAGAGAAAGCTTCTGTGTCAGTTTTTCAGGTCAAGTAGGAAGAACACTTTTATTTGGGGAATCTAGGTGAGTGCTTTGAGGACCTTGGTATTTCTCAGGATAAGACTTTGTTAATAAATAAAAGTACATCTTTGGCTTCTTAATAGATTACATATTGGCAATTTCTTCTTTCTGGAATATGATATAAACATGTGATGCGTTTGAGACTCCACTGCCTCTCCAATCTATTTAGCCTCTGAAGAAAAATACAATAGATGGATTTCAATAAGGTTCTAGAGCTTTTTCTTAGAACAAGTGTTATTTCTTGGCAAGCATAGATCGGTGCTGCCTTATATTACTGCATCAAGATTTATAAAAGGTCTTGGCATATGTGTGGGTAGGATGAATAATTGTCAAACACCGTATCATTTTAGGATTGACTATGTAAGACTGTGATGTTTCGCAGATTAAATCAACCTCTTTAAAAAGTAACTTAGAGGTGAATACTTCATGCAGCCATAATTTTCCATCTTTCTTGAGCTCTGCACTTTCTAGGGTATTTGTAGTAGTGTGCGTCTAGCCATGATTTAAAATATCACCATATAGTTTAGCTATGCTTTTCTCTATATATTTTTAATCGTTATCACTCAGCAGAACCCTTTTTTGCCCCCAGGTTAACATGTTAACTTGCTATGGTCTGCCTTCTTTTCCTTCTAGAAATTCTCTTTTTGACCAATTCATATAGGTCAGCTTGCAGAATAAGATGAACAAATGGCATATGATTCTAGGTATGTAGGAATTCCATAATCCAGATGAGAAAATCAGTCTTGCTATTTTCTACCCACACCATTTGAGAAAGAAAGATTCAGGGGCTACTCTTGTGCTGTTGGTTCACTGTTGCTTTGGGAGCTGAGAGCTTGGAGCTGAAGGAAAGGCTCAGAGCCTGCTCTGGGATCTCAGGGTGGGAGTGGGATAAAGGAGGGAGAAGAAGAGGTATCCCCCCAACCTGGGGCTCTCAGGTGGGCAAGGCTGGGTGCACTCACAACAGTCTCTGATTAGCTGGTCAGATACTACTACAGTGAGGACTAGGGCAGATTTCTCTTTCTGTTTTTCTTGGTTTTGCCCAGGCAAGTGGAAATTCTAGCCAGCTTCCTGTTAACTTTCAGTAGACAGTGGTCATAGTAAAAATTTCTCAGGTGCAGGACATCTCAGATACATGGGATTTAAAATAAGAATATTTGTATATTTGCTTTCCTATTCTTTGTTCTTACCCTTAAAAATTCCTTAGAATTTTAAAAAAGCAGCCCACATATATTTCTAATTTCTATTTTAAAGCATTCAATTTAGGGAATTAGGAGAGTTCTTTGTGGTTTGCCAAGATTTCCATACTTTGGGCCACAGCATCCCTTAGTCAGGGGTTGGTGTTACTTGCCAGAGATAGCACAAGGGAGTATCCTGTGGAACATGAGTTTAATGATACACCTCCAGCAAGATTACCTCACTCAGGTAACTAGGGCTATGTTAGTCCTCCAATATACAAAGTGGATATAACTTTAAGAGGAAGAATATTTAGGTAAATTATATCTATTTTTAAATTACCACCAATGTTGGTGACAAATTAATGGGATTTTTTTTTCATGTATGGGTCTATTTAAATGATGTATCACTAAATGAGTTTGAAGATGATTGTGTAACACATTGTAGCAGCTGCACTGCTACCATCTAGTGGACAATTAATGCAATTAATTATTCTTTGGCTTGACAACTTTCACAAACCGTTGCTACTTCAATGGATTCTGTTTACGAATAGAACACTGTTATAGATATTTTAACATCTCAAGCCCAATATGGAGGCTCATTTTTCTTGAAGCCATATAGAAAGTAATGAGTTAATAGTCTATGAAAGTAGACTACAGAAAGTCTATATAGAAAGTAATGAGTTAATAGTCTATTATTTTTAAGTAAGAAATGCCCCTAAATTGTAACTTTAATACATCTCATTCTATTTTAAAATTTGAACTTGGCACAATACTTCCCAACATTAGCATGTTCAATTCCAATCCTGGAAAACAAGTCCTGGAGTGATTTTTGCCACTTTCATTGGTCCAAGTGGTCCAGTCAGTGTCCCTGGCATCCTCTTGTCTCACTTCTGATCTACTTTCCACAGCCTAGCCTAGTTGGTGTTCCAAAAACACTGTGACCATGTCATTGATGACTTAATATCTTCAATGGATTTTCATTGTTCTTAGACCGGTGTCCCCAGTCCTTAACGTGACCTCTAAGCTCTGCCTGACATGGCTCCTTCCACCATCCCCCCCTCCCCAGCCTGTACACATGCTCCTCTTTCCTCAGCTCTCTAAATTTCACCCTCACTGGCTTTCTTCTTACACTTTTGGGATAGCCACAGGCCTGGAAGGGGTGCTCCCTTTGTCTAGCTAACTGTGACTTATTTCTCAGGTTACAGCACTTTCTGAGGGAGGCTTCTCCCCTGCATCAAGCAGGTAGACTTTGTATGTTCTTTTTGGGTAGTTCATCCAGCACTTATTTGATTAATGTAAATTAGATTACTAATTAATAAATTGTTAATTAATGAGTTAATTATTTGTGTAATGTCTGTCTTTCCAAAGGGCCTACACACCCATTAAGGTCAGAAATGTTATCTTTCTTTTTCATTGGTCCATCTTCAATTGCTTAGCAAAGTGCATGGCATGTAGTAGACAGCTGATAAAATAACTCCAATGAGCTGAGACGAAAGCTAGACCAAGAAAGATGGTGTCTTTTCATGTACTCCAGGTTTAATAGTCCTAAATTTCCCTTTACATTTCTTCTTAGCTCATAAGCCTCCCACTGTAATCAGTGCATCTGCACCCTGATGGTCTCGGCCAGCACCCCAGGATGTTAACTCCTATACAGTTGACCGGATCCTCACTGTGCACGGCTTGCTTAGTCATTTATTCACATCAGTTTTTCCCCAAAGAAGTAGACCATATGTCAGGCTTTCCAATGGTAATGATTCACTTTTATTATGATCAATATGAAAAGATTTCCTAGTTTAATAGATGCAGAGGCTTAAAAGAAAGATTGGGATCTGTAAAACATCCAAGAAAACCAAAATAAGAATTCAAGAAAGAAAAGAAATGAAAAATGAGAATTTTGAAACAAGGCCATCAGCTTTCTCAACTAGTATAGGTGTTCCAGGACGTAGCTGGCAACATACTTGATTGCCAGCAAGGTCTCCTCGCAGGTAGCCCGGATCTGGGATTCTGGAAGGAGAAAGCCATATCTGCCTGTATCTCGGAGTTCAAAGGTGAAGGAATATCTGATTCCTTGGTCATAAGCCCAGTCGTCAGAGCCCCCAGCAGCGGGATCTGAAATGTGCAAACAGCAGTGGAAAAAAACTTTAAATCTAGGAAGAAGCTTTAAAAAATTGCCAGTTTCTTTTTATCATTACAAATGTTTCACTGTGCAAAATATTTTGAGTAGGCCAATTTTCTAGTAAACTGGATCATAAATGTTATGGGGGCTGTTTTAAAAAATTACTCCAATCTTATTAAACGTATCACCACTTCACTTTGTAGAAATGATGTGTTTAATACTTCAGAAAGTATGTAATCTGTAATGCAAAATTCCCAGTGTGCTTGTACGCTATGGTAAACTACACTTTATATGTGAAAGGATGTGTATCTCTCAGGAAAATAAGGAAAGCTGTATGATGATTGGCAAGAGGAGAGGACTCTAAACCCGGCTGAAACTGTGCCCAATGATAAGATGGAAGAAGCTGAGGGCAGGGCTTTGCCTTTATTTTCGTATTTTTAGTGTTCATCTAGCACAGGGCCTGGTGTAGATAAGGTATTTGTTATTAATTTATTCAATAACAATCATGTTGTCACTAACACATAGAATATGTATTAATTAATTCATTTGTTCATTTATTCACTCATCTGTTTTTTCAATCAACAATTGCATAGCCCCCTCTGAACAGCAGGCTATGGGCTCAACTCTGAAGATGCCAGAACAAAGGAGAGATGTTGGCTCTGCCCTCCAAGGTCTTACAGTGTAATGGAAAAAGAAACCTAGTTGAACTGAATAAAACATGCACCAAGTTCACAATATATAAATAGGTGGGCTATCTCTGCTAGAAACCCCTTAAGAAAACAGTATGCCGCATATGATTTAGAGCAGTTTTTTAAAAATAATAAAAATAAAGAAAACTGTATTCCCCATAAAGGTTTAAAATAAATCCCAACAACTCAGGACTGGAGCCTCTCCAACTGCACTGGAGGCCACTTGATGATGAGACCGGGTCTTTTATCATGTGTGTGTTTCAATTTCTTTCCAACCTCAGGCAGAAGGAAATCATTTGAAGGTAAAGGAAGATGTACATAGAAATTGAAAATGAGGCCTGTGGAATGTGCCTTCCAGATAAATCTTAAGCTGCAGCACCCACAGCTCTGGGGTCTAGCCCCTACCACTCTAGCCACTTGCTTGCATACACTGAGTGACTAATTAGAGGGACTGGTGTCTACCTCTTGAAGGTGACTTGTGCCTCAGGTAGCCCTGGTACTTGTCATCTGTTTAGCCAAAAAAACACTCTTTTTTTTTTTGAGATGGAGTTTTGCTCTCGTCGCCCAGGCTAGAGTGCAGTGGCAGGATCTCAGCTCACTGCAACCTCCGCCTCCCAGGTTCAAACGATTCTCCTGCCTCAGCCTCCTGAGCAGCTGGGATTACACTGGGATTACAGGTGCCCGTCACCACGCCTGGCTAATTTTTTGTATTTTTAGTAGAGATGGGGTTTCACCATGTTGGGCAGGCTGGTCTTGAACTCCTGACCTCGGGATCTGCTCGCCTCGGCCTTCCAAAGTGCTGGGATTATAGACATGAGCCACTGCGCCCGGCCGAAAACACTCTGCCTTATATTTTCCTCCAGCAACAATCCTTTCAGATAAAACTTTCGTGTCATCATCTTGGGAAGTTAATTCTGATACTGTGGGGTTGGTTGGTCTTTGGGTGTGTTCTTTCCTTGTGCATCCTAACGTCACAGCACTTAGCCCCTGTATCACAAAAGACTGCTTATTTTTGCTGCTTCCCTACTGCTAGTTCTTTAAAGACTGCCCTGATCTCCCTCCTTCCTTTTCTCTTTTCATCTTTTCTTCTCTCTATTCTTACTTTCTTGTTCTCTTTGTGCCTAGTAAGGCCCTGGCACATAGTAAGTGCTCAGTAGATGCTTACAGAGAGCAAATATCTCTGTGGGTTGAAAAGGATGTTTTTCTCCTCCTTCCTTTTTATTTTGAGATAGGGTCCTGCTCTGTCACCCAGGCTGGAGTGCAATGGTACAATTATAGCTCACTGTAACCTTGAACTCCTGGGCTCAAGTGACTCTCCCGCTTCAGCCTCCTGAGTAGCTGGGATTGCAGGTGTGCATGACCAGCTAATTCTTTAGTGTTTTTTTTTTTTTTTTTTAGAGAAAAGGTTGCTATGTTGTCCAGGCTTTCCCTCCTTTTTTTTTTTTTGAACAGAAAACTGATTACATATTTTAGAAAAATTCGCTGTGAGGCAAAAGCCACATGCTTTAAACTATCAGAAAAGAAAGGCCCCAGGAACCATTTATTAGCTTTTTAGGCACATGGTTCTTTGCACAGTTCTGAAGCCAAGACTCACAGATTGTTGTAGCTCCCGGGCCATATGTGTACTTGGTGCCGTGCAGTGAGGCAAGTTCTTTCACAGTAGCTTTAGCCAGGGCATTCTGCAAAAGAAACAGCAACAAGTAAGGAAATAAATAAAAGCACACTGCCAAACACATGCCCTATACATTATTTTTAAGGCATTCAAAGCATGTAAGTAACAATTTGGATCGTATTACATGCTTATTCAGGACCCATTTTCATTTTTCTACTTAACCTAGTGATATGATCCAAGTAATTCTTGTCCAAGAATGTCTTCCCTAATACCCTCACCAAGCATTCACTCTGAGCCTCTATTTATCTTGTCTTGTAAGAGTTTGTAAGAGAAAAGCAGGAGACAAGGAAGTCTTTACGGTTGTGCAAAGAAGTTGTTTACCTGTTTGCAGCCAAACAAACCAAAACACATGCACGCAAAAACTCAGAAAACAAAGCAAAAAAGCCCAAAACACTTGGCAATGTGGCAGGTTATAAAGCCGGATTAAGTTACAATAGGGTTGTGTGAATTAGGGCAGGAGCATTAGAAACTGCACATAGGAATGGCTAGTCAATGCAACATTCAGTGCCAGCATGAAAATGCTTAGGAATTGGCAGTTCCAAGGATGAGTGGTAGCTCCAGCTTGGAAATTTTTTAGACTAAAAAGTTAGAGAATATTCATTCTATTTCAAAATGCGGAACATTTGAATTTCAGAATTAAAAAAAAAAATTGTTAGGTATTAACTTACATGTAATCTTTTTTCTTAGAAGCATCATCACCTTCTCATAAGAACGAACCATTGCCCTCCAGTTCCCCGCACCCCACTCCTAGGGAAAGGTTCTCTGCACTCAGAAACTCTGTGGTAAAACTCTACTGACATACTGCCTATTTAAATAAAACACTTGAGAAGCAAGGCCTGGCTCAGCTGTCTGGGGAATACAGATTTGAAAAACAAATTGTTTACTGCAGGAGAATTAGCCATAATTCATTCCGGTTATGAAACCGGCTATATTTCATACTTTGACATTACAATGACTTCTTCTACATATGCCTGGAAAACTGTGAGGTTGGTGATGAAATCAGAATAATATGATTTTTACAAAGTAGGAATTTTCCTTCCCTTATTCTAATGTTGAAACCAGTTTAGTAGAATCTTATGTCAAACTGATGAGGGCATGGCCATAAGACTTCAAGGATTCCAATTCCTATAGCATTAATACTACATCAGCCAGGTGGTAAATTAGGAAACTTAAAAAGAGTTATAAAATGTAACTCATTATTTTCTGTTCTGGTCCACTGAAATGATGCAATCAGCTTCCTGGAACTAACATTATTCTCAGAGTTTTGGGTCAGTACTTGGAAATTTTAGGGTTCCATTTTCCTATTTCTAAACTGATAAACTAAGAAATGCTTTCTCTAACTGCATGCAATCTTTACTGTTGTGGCCTAAATATATTGCTCCTCTTGTTTAATCTTATTGTAACAAAGACACTAGATTTAGATTTTTTTAACCCTTTGTTTAAACCCTTAGGTTCTACTGCCAATTGAAACCAGAACCAGTTAAACATTACATAATGCTCATAATAGATTTAAAACCATCTTCTAGAGATGTGAAACATGGTGAGGCAATAGTTCTTTTTGTAGGTAAACATGATATTTTCTACCATTCTACAATTTCTTTAACTTGCCATTTATCAAAGGAAATCTCTAGTTAGTTATTTATCTGAAAGGCAGAACCTCTGATCTTAAAGAATTCTTATTCCTTCCCTGGTTGCCTTCTTCAGGCTTTACTTCAATTTTTCCTTAAGCCTTGAATTATTATTTTTAGTTAGTAGAAATATGATTTTTCAAGATTAGTTCCAAACATATAAAGTTATGAAGCCTAGAGAAGATTTAATAGTCATTGTCATTATCTATTGGACTTGTGTGTTGATTGATTGTCTTTCAAGTCTCTCAATATATTTACTGGTGCAATGTAGTAATACAGTTTTCAGACAAAACCAAAGGGGGCTACTTGTGATCTGTTATCTCTTTTGACTTATTATATCAATTTAGTCATGATTTCCATTAAGGCCACAGAAAAATGTTTAGTGGTCCTTTCCTCAAACCACACTCTGGGCATATGAAGTGACATCCGAGTTCTCTCTACACCATCATCGGCATCTTTTGGAAACAGTTGCTCTATTTTTTTTTGATGCTGAAGCAATATCTGAGGTTGATGTGAGCTTAAAAAGGTTGTTATTTTATTCCTGTCACAGGTGCACACTGGAGGAACATTTAGTTTATGCCTAAGTTCTCAGCTCTTGTCCTCAGTTGCTCTCTCATTTTGACATCCACCTCATCTCTCATCTTCTGATCACCTCATCACCACGTCTTCGATGGCTCTATCATGTCAAACCTCTTTTGGCAAAAACAGTTGTTGCAAACCAGGTCCGGCCTTGTCTCTCAGGCTACATCATTTGTTATGCATTCCCGTGTTCCTTCTGAGGTAGATTTTCCTGAATTACTTCCCTGTACACCCTTTCCTGCTTCTCCTGACCTCCATGACTGTGGGTACCCTTTTCTCTTCACTGGAATCCTCTTTCTCTCTTTGCTAATATGGATAATTGCTATTGTTTTTCCAGATTCAGTTTTAGTGTTATCTTCTTTGTGAAGCTGCCCCTACTCTCTTAGGAAGCATCGAGCACCTCTCCTGTTTGGGGGCCCACACTTTTATCAGGGTTCACTGTATGCTATAATCAGTTGTTTTTGCATGTATTTCCTCACCAGGTGAGCTCCTTGAAGGAAGGAATTGTTGGCTATTCATTTTGTGTCCTCAGCAGATTGCACAGCACCTAGCACATGATTAGTCGACTGAGTCTAACACTCTGGCTTAGGGGCATTATGAATAATCAAGATTTGGGTGGAGGTGCAGAGTGCTGAACCCACCTGAGTGGAGATTGGGGATGTTTCTGGGGGAGGGCAGTGGTACCACTTATTGATGGTTGATGGGATGCCACATTTAGACATTGACATCTTCTGTGCATTTTACTTATTTCTATTAATTAAAAAAAAAAAGTCTATGAATCCTTTCTCTTAGCCCCTCCAAGGCCAAAAGACAAAAAAAGTCAGAACAGACATTAATCAAGTAAAATATCATATTTTAAATTCCAATTACGTTAACAAAAATCCCTGGAATCAGTGTGGGTCTTTTCTTTAGAAGAGTTCAAATAATTTCACAAATGTTACTCATTTATCTTCTCAACATTATCTGTCCACATTTCACCGACACAGAATTTTCTAGCAGAATGGAATGCCATCTGGGGCAGCAAGCTCAGTGGGAATGTTCCAATCAACCCAGATGACTGACCCCTGCCAAGAATGGTAGAGAGAAAGGTAATTCTTGCATTTGCTACAATTTAGAGTGGTAACTCTTTTCCCTTCATGTTTCTGTAAAAAGAGATGAGGGCAGATGATGGAAGAGCCAAGAAGCAAGGACACAGCAGAGAGCTCAGTCCATATCTTGAAACTCCAATTAGTGATGATTTCTATAAAACTTGCCTTTTGAGGGACATCTTACATTGTTTCCCAGTGGATTCAAAATCAGAACTAACATTTACATAAAAACTTAAGCTTTACAAAGAGCTCTTGATAAGAGCTAGATATTTTTATCCCCATTTTACAGATAAAAGAACTAACACTCACAGAGGATAAAAGAACTTGCTCAAGGGCACACAGCCCTGTAAGTGGCTGACTTGAGCTAGGTTCTTCTTTCTTTAAATCCTCTGCTCTTTTTCACTTCTCCTTGTGGCCTTGGAATACTTCAAAAGAAGTGTTGCTGGAGCTGGTTTTACCAATTGTAAAGAACAGAAGGAAGCTAAATATAAACCAGCCTGAGAGAAAACTTTGCTTTCAGTCAAGGCCAAACATGGTCAGCCTTTATTAATCCTTAGCTATGAATTTTCACATCTTATGCATGTTCTCTTTTGTCATCTGTTTCCTCAAAACGAGGTCTTGGTCCTAGAGCAAAAGACAGAGAGAGTCCAAAATGTCACATCTAGCTCACAGCCCAAGAGACAAAGTAAAAGCTAGTGTAATGTTTCTCCAGGCGTTGAGTTCCAAGGATCTGGTGAGATGAATAAGGAGAGGATATTCTTTTCCACTGACCTGCATTCCCATCGAATATATGATAAAGAACTCTCCTTTCGTGACTGTGCACATAGCCCTCATTCCAATCTCTTGTACACGGCCAGCATCATGACAGGGGACTGCCTCTTCTAATCTTCCAGTGGCCCATTATTACAGTATAAGAAAACAAAAGCTCCAAACCAACTACAAGGTATAACACAATTTAAAGAAAATTTTCTGTAGAACTTTGTTTCTAACGGAAAGTTCTGAGTTTAGCCATCCCTGTGGGTGAATATTTGTGATAAGAGAAACATCAAAATAATCCTTAACTGCAGTTTCCTTCCTTCTGTCCTGTGATAATGGGTAAATTACACCAAGGGACCAATAAGAAACTTTTATAATTTTGGTGCAAAAGAAGAAGCCCTTACAGTCTATAAACAGGAACCAAAGAGAAAGCATTTGAGGCCTGAAAAAGCAAATATGTTTTGAGAAAAAGGAGGCCCTGAGATTAGAGAAGGGCAATGAGTTAGGAAAAAGTTCGGCTTAGGAGAACCAAGCCTGCCGATTTCCACAGAGCCCACGGGGAGTGTGGGAATGCTTTCACTGATGAAAACCAAACTTTTTATTTGGCTGATCTGCATACATATTTTTAAGCTCTTTGAAATTCAAGGGAAATGTGAAGTGTGAGTCAGCTGAAATTGCAAAGTCTAGAGAATGTATTTATATATTTATTTATTTGTTTATTTATTTTTCTAGTGGAAGTGGAGTTTCTCCCAAATAAATAAATACTGTCTAATGGGGGATTTGTAGGTTCTCTTGCACTTGAAATTTGCAGAACATTGTAAAGTTTTGTGAAGAAAGTATAAGATCCTGTGAAAGGCAAGAGCCTTTGTCCAGGAATGTGACTTTGCTCTTATCTTTATTTAAAGCAAGTTTCTCAACCTTGGCACTCTTGACATTTTGGGCTGGATAATTTGTTGGGGATGGGAGGGCTGTTCTGTGCATTGTAGGATGTTTATCAGCATCCCTTGGCCTCTACCCACTAGATGCCAGTAGAGCTCGACAGTTATGACAACCAAAGTTGTCTCCCAAACACTGCCAAATGTCGTCTGGGGGTGGGAGTGGGAGTGGGGGGCAAAATTAGTTGAAATGGAAGTCATATAAAATATTTAGTTATGTTAAATTAGAATTTATTTTAGGAAAAAGATTAAAAAGAAAGACAACTGATTTTAAAGGTGCTATGAGAATGCTTTTCTCTGTTGATGACATTACAGGTATCTTTTAAACATCTCTGCTAGGTCACTTGCTAAAACATCACTTTATTCCCAGAACTTTCAGGCTTAGCAAAAAATACAGACTGACCAGTTAAATTTAAATTTCAGATGAACAATAATTTTTCAGTATAAGTCTGTCCCATGAAATATTTGGACATGGTTACAATAAAAACTGTTTGTTGTTTGAATCCAAATTCTACTGGAAGTCCTGTAATGGACCTGCAATCCTATTTTCCAGGTCCCTGGCTCCAGGGCCCACTGTGACACAGGATTCATCCTGGCATTCAAGTGCCTACACAACCTGGTTACCTCATGGATTGGCCCTTGCCCCCACTCTTCAGTAAGGAGAACACTCGATACAGGATGACCCCCTTCTACTTCCTTCCTCAACTTCATCTTTCAGTTTCTCCATTGCTCATTTGTTGGCTCTTTTCTCTGCCTAAAACACCCTATTCCTTTCTCTACCGCTCAAATCCTGCCCAGACTTCAAAGCTCAGAACAAATTGCATCCCCTCTCTATAATCTTCACTGAGTAGCTTCAGCAAACATTGCTATTTTCCTTCTCCTGAATTCTTACTATTGCACTAATTGGAAACTCCCAATTCTGTTCTCCTTTCGTATGGTTTCTGGTACCCAAGTCTTATCATTTCAGTAGGATTTAAGTTCTCAGTGGCAGGAAACATACTTTATGATGAACACTTAATAGGTGCTCAATGAAATTTCTTTCTCTTTCTCTTTCCTTTCTTCTTTTTTCTTTCTTTCTTTTCTTTCTTTCTTTTCTTTCTTTCTTTCTTTCTTTCTTTCTTTCTTTCTTTCTTTCTTTCTTTCTTTTCTTTTCTTTTCTTTTCTTTTCTTTTCTTTTCTTTCCTCTCTTTCTTTCCTCTCTTTCTTTCTCTCTTTTTCTTTCTTTCTTTTTTTTTTTTTTTTTTGAGACAGGGTCTTGCTCTGTCACCCAGGCTGGAGTGCAGTGGCATGATCTTCGCTCACTGCAACCTCTGCCTCCTGGGTTCAAATGATTCTCATGCCTCAGCCTCCCCAGGAGCTGGGACTACAGGCATGTGCCACCACATCCAGCCAAATTTTGTATTTTTAGTAGGGAAGAGGTTTCACCATGTTGGCCAGGCTGGTCTCAAACTCCTGACCATAGTGATCCTCCTGCCTCAGCCTCCCAAAGAACTGGGATTACAGGCATGAGCCACCAGGCTTGGCCATGAAATTTTCGATGATTGATAAGCCATGTGCTGACCAGGCCTGGTAGGAGAATTATCAGGCCAAGAAGTCACTTAAAGAGCATAATGGTGAATAAGCAACTAGTTTATTAAATGAATTCTGAGTTTGCCATTTAAAATGTTTGTCTTTTAAGTGAGAGTATAAAGTTGGAGACAATTCCTGCAGCAGATGTTTTGTGCCTAAAGCCCTGTTCACCTAAGCCTGCCTGAAAGCAGAATTGTGGCTTGCTACTCTTGCTATTACGCAGGGACATGGTGCAGCTGTGATGAGTGATGTGCATGGGTGTGTGCATGGCCCTGCAATTGTCTGCCTTCTAATCACAATATTTCTTCCCTTCGATTTTTATGTTTATCTTTAATCATAATCTTGCATTATACTCACATTCTTGAGGAGAGCAGTGGACTTCTATCTTAGTAATGCCTTAATTAAAACTTCAATTAAGCCTGGGGTGGTGGCTCACGCCTGTAATCCCAACACTTTGGGAGGATCACGAGGTCAGGAGATCGAGATCATCCTGGCTAACACGGTGAAACCCCGTCTCTACTAAAAATACAAAAAAATTAGCTGGGCGTGGTGGCGGGCGCCTGTAGTCCCAGCTACTCAGGACGCTGAGGCAGGAGAATGGCATGAACCCGGGAGGCGGAGCTTGCAGTGAGCTGAGATTGCGCCACTGCACTCCAGCCTGGGTGATAGAGTGAGATTCCACCTCAAAAAAAAAAAAAACTTCAATTAAGAGGCAGTGAGTGAGTTGCCACTGGACTGGAAGGTGTTAGAATTTAGAAGTAGCTTTCTATCTTTTGTTCACATTTAATAATTTTTCAGAAAGTCTGTCATATTTCTTCTTCTGGTTACTGTTATCTTTTTCCTGGTTAATGAATATATATGTCTCTCAAAAGAATGGGCCAAAATCATAAAGACTAGGCCATGAGAAGTTAGTCATCTTAGCTAACCAGAGTACATCTTTATTAATGTCCAGAGGCAGAGATAATTATGATGTACTGTGTGGGATTAAAGACTTTCTGATGAATGGTCTTCTGCAAAACAGTTATATGGGGTACCACCATAGAATGTGGCCGCTTAAATATGTGTCTGTGTGTCTTTGGAAATTGAGGCAGCCTAGAAGATTCTTCAGGAGCCAGTAGCCTTAGACCCAGGGCTACCCTGACTACTAGTGTTGGCTTCGCCAAGCCTTCCATGTCTCAGCTGGAAAATGAGAAACAGACCAGAGAATTTCTAAGACTTTTCTAGGCATAACATTCTGTGCTTCTAATACAGAGAAATGGTGCAAGACTCATGCCCTGGATTGGCACCTTTGTGTAGTGCGCTCTGCTTTACATTTTGTTAATCTGTGGAGAGGGACAAGATACTTGTTGGCTGGATATTCTTCTGGCTTCCCATTTTTCACTTTGAAGTTGTATTATTATTAACAGTGTCATGTAGACATCTTTGCAGGGGAAGGTGTACCAAAGATTGGGAGCTTCTTACTGCCCAATAAGTGCAGCCATATGACTAGGTTTGAGAGCCTTTTCTCCCAGTTTTAATTTCTCTGACAATAACAAGGTCACAGAATTCAATATTTCATTGTCCTTTAGAATTTTGGAAATCGAAATTCATTGTTTTTCTTCTGAGTCTTAAAACTTCCTTTGACGATAGTGGCAACTTTATATATTAAAGAGGTCTACACTGAGAGACTGGATAGTTTATGAGGCCATTAGAAGCTCAGAGTGCACTTTGTATTCTTGCTTTAAACAATATAGTATGAGTAAAAGCAGTTTGCAAATGGGAAAGCATTATATGTGCAAGATATTCTTGTTATTCCATCTACTTTCTACTGCTCTGCTAAACATATCTTTTCTAGTAGTCTTCTCTGCAATCCATATAATACTTTTCCTGTTCTTTACTTCATTGGTCTTTTGCATTCTTATCTCTGCCTTTCTTTCTTCTGAAGGTTGTCTCATGATATGAGCAATTATTAGGCAAGCTACATGTAAAATCATTCAGAAATGAAGCCACATACATTTTTATCATGACTCAGATATCAAAGGACTGCTGCTTATAGGATGTCCTAAGTTTGGGCTAAAAATGCTAACATAAGCAGAAAATAATTTCCTTTAGTCTTATTCTCCTTGAAACATATGTATTTTTTGCTATAAATAAAATAATAATTTTATAGGTATAAAGAAAAATAGAAATCTCTTGTACACCAATGACTTGGCAGAATGCTGTATAAGTCCTCACTGTTTCCTTTAAATTTTAATGTGGTATGATGCAAGAATTCATCTTCCTAATGTTTTACTACCTTTTGTTTTCTGCAGCAGAGTCACATTTCTCTGTGTAAGAATTAATATGGAGGCACTAGATTTAGGTGGAAAATTAACTTTTCTAGATCAAGACTTATTTTTTCCCCCACAAAATCCTCATTGTAAATAAAAACTGTAAAAATGTCAATACTGATATTTTTGAGAGACTCACATTCTTTTTTGTCTATACATATATTTGTAATTGCACTATAGTTAATGAGCTTGTTTTAGCAAAATGTGCTCTGGAAGTAAGTAAACTAGAATTCTACAATACAAGAAAAAGTTGGAAGGATCTCCAGCTACTCAAAATATTAAAGTTGCTTTGGTGTGCTAAACTAAATTCAGACACCAAATGAATCAGATAATCAAATAACAGTCACCTTAAGTAGCATGCCACTTACTAGTGGCATTTAAATATTTCTTTTAAGATACTAGAGAAAAACTTAATCAATAGAGAAAATTGATTTAAAAATAACTTTTAAATCAATGAGTATGATACATCAAATTAAGTTTTTGGATTTGAGTCACCTGTCTTGTACTCTGGTAAAGATAAAAGTGGCATGTACTTTTATTTGAACTTTTTAGTTTTGTATGTGTAGAAACAAACATCCAATAAGATTATGTTGTGGCTTGTGCTTTTTCTCCTTTTGAGAATAGATTATGAACATTTTACTTTGGTAGAATTCTACTTATTATACTTCTTTGGCAATTAGAATTTAACAATTTTGGAGGACAGGATTTTGAATAGTATCTCTCTTACTATTACCTCTCCTTGACTTTAAATAAAGAAGTGACTCTTAGGGAAGAGTATCAGTGACTCATGTTCTGTTGGAACATTTTTACACCATTTGGCACACATGTGAATTGTCCCATTAAACTTGCTAACTCTGAGGCTTGGTTCTTTTACTGGAGAAAATTCCCTTAGGAAGTAGCAAAAATTATTCATAATATTCTATTTTTTTCTTTTTTTTTTTAAGAACGATTTGGAGACTTTTAGGGTAGCCCAGATTCTGGTTGTTATTGTATACAACTAGTGGCAACAAAGCTGTCTCATCACTAAAAGGGCTTAAACTTATTCCTCCAATAAGAAAATGTACTGAATAAGAAAACTTTGGCAGCTCAGCTTCCAGGAACACTTTAAGCTTTATTCTGTTAGTGTTAGTCTTTTAGTAGTTATGTCTAAAACTAGTTGATATTGAAGCAAACTGGATATATATATGTTATTGCTATCCTTAATGTGTTTTGTAATTTTAGTTTTTATATTTTAGTTAACTCATTAGTATGTAGTTATGACTTTGACTTTTTCTCTTCTGATATGGCACAACTTAAATATATTTACATGAGTTATACAAACTACATACCCCCACCTCCTCTTTTCTGGTGGCCAGAAATTTTGGACAGAAATGAGGAGCCAACCACACCCATCTCTGGGAGAACAAGACTGTGAGCACCCATTGGGAACACATACAGACCGAGCTTAAGTGAAAAACTGAAATGCTTAGAGGTGCTAACATATGTGTGTGTGTGTGTATATATATATATATACACACATATATACATATATATGTATATATTTTTTTGGCCATGGATGGGGAAAAATGAAAAGCTTTTTGAAAAATTGTATTGTTTTTTAAAGAAAAGGGCCCATCCAACTATTAGCTATCAATTTTCTAGGAGACTGGGTTATTTTTCTGATTTGTTCTCAAAATATTTACGGCATTACATATTTTATTTGGTCTCTGAAAGACTGAATCTGAAAGTATAAAACAACAATTTTCAGTTTTAAAGTTACTAGGTCTTCAAATTTATGCATTTAGGTAAGCCAAATATCCATGTCATTGTCTAAGTGGAATATATATATATTTTTTTTTGGCGTAACTCAAATGCTTTAAATCTTATATTTGCTCTTTTAGTTTATTGGTGCCAATTTCTGGCAGCCAGATGTTTCATAAATTAAAGAAATATTGTTTGAAAGATTCAAACATGCTTATTCAAAAAATTATTCATTGACATGTGATATTTCTCAATGAGAAAACTCATTATTTAGCCGCTCAAGTGATTATGTCTTGATTGTTCAATAAGATTGCTAGTTTTTTTGATGTCAGAGATTCTTACATTTCTTTGCTTTATTCCCTGTATGTGGTAAAGACTCATTCACATTATTTGTTCATTGATTGATTTACTTTTGAGTCTCACCCAATCAAAAAGTGAAATAAACAATTTTAGTATTTAATGACTAAACTTGATATCACCCAAATGTGACAAATTCCTAATGACATCTGCCGTGCTCTGCTATGCTCTGGATCTGTGTTAAATTCAGCTCAGGGCAGCTTGACAAAACTGACTGAAAAAAAAAAATATGTGTGTGATCAAGCAACTTTGTTGATTATCTCATATACATCTGAAATCATCATGTAAGTCAGCATTGTGGGGAAGCCAGAGGAAATGGAACTATTGCCATTTTGAAGATTAGTCAATAAATAACATGTGGGGAACAGTTTCCTGCATGAAAATTGTATTTCTTTTAGCCAACTCCAGATTCCTTATAAATCTGTAATAAGTTTTTCAATTCTACTACCAAAAAAATCAATAAAGGGACTTCCAGAAAGTGTTCTTATAATGATTTTCTTTTCAGGATTAGAATTTAAAAAATCTCAACAGTAAAATGTCATACCTACTACTTTGCTACTTACCAACTCAGCATTGTTCTCACCGAGTTTGTAAGCATATGAGTAAGGGTAGATCATCATTTGGGAGTACGAGTGGATTGTCAGATATGCCTTGATGGAAGAGAGGTTGTTGCGGATGAAATCAGCCAGGGCCTTAGTCTCCTTTTCAGACTCTGCAGCAGGTCCACAGTAAGTTTCGGCACAGGGGTTTTGAGAGGCTCCAATTTCTGGAAAAACATATGATGTTAATGGCAAGGATCACCTAGTGAAGTTCTTGTGAGGATGTTTTAAACTTTCAAATTAGGGAGTTTTCATAGGAGTCCTTATCAAGGAGTCCTTAAATTTGTCCCTATTATGTTTATATTATATAGTAAAATATCCATTTAATCACAGGATTAGGATGGTATTTTTTAAGCTAACGTGGTAAAAAGTTGCACGTGGAATCACCAGTGTGTCTCCGTGTAGTACTACACAATGATATCAATATAGTGTAAAAAAATTAGTAAGTAGGGAACAAACTAATATCTATGAAAAAATTATTACTATGATCATTCTTAATTGCATTACAATTTTATGTAAATAATTATTTATTTAATGGCTGTCTCCCCCTCTAGACTATACATTCCATGAGTAGTAGGATTATGTCTGGTTTGTTCAGTCTTGTATTTTCAGCATCTAGCACAGCTGGGAACACAACAGAGTTCTCAATATGTTTTGGTCAAATGAATTAAACTGTTTTTTTTTTTTTTTTTTTTTTTTTTGGCGCTTTTAGAAAGTTAGAACTTTAAAATATAAAACTTTGCAGTTTTTCTTATTTTAGACACTGTTGTGTTTTCTTATTTTTTCTCTTATGTTTTTCAACGGATACATGCAAACTGGGTAGCCAGATACTTACCGCACCAACCAGCATCAAAATTTCTGTTGGGGTCTGTGCCAATGCAGCTAGATCCAGCATGGGTGGAGCGAGTCTTTCTCCACAATCGGCTCTGAAAGTGGACTATATGGTTAGGACAAATATAATAGAGAGAAGTTGGTTTTAATTTCATCAGCCTCTCTCAGTATTGGTGCATATACCTTGGTCCAGGTGTAGATGTAGCCATCGATATTGAGCACAGGCAGGACATAAAAGTCTAACTTGTCAAGAAGCTCTGTCATTTGGATCTCTTGTCCATAGGTACGAACAGCCTGTATGTGAATTATGAAGAGGAATTTCATGGAAAAATGGAGTGTTTGATGCTGTTAAAATTTACAAACACTGATGAATGTTAATTTTGGTAATAAAAGCAGTATTTCCTATTGAAGTGGACAATATTAATATTTAAAAAGCAATCAGCAAATTACTACCAATACTTGATATTTTTATTGATAATTGTTATTTCTAATTCTTCTCTGCTTCCAGGATAGTTCTATTACACCCTTTTTATTTTAACTTTTTACTTTAATGAGAAATTTAATTAAAGACTTCTAAAGAACATATATACTCATTTCTTTTAAGATAAAACTACAATAGCTTTTTTCAAAGTTAGTAGGGTATAAGTGTAAGACCTAGTTCTAGTAAGTAAGAAGTGTCTGTGGATAGCTATGCATTTTCCTAATAACGTCATTTAGAAATGTATTTCTTTTCTATGAAACCTCCTGTAGATGATCTCACTAGAGGGAATGTCCGATATAACAAGGTAATGAGAATGCCTCTCATAATAAGCTCACACTCATGGATTTTGGGGAAGCTCCCACCAACACTCCAAGCTGCATAGTGACGGGAGTCTCCTTTGCTGTCTTTCTCAAGAAGGGACAATCCTGTTGTCCCTGTTAAGTAATGTAGACACTTATCTATGAATGAAGGACATCGTGCCATTTAATACGTTCTCTTAGTCACAGTCCCTCTGCTCCCCAGCATCATATTAAACTTAAATACAACCCTTCCCTAGGCTTGCTTGAACAAACTTTAAAATAGATTAGACTTCTATGTGTGAACAATTTTTATATACTCTTTGTAATTATATATGTTAATTACAATATTACATGATAAAGCATGTGCTTTTTAGGTTAGAGGAGCTATATAATCATGTTCTTTTAATGGTCTACAAATTGGAATATAATAAAATTTAATTCTAACATCCAGTTATCCTCTTCTAAAAGGCAGATGGGTGAGCTACATAGTGAAGCTAAGTGATGCCAATCTGATATATAATGTCTAGAAACCAAGACTACATAACAAATATATATGGAAGTGCTTCACACAAAAATTATGTTGTATATAATAATATTCTTATATATTTAAAGCACTTCAATGTTTTCAACTTTTAAATTTGAAATAATTTTAGACGTACAGAAGAATTGCAAAAATAGTTCCCATATACCCTTCATCCAGCTTCCTGAATGTTACCATCTTACATAACCATGGTATAATTATTAAAGTGAAGAAATTAACATGGATACAATACTATAAACTAAACTATAGACTTTATTCAGATTTCACAAGTTTATCCACTAATGTCCTTTTTCCATTCTAGGTTCCAATCTAGGATCCTACATTGCCTTTATTTGTCAAGTATCCATAGTCTTCTCTGATCTGTGACAGGTCTTCAGTCTTTTTGTGTTTTATGACTTTAACACTGTTGAAGAGTGCTTGTCAGTTTATTTTGCAGAATGTCCCTTACTTTGAGTTTGTCTAAATTATTTTTCAAAATTAAATTTTGTTTATGATTAAAGGGAGGTCATTCATTTCAAGGAAGAATATCACAAAGGTGATATGTCTTTTCACTGCATAATATCTGAAGGTACATGATATTGATATGTCTTATTTATTACTGATGATGTTAACCTTGATCACTTAGTTAAGGTGATTCCTTCTGCTAGGTTTATCCACTTTAAGTTTTCCCTTTATAATGAATACATTTTTGGGAGGAGATAACTTTTAGACTCTGCAAATATCCTGTTTCTCCCTAAACTTTTACCCACTAATTTTACATCCATCTGTGGATTTGCCTGACATGATTATTGCTGTGATGTTCTAGTGATGATTTTATGTTTTGCTCATTCTTTGTACATATATTAGTTGTAATTCTTCTGCAAGAAGGAGTTGTTCTTTGCCTCTCTTTTATTTATTGAATTATCTATGCATATCAGTATAGACTCATGCATATTTTAAAACTTGTTTTTAAAAAGCTTTTACATATATCTTATCATTAGAATGATAAGGAATGAAAAACAGTATCATTTAGAGTAATGACTACTATGCACACTTTTCTTTTATTCTGAAGTATACAATGATTATTAGCCAAGAGATAATGATCAAATTGGTTTAACCACAACCATTAGCTTTTACATGACCAATCACTATGCTAGTTGTTGGACTCTCTACCAAATATGGGTGAGAAAGTTCAGATGAGTGAAATTCAAACAAATACAATTTTTTTTTTTTAAGAGATGAGGTTTCACCATGTTGCCCAGGCTGGTCTCCAATTCCTAGGCCCAAGCAATCCACCTGTTTCCGCCTCCCAAAGTGCAAGGATTATAGGCATGAGCCACTGCACCTGGCCCATAAATAGAATTTTTCTGTTTTAAATCTTGCCTTATAAAGGTCTGTTGGTGGAAGTTGAAACTGATTTCCAAAATTGGGAACTTGTAATTGTGGATTTTTTTCTGTGTTATTATTCTCTCTAGGTTTTAAGGAATTAATTGAAAATTAAAACATACATTTCTCTTTGCCAAAAACCACTCTACACACTGACCTCTCTTACAAACCACTGGCAGAATGCAGGAGAAATCCACTCTCTGGCATGGAAACCACAGTCCATGAAAATGGCAGGCTTGTTTTGTCCAGCTTTGCCAACCTATTGCAAACAAAAGGAAAAGGGAAACCATGATTCATCATAGGACATTCAGGGGTTAACCTCCACTACCCATCTGGGCTTGAGACTCAACAAGTGAAACCCGACAGCAGCAAGAGCTGGATCCCATGATTAAATTAAAATATAATGCTAACACAGTATGTTCTCGCTTCTAGACTCACAGTGTTTGAGCTGAAAGCTTATATGGCTGTTTATTATTTTTATTAAGCTTGACAAGCTCATATTTTCAGATGATGCTTGATTACCCTGCTTAATTGTACTCATGTGGAGGTTATTTTCAGCTGCTGTTATTAGGTGACATGACCAAGACAACTGGATGAGTAATTAGAAGTAATCATGATTGTTGCTAATCTTGTAAGAATTTTTACTACTCTCTCACTTATTCCTTGTCTTTTTATCTCCTTCATTAGAATTACATGACAAAAATGGTGTTAGAAAATGACAGAAACAAATTGTTGATGTGTTTGTAATGTTGTCTGGTAGACATGAAGTTTATGAGCCTCTTTAGCAAATGGATTTGCAAACGACAGCTGGGAAAGAAGAATTTCATCAAGGTAGATAATCATTTACATTGCTTACAGGAATGTGGTTAAATTTATAGGTCTTCTCTTATTTTATTGCATTTTTCCTTTTGAATAAATCAAAATAATGATTTAAAAATCCACATATGATAAAAGAAGCTGGGGAATCTGGTTTCCTCGGGGATTGTAGGCAGGAAAGAGTTATAACAATGTTTGGGATAAGCATGTCTGTGAAACAGATGTTCATGTGTTAGAATTCATTGATTTAAAGCCCTCAGACATGGCAAGGTCATGGTTAAAAATGATTACCTTGAGAAGGTAAATAGCGCGTCCCTCAAACGTGGTTCCGATAACACTGCGGGAGATGAGGGCTGGATTCTCAGTGGCGACTTGTTGAGTCCAAGCCTCTATCTACCAAATGGAATCGTTTGTAGATCAATGTGGCATTCTTGGTTCAATTCCCAAAGTAATATCTGTCTAAATCATGTGCACATCATACCGTTTCCCACTTGTTGTACTTCTCATAACTGTGTCCTGTTGCACGAACCCGGCTATCAAACTGAGCCTCCACCACATTTCTCAGGTTGCTTATCAGTACCCTGCAACGAACCAAAGTGGGTGTTCCTATGAACATAAGTGTATTTTTCCCCAGTGAACACACACAAAACCCCAGAGCCACTGCTTTAGTAGATGGCACATTGCACTCTCCGTAAATTCTCATGTTGTCCTCTGGTTCTTCCTGATGACCTTCAGCTGCTCCAGGGAGATTCTGTTACTGACCATAAAGAGTGAGTAAGTCACTGAGAAGGATACTGGAGAGTGCAAGCAAGGTAGGATCTTCCTCAGCCCAAACCTCAAGTATTTGACTATCTGTGAACCTTAAACTTGGAAAATGGTTGCTCCTGGTACCTGGGACATTTTGGGTCAGGGCCTTGGGCTTCCACACAACAGTATGTACTCGAAGCCTATCTTTGATCTTTCTTCCTCAGGACTTTTCTGAATTTAGAACTAAAAGTCTTGTGTTCCAGGAAGCTACTCAGTCCTGGGTAAATGGGAGGAGTTGTCAATTTGGACCTGTCTCTAGGTTCTGAGAAAAATATCTTGTCTGGAAATTCAGAAATATTGACAAGCTGAAGATTTACTAGGTAAAAGAAGAATGGGTTTAAAAAACTGGTTTCTATTTGCTTGTCTTTTGGGTGGTTTAAGTAATCTAATAATGGTTCTGTAGCAAGGTAATATGAAAAGTGGTAACGGAAACCTTTGAGGCCTACCTGTTTAGAGAAATGAATTGTTCAGGTGATAGTTTCTATTATGAGGCTAGTCTGAAGGTGTGTGTGTGTGTGTGTGTGTGTGTGTGTGTGTGTGTGTGTGTGAGACTTCACTTCCCTTTCTACTTTGAGTGAAAAGTATGTTTGGAAGAGAGAAAAGTTTATGATCATTAGTATCCTTGATCACAGTACTGTGAATATTACAGACAGAGGCCACTTTGCAGAAATTGCTATTATCCACAGTTAAACCTTGAAATGATTTTATCTGACATACAGAGAATTGCAGACACACATCAAAAGTCTGCTTCTCCTCTGGCTGCCCCAAGGACATTCTGATGAAGTATGTCAGGGACATCCTCTGAACCTTCCTCCTGGTCACTCCTTCGATTGGTGAACTTGGGTATGAACTTGTGTCCGTTTTTGGAAAGTGTAATAAATTAATACTTACTGGGATCTGTTTCTTAGCAAAAGACAAACACTTTCTTAAGGTCTTAACTATCTTAAGAGGTAGTATTTAAAAAGAAAAAAATGCAGATTTTAAAAGTTATTCCATGGAGAAATATTTTCTATTGAGCAGCTGCCAGTGCTTTGTGAGTGTATTAGTTTTCTATGGCTGCTGTCAGTGGCTTAAAGCAACGTGAATTTATTATTTTATAGTTCTGTAGGTTAGAATTCCAACACAAGTCTCACTGAGATAAAAATGAGGTGTGGCTAAAAAAGTTATCAACAGGAAAGCTCTAGGGGAGAATCTAATTCCTTGCCCTTTCTAGTTCTGAGAGGTCACCTGCATTCCTTGGCCATATCCTTTTTCTCCACCTTCAAGGCTTCAACAGCAGATAAAGTCCTCACATCCAATCACTGTGACCTCTTCTCCCTCTCTCTTTCACTTTAAAGACTCATGATTACAGTGGACATATAGGACAATCCAGAATAATCTCTCTATTTTAACATCAGCTGATTAGGAACCTTAATTCCATCTATAACCTAAATTCTTCTTTGTGATAAACATGACATATTCACATGTTCTGGGGATTAGGATATAGAGTTTTTTGGGGACCATCAGTCTGTCTGCTATAGTTAGAACAATGAGTTTAGTCAGCACTATAATTATATTCACTATCCCAGTTGAATTGTTAAGGAATAGGGTGGAAGTAGAAGGAATCATGAATGAGGAATCAAAAGATCAAGGTCGTAGTTTTGCCTAACTCATAAACTGGCTTTAGAAAAGTCATCTAATCCCTGGACCTTAATGTCCTAAGTTTTAGAGGAGGGTCATTTGATTAGTAAATATTCAACATCCTTTTCAATTCTAAAATGCAGTGGCTTGATTCCAATCCATAAGCCTCAGTCATTTACATACATGTGTTCCAAGTTTATGAAAAAAATAAAAATTTGCCAGTTACCACTGTCATAACTCAGGAAAACGTGGAGGAAAACTAAAAAATAGTTCAGGAAAATGATATTCAAGGATAACAAAAAACTAAAAACAGACTAACCAAACCAAAACAAAGCAAGCCAAGCAAGACAAAAACCTGGAAACAAACAAACAAAAAAATCAACCGACAGAAACTGCTAAGAGGACAATTATGTCTCGATATGATAACGTGAAAGAACAAATCTTACCTAATAAGGACGAGCTTCTCGGAATGAAAAAAAAAAAACCCAAGAGGACCAGAAATTGATATCCTCTTTCATTTCAAAGCTTCCAGAGCATATTGCTATCCTCTTACCTGCACCCAACCCTTGAGTTCAAATTATTATTATTATTTTTGTTAATTTATTTATTTTTGAGACGGAGTCTCGCTCTGTCGCCCAGGCTGAAGTGCAGTGGCGCGATCTCGGCTCACTGCAAGCTCCGCCTCCTGAGTTCACGCCATTCTCCTGCCTCAGCCTCCGGAGTAGCTGGGGCTACAGGCGCCCGCCACCATGCCTGGCTAATTTTTTGTATTTTTAGTAGAGACAGGGTTTGACCGTGTTAGCCAGGATGGTCTTGATCTCCTGACCTCGTGATCCACCTGCCTAGGCCTCCCAAGGTGCTGGGATTATAGGTGTGAGCCACTGCGCCCGGCCGAGTTTAAATTATTTAGGAGGATCAGTGACTGTGTGGGGGCTGGCATTTTGTTTGGTAGTAAGAGACATTCTGTTAGAGTTATTACTACGTTAAATATTAAACATTTTCATCAATATCCAGGACAAAGAAGCATAAAAATCCAGTTAGTTAAATTGAAGATGACACCCGAGAATAAAAATATCCTCTAGTAACTTGCAAAAGAGCATCAGAGTGAGGTTGAAATGTGTTGCTGACTTTTGCTTGAAGGCGGGAGACTGACCTCAAATGATCCTTCCCAGCCCTGTGGTTATTTGATTTTATTAGATTTAGGACCAAGTACTACTTTAGCTATATTACAAAATATTATTACTAAATAATGAGCTTCCATTCTAGAAGATTAAAACAATGCCTCACAGCTCCAAAATAGAGAAGCATGTATAGTATTTTATACTTTCATATGCTTGTTTTATAGTGCCATCCAACTTCTCCTTTTTTTTTTTTTTTTTTTTTTTTTAAACACACAAGCAAATTAGATAACTGGGACTCCCAAAAAAGCAAGGAACACAATGTCTGAGAAGTAAAGAAAGGCATGACTCAGTTTTATCCCCCTTTCAGATTTCTGGAAAATAGAATATTTGATCGGTACCTGGACTTTGTGCCCACTGCTATTGAAGAACATTACTACGTGCCTATTGCTATCCTAGGACACCTTCCTGTATGCCTCTGAAATATGCAGAAAAATGCTGATATATGTGTAAGCAACAATCAGTCTCCCTGAATCAAGTAGGGCAAAGCAATCTTTCTACAGTCTGTAGCAAGGAATTCCATGGAGAGCAGGCCACCTAAAGGTTCTGTCAACTTAGCTTCATAACCATAAGTTGGAGATTTACGCTCTCTGATTCCTAGTCTTTCTGTTACTAAGAGTGAAACTTTGTCATTTAAAACTACTGTTATCTTTCTTTTTGCACACATTTTGGTTTTTTTCCTATGATAATTCAGGATCTGATTAAAGCTGCCAAATAATACAGGTCTTGGTGAAGAGGGTTGGAAACACTGAAAAAATCTGAAAAGTTATTTTGGTAGAACTTGTGTGCAGTGGATGGCTCTTGTTATATACAAATACTACTGCAAATTTTTGCCAGCAGGAAATCGTCTAAATACAAGTTAGTTGCCATATGAGGTAATAATGGGATGCACAGGGACTGCTTGCAACCCCAGCAAGGATATTGCTGGTATGCTTCTCCAGGATTTCCAGGGACTTATTATTTAATATTTAGAAAATTATATGCTATAAATATGCTAAGCAGTGAACAGAGAAGCAAAAATTAACAAGCTCTTAGCCCTCAGGGCATGTCCTATGTTCTAGATGAGACAATATTCATACACAATTCCCAAAAAGTTCACCACTAAAAAAGAAAGTGAATTTTCTATCTGATTGTAAATAGAGATTGAAATTCTATCGGAAACCATTTTACTGTTTTGTGATAAGGGTAGAATTAAGACATCATTCAGGTAGCTAGGGTTAATCTATGGTCGCTGATCTTTGTTTTTCTTAAACAATTACAAAGAAACTCATCTTTTTGAATGCTACTGAAGGCTCCAAGGACTAGAATTTTAGATGTCCTTTTCAGTATAATAAAAAGAGCAAAATGTTATAGACATGAATCTTAATCACATTTTGAGACTTACCAGGTTGTATCTTTGTTTTAAAAAGACAGTCAATTCTTAAGGTCACATTTTGACATTTCCTTCAGGCAGAAGGCACATAGCTAAGCTTTGTGAGGCATGATAATGGGGTTAAACATAGCAGTTTCTGTTGACTCTTAAAAAAATGTATAATCTCCTTCTTTGTACAACAGTAAACCATAGCAGCATTCTCAGCAATATAATACCAGTTGTAATATATATATATATATATATGTGTTTATTTATTTATTTATTTTTACAACAGCCCTTTGAGAGAGGCATTATATCTTCATTTTATGGATAAGAAAGCTGAAGCTCAGAAAGGTTGAGCAAATTCCCCACAACCACACAGCAATGTGCAAAGCCAGGATTAGAATCTAGTCTGCTTTTTCCCCAAAGCCTTTACTTGTTGCACTATGCTACACACTTCTCCTGATGGAGGTACAGATTTTATAGGTGACAATTCTGACATCTTCACTGGCACAGATACTATACTTTTACATTTTTAAGATGTGGAAAAACAGGAGAAATTTCTGTTAAAATTACATAGGTTACATTTTTCCAAAACATAACGAAGACTTGAGCTTGTGTTGGGGGATTGCTGGGTAAACATTTGAACGTTCAGGACCGGAGCCCGAGACTTTGTCTTTGTTCCTCCCTAATCTACCCCCTGGAGGAGGACCTCTGCTTTGTACTAGAGACCTTATTTCTTCCTTCCCTCTTATGCAAATGTCCTGGGTTAGCATGGTCTCTCCCACTTCTAAGCCTTAGCATATGGTCTGTTCTCTGCCTAAAGTATGGTTTTTCCTTGTCTTTGTCTGGCTAATCAACTCCTACTCATCTTTCAGTTCTCAGCTGAAGAATCATTTCCTAGGACAGCCCTCCCTGACCTCTAGACTTGGTCTATTCTTCTGAACTCCAGCTCTTTACTCTTCTTTCCATCTATTAAATACTACTGCAATTCCTTATTTAAAGTCTGTTTTCCCCTAAAGGACGTGAGGCCATATCTGTCCTTACTGGAACTTGATACGTGTAGACATTCAATATTGATTTGTTGGATCACCCAATGGACAATTGCCTTTACTTAGGAAGACATTCTTGTCGTGAAAGACCTAGATGAACGAAAGTGGTATTCAGTGAGGGAGACAGGATCATCTTAGCCACTTACTCTAGTCCTTTCTTTGCATCTTTCTCTCCCTGCCTTCTCCTACCATTAGAGATAGTGGTGGGACTTTAGAGAAAAAAGGACAGAAGGGCCATTCAGACTGACTCTAGACTTATCCTTCTGCTAAAAAAAGCATAAATAGCCCTCATAACTCACAATAGGTCTGGCTGATCCCTTGGAAAGCAGAGCTGATAAGATTTGGGGTTAAAACTATGTCTAGTTGAGAATAGAGTATCCATTGGTTAGGCCTGTACTCTATACATTGCTTGTAAAATGGACCAAGTCAGATATCAGGCAGAAGACTTGGGGTTCAAGAATAAAAACCATGTTCATTAGAGCAATAACTAAACACAAAATCCATCAGAACTGAAGTCTTACGACTTGGAATCCAGGGCCAGCTCTGCCGTTATGTATTTGTGGGGTCCTGGGGAAGGCATGGTTTTGGTCTCATTTCTTCCTTCCCAGAGTTATTCAAAGGCTCAGATGAAAGCATGCATGGGAGAGAATTTTAATATTTATAAAACATAAACTTACTTGTATGGTAGTTCATTCTGCTTTAGAACATTCTCCACAGTGACAATATCTTCTGCTTTAACATGGAAGTCAACTGTACTGTGAGGTTTGATTTGTGTGACAGAATCTGGCTTCCAGAAGTCAATCTGAATAAAGGGCAAGATAAACTATATTGGATGCCTGTAATTCAATGGGTGAATGATAATCTGTGAGCACATTATTGCTCTACTGAATTATTTTTAAAATCAAATCATCCATGAAATCTGTTGAAAATATTTCCTTTGAGTGAACAAGGGTTGGAACCAAGCAGTTAGATGTTGATAAAAGTGTTTACAAATATATATATAACCTTGATTGATTATCAATGAACATGAAAAAAACATATAATCATTTCCCATAATGCTAGTCAGTTGTATTCTGTAACTGCTCTTTTCTATTTATTAATCTTCTGGATCACTAACTTGTTGGAATAGCAGTGTTGTGGTAATGGATCTACGTGCCAGAAGAATGATGAATTAACTAGAACTACAAAATGTAATGGAGAAATATGAAGCTGTTTTACTTTTTAATGGACTTATTTTATGAGTTTATCTTGGAAGTCACAGTAATATGTGGAACCAGGAGGATCCCTGAGCTGCGGTGGAGACATCAGGAAGAAAAATGGTATCTTTTCACAATGGGTATATTGGCACCGTGGCTGGAGAAAAATTGCTCTTGGGGATCCAGTCATGTACTGACATTTTCATTTATTCAGTTACTCATCAACTATTGTGAGAACCTACGATATGCTAGGCTCTGTGTCTGAGACTAGGAATACATTAGTGGGCAAATCAAACATGGCCTTTGTCTTTATAGGGGAGACATTAGAGAAGATGAAGCCCCAAACAGCATCTTTTTTAGTCTATGGATGTGTGGTTTTAAGTATCACTTTTCAGTGGAAAAATATTAACTAAAACATACTGTGTCTTATAGGTGTCTATTTTTCTCTTCCTTGCTTGTGCTGAGTGGAAGCCTAGAAGTCTGAGGTCAGCCTGACATTGGGTCTTTCTTTGTCCCTGTGTCTCAGCCAATCTCTGTTCGGATGTTTGCGCATTGCTTTAGGGCTAGAGATGTGTCTGATGGTGATATTTAGGACCACTGCTTGGAAACTTGGAAGGGAGTTTGGGCAGACTTAGAGGTGGTGCAGCAGAAACTGACGAGGTAATACTATAAGACATCTCAGTTTCAGATACATTTGTGGGGCTCCCAGTAACCTATATTCTGTCTTGGTAAGCTTCAAACCACTGTAGAAATCTAGAGGTGGTGAGTCACGAATCAGGCCCATAAGGAATGTCAGGGCAATGGGAGGCAGGGATACTGGCATTCCAGAAGAAAAAAGCGTGAGTGAGGTTGTCATAAAGGGATTGAAAGGATAGAATATCAATGTTTGGATAAGGATTGGCTGTAGAAGGTGACCTAGTGAGTTAAGGATGAGAGGTTAAATGAAGTGAGTAAGTATAAAGACATGCTAAGATAAGGACAGAGAAAGCAAGGGGCTAGTGACAACTTCTAGTTAGTCAACATTGTGGAGAAAAGGGCAATGAAGATAAGCACATTATAAGAGAAAGCATATTTTTGAAACTTAGCTCTGAATTTGTGTTCCTGATAAACACCTGTCATTCTATGGTGTGGTGGGAGAGAGAGGTATGTCTTTATTATAGACGACAAGGTTGAGAATTGGGAAAGCACATAAAGTCCTCCATGTATCTGTAGCTGACCTGACAGTGTCCCGCTGGTACATAATTGCTGGGACCTTTTAGTGTGCTCAGTGTACTCCCCTTGCTAAGTAAGATCTGCCTCTCTGTACCTGAGGGCTCTTTCCTCTAGAACTGGGAAAAGCCAAATTATCAGCTCCAGGTAGACAGGAGGTACCAAGGAAATTACTCTTTGTGGTTCAACCAATAATCCTGAAAAGCGAATGTTGAACTACTCCAACTCCTTCACTTCTCAGGTGGGATAATTCTGAAGTGTGTTGTTTGTACACATTCCTAGAGTTTCCCTGTGGGTTTACCTCCAGTTGTCCTCTGTGGTAGCTGGCTTAACACCGTTTCCTTTGTTGGCTGCCTTTACTTCTATTTAGCACTCCCCACTCCTTTACCAGGGCTCCCTGCACTTCCCAGATAAAATTCTTTCCCTTGAATCTTTGTCTCAGGATCCACTTTGGAAGAGCCTGTATTAAGATGCTAGCTTTCCACTCAAAGCATCAAATGCTTGCATGATGTTCTTGGTGGTGGTTCTAGCAGAACCTTGTGTATTTCTAGTGCCACTTCAGAACAGCTTAATTGCTTATAAATGGTTTTCTCTCTAATATTAAACTGAAAATTGCCATCTATATCCTCCTAAGCTCTTACCCATTGGTCCTAGCTCTGCCAAATATTAGAAGAGTATATATATGTAGAGAAAGTGTTACTTTTAAGATTGCAGTGTGAGCATTATGGATTCTTTAAGAGGGGGCAAATAAATCTCATAAATATGTTTGACAGAAACTTACAGACCTAACCTGAGGTTGCTTAAAAATTTCAGTTTGACATGGAGAAAACTAGTTAGCAAATCTGTCAACATACAACACTCTGGAGTGTTGCATGTGTGACACAGACCCACTATACTGGAGTTAGTCTCTGGTACTTCCTAGGAGAAACATGGCTGGAAATCAGGAGCAATGCTATAGCCTCACAGCTGTTTACCAATGCACCAAATATGAATATAGGTAATAAAGTCAAAGTAATAACATAAGGTGATAAATATAAATTTCAGAAATTACCAGGACCTTGTGAATGAGATGTATGTCTGAAATATAAACATGGAGTGAAATATAGGATGTAGATGTAGGAAATTAAACTATACATTATGAATTTAGAAAACTGAAGTTATAAAATATAAATGTGACAAAGAACCATACAGAACATTTATTGGATGATCAAGAGATATTTTTAAATGATGGCATTATAAGAATATCAATTTAATCAGCCAGCTGCCTAACAACTAAAGAATCCTTCCTAAAATATCTCGGAAAACTAGCCTAAAAGGAATATAAAGTAGCATGCCAACCTGAAATTTTTCCAGGAATAAGATTGGCCAATAAAAAAATAAATATTGGTGTTGGGGATCTTTGCTTCTTCAGAAATTTGCATGAATTTGTTTCTTCACATTGCATTTGACTATAAGTCAAACATCTGATAGACTTTTCATTTATCTTGGTGAAATTTTCCTTTTTTGTTGGAAAAGAAAGCAACTTCTACTCAAGGCCCAATTCCAGACAGCAGGGAGGAACTTATTGGTACAGTAGGAATGATAAGAACATTGGAAGACAGTAACCATGTTACTCTAGGCATAGAGAAAAATGCACCTTAAATTGGAGAAACACAGACTTCAAGACAGTCCAGAGAAAAGTGAATAGGTTTTACGGTGAATGCCTTCAATAAAGGAACAAGCACAACCCTGATTGTGAGGAGATGAAATAAAATCCTTACTAGTCAATTATAGATGAGAAAAGAGGGGCTGCTGGAGTACAGTGTGGTCACGGATCTGCCCAATATATTCAGCATTTAAAAGGACATGTTCAAAAGCTGAGAGGAAGGACACATAGCCAAGGATGAATACAAAGACTGGATGCCCTTGTAATGATCTTATCAGGAAGGCTACAGCCCAGAATATGCTGTTCCCATAACTGCTAAGGAGAATGAAAATCTCATTTCAATCATGTTGAAAATAAAAGAATAAAGAATAAATATGTGTCCCACTGCTTGGAGCTAAAGCATGATGTTTGCAGCCAGAGGAAAGAAAGAAGCCCTATTTAACTGTTTTTTGGCTTCTGTCTTTTCCAAGAGAGAATTACACTATCCCTTGTTTATTCTATTACTGCTGAGAGATGAAATTACCACAGGGATAAGTAAAGATTTTTTCATGTTATGATCTAAACAGAAATACTTTCTTTAGAAAACATTGAGGCCCAAGGTAGATGAGGACATAGGTGATTGATTATACCTGCTATATAAATTGTATTCAAAATCCCAGACCTAATGATAGTAATAACAGCAAACACATATAATTCTTAGTATTTAAGTTCTTTCTAAGTGCTTTACCAATATTAATTCATTTACATCTCACAACAATCCCCTAGGTAAATAGTATTGTCATCTTCATTTTACAAATGAGGAAGTTGAGACCCAGAGAGGTGTCCAAGTTTGACTAAGTAGTAAGGCTAGGAATTGAACCCAGGCAGTCTAAGTCCAGACTCTCTGCTCTTGACCACTATGAAATGCTGAATTTTAGATAACTAAAAAAATACTGCAGATGTGATTGCAGAACTTTCTCAGCAATCTTGGAAGAATCAGAGCTTGAAGGGCTCATTGGGGAGTAGAGGGGGCAAGTTTTAGATTTTATAAACAAGAAAACAGGTGAAGCTCAGAAGCAGGAGCTGCTGGAGCCTGGCATGGATTCTGGCAAAGCTGCAGAGTAAACTGGAAGCAGATGGATTGTGAATGCTGAGAAAAGGAAGCTGTGGTCTCTGGGAGCCAGTATGGTTTAAAGCAAGAATAAGTCAGGCCCAATTAACTTCACCTTAGTTTTGGATGAGAGCACTAACCTGGTAGAATGTCGAATCTTGATCTTAGTAAAGCATTTGATGAAGTCTCTGCCTTGATATCTTTCTTTATAAACCAGAAAGCACCAGGCAGAGTTACCCCTAGGTAACACCCCACTAGCTTGGGTAGTTGAGTAAACTTATGCAAGCAGAATAGGTTAATGAATCACTTCAGTGCTTAACACTATGTCTGGCACATTGGAGATTCATGATAAATATGTACTGAATGAGTGAAACATGAAGAAGGCCTCTAATTCTATGACTCCTGACCTACTTAATATTTTCTTTTATCAGTGACAAGGATAAAATTCGAAAAGACATGATTATCAAACTTGCTGGAGATACAAAGTTAGGGGGAAGAATTATTGCCCTGGATGACTGAATTAGTTTTCTAAAAGATCTCAACATGCTGAAAACAGGCTGTCAAGATAAATCTTAAAAGTGTAAATCTAAAATCCTACATTTAGGTGAAAAAAGTCAATTAGGTAAGCACAAAAGGAGGGATATCCTGTTTGAGGGTGATTCATGTGAGGAAAAAAAATTACCTAATGGTTTTGATTGAACACAGGTTAATATAAGCTCAGTGTTCTATGACTACTTAAGATGCTAAAAAGAATCTTAGGCACCATTAATAAATGTCTGCTTTACAAATGAAGGGAAGCAGTGGCCCTGTAGTATATATTAATCAGAGCACACCTGGAGGCCCATTGTCACTTGTGGTAACTACATTTAAAAAAAGAAATATAGACAGAAAGACTGAGCTGTATCTAGATGTGAGCAGAATGATCAAGAGTCTGTAAACCAGTGCTAAGAAAAATTATGGAAAGCTTGAAAAATATAAACCTTAGAGGTAACATGATATTTGGCCCAGCTAAGCCCAACAGGTCAAAGTTAGAGAAGGAAGCTTTCAGTTCAGAATAAGGAAGAAAACAGTTGGAATGATTTGTAAGGCAAGTGGGCTATTCCAAAAAGTAGTATACGAACTATTCCTGGAAGTACTCAAACAGGTTTTACCACGGGTAGTAACTGGGGATGCTGTTTCCCAGAAGGAAATTCCAGATTTGAGTGGATTGCTGGAATAGATGAGTTTATATTTCTTTCAATTCTGAACTTCTGAGCCTGTGATTATGACACTCTCCACCTTCTTCTTCCTTCCTCTATGCCTTAAAAGCTACAAAATGACTATACATGTGTATATATGAATATGTGTGTGTATGTGTATAAGCTAGCAGATTATTTTAGTTTATATATTTATGAAGAAACGGCATTGGTCAAAGTGGAACTACTGTATTTGTGGTCAGCAATAGCTTCCTGCCACATTATATATACAGTTTAAAATGTCAGTTCTCACCTCATATATAGTGGATTAAAAAATTAGCACAGAGATGTCAGTTTTTTGAAAGCAAAAGAAAAGTATGAAAATCACTCAAGGCTTTTTACCTTCTTTTTCCCCCTCACGTCATATCCTTAAGGGGACCTGAATCAAGGTCATGAAAACCCTAGCTGTTTGATTTGGAATGAAAGAAAATCAAAGAAGACAGATGATACATGGGATGTGGAAATGAATTTGAAGTTGGACAAAAGCCCAGTTTTTCAGTAATATCCAAGTTGATCATTTTTCTCTTTTGCCTTAGAAGGAAAGTGACTGCACATTAGATGTTCTGTGACCTTCCTGACAGTTCCAACTCATCCAGTTGTCACACTGTCAGCTCTTTTAAAAGTTACCATGGATTTATAATACTACAGGGCTTATGGCAATCTAATTTAGGCAGAAAAAGAAGACATTATGGCACTAAATGTTTTCAAAGTTTTTAATTCTTGCTACCAAAAGTGCTATAGTTAATATTTCATGTTTTTTTTTCCATTGTTGGAATCACAGTGCGATCTAAGATTTTAAATTAGATGTGAAGTAAATCAAAATTGTTACCTGAGTCGTGCTGGCCAACTCGTGGATTATGTTAATATGATTTTCATCTTCAACGTTAACACGGAACACCTTCTCGCTGAATAGTGAGATAATAGAAGCACAGAAAATTTGAATTGAGTAATGTGTCCAAATTTTGGGGCTAGCAAGGAAGAAGTACTTGCTCCTTAAAGATGGCTTACTTACCCTTCAAAGTGCTCACCACCATGATGAGCAGATGCCAGGGCCGCAGATGCCAGGGCCACAGTTGCCAGAACCAAGAGCGCCAGCATTGTGTCTGACCAGGTCTGGTGGGTAGGTCTTATCTGCTTTTATAATCCTGAGTGTTCTTTGCTTTCTTCTCCTGGTTGCAAACAGGAACTATCATATCTTGATTAATAGTTTTCCTGGCATTTTTGCCTTGGTAGCTGGGTAAAGTCTGAGAGGGTATCTCTCTCAACACCTGTGGAAATAGAGTAAATACTCTCAAATTCAACTTATTTAATTTGGTTCAGAACTTGAATAGTCTGGGAGTAAATTAGATTTAAATACAATCTATTTTGTATTTTTTTCTGTTTTGAATTGAGAATTACATACAATAGATTCTACAGATTTTAGTGTAAAGTTTGATGAGTTTTGACAAATGTGCAAACCCATGTAATAAACATCACAAACAAGATATAGAACATTTTTATCACTCTAACAAGTTCCCTTGAGCACTTCCAGTCTATTTCTGTACTCCTCTCAGGCAAATGTTACTCTGATTTCTAGCTTTATACATTAATTTTGCCTGTATTAAACTTAATGTAAATGAGATTATGCAATATATATTCCTTTGTTTCTGGCTTCTTTCATTCAAGATAATGTTTTTGAGATTTGTCAGTGTTTTTGTTTGTATTACCATTATTACTATTGATATTATTTTTGAGACAGAATCTCGCTCTGTCACCCAGGTGGGAGTGCAGTGGCATGCGATCTCAGTTCACTGCAACCTCTACCTCCTGGGTTCAAGTGATTCTTGTGCCTCAGACTCCCAAGTAGCTGGGATTACTGGAATGCACCACCATGCTTGGCTCATTTTTGTATTTTTAGTAGAGATGCAGTTTTGCTGTGTTGGCCAGGCTGGCCTTGAACTCCTGGCATCAAGTGATCTGCCTGCCTTGGCCTCCCAGAGTGCTGGGATTACAGGCATGAGCCACTGTGCTTGGCTTTGTTGGTATTACTGGTTTATTCCTTTTTATTAGTAAGTGATATTCCATTGTATGGATATGTAATAATTTGTTTAGCTATTTACTGTTGATATATATTTATATTGTTTCCAATTTTGTGTTATTGTTAATAAGGCTGCAATAAATATTTTTGTACAAGTTCGTTTCTTGGCATATGTTTTCATTTAAGGGGGTGGACATGTGAGTGGAATTGTTAAGCAATAGTGTAAATCTAGGTTTAATACAATAAGATTCTGCTAAACATTTTTTCCATAGTGGTTTGTACCATTTTAAGCTTCCATCAGTATCTAGTGGCTTTGTGTTCTCTCCAACACCTTATTTTTAGTATTTAATTTTGGTGTTTCTAATGAGTGTAAAGTGGTATCTAATTCTAATTTTAACTTGTATTTCCCTGATGATTAGTAGTGGTGAACATCTTTTCATGTGTTTATTGATCATTTGTAAATCTTCTTTTGTGAAGCATCTATTGAAGTCTTTTGCCTTTTTAAAGAAATTGGTTGTCTCTTATTCTTGTGTTGTAGCCATTCTTTATATAGTATGGATACAAGCCCTGTGTTAGAAATATATGTTCCAAATATTTTTCCCAGTATGTGGCTTGCATTTTTATTTTCTCAATGTTATGTTTTGATGAACAGATGTTTTTAATTTTGATAAAAGTTTGTTTACCAACATTTTTCTTTTATAATTAGTGCTTTTACATTTTTTCAAAGGAATTTTTCCTATCTCAAGGTCTCAAATACCTTCACTTATTTTTTTCTTATAAGAGATTCGTAGTTTGGGGTCTTTATGTAAGATATGAGTCTTTAGTGTAAGATATGAATCATTCATTTTTAAAATATGGATATTCAGTAGATCCACTATTATTTGTTGAAAAGGCTTTTCTCACATGTTCTAGCACTTTCTCTATGGATCTCAATGTATGGTAATGGTTCTTTAACCTTTTAAAAAAATGTATTTATCATGAGAAACAAGGAGACAAACCAAAATGAGGGACATCCTCCACAAAAACTGACTTTTGCCCTCTAGAAATGTCAATATTATGAAAAATAAAGGCTGAAGTACTAGTCCAGATTAAAGAAGACTAAAGAGACATCCTAGATTGGATCCTAATTCATACACATACACAAAATGCACTAAATACCACGTTAGCCCTGGGAGGCATTAAGGACAGTCCCAACTCACTGGCCAGGGTTGTTATGAATGGTAGAATTACCCTAGACTTCCTCCTTGCAGGCCATGGTAGAGTTTGTGCAATAGTTAATATTGTTAACAATAGTTAACCATCAATGTCTGCCTTAGACAGACAGGCAGCTTTTTCCTTAAATTTCAGTATTGACTGAAACTTCACTTGAGGCAATAATCTGCGTACAGCAATTTTTTTTTTAAAAAGTTAAAGAGCCATTACCATAATTTGAGATCCATAGAGAAAGTGCTAGAACAAGTGAGAGCTGGTCAGGCACTAGATGACTCCATGCCTCACTGAGGAAAAATAACCAAACATAGGCAAAGGAAATCCTCAGAAGCCCAGAGACAAAATGTCATCATATGCATTCTTTGTGCAAATTTGCCAGGAGGAGCACACAGATGTTTCAGTCAATTTCTCAGAGTTTTCTAAGAAGCACTCAGAGAAGTGGAAGACCCTTTCTGCTAAAGAGAAAGGAAAATATGAATACATGGCAATGGTAGACAGGGCCTGTTGTGAAAAGGAAATGAAAACCTATATCCTTCCTAAGAGGGGGAAAAAAGTTCAAGGATCCTAATGCGCCCAAGAGGCCACTTTCAGCCTTTTTCCTGTTCTGTTCTGAGTATTGCCCCCAAATCCAAGCAGAACATCTCGGCCTATCCATCAGTGATGTTATAAAGAAACTGGGAGAGATAGGAAATAACACTGCTGCAGATGACAAGCAGCCTTACGAAAAGAAGGCTGTGAAGCTGAAGGAATAATATGAAAAGGATATTGTTGCACTCTGGGCTAAGGAAAGCCTAATGTAGCATAAAAGGGAGTCATTAAGTCTGAAAAAGGCAAGAAAAAGAAGGAAGAGGAAGATGAAGATGAAAAGGATGAGGAGGAGAAAGATTAAAAAATGAAGATGAAGAAGATAATAAGTTGGCTCTAGTACAAGTTGTTCCCCTTGTCTCTAAAGCATTTAAATCCCCTGTGAACCCTCACTCCTTTTAAAGAAAAAATTGAAAGGTAAGGCTGCCTAAGATATGTTTTTAAACTGTATACTATCTTTTTCTGTATGGTTAACACACTACTAAGTGTATCTTCTGATTGTCCTGTCCTGGTGGTATTTTCAATAGACACCAACGTTGCCTGCTACAGTACTGGGGTTGTAAATGCGTGTGGAAATTTAAAGTAGGTTCTTGTCAGTGCACAGCCCAAATTAGTTATATATGAGGATGATAGTTTTTTCATCTTCAGTTGTCTCTGATGCAGTTTATATAAAGTAATTGTTGTTCAGTTAACTGAATACAACACTATAATTGCAAAAAAAAAGTTACAGCTGTTTTGTTGATGTTCTGAATGCTTTGATGAAAATGTTTTTATTAAACAAATTAAAGCCCAATTGCACAAACTTCTGGATATAAAGGATATAAATGGTCTATATATTGATACTCTATCAACACAACTGATTAAAAAGTTGAAAATTTAGGCAATTCGTTGACTTTGGCAAGTCTGCTTCTTTTGTGGGTGTTAATTATTTCCATTTCTGTATAGTCTCATGGTGTTTTGCTTTTATTTCTTCATATTGTTTCTTTATTTTTGTATTCTAGTTGAATATTTGTGAAGCTTTCTGCTTTCCCTGAGATTACAAGCTCCTTGAGATATCAAACTGTCTCATTCACTTTAATTTGTTTTTTAGCAGGTGCAAGGTACTTTGTTGAGTGGAAGGATATAGAAATAATGACAATCTGACATTTTCACAAGAAAGCCAAATTATTTTGGCATTGTTCAATAACGACATTGTAGGGAGAATAATATTAAGACAAATATTGCTTTCCTAGGAAGGTCAAATTTTATTCTTCCCTTGGGTTAATAGCAAACATACCTTACAGAATTCCCTTTTGGTTATGAAAATTTACATAAATAAAAATTATAAACTTATCTGAAGTCATAATTGACAGTTTCCTTTTAACTTCTTAGAATCTTCTCTATTTTCAGAATTAGTGATCGAGTGGTGTACATATAAAATGTTTTTTCCTGAGATCAGTTGACTGGGTGCATTCAGGGTAGTGTGGTCATAGACACATGGGATGTCTTTTTTATACTATGCTTTGGGTGCCACAAAAATGATACATCACATTTGCTTATTATTCATGGATTTGTTCTAAATTATCCTAACGTAATCTGCTTCGTACACCACATTTTATTCTGTTGCTGATTCTTCCAAATTCTAACCTCATTGCTCACTGTTCTGCTTTATGTATTTTCCTCCCCACTGACCTTGCCTTTTGGATTTGGCTTTTGTTAATGTCTTTCTAGCTTCAACTTTTGCAATCCATCAACCCCAATTTGGGTTCTTTCTTCACTTCACTTCCCTAATTTCCCCTGTTTGCAACCAAAACTAAAAGTAAACTAGCTAAATGAGAGAACTTGTTATTTATATAACTAAAAAGTTTAGCAATAGTGTTGACATCACAGGTTTAGTTGATGATATTGAAACCGCCTTTGCAAAAATTATAACAGCAAGAAAATTATGACAGTGAAAAAAAATCTGACCTAACCAACTCCATTTTGCATCTAACCTCCAAGCTGTTCTTGTTTATTCCTGATTCCTGAGTGTAGGGTGAACTAACTTTGTGAGGAATTTAGTTTATAGTTGAAGTTTGAAACAAATATGATAATATCCCTTTCCCGAAATAAACCCCCTCCTTGCCTGGGGACCAGACTGCCTTTGTAGGACTAACAAATTAGTCACAAGATTAGGAATTATGGCTTAGGAACCAAACAGCCAGAGGCCACAAGATTCTAAACCTCTTCAATTGCTACTAGGGATAATATGACTATTGTAAAACCTAAGATTGTTGCTTAAGATATTTTTCAGACCCTGTACTCAATGGATCAGCTAGTGTCACCCAGATAAATAAACTGGCTCATCTGATCCTGTGGCCCTCTCTAGGAACTGATTCAGCATAAGAAAATAGTTTTGACTCCCTAGATTTCATCTCTGACCCAACCAATCAGCACTCTCTGCTTCCTGACCCCCTACCCAAAAAATTATCCTAAAAAAAAAAAAAAAAAAAACCCAGTCTCCAAATTTTCAGGGAGATTGATTTGAGTAACAGTAAAACTCTGGTCTCCCATTCAGCCAGCTCTGGGTGAATTAAACTCTTTATTGCAATTCCCCTGTCTTGATAAATTGACTCTATCTGGGCAGTGAGCAAAATGAACCCATTGGGCAGTTACAATGTTTGTTAAGCCTAGGCCTCTATTTTTGGTCACCTGTGTCATGTAGTTACAGGACGGCCACTAATAAGTACCGTTTTGCATCCTAGTGGATTGGTAACCCTATTGAAAAGATAATTTCTTTTTCCCCCCAAATTCTATTTTTTTTTTTTTTTGTTTTTTTTTTTTGAGACCGAGTCTTGCTCTGTCACCCAGGCTGGAGTGCAGTGGCGCAATCTCGGCTCACTGCAAGCTCCACCTCCCGGGTTCATGCCATTCTCCTGCCTCAGCCTCCCAAGTAGCTGGGACTACAGGCGCCTGCCACCACGCCTGGCTACTTTTTTTTTTTTTTTTTTGTATTTTTAGTAGAGATGGGGTTTCACCGTGTTAGCCAGGATGGTCTCAATCGCCTGACCTTGTGATCTGCCCGCCTCAGCCTCCCAAAGTGCTGGGATTACAGGTGTGAGCCACCGCACCCGGTCTTTTCCCCCAAATTCTAAACCAAATATTTAGATTGAATCTCAGTGGACCAATCTGAGACATGTGCCTCTCTATCTGGAACCAATTCTTGTGGTCAGGATGGTGGGATGTGCTGGTTTGCCAGGCCAGGATAACGGGATCATCCCTAGAACTCTGCATAAACTCCATGCAAAATACTTAATGCAGCTACTACTGCTGCTGCTGTTGCCACCCTTTCCAGAAGAGATCTTGAGCAATCCTCACTTCTGTTTGTCACCAGCTTCCAAGTCAAAGTGAAAGTCATAGGTCAGTGCCCTTGCTACTAGGAGGCTGGGAAAGTGAGAGTCTGACTTTAACTTTGATGGTAGGAAGTGTCTCTGCCTCCTATGGCTCCTTAGCTAGAGCATTCCCCAGTCTTAGGGTGTGGGGTTCAGATCTGGACAGCTAAAAAGAGTGACCAATATCCACTAAAGGAGGACATAATTATTTGTGGATGGCTTGTGGTGTGCTGTACTTGGAACTGTAAACACACTGGAAAGTTTATCTCAATCCATACACTGTGATTCCAAGTGGAGGGCAATTAAAATATACAGTTAGTAATTAAATTTTTTTCTGTTAGGTGTGAGGGAAATCAAAATATCTTTCCCCCAAATATACTTCTTTGACATATTTTGAGTTGTCTGTTCAGAAGTCCTGCAAACAGAAGCAGCCCTGCAAAGTCTTTCAGGGGGAAGGTTTGCATCTGTGGAGAATCCACACTGATGCAGTCGGTTTTTCTATGAGGCCTTCCTTCTCTCATCTGTCCAGATCTAGGAAAGGTTAATTGAAGAGTCTGACCCCTTTAAAGGTCTGAAAGAAACATTTACTCTCTCTTCCCTCTGAGGGCTGCTACCTGTGAGGTTTCATCTGCATAACAAGGCCACTTTTGCTAGCCTTGCCTCTTCTTCTTCCCCTCCCATAACCTGTTTTGTCATAGTCCAAGCCCTCATTCTTTCTGTTACCTCAAGATGGCATTTGACCTTCTGAACCCCATTGGAAGGTGGAGAGTAATCAGTCTGTAGTTCTTCCCTGTGTGCACATCAATATATTTGTTTTTCTTTTCTCCGGGTAATGTGCATTTTGTGAGTTGATTTTTCAGCAAAACTTCGGAGGGTGAAGGGGAAGTTTTTCCTTGGCCTCTACAGGCATGCAATAATTTTTCCATAGATTTTGAAATTTCTGCTTTCCGTCTCATGTGCATGTTTTAAATTTCTTTTTTACTTAAAGCTTTGGTGATTAATAAGGCAAGTGACACCTTTGTGTCTGTTTGTGTTTCATGTAACTGTGTGAGATTTTGGAGACTCTCTAAACTGTCCATGGTGTGATAATTTATCCTATGTGATGTCTCAATTTCTGGAGAAGGATTTCCCCAAGCATTCCATAATATTAAGTAGAAAAGGGTTCTGAGGTCAAATATGTTTGCTTTAACTAAAACAAACAAGCTCCTTTAGTGTAAGGTTTCTTGGAGTCTTTAATATGCATTACAAATCATCTAAAAGGGACTCTGCCATACAGCTATTTCCCAAGCATGTCTCACAGCAGAGGGTTGGGATAACCGAGTCCAGCTAAAATTAGAAGACTTATGACCACTCCTGTGATTTCAGTGCATTTGGCTGTGGAGTATATTCTTCAAAAGCATCAATTCAGACCAGTTATTTTGGGAATACATTTTGAGATCTTTAGAAAGAGTACATAATTACAATTACATAAACTTAAACATCTGGCCCTGTGGATTCATGGTCTCTTTTGTTCAAAACCAAAGAATGTATTGTGATTTCAATGTTAAGGTTCTTGAGCTAAGTGTTATGGGGTATTCAGAGATGAAAAGGGCTTAATTGCATTCTTTAAGACCTGTAGTGCCAGGCAGGCAAACAGGCACAAGAACTAAAGGAGTAGTTCTCTTGACTCTTTTTTTCCTTTTAGGGTGTGAGTTTAACAACTGGGCCAAATGATGATTCTGGAAAAACCATTCTCTCTCAACCTGAGTGCTACCTAGAACTGATGAGTAAGGAGTAAACAGAAGGCTGACTTCCTCTCTGTTAAAATGGCCAGGTGATACCAGGGAAGAGAGAGAAATCAGAGATGAGTAATTCCTGTTAAGTCAGAGGAAACAGTTCCAATTACTTGGAGAAGTTTAAGTACTTTATACATGTATTTGTGTCTGTTAGATATTGAGTATGCTAAATCAAGCCTAAAGCTGACTACTTACGTATTTTAAGTTTGGCCTATAGATTTCCCTGTATATACTGAAGTACAAACTAAATAGAGGTGTATACAGATGTCACCTACACTTGTGCCAATAACTGAGTTTTGGCCAATCAAAGGGGGCTAACTGTTCAAACCATGTTGAAATAAGGTAAATGCTGAGCTGTAACCAGTCTGGCTGTTTCTGTACCTCACCTCCATTTTCTATATGCCACTTTTCTTTTTCTGTCCATAAATCTACCACGTGGCTGCAATAGAGTCTCTGAGCCTACTCTGGCTCAGGAGACTGCCCGATTTACGAATTATTCTTTGCTCAATTAAACTCTGTTAAATTGAATTTGCCTATAAACAACCAGGATCATTTTTATCTGAGAATTATTCTTGCAGAAATCCTGCATCATTTGCAAATTAAAATCACAATAAGATACCATCTCACACAAGTCCAAATGACTATTGTTAAAAAGTCAAGAAATATATAAATCTATAAATTACTTTGGGCAGTATGGCCATTTTCACGATATTGATTCTGCCAACCCATGAGCATGGAATGTTCTTCCATTTGTTTGTATCCTCTTTTATTTCATTGAGCAGTGGTTTGTAGTTCTCCTTGAAGAGGTCCTTCACATCCCTTGTAAGTTGGATTCCTAGGTATTTTATTCTCTTTGAAGCAATTGTGAATGGGAGTTCACTCATGATTTGGCTCTCTGTTTGTCTGTGATTGGTGTACAAGAATGCTTGTGATTTTTGTACATTGATTTTGTATCCTGAGACTTTGCTGAAGTTGCTAATCAGCTTAAGGAGATTTTGGGCTGAGACAATGGGATTTTCTAGATATACAATCATGTCATCTGCAAACAGGGACAGTTTGACTTCCTCTTTTCCTAATTGAGTACCCTTTATTTCCTTCTCCTGCCTGATTGCTCTGGCCAGAACTTCCAGCACTATGTTGAATAGGAGCGGTGAGAGAGGGCATCCCTGTCTTGTGCCAGTTTTCAGAGGGAATGCTTCCAGTTTTTGCCCATTCAGTATGATATTGGCTGTGGGTTTGTCGTATATAGCTCTTATTATTTTGAGATACGTCCCATCAATACCTAATTTATTGAGAGTTTTTAGCATGAGGGGTTGTTGAATTTTGTCAAAGGCCTTTTCTGCATCTATTGCTACCAATGACTTTCTTCACAGAATTGGAAAAAACTAAAGTTCATATGGAACCAAAAAAGAGCCCGCATCGCCAAGTCAATCCTAAGCCAAAAGAACAAAGCTGGAGGCATCACGCTACCTGACTTCAAACTATACTACAAGGCTACAGTAACCAAAACAGCATGGTACTGGTACCACAACAGAGATATAGATCAATGGAACAGAACAGAGCCCTCAGAAATGATGCCACATATCTACAACTATCTGATCTTTGACAAACCTGACAAAAACAAGAAATGGGGAAAGGATTCCCTATTTAATCAATGGTGCTGGGAAAACTGGCTAGCCATATGTAGAAAGCTGAAACTGGATCCCTTCCTTACACCTTATACAAAAATTAATTCAAGATGGATTAAAGACTTAAATGTTAGACCTAAAACCATTAAAATCCTACAAGAAAACCTAGGCAATACCATTCAGGACATAGGCGTGGGCAAGGACTTCATGTCTAAAACACCAAAAGCAATGGCAACAAAAGCCAAAATTGACAAATGGGATCTCATTAAACTAAAGAGCTTCTGCACAGCAAAGGAAACTACCATCAGAGTGAACAGGCAACCTACAGAATGGGAGAAAATTTTTGCAACCTACTCATCTGACAAAGGGCTAATATCCAGAATCTACAATGAACTCAAACAAATTTACAAGAAAAAAACAAACAACCCCATCAAAAAGTGGGCAAAGGACATGAACAGACACTTCTCAAAAGAAGACATTTATGCAGCCAAAAAACACATGAAAAAATGCTCATCATCACTGGCCATCAGAGAAATGCAAATCAAAACCACAGTGAGATACCATCTCACACCAGTTAGAATGGCCATCATTAAAAAATCAGGAAACAACAGGTGCTGGAGAGGATGTGGAGAAATAGGAACACTTTTACACTGTTGGTGGGACTGTAAACTAGTTCAACCATTGTGGAAGTCAGTGTGGCGATTCCTCAGGGATCTCGAACTAGAAATACCATTTGACCCAGCCATCCCATTACTGGGTATATACCCAAAGGTCTATAAATCATGCTGCTATAAAGACACATGCACACGTATGTTAATTGCGGCACTATTCACAATAGCAAAGAGTTGGAACCAACCCAAATGTCCAACAACAATAGACTGGATTAAGAAAACGTGGCACATATACACCATGGAATACTATGCAGCCATAAAAAATGATGAGTTCGTGTCCTTTGTAGGGACATGGATGAAACTGGAAAACATCATTCTCAGTAAACTATCGCAAGGACAAAAAACCAAACACCGCATGTTCTCACTCATAGGTGGGAATTGAACAATGAGAACTCATGGACACAGGAAGGGGAACATCACATTCCGGGGACTGTTGTGGGGTGGGGGGAGGGGGGAGGGACAGCATTAGGAGATATACCTAATGCTAAATGACGAGTTAATGGGTGCAGGAAATCAACATGGCACATGGATACATATGTAACAAACCTGCACATTGTGCACATGTACCCTAAAACCTAAAGTATAATTAAAAAAAGAAAAAAAGTCAAGAAATAACAGATGCTGGGGATGTTGTACAGGAAAAGGGATGCTTATACACTGTTGGTGGGAATGCAAACTAATTCAGCCCTTGTGGAAAGCAGTTTGGAGACTTCTTGAAGGACTGAAAATAGAACTACCATTTGACCCAGCAATCCCCTTACTGGGGATATACCCAAAGGAAAATAAATCATTCTAATGAAAGACACCTGCATTTGTATGTGTGTTGCAGCACTATTCAGAATAGCAAAATCATGAGCTCAACCCAAGTGTCCACCAGTGGTGGATTGGATAAAGAAAATGTTGTATATACACACCATGCAATACTACACAGCCATAAAAAAGAATGAAATTATGTCTTTTGCAGCAAACTTCATTGCAACTGGAGGTCATTATTCTAAGCGAATTAATGCAGTAACAGAAAGCCAAATACTGCATGTTTGCACTTGTAAGTGGGAGCTAAACATTGGGTACGTATGGACACAAAGATGGGAACAGTAAACACTGGGGACTTCAAAAAGGGAAGGGTAGAGGGGGACAACGGTTGAAAAGTTACCTATTGGGTACTATGTTCACTACTTGAGTGACAAGATCATCAGAAGCCCAAACCTCAGCATCATGTACTACACCTGTGTAACAAACCTGCACATGTACACCCAGAATCCTTATTGAAGAAAGAAATCTTGCATTTTATCATTATCATTGATGAAGTTCAGAAAATGCTACTCCAAAATATGACTTTAGAAGAACAGAATATGCCACCTCAAAATATGCCTTTTAAGCCTAAGGATTATTTTGAGTTGATTATTACCGGAAACAAGAGACACAGGAGAAACTCTAAAAATAGAGTAGAAGTTACCATTTGTAAAAAAGTTACATCTTTTAAAAAATGTTCCTTTTGTATGAGTATCTCCACTTTGTACCAGGAAGAGGATGACTCTAAATCACTAGAAAGTGTTATTAATAGAGAAGTATTGACTAAAACCTGCATAGTAAACCTCTCTCTGTTTCAGTGGGTGATGGCATTTAGTCTACCTTCTTAGATGTATATTCTTGATATTTACTCATTTTGCTTTGGGTGGCTCCCATGTATACATGATGTATACATGTTAATAAACTTCTGCTTGTTTTTCTCTTGTTTATCTTTTGTTACAGGGATCCATCCCAATTGAAAGAGGAAAAATTATTTTTCCTCTCACATTATTATTGTCATTATTTCCTCCTCCTCCTTCTTCGTCATCATCATATTCTATCATCAATTCCTAGACCACTTACTATGAAAATAGAACCTTGTTGCTTCAACGCTGATGTTAAAAAGGCAATAGGATTTTATATTATAGAAGAGGCAAGCTCCTAAATGGGGAATTATTTCAGAAAAGTTAGCTTTTGTTTGTTTGCATCGAATCAAAACAACTGATTCGTTCAGTCAATTCGGTAAAAATTCTCCTTTTATACACCTTTTTTAACTGAATTGTCCAGTTGTTTGTGAGGCAGCCAGAATTACCCTGTAACTTGATGGGTATAACTGACTGATGACCTGATCTGCTGCTATTGCTCCAAGGAGGGTAAAAACAACCTGAAAATGTTGTACAGGTGCACCTATGCCCAGTTAGTTTTGTATAATTATACTTAATATTTGGATAAACTGTCTTTTTATGGTTATGGAAAGAGAGGCAAGTAAACATTTTCTTGGCTGGGGTTCCTTTTTGGCATCTACTAATGTTGGTATATGGTTTTATTTTTATTTCCAAACATGATCATCATCATTAATAGGCATAGTCTGCATATCTCTGGTGGGAATGTTGTTTGTTACTGAATTGCAGACCAGTATTTTGAAAGCTGAGAGATAAACACAATTGCTTCATTCCATAAATCTTACCAACTGAGTCATCAGTTTGAGGTTCCTTATTGAAATAAGGGAAACATATTTAATCATGCAAATATTTGGAAACTCCAAGCCTATCTCTATTTGGAATTTGGGAGATAATTAAAATGGACAAGTTATGATTGATTAGTGCATGAAGAATGGACTAGTTAAAAGGCAGTTGGTTCTCTTTCTATTCTTATATCAACACTCCATCAACAGGAATTAAGAAAACAGCATAACTAGGCTCCAGCTCCTCACTGAGGGCAATTAATCAGGACAGAAGAGTGGGGAGGTAAACTGGAATGCTGCCAAATAAATCAACCTGTTTTTGTTCCTACATTTATCTTTGTTAATTCTCATAGGTCATCTTAAGAGTCTGATCTTTGATTCATGTAATAGGTAATAAATTTTAGAAAAAAATTCCTAGGTATTTTGAATTATTAAATTACATGTTATATTTTCATATTAATATTTCTTGGAAACAAACTTATAAGAAGAAGTACATTTCTACTTTCAATTCAAATATGAGAAATATTTGTTTTATTTCAGTTTATAAGGTAAGGGGAAACTATTTTTATTCTTAAAATGCTGTAACAGGACATTAAAGCTCTTTAAAACCTTTTGAGGAAAGGGCAGGGTTTTAATAAATAAATGTTAATAATATAAAATGCCATATTGGGTAGGAAATAAAAGCATAAAGTCAATTCAAATGTCAATATTTTCTGACAACCTGTTTACTGTTTACCTGATATGAATCTTCAAAAAGGTCTTTGTTCTACTTTGCATGGCTCCAGTTCAATTTCAATTTATTTTAAAGATTAGTTTAGAAGGGCAAGCCCCAGGCACACAGATAATGCCGGTGATGCTGTCATTTGGCAATCCAGTTCTAACCACCAGATTTGTTTCTTTTTTTTTTTTTTTCTGTTTCCGATTCTAAATCATTGAGACTCTAGTTTCTTCCTACTATATTACCACGAGGTAATTTTATAAGCAAACCTTTAATCAGCATGGTTGATACTTGAGAGAAACAGGTTGACAATAAGTTCTCCTGGAGTCATTTGAAAAAGCTGGCATTTGAGTGCTCAGAAATATGATCGGTGCATGTCCATATTAGGACATGGATTTTTACCCTTTAAGAGTGAAATATTTTAATGTTGGGATGTTTCATAGTTCCTTTGGAAAATTAGGTATTATATTGCCATACTTTTATGTAAGGAAAATCTTTCCAAAGAACTCTGAGAATTAAATGGCTAAATTGACAACTTGTTTGAGATTTAAAAGATGATTCCAGAGTTTTTGATTGTTCAATTTTCTTTTATGTCAGAATTTTAATTTCCAAATGCAAGAAGGGTTGTACTTGCTTCACAATTAATGACCTAATTTTGCAGCACTGCATGATGCTCCCCAACATTGATCTGACTCGGAGGCAAGTCTGTTCAACATGATGTCAGCAAGAATTATTTTGACAGCTGCCAGAGCAGTAACACAGACTCAAAAAGTTTTCATTTTAGTATGTGGTGTTCAGAATATTGGTGTGATGTATACATGCCAATGGACAATCAGACAGTAGCATAACGTTCAAGAGAAGAACTCACAAGGAAAAGTGATCACAACAATTAAACAAAGCATCAGTTTTCTCAGTGAACATTAGGAGATAAACCCAAGCACACAAAAATATCCCCTCTAATTTCAAATGGAAATAACAGAATCAAAGGCGTATTCTTCCTCTTGACGGTCTCTGGTATTGCATTACAGCCAGAATAGTGATTCTAAACCACATGAAATGCCTTCCCTGATCCATGGAGTGTTGGCTGTTGACAGGTCCTACTTAGTCAGAGGAGAATGCCTCTGTGGATGGGCTACAGTTTTCATTCTCAGGATTGATGGTCTAGCATCAGATTCCATGATAAACTTGCTTGAAGCATGGTCTTGTGTTTTCTAACAGCGTTATTAGATAAACATTTGGTATCTGCATTTCAGAGTGGTAACACAAGGATAAATCAAATAGCAAATTAAATTTAGGTATGCCATCTGCTGCCTTTATTTTATGAATTCCAGCCCATAGGACATTGACTGGGCATGAATGTCTAAGCCATTGTCTTTTATGGTCAGACTTACTACAAACATTGGACAAATGTTCATCCAAGCTGTTGGTCTTCTTGGAAAGAGTAAAATTCAGCAAAAGTGAATTTTTTTTTTTAGTTGTTGTAAGTTTTTTGTTTTAATAAAAATAAACCACAACAGAAGAAAAAACAGCATGTACTCGTTTCTCCGAGTGCAACATCTCAGCAGGCTTTAGGAACTCATCTGCAAGGGGTAAATTGTTTAATGCGTAATTGTAAGCAGAACTGTAAAAAGCCATATTAGGCTTCCATGATTTTATTCTCTTCTTCTGGTAAAAGATCATTACTTCTCCCTGGGCCCCTAATGGTTAAACCTCTTACTACTTTTCTAAGAAAGTTCTTGATTTCTTCTGATGGTAACTCTTATACCATGTCTTTACTCCCCAGTGGTTTCATTAAGAATTTATATTTTCCTAGTGCTTCTGAGGAAATTTCCCTTTATTTCTTTTATGTAATTTTTATTTGTAAATTAGAAATAACTTTACAAATAAAAATTAAATATATTAGTGGTGTATTACTTGTTTTGATATAGTATGTACATTGTGGAATGGCTAAGATATTTAACACAGGCATTACCTCACATACTAGTCTTTTTTTTTGGTGATGAAAACATTAAAAGTGTACTCTCAACAATTTTCAAATATTCAATATATTGCTATTAACTGTTATCATTATGATGTACAACAGATCTCTCAAACTTATTTTTTTCTGTCTAACTGAAATTTTGTGTCCTTTGACAAGTATTTTTCTTACCAAATCAGTATAAACAGAATAAGACATTTTCTTATTCTTTTTGACACCTACATTTTTAAAACTCTTCATTTCTTGGAATAGGTATATCTTCCTTGAGGTATATTTTCCTTGAGTAGTCTAATGTAAAGTATGAATTTACAGACATAAAATTACGTTTTGGTGCTCTTGTTTGGAGGCGGTTTTATCTTTTAATATTGATGCCAACCTGGTTTTTTAACATCATTTGCTCAGACACAGTGGTTACCGGGGACTAGTAGTGCTGCATTTCAAGGACTTTTGCAGGTTTTTTAGCTAACACCATAAAACAAGTTCTCTATTTCTGAGGCTAATAAAAGTCTTAATGATATGTGCATCCAACAGATGGGACAGAGGGCTATTTTGGCAGTGGGCAGTTGAAATCAGCCCTCAGTTGTTTGTATAAGGCACTCACTAAAGTCAATAAAAGGTAATTTTCACACACAATTTAGTTCAGAGTGTAAAATGTTGGGAAGTGTAGCTGGTGTAAGTCCAATGGGCATAAGGGTAGCAGTTGGTAAAAGTTGTGTTTGATGGCAAATTTTAACTGACAGAGTGACAGGTTGATCAAGAGAAATATGGACCAAGTCATAAATTGTCGGCCATGGCAGGGCGTCAGAGGCAGTGCGAAGAACACAGCTGAAGCAATTACCCCCAACATCTCTCACACAAGGATTAAAAAAAAAATCCCTCTCGCTCTCTTTGTGTTCCCAGTCTTCTTCCTTCTCCACTTGCTCACTCCTGCATTATACCCTTTTTTTTGAAACCATTTGTTTGCTCATCTTTCCTCTTAGCATTTTTTTCTAATAAATATTCACAAAAATCAATACTTCAGTGTAGGAGCATCATAAAGGATACCAGGAGGATCCAGAATATTGTCCATTCTGGCCACACAGGGTCAGGTGTGTAGCTCAGATCCCTGATATGAAAGAGGAACTTCATACATTCTTCCTGGTTACAGTGAGGGATATTATGTTCAATGAAGAAAAGGTTTTAGTGAGGCTGAGAAACCACTCTGGAGACAGATGGATAGTAACTCTTAGTGACTTTACTCTTTTATGCATTTATGAAATGAATTATGCATATCAATAGCTTACATGTATTTTGGAAATTAAACAAAATATAAGTCAGGCCAGGCGTGGTGGCTCACGCCTGTAATCCCAGCATTTTGGGAGGCCGAGGTGGGTGGATCACCTGAGGTCAGGAGTTTGAGACCAGCCTGGCCAACATGGTGAAACCCTATCTCTACTAAAAATACAAAAATTAGACAGGCATGGTGGTGGGCACCCATAATCCCAGCTACTCAGGAGGCTGAGGCAGGAGAATCGCTTGAACCCGGGAGGCAGAGGTTGCAGTGAGCCGAGATTGCGCCACTGCACTCCGGCCTGGGCGACAGAGAGAGACTCTGTCTCAAAACAAACAAACAAAAAAAATGATTAGACAATGTTTTTGGCATTTTGTTTATCTGATACTGCTGAACTCTGCATATGCTTTAAATGTATGCATGGCAGGTATGCAGAACAGGCTCATATTCTCGTTCTTTTCATTGTTAAATCTTTGAAGTTAGGTGCTGCAATTCTATTCACCAAGAATGTATGACATGAGAAATGAGATCATAATTACTGAATAAGTAATATTTTGTTAGATTACTACAGGGTTTCTTAATCTTAGCACTGTTGATATTTTGGGCTGGATCATTCTTTGTTGTTGGGGACTGCCCTGTGCATTGTAGGATATTTTGGAGCATTCTTGGACTCCGCCGGTTAGATGCCAATAGCACCACCCAACCACCTGCTCAAGTTGTATGTATTAGTTCATTTTCATGCTGATGACGAAGACATACCAGAAACTGGGAACAAAAAGAAGTTTAATTGGACTTACAGTTCCACATGGCTGGGGAGGCCTCATAATCATGGCAGGAGGTGAAAGGTACTTCTTACGTGGCAGAAGCAAGAGAAAAATGAGGAAGAAGCAAAAGCAGAAACCCCTGATAAACCCATCAGATCTCATGAGACTTATTCACTATCATGGGAATAGCCTGGGAAAGATCGGTCCCCATGATTCAGTTACCTACCCCTGGGTCCCTCCCACAACATGTGGGAATTCTGGGAGATATGATTCAAATTGAGGTTTGGGGCCGGGCGCGGTGGCTCACGCTTGTAATCCCAGCACTTTGGGAGGCCGAGGCGGGCGGATCACGAGGTCAGGAGATCGAGACCACGGTGAAACCCCGTCTCTACTAAAAATACAAAAAATTAGCCGGGCGTCGTGGCGGGAGCCTGTAGTCCCAGCTACTCAGAGAGGCTGAGGCAGGAGAATGGCGTGAACCCAGGAGGCGGAGCTTGCAGTGAGCCGAGATTGCGCCACTGCACTCCAGCCTGGGTGACAGAGCGAGACTCCGTCTCAAAAAAAAAAAAAAAAAAAAAAAATTGAGGTTTGGGTGGGGACACAGCCAAACCCTATCATTCCACCCCTGGCCCCTCCAAATCTCATGTCCTCACATTTCAAAACCAACCATGCCTTCCCAACAGTCCCCCAAAGTCTTATTTCAGCATTAACCAAAAAGTCCACAGTCCAAATCTCACCTGAGACAAGGCAAATTCCTTCCTATCAGCCTGTAAAATCAAAAGCAGGTTAGTTACTTCCTAGATACAATGTGGGTACAGATATTGGGTAAATACTCCTGTTCCAAATGGGAGAAATTGGCCAAAACAAAGGGGTTACAGGGCCCATGCAAGTCCGAAATCCAGTGGGGCAGTCAAATTTTAAAGCTCCAGAATGATCTCCTTTGACTCTGTGTCTCACATCCAGGTCACACTAATGCAAGAAGTGGGTTCCTATGGTCTTGGGCAGCCCCACCCCTGTGGCTTTGCAGGGTACAGCCTCCCTCCTGGCTGTTTTCATGGGCTGGCTTTGAGTGTCTGTGGCTTTTCCAGGCTCACGGTGCAACCTGTCAGTGGATCTGCCCTTCTGGGGTCTGGAGGATGGCAGCCCTCCTCTCACAGCTCCCCTACGCAGTGCCTCAGTAGGGACTCTGTGTAGGGGCTCCAACTCCACATTTCTCTTCAGCACTGCCCTAGCAGAGGTTCTCCATGAGGGCTCCACCCCTGCAGCAAACTTTGGCCTGGGCATCCAGGCATTTCAATACATCTTCTGAAATCTAGGTGGAGGTTCCCAAACCTCAGCTCTTGACTTCTGTGTACCCACAGGCTTAACACCACATGGAAGCTGCGAGGCTTGAGGCTTCCATCCTCTGAAGCTACAGCCCAAGCTCTATGTTGGCCCCTTTCAGCCATGACTGGAGCAGCTGGGACACAGGGCACCAAGTCCCTAGGCTGCACACAGCACAGGGACCCTGGGCCTGGCCCACAGAACCACTTTTTCCTCCTGGGCTTCTGGGCCCGTAATGGGAGGGGCTGCCCTGAAGGTCTCTGACATGGCCTGGAGACATTTTCCCCATGGCCTTGGGGATTAACGTTAGGCTTCTTGCTACATATGCAAATTTCTGCAGCTGACTTGAATTTCTCCTCAAAAATGGGTTTTTGTTTTCTACTGCATCTTCAGGCTGCAAATTTTCTGAACTTTTGTGCTTTGATTCCCTTTTAAAGCGGAATGCTTTTAACAGCACCCAAGTCACCTTTTGAATGCTTTGCTGCTTAAAAATTTCTTTCACCACATACACTAAATCATCTCTCTCAAGTTCAAAATTCCACAAATCTCTAGGACAGGAGCAAAATGCTGCTAGTCTCTTTGGTAAAACATAAAAAGAGTCACTTTTGATTCAGTTCCCAACAAGTTCCTCATCTCCATCCGAGACCACCTCAGCCCGAACCTTATTGTTCATATCACTATCAGCATTTTTGCCAAAGCCATTCAACAAGTCTCTAGGAGGTTCCAAACTCTTCCACATTTTCCTGTCTTCTTCTGAGCCCTCCAAACTGTTCCAACCTCTCTGCCTGTTACCCAGTTCCAAAGTCGCTTCCACATTTTGGGGTATCTTTTCGGCAATGTCCCACCCTACTGGTACCAATTTACTATATTAGTTCATTTTCATGCTGTCGATAAAGACATACCTGAAACTAGGAACAGAAAGAGGTTTAATTGGACTTCTAGTTAAAGTCCAATTTAACTGGAAGATGGTAGCCCTATTCTCAGAGGGGACACAGCCAAACCATATCACTGTGATGTCACTGTGATAACCAATAATGCCTTCAGACATTGCCAAATGTTCCCTCAGGGCTAAATCTTATTCTTATTGAGAATCACTGGTTCACTGGTTTACTGACATGATTATCTGTTTCCAAATCAAGCTATGGCTTACGTGAACTTCAGTATGATTGTGGACACAGATGGAGACACAAATCGGGGAGAAAGGTATATATGTAGAATGTTTAGCTTAGACGTTGTCCATGGCTTTTGAATGGCTCCAGCAGCATCTGTAAGAACCTATTAAGGCATTAAATAACAGGACAATACCAGAGACAATGAGGCACTTAAATGCCAGCATGAACACATTGCTTGCTGCAATAGATTCTTCTCTGGAACTGTGCAAAGCAGAGGTTGGTGGCCTTGGAGGCAGCTATGGATTTGTGAGATGAAGTGGAACAATGGTACCCAGGGCAAAAAAAAAGCCCTGAAGCATGATCTGAGGAGTTGAGGTTGAGATGTGGCAAGCTGGAAGGCAACAGCAGTTGGCCTATTAAGACGGCAGCAATTACTGAGTAGGAGGCTTTTCTTGAATGGAGCTAACTTGATTTCTTTAAAGTTCCTTGGCACTTGTTCCTTCTGACATCTGCAGGCGCTGCCAGTCTCCCAGGAAAACAGTTCCCTGCACAGTCCAGCTGGGCCTAGAAGCTGTGACCATAGTTAATGGGACTGGATGCTTTCTTACTATTTCTTACCTCTCTTTGGCTCAATTCTCTCTGTTCTTTACAGGTGAAGACATGCTGGGCAGGGGCAACTAGGTGCTATGAACTTATTTCTGTTTTCTTCCTGTTTTAGTTATATCCTCAAAGGGAAGCTGAGAAGAGGGAAACTGTTTCTTGCTGGTTATTGTCTGTGATCTAATTAAATGTTTTCTTGGTATACTTGACATTTTCCCATACATCTTAACACATTTTCCCATACACCTACTTTTATTAGGTAGACTTTGGACTACCTAATAAAAGCAGGAAAAATCTGGGCAAGCACTAAACATTCTTCCTTACTTATGTTTTCTTTTCTTTCACGTTTAACACACATTTCAAAGAAAATTGTTTCTTTCTCATTCTTAAGAGCAAATATCATTAGCTGATTTCTAAGTTACAGAATTCTTAAAAATGTGTAAATGCTCACTGGGTGATTTAAAATAGGGTAGTTTCAAGACTGAAGTGAATGATGCATCTTTATTTAAAATGAGACAGAACTTCTCTGAGAGTTTGAATATGGGGCTGGAATAAATTTCAGAGGCAAGGAATTATAGACTATTATTGTGTAGGGGACTAGAATATGCCACTCCAAAATATAAACAATTGTTGAGCTGAAGGCAATTAAGAATAAGTAGATAACAGGAAAACTCTCTACCCTCCCTCTACTTGCCTACAAGCAGAACGAAGATTTACAAAGACAAAAGGTATCTTGCCCCTGCTCTACCAAGAACAACAACCACTGAAGGCAGCTTTAAAGACGTAGAGTCCTGGGGGTGTTGCTGGAGGAATCTACAGTTAACAAGCTTTACTTACTTAACCATTTTTTTGTTGGTTATTTGTCTTTCCCAAGTTGCTGTCCCTAGAGAGTCCCAGTTCTTTTCCTTTGTCATGTCACTTCTCTAAAAATTTACTTTTCTTTGTTAAATCTGCGATATAAGCTGAAATTCAAAGCCACATCTTTGAGAGCTACTCAACTACTCATTCCCTGGGTGTCTCCCATGTATATGTGAAATATACCTGTTAACAAACTTCTGTTTGTTTCTCTCTTGTTAACCTGTCTTTTGTAATGGGTCTGTTCCAACTAAGAACCTAGGGAGGTTCTTATTCCTTTCCCTGAATTTCTGGTGACGAGGAGGTGGGATTTTTCTGGGACACTCATTTGCGTCAGAGCCCACAGATGGGATCCTGCGGAAATGGCAGAAGCAGGCAAAAGGGTAAGAATTTACATGAAAGTCAGCTCTTCCTGATCTCTATCTATAGTGCCCATTTAAGAGAAGAAAGTAGAAATTTCTCCTTGTCCCTTCCTTTCCAAATTCATTTTAGCTGGAGGAAAACATTTGTATGATTTAGTTTGAAATGTGATTCTCTATCTTGGGGTACCCACTTGTTATTATCCTTTTCATTCAATGGACAACCATCGTTTTCCTGTTTGTCTTGTTTGTGTCCTGAGAGCTTGGCTTTATGACTGGTAAAAATATTTTCTCTGGTCCTTGCTGGTGTCGGGGTGGGGTTGCAGGTGTCAATTTCTGTCTGGAAGCTAGTCGGGTTGGGAACATGAGAAACGAAGTGTTCTTTGTGCCAACTCTCAGGGGAGTTTGTCTTAATAATAGGTCCCAGTCCACAGGGGGCTTTCATCATCTCAACCTTCTTTGCTTTTGGTTAGTGCAGAGAAAATTCCATCCCAGTAAAATGCATGCATGGTATTTCAAATTAGCAGGGCTGTGATTGGAGGCATCCCACATTCCCTGGGACACATTTTTACACAAACACTATCCTTAACCGCCTGTGGCAACAAAGATCTTAGATTTTTTTCGGCTATCTCTGAAAGTGAACTTTTAAATCATGGAGGTGGTATCTTTGCACCTCTGGAGATGGCTAGTGTATCTGTGGTTAAGCCATAAAAGGTTTATTGGTTTTGATCCTGAGTTGCTTAGTAGATAATACCTTCGGTTAAAAAAGTTTGGTTTCTGATATTCATAGCCTGATAGGAGCAACTTTTTAAAGGCCACTCTGTTCTCTCCAGTTGATCCTGCTCCTCCCATAGGAATTCCTCCATGGGAAGCGTTTCTTCTCAAACCCTTGCTAACTGTAGGTTCTGCCGCCACTTTCAGGTTTCTTTCTTGTTGGCATAAATTTTGTTAAGGGTAATATGGAACTTCATTAGCTTCTTAAAAACTTAAGATCTCCCCAAGTTGGCTTCTTCCTTCTCATTGCTTCTGTTTCTCCTTTTTTCTTTTGTTGCCTTAAATCTTCCATCAGTTCCCTTACGTTGTTGATATGTCTCCTTCCAGCCTCTGCCTCCTCCGTCCCTCTGTCCTTCTTTGACGGACCTTTTCCCTCCCACTCTAGCCTCTCAGTGACTTGAGCTTTGGAATCCTGCTCTCATGGATCTCAGGATTCCCCCAAAGCATATATCTGAGACTACAAAGGTTAATTGGAAATATACTGGCATTTAACATTTAGTCAACAGCCTCCACAGGATTGAGTTCTGATGATAGAAAAATGTGCCCCAAGGCTCCTTCTTGGAGAGAAACTTACATTCTTTTTCTGTACCTTTGAGATATAAATGTTCTACCCTGTCTTACCTGAGAACCATCCCTTTTGAAATGCAAACTTCAGGGAGATGACTCATCAGAAGGAAAAAAAGCTATTTGGAAGTTGGGCAAATAAAAAAATCTAAGTCTTTTCCAAAAATACTAGTAGAAAGGTTTGGCCATCTGAGCAGGTAACCCTGGCTTGTCCCATTTGTCAGAAACAATTTGGATTCTGCTTATTCTTTTATAAACTAGTGAGTTTTATATTATAGTACCTGGAACATGGCTAAAGTTTTAGAATGAAAGCTATAAGATCTGCTACTTTCTACATGTCTATAAATGTCTTTGTATGTATGTTAGCATATGTGGTATTTTTCTAACTCTGGATAGCATTGCCAAAATTAATATGTAAAAGAGCTCTATTTAATTGGCTTAAAGAAAAATGAGTGCTTATGTAAATTATTCCTAAAACTGCCAGAAGTATAGGAACTAACCCAAATGCTTTTCAAGTTCACATGACTTGGATAAATCTTTGGTAGATAAGACTACTTTAATATTGTTAGTTTAATAATAACAAACAAACAAAAAATCCGATGTATTTAAGTTGTTGTTTTGGTGATGTCTGCCTAACATGCATGTGCAGTGAAAATACTTAATGGGGAAATAACTTGAAATGATGCTTAGCTTTGTCTGAGGTCCCTGAAGATTTCATGGGTAATCCAAGCACAATTGTGAAGAATAAGTGAATTAAATAGGTGTAAGTGGGGTAAGAATTTATGAATATGCTTTCAAACAATAATTATGTTTTATAATATATCTACTTAAAAACAGTTTTGTAAATCTCTTTGGTAACTTACACCCTTAAGTTTTGCTAAGTTAAAAAATAGATACTTATTCAATATCTAGATCATTTCCAAATAAGAGAAAATACTGATGCACTAATTACTAAGCATAAGTTTAAGTTTGTATACTTTTGGCATTTTGTTTTCATATAGTATAGAGAAGCTGAAGATATTTGGGTCTGTTATTAAACATGTCTTGTGTCACGTTACAAAATTATACTATGAGGAAACACGTTTCTAGAAATTAAAGTTACTTAGAGTTAAAAATTTGGATTAACATATATAATTAAAACTACTAGAAATAATAAGGGAAACAACTCTGAGTGCAAAGTATACAAGGAAAATAAGATGTGCTTTTGTTAAGGAACGTTATAAGGTATGAGGATCTGTTTTGTTAAAGGAAAAAGAAAGTAATTAATTCTGTACTAAAGTGAAAGGAATGGTTATTTTAGAATAAAAAAGGAAAATGAAGGAGAAAACTGAAAGGATATAGAAAGTTATGTGGGGGAGGAGAAGAGGGGTCAAAGAGAGAGAGACTATCTTTTGTGCTGAAGCTGGCTAAAATTGAATAAATGTATTATATGGGTTTTAAAAATGAGTCTTACTATCAACAAGTTATTAGTGTAAAACTAGAAGCTGTTTTTCTCTCTGTTAAAAAAGCAAAATGTTCTTGGAACATTAAATCTGCTCTTGATAAGAGACACTGAAAGAGTTTTACCTTTAGAGGGCCCTGACTAGAAAACAAAGATTTTGTATCTTATCAAAATAATTTTCTGTGCTTTATGTTTTCTATTATTAGGTCTTTGATTACTTAAGACAACTGAGTCCTTTGTATTAAAAGAGCAAAGTTGTTTTTTTTTTTTTTTTTCCTGCAACTATGTAATTTTCTGTATTTGTCTTTGAAGTCTTTTTTTTTTTTTTTTTTTTTTTTTGAGATGGAGTCTCACTCTGTCACCCAGGCTGGAGTGCAGTGGCGCAATCTTGGCTCACTGCAAGCTCCGCCTCCCAGGTTCACGCCATTCTCCTGCCTCAGCCTCCTGAGTAGCTGGGACTGTAGGCGCCCACCGCCACGCCCAGCTAATTTTTTGTATTTAGTAGAGACAGGGTTTCACCATGTTAGCCAGGATGGTCTCGATCTCCTGACCTCGTGATCCGCCTGCCTCGGCCTCCCAAAGTGCAAGGATTATAGGCGTGAGCCACCGTGCCCGGCCCACCTTTGAAGTCTTTTAATTCTCATTCTGGTTAATTGAATGACTATTATTTCACAGTGATCTGTGATCCTATGGATTCAAGTGATTTAAACATTTTGGCATTTTTAACAACGCCCTAAATCAAATTCTAAATTAAGTATTTTTTAACCTAGAATTAACTTCAGGATTTTTCAGATGAGCCCCTTGACTATCTCAAAAAATTTACTCTCTCTCTTTATAACAAGAGACATATTAAATTAATTAAGCTTATTTGATATGCTAAATCTGCATAGGAAGCATTGTCAAATAAGAAATGGGCTGGGTGCAGTGGCTCATGCCTATAATCCCAGAACTTGGGGAGGCCAAGGCAGGAGGATCACTTTAGACCAGAAATTCAAGGCCAGCCTGAGCAACATAGTAAGACCCCATCTCTACAGAAAATGAAAAATAAAAATTAGCCAGGTGTGGTGGCATGTGCCTGTAGTCCTATCTACTTGGGAGGCTGAAGTGAGAAGATCCCCTAGGGGTTTGAGGCTGCAGTGAGCTGTGACTGAGCCACTGTACACCAGCCTGGGTGACAGGCTGTCTGTATCTCTGGAAAAATACAAAAAGAAATAAATGATGTTTAACCTTCTTTGAATTATATGGATTTGTTATTAATATGTGTTCCAGAAATTGTATGAAATTCCTAGAAATATGATTCCTAGAAGTTTGTATAACATTATCTGACATAATCCTAGTTATCTTAAAATACTGTCACAGAAACAAATAAATTTTCTTGTCAATTGCATCATTATAATAAACTCTCATCAGATCTTTAACTATGGCCATTGAAAGTATTGTCATTCACAGATAATTAATTGTTTTACTCTGGTACTTTTCTGGAGGTTTCTGAAAGCAACTATAATCTTGAAGTGTTTCATCTTCAAGGTGATTCATGGAAAAGACTCTGACGAGTAAATATTTCTGCTAACTATAAGATCATACCATTGGACTGGGCTAGAATTTCCAGAACTCCAATAAAGGAACTGATGGGTTCATAAAATTGCTAACCAAGATCAAACAGAACAAGAATCAATTTCATGGGACTGAATGCAGTAATGAGGGTACATTTTTCATGGCCTCTTTGTTTGAAACTTTACTGTTTTTTTAATGCTTTGTTTTTCAGATTAAGGAAATCTTTTATTTTTTTTCTCTTAAACTATCTATAGCTTACATTAATTTGATAAGGTATACTTTTTGTAAACAGAATTTTGTAAACATTTATTTTTTTCTCCTTACCTGATCTCCTGAGAATTCAGAAGCCATTACAAGTATTTTTGTTTTATGGCAATAGTTATTTTAATAAGTTCAATAAGAATTTATTCACTTTATAACAATGCAATTGGAAACATTCATTATATATATTGCCAAGGCTTTTGACTGGAATGTCATGCTTGAAAATGTGCATAGAATCAGATATGACCAGACAGTTTTAAGAAACTAAGGCTGGCTTTATGGAACCAATAAAGCCTCCCCTCAAAAAACCTGGCCTAGTACCTAATTAAAAGTGTTGCAAACCTTATAGGTGAGTATGGAATGTCACTTCCTGGCAGAATCAGGAACCTCAAAATATTTCAGGAACCTTAAGAAGAGAAGAATTTACTCAAATCTATAGGTATTGTGGTCGAAGTCTTCTAGCAAATCCTTGGCCTTGAATCAAAGCCTTTTAAAAGTCTAATCTGAAATTTCTTATCAAAAGTTCCAGCAAAGCAGACTTAAAAAGAGCCTATGTGATCAATCACTGTTTTTGCTGCACTTATGTAAATAATCAATTGAAGTTTAATAACACTAGACTTATTCTGAAAATAAATTAGCCTTACTGTGATTTTCTTTGGTAAAAATAGGGGTGATTACAGAGAAAAAAATATTTCAGAATAAAAGTACAGTGCACCTATTATTAGATTCTAGTCCTATTCATTGTTTTTGAGGTTTTATTATCTACCTGTAAACTGAGCTGGATTCTGAATTTTTCTAGTTTCCTCCAATATTTGGCTGTGGGTCTCCAAATTAACATTTCCAATATTCTCTCACCTTTCTGACTTGGCGTCACTAAGAACAAAATCTACCATTTTCCCAAAACCCCTCAAGTTGTTACTGGACAACTTAACATAAACTTAAGAGAAATAACCATAATAGCTCACATGTGGACGTCCTTCATGCCTCTTGCCTGTGGGCCACTCAGACATCACTGGAGTCATGAAAACTGCAAAAGATGCTTGAGTCCAACATTTAGAATTCTTTCTGACCAGCCACCCTCTGAATTCAGTAACTGGTTTAAAATTTGCTCTAATGAGTAATCTTTGTTTTTCTCTTGTTTTCATATAAATACCTCTTATTAAATAACAGTGTGCTTGCACTATGTAGGCCTAACTTTGGTGGGAGCCCACTTGTACTACCACCTCCTGAAATGAGACACAAGTTTACCTGAACTGACTTATTCTTAGTACTAAGTGACTGATTCAATAAGGTGTGGGACAGTGTACTCCAGTGTATTTTTTTTTTTTCTGCTTGTTTCAATTTATGTTTTTCTGTCTTTTGCCCATCTTTGATCTTGCAACTTGCAACCCAAATCTTTCCATAGCTACCAACCCTACTTTTATTTTGCGAAGTTTTATATAAATAAAGTTTCAATGGCGGGACTGTGAAAGACCAGAATATATCATCCCAAAATATAAAGAATTTTTGAGCTGAAGGCAATTAAGAAGGAGATACAGGAAAGCTCCCTGTCTTCTCTCTATTTGCTTAAAAGCAGGACATAGATTTACGAAGACAAAAGGTGTTATTTTCCCTCTAATACACACAATTTATAGGCTTAGGGGTGATGCCAGAGAAATCCACATTAACAAGCTTTACTAACTAAACTTTCTCTGTTAGTCTTCCCGAAGCTGCTGTCCCTAGAGAACTCCAAGTCCTTTTCCTTTGTCTTTTTATTTTTCTAAAAATTTGCTGTTCTTTGTTGAAGATGTTATATAAGCTGGAATTCAAAGCTACACTTTGAGAACTTATTCCCTGGGTGTCGCCCATTTATATATGAAATATACATGTTAACAAACTTCTGTTTGTTTTTCTCTTGTTAATCTGTCTGTTGTAATGGATCTGTTCCAACTAAGAACGTATGGGGGTTATTATTCCTTTCCCTACAGTTTAAAATCTGCTTAATTACTGAAATATTTTTGATAACAGACTGTCACAAGTTGGCCTTGGTCTTTCCAGATGCCATAGTTTTCCAAATAGACCAGGCAGTTTTAAACAGCTGTGACTTTGCTCATGCTCTCCCAGCTGCTTGAAACATCTTTCTTTCTGAAGATGAATTCTCCACTTCCTTGCTGATTAAATTCTTCACTTCCTTGAATCCTTCACTTCATTGAATCCTTCCTTCACTTCATTGAATCCTTCCTTCACTTCATTGGTCCCTGTCTCCTCCTATCCCCCGCCAATTTTTTTTTATTTATTATACTTTAAGTTCTAGGGTACATGTGCACAACGTGCAGGTTTGTTACATATGTATACATGTGCCATGTTGGTGTGCTGCACCCATTAACTCGTCATTTACATTAGGTATATCTCCTAATGCTGTCCCTCCCCCCTACCCCCACCCCATGACAGGCCCCTGTGTGTGATGTTCCCCTTCCTGTGTCCAAGTGTTCTCATTGTTCAATTCCCACCTATGAGTGAGAACATGTGGTGTTTTGTTTTCTGTCCTTGTGATAGTTTGCTCAGAATGATGGTTTCCAGCTTCATCCATGTCCTTACAAAGGACATGATCTCATCATTTTTTATGGCTGCATAGTATTCCATGATGTATATGTGCCACATTTTCTTAATCCAATCTATCATTGATGGATATTTGTGTTGGTTCCAAGTCTTTGCTATTGTGAATAGTGCTGCAATAAACATAAGTGTGCATGTGTCTTTATAGCAGCATGATTTATAATCCTTTGGGTATGTACCCAGTAATGGCATGGCTGGGTCAAATGGTATTTCTAGTTCTAGATCCTTGATGAATCGCCACACTGACTTCCACAATGGTTGAACTAGTTTACAGTCCCACCAACAGTGTAAAAGTGTTCCTATTTCTCTACATCCTCTCCAGCACCTGTTGTTTCCTGACTTTTTAATGATGGCCATTCTAACTGGTGTGAGATGGTATCTCATTGTGGTTTTGATTTGCATTTCTCTGATGGCCAGAGATGATGAGTATTTTGTCATGTGTCTGTTGGCTGCATAAATGTCTTCTTTTGAGAATTGTCCATATCCTTCACTCACTTTTTGATGGGGTTGTTTTTTTCTTGTAAATTTGTTTGAGTTCTTTGTAGATTCTATTAACCCTTTGTCAGATGAGTAGATTGCAAGAATTTTTTCCCATTCTGTAGGTTGCCTGTTCACTCTGATGCTGGTTTCTTTTGCTGTGCAGAAGCTCTTTAGTTTAATTAGATCCCAATTTTTAACATCTCTCAATTTGCTATGATTCTCACAATGAATAGCATAGCATCATCAAACTAGTGGCATTTTTTTCTTAGTGGTATATAAAATAATGGGTTATGTTATAATTGATGAAAATTTAGATCTGATGAAATACAGTATATGAATCTGCAAGTCAACGTGTTATCCAAGTGGAAATGTACAATAAGCAGCTGGAAATGATGATCTGGGTCTTTGGAGAGGTGAAGGTATAAAATATATTCACTCCGTTCCGGCATTCTCCAAAGTCTCAATCTTTTCCAGGATCAACTCCAAGGCCCAAAAGCATGCTACTGAAACAGCAAGTAAACTAAATATCGATGAAGAAACAGTGATATAGCAACTGGCACGTCATTGCTGATCTTAGACAGGCCTCAAGAAGAGGAAGCAGGAATTTTAGCCAGATCTTTCATGGAAATGAAGGCATAGAGGGAAAGAGGAAAGTTGCTAGAGGAGTTTGTAAGTTTTAAGAATACTTTTAAAATAATGAAAGATCTTGAACATGTTTGTAACTTAAGGTAAAAGTACCAATTAAGAAGAGGTTAAATATACTAGAGAGAGTTGAATATTGACCCCCGAGGGAATAGGAGGGGCTGAAGGGTTGGGAGGTGAGAGGAATTGTCAGTGGGTGAGTGGAAAGAGGCATTTTCTGCAGGGTGGCTTCAATTTTCTCTTTGAAGTAAAAGGTAAGTTTATTTGAAGACAATGGAGCGATGTGGCTGGAAGAGAGTGTGAGGAAAGTGAAATCTGGGCAAGGGGTTAGGGCATATACTGATTCACATAGATGGCTCAGCCGATGTTGGAACTGGAACAATAAATCTACAAGTGTGCTTGTCCATGCCTTTTGAGACAGTCTCTAGATCAGTGAGGGTAAAGAAGGTCTATGGCTGGAAAGCCAAAAATAAATAAATAAATAAATTAATTAATTAATTAAAAAAAGGAGGCCTTGATTAAAGTTGTCTCAATCTTTTTCACTTTTAAGAACTTAACATGATACTTGACACACAGGAGGCGCCCAGTAAGTATCTACTCAGTGACATTGTTGAGAGAACATATTGGAAGGTAGGGCAATTTAGGGAATGTCTGTTCTCATATTTCTATCATATTGTTTAGAGAAAAAAACCACTTCTCATTGACAATTGCTTTACATATTAGTAAAAGTATTTTATATTTCACAGGTGATTTTTTTTGCATAGGTAACAAAAGTGTTTGGTCTCACTTTTATTAACAGCTTTATTGTTTATATATCATAAAATTTACTCACTTTAAGTATACAGTTTAATAGTTTTTAAGTAAATTTACAAGTTGTGTAACTGTCACCAAAATCCAATTTTAGACTCTTTCTCTCACCCTGAAAATATTCCTCATGCTTCTTTGCAGACAATTTCTGCTCCCATTCTGAGCTCCAGACCTGCTTTTTTATTACTATAGATTTTTATTTTCTGGACATTTCATATATGTGGAATAATACAATGTGTGATCTTTTGCATGTGGCTTATTTCATTTAGCACAGTGTTTTTGAGGTTCTTTCATATTGTAGCATTTATGAGTAGTTCATTCCTTTTTATTGCTTAATAATATTCCATTGTCTGGAGCAACCACATGTTTTTTATCCATTTACCAGTTCACGTGCATCTGGATAATTTTTACATTTTAGTTCTTATGAATACCGCTGTTATGAGCATTCACATATCGGTATTTGTGGGATATATATTTTCATTTCTCTTGGGTTGATACAGAATAATTTCTTGACCAAACTATGGATTTGTGTCTCAAGAGTGGAATGTTGTTCTGTAGACACTTTTGTAATTTTCTTTTTACATGGTGTAATATTGAAACCTTGAGTTATGTACCTAAACATTGAAATACTAATGACTATATGAATATGAGAAAAGCATCTATAAAATTGTTAAAATTTACTTGGCATCTGGTACAATTTACTGTCATTCACTAGTAACTACTAGTCTTTCCATCTGGAATAAAAATGACATACACATTATATTTACTACTCTGCTAATACCACCAAAAAGCCTAGCAATTGTCATTTCCAGACTATCTGCTGTGAGGAGAGCTAGCAATCTAATTCTTTAAAACTGATTCTTTGAATATATCATTTCAACCCCTCCCTTTTAAGGGCATTTCAACCTTTGAAAAGTAGGATTTAGGTTGCTCCTGAGAGAGGCCAAGAGAAAAAAGTAATTTGTTTTAAAGTCTTTTCAAACCCAGAGCAACGTGCAGGAGGATACCTTACTAATTTACCAGAGATGCTAAAAGATTGAAAGACTTCCCTTGCTTTGATTTGCTCTGCTCCCTGGTTTCCTGCACTGGAGAAATCTGGAGTGGAGTTCTACATTTGCCACTTTTAACAGTATCAATAGGAAAAATGTGATGAGGAGGAATGTGAAAATCAGCACTTCTCAGGACATTTCTGCTAAATTAGTAGTGATAAGGATTAAGACTTAGAATATGGTCTTCATTCACTCATTCATTCAATTCACTAAACTAGACTCTTATGAATTCTAAATATATTTATGTGATACCTTTCATGTGCCAGGCGCTAAGCTAGGCATGTAGATTATGGGTGTGAACAGCAGTTCAAGTTGTACACAGCAAAGAAAGAAGGTATGTAGCAGATGGTTTTCCCAACTAATTAAAAAAAATGTTAATTTGTTTTAGAAGAAGTAGCTGGCAACTTTTGGTTACTGGATTTAAAGATCATTAGGGCTTTTCTTCAGCTCTTTGATAGAATAGCTTGGTTGGCCTTTTCTTTTTTTTTTTTTTTTCTGAATCATCTGTGGGTTTGGTATTTAGCAGGTTCTAAGACCAAGAAAAATATGACCAAGGACAAGAAGAATCATTCTGTAAGGTGAAAATCCCAAGACCTCCAAGATGAGGTCTTCTGGATCCTACATGTTTTGTTGAAATTTAACATAAAGAAATCTATATAAATATTGTTCAAAAAACACAAAGCTAATTACAAGTACTTCATTTGGAATAAAAATACCGTGCTGTGTCCTAGTCATTTGTGCACATTTACTGCCACTACTGATCTTGTACAACGTGCTTAGTGTTTGTTTCATTTCAATGTGGCATGATACATCCTTAGTTAAAAATATCTGCTCTCTTGGGTAACAGATTCTCAGATAAAGCATGATTTGGTTTTTAAATTCAAACTTTTCTACATCAAAATGATCAATCATCAGGTGACATCCATGGAGTGAAACTTCTTACACATTAGAAAAATGCTATGCCTAGAAACCAGTGATGTTATCATCCAAGATAAAAGCCATTTTTAACATATGTATTACCAAGTTACACTTAACATACCAAATTCTAGCTCTAAGGGGTATGGAGTTGTCCAGTGACCCTAAAAAACATATCACCACGGTCTAACATCTATACATTTTCCAAAGTGTGGACATCTGTAATCCTGGTTGAGCTACAGCAAGATCACTCCTGTTTCTTTCTAGACTTTTCTTATATAACATTAACAAAACAGTGAGTTGCCAGTAACAACTAATGTTAAATTCGGAAGTGCACATTAGAGACTCCTTATCTGTCAGTGCAATAGATTTAAATAGATAGAGCTTTGTTTAATACTAAAATATCAGAATGGAAACACAGCTATGTTCGTTGTCTGCCAGGATTAGGATCAGAGATGATCTGAGTTCCATAAACGTGCCCCCACTACTGTGGGCCCACTGGAGAAAGTGGAGAATTTGAATACCAAAGGAAACAGGCCCAAAGGTACACTCAGCTGCCTGTTTCCTCCTGGTGCTGTGCATATGCTGATGGTGGCCAGGTGGAGGATTTGGCTAGCCCAGTGAACTGCTTCTATCTGGAGGAATAAGCAAATAGTGCAGCAACAATGCGCTGCCCCTAGATACAAATTAAACAGCACTAAAGTGCACTTAGAAGAAATTAACAAAGCTGTAGAATGGAAAGTGACTTTAAAAAATTCATTCTCTTTTTATTTCAGTTTTACGATTAATGGGAAATGAATAAATGAAAAGACCAAGGAGAGAGGGAAATAGTAAGGGATTATTACCACAACACAAAGCTTTTATAGATATTATATTTGAATGAGCCAAATAAAATAGATGGATTTTTAATCATTTTCTTTTAAAGATCCCTATTACTTCTTAAAAAGTTATTTTGGAAATCCCCAAGCTAAGTCAATGTACTTCAAATTTTAATGTAAAGAAATCACAAAATTTTAATTTATTCCCCCTATAGAAACAATGTTATAGCTATCTTCATGTTCTCCAGGTGGATGTGATTTTTCTTTACGCCATATCAAGGCAGATGTCATGGTCTTAAGCATAACATGAGCTGCTTACACTTGACATTAAAGTAATACTTCCACTATGGTGTGTGAAAAATACCACAGCATTAGCTCATCATTGGTATGTATTGCACCAAATAGAAGAAGAAAAAATAGATTTCTAAACAGGTAAAAGGCATTACACATCATATAAAATTCAACCATATTTTCTTCTTAGAGTTCAAAGTATTATCTGGCCAGTTGCTTGGATCAGCTAAAGGCCATCACCATATTATTGATTGAGAACTTACTCTGTGTCAGGCTGGGTACTAGCAACTTAACATGTGTTGTCTAACTTGGTTTTCATGATTGCTCTATGAATTACCCCATATTACATTTGAAGAAACTGAGGCTTAGAGAAAAATATAATGACTGCTTATGGTCACACATTTGGTTAGCGAAGCCAAGATTTGCATCATACGGCATGTTTATTTGCACTTGAAACAATCAGCAGGGAGAGCTAGGTAGCTTGGCAACAGGTGAGTCACCTGAAAAAGCCTGTGGACTGAGGTGTGGCTTCCATACAGATGCTTCTGTACACTTCCTGATCAGCCCTTCCTCACGATAAATTATGACTATCAAAGTAACACAAAATGCTTCATGTCAGAGTATTGAAATAATTGGAGTGGATCTCATTTTCTTTGGCTAGACGGCATAATATTAAGTGCTTTTCCCCAATTGGCATTTTTATAAATTATCATTATTTTTTTCAGACAGTTTATTACCCAGGTGGCTGTTTTTTGTGGCAAAATTAGCTCACATGGTCGTACACACAATTATATTAGATGTTACATTGGCTTTACTGAAATGAAAGACTTAACATTTAATGAATTCCCTTTCCTTATTGGTAAGTCTAATCCAGCACAATTTAAAAATAAATTTCATTTATGAATCTTTTGTTTTCCTATTGTTTCCATATTTATTCAGTATTTTTCTTCATCTACTTACTGGGAAATTTATTTTATTTTTATGTTTTAGAGACGGAGTCTTGCTCTGTCACCCAGGCTGGAGTGCAGTGGCATGATCTTGGCTCACTGCAACCTCTGCCTCCCTGGTTCAAGCAATTCCCCTGCCTCAGCCTCCCGAGTAGCTGGGATTACAGGTGCATGCCACCACGCTTGGCTAATTTTTTTGTATTTTTAGTAGTGACGGGGTTTCACCATGTTGGCCAGACTGGTCTTGACCTCCCGACCTCAGGCAATCTGCCCGCCTCGGCCTCCCAAAGTGCTGGGATTTGTCTGGCCCTTACTGAGGAATTTAATGGTCTTCTGGATTACTCAGTGGCAGCCCCAAGAGATCAAGCAGATAATTCATGGCCTCTAAGAGCATAATCATACAAGTTTTTTTGTTTGTTTGTTTGTTTGTTTTGAGACAGAGTCTCACTCTTTCTCCCAGGCTGGAGTGCAGTGGCGCGATCTTGGCTCACTGCAACCTCCGCCTCCCGAGTTCAAGCGATTCTCCTGCCTCAGCCTCCTGAGTAACTGGGATTACAGGCACCTGCCACCACACCCGGCTAATTTTTTAAAAAGTTTTAGTAGAAATGGGGTTTCACCATCTTGGCCAGGCTGGTCTCGAACTCCTGACCTCGTGATCCACCCACCTCGGCCTCCCAAAGTGCTGGGACTACAGGCATGAGACACCACACCCGGCCTAATAATACAAGTTTTATCTAGAATATTATTTGAGCAGGAGGGTGGTAAATGAGTGTGGTGTTATGACATTTTTCAATGCCAATGTATGGTTGTGTATTTGAGGTATGTGGAGAACAATTTTAAATGCTTGCACTTTCTTATAATCTTGACTGTCTATAAATATTTTTAGGGTTTTGTTAATAATAACTTCTATTAAGATATGAGATTAACTAATGGAACCTTAATCTACAGGAAGAACTTGATATTTATGTGATAAAAATGACTGCAAATATTCTACTTTGATTATGTAATTTTACTGACTGTATTATATTGACTAAAGTAAACAGACAATTGCCCACTTTTATCCTGAGCTGTAAAAACTGCTTTCTTTTTTTTACTTATGACAAAGGGCCTGGCTTGGAGCAAGGTGAATCCCTCCTATACCTTGGCTGCATTTCTTGGTGCATTTCCTTCTTTGCTCAAACTTCTACTGTGTGCTATGGACAGACTCATTCAAGGGCTTGCCCTGATGGAGCTGCTCATGTGCTAAGTGTATTGAGAAATGAATTGTGGAAAGGGAGGAAAAGAAATGAAGTGAAGGAAAAGAAGGGAAGGAATTTGGAAGAGAATAATGAAAAAAGACGAATTCAAAGAGAACAAATATAGATAAAACTGAAGGAAAAAAGAATATAGGTAAAGGGATTATGAGTGATTCATGAAAAGTCTGGGGACAGGGAAGAAGAGAGTGCAATAGAAACATTTTCCTGTAGCTTTCCTCTTCTAAAGCAGGGTTTTCTTAGGGGAAAAAATCTTAGGGGTCCATGAGTTGGCATTTGAAAAAATTGCATCCTTACTTTCTCTCAAAATTTGTCATCTCCCTCAACTATAAATATAGGCTACAAACTTCTGTAGTATTAGCAACACCCATGACTGGGTCTCTAATAGAAACAAAAAATATTTTCGTATTAAAATGCAATGGTTGCAAATACATGGAAAATTACTTATACTTACAACTACTTTGAAGTTGCCACTGATCTTAATTGATGCTTCAAAAAGAAGTACCTATATTATTATACATTTGTTTTAAAGTGTTTGCTAACTGTATTTCAATATAATCAGTTTCCTATCCTATAAATTTTATTTCATGCATTTAAAAATATTCTGAGAAGGGGTTAATAGATGTCAACAGATAGTATGACAAAAAAAGCAACCTCTACTGGACAGCAACCCTTCCCACATGAATGGCTTACAGCGTGTCTGAGGTATTTATGCTCTCGGTCCTCAGTGGGGGAGGCCCTGAGGCCCTGACCTCAAGCCAACTTGTCTGTGCAAACATAAACTTCATGTGTTCTATGACAAAAGAAAGCTTAGGCAAACTGTTAGGTTACTAGTGGTTTGACTTTTAAAATATTGGTCTTCTAAAGACACCACATTAAAAAAATTATTGCATATATGATATCTTTTAGGGAGAGAGAAGCTTTATTACAGAGAAGGAGAAGAACTTAGAGGAATAAGAAACTCTAGGACTTTCTTATAAGAAAGTCTAGGAGGCTTGAGAGTTCCTTAGGGAAAGCCCTTTTGAAAAGAACAAGATCACTCACTGGCCAGGGAAAATGAAGTTCACTTAAAGGAACTCTTTTTGGCTTTTTTGTTTGAGACAGGATCTCCCTCTGTCACCCAGGCTGGAGTGCAGTGGTGTGATTATAACTCACCGTAGCATAAATCTCCAGAGCTCAAGTGATCCTCCCACCTCAGCCTCCCAAGTAGCTGGGACTACAGGTGTGCACCACCACATCTGGCTAATTTAAAAAAATGCAGATTTTTATAGAGATGGAGTCTCATTGTGTTGCCCAGGCTGCTCTTGAACTCCTGGCCTCAAGCAATCCTTTCATCCTGGCCGCCTAAAATGTTGGGATTACAGGTGTGAACCACCATGCCCAGCGCCCCCCCGCCTTTTTTTGGGGGACAGGAAATGATGTTACACAGATTTTTCCTAAGAAACATACTATCCCCAAGTCTCAGAGACTCCCTTTTATTTGTTTGGACATAGAGTCCCAATGACTTTGATCATGCCAACACTCATCAAACCCACATCGTTTTTTTGTTTGTTTGTTTTTGTTTGTTTTTTTTTTTTTGCAGACAGAGTCTTGCTCTGTCACCCAAGCTGGAGTGCAGTGGTGTGATCTTGGCTCATTGCAACCTTTGCCTCCCAGGTTCAAGCAGTTTTGTGCCTCAGCCTCCTGAGTAGCTGGGATTACAGGCATGCGCCCCCAACTGTGGCTAATTTTTGTGTATGTGTATATATATATACACATACATATATATGTATGTGTATATATATATTTTCGTAAAGATAGGATTTCACCATGTTGGCCAGGCTGTTCTGGAACTCCTGGCCTCAAGTGATGTGCCTGCCTCACCCTCCCAAAGTTCTGAGATTATAGGTGTGAGCCACTGTGGCTGGCACCACATATTTTTTAATTCATGAAGTTTCATCTCATAGAGCATAACACTAACAGTGTTTTTAAAGATAGGCAGCTAAAAAGGGCTAATTTCTTATCAATGCCCAAAACTTCCTGTGAGAGGCTTGACTAAAACATTTATCTTCATGTAGTCATTTTCCCCCTCTTATATAAGGTCAAATTTTAATAAATCCATACTCTCTCTCTCTCTATATATATATATCCATACACACGTACTCTCTATATTATTTGGTAGTCTCTAGTCTAGTATGTGTTTCCATGCCAATTTATCTTTAGTTTTTGAACAATTAAATTATTAGAACAATGGGCATTGTCATTGATTGAATTAATGATGCTTTGTATAGACACCTGAAGTCTTCTCTGACTGTATTACTTGGTGTCTGAGTCCCAAACTTTGCAGTAGAAGGCTTTAAAGAAAATGGAATAATTTTCTCTTTAAACTGTAATGAGTGACAGTAGTCCAATGACGATACAGAAAGTGTCACACTCAGATGAGCAGTACTGAGTGTAGAACAAGATCACTAACTGGCCATCAATGACATATCCTGTTTCTTGGTATCCAGGAGACTGAAAATCATTTGGTTTTCTTTATCTAGGCCACAGCTGTCTTGGGCCTCATTCCAATCATTTTGATCTGGTGAGGATTCCTCTTGGCAACATAAATGCAGTTAAGGGGGGATATAATGACATGGCAGTGACAGCTGAAATACATTTCCCCATTTTGATCTAGGTGAGTGTTCTCAGTAGTATTGCTTGATGACCATATGCTTATCTGTCTCACACTTATAGGAGATTTTTAAAAGGGATTAAAAGGTATTATTTTTTCCTCCATTAAACTTCGGACAAAGAACAATTGTGAGCCAATGTTGGTTAATCCATCATATTATAATGTATGAAAATCAATAAAGAGAAAAATGCAAAGTACCCCTATGTGTCTACCCCTCTATCTACACAAAATTCATTCATCAGGAGAGGCAGCATAATGCAGATTTGTTAGCCTAATTATGATGTATTTCCTTTTAAACAATTTGCACACAATAATTGATCAAAAGTCTTCACTGAGCTTCCCAGAGCAATTCATTAGTTCAATAAAGCAATGTAAGCAATAGTTGGAGCACATTTACTTCATAATCATTTTGTTAAGGAAAAAAAAACACAGCAGCTGCAGTTCAGTATAGATAGACATCAGAAACAGTTAATTTATCAAAATGAATTGATCTTGGCAGTTTTCATTCTGGGGCTTAGATTGAGAAACACAATTAGAATTCAGTGCTGTGCACACAGCCAGAACAAAGTAATGTTGGCTCATTTTCCAGTAACATTATGGGTTAAACCATGGATAGACAGAAAATCCAGAATTTATCCAGCCATACAGATTAAGTCACACATCTAAGTGATCAATACATGGAATAAAAGCAATCTCTGCTCCACTTTTATAGGAAAATGACAGGTCAATACCTTCTTTTAAACCTAGACTTACAACCTTATTCCAAAACACAGAGCATCAACAGTAACAAACCACATTCAGCATACAAGGAAAACAGTATTAAAGCTGACCTTGTTACATGCCCTCTCCCAGCTCTGCCAGTGAAGTAAAATGGATTATCGCTCTGACCTCACATAGAGTTGCACTTTGGGAAAACCCTCCATCAGTGCATATAATCCTAATTTTTAAAGCATTGATCATAGCCCTGCACAGCTGCATACATTCAAAACTTTTATCCTTTTCCAATCTACACTTTTCCTTCTTAAAAACTGTGGCTTGATTCATTTGGTTTAGCAGCTGCCTTCTGATAGCACATGCCTCCCAGATACACAGATTACATCGATAACTGGCCATCTGCGCTAGACAGTCACCCGCACCAGCTCCAAATCTTCTTGGCTTCTGTTTCCAAGCTCTCAGTGGGATACTTGACCCTCAGGTGCTGGGAGGCAGTCAAAGATACAAAGAGCTCTGGATCCCACACAAGGGATGCAGAACTGAATGATTCCATGAAAGTGGCCTGAGAGTGCGACCAGTAAAAAGAAAATTTAGAGAGATTTTGTAAATACATCAAACTTATTTTCATATTACCTGCCTTGTTTAGCCTGATGGGAGGTGGATTTTCCAGGCCAATGCTTATTTGTTGTTGCCACTAAGCTTTTAAGGTCCAAATCAGGCTCCTGCTCCCACTGCCAGGAAGAATGCTCAGCTGAATATATTATTTGCTTCCAACATTTCCTCATTCTGGAGACTTTGTGGTCTGCCTTTGTTGCCGTGGGTGCCAAATGTGTTCTGTGGGGACCAATTGGAGAGCTCAGCAGAAAGACAATGAGCTCTCACATGCTAGGAAAGTCATGGTCACAGGGTTTAGGGAAAACAAACCAAACCCCAAAACCCCACAGTGAAAACGTCTTTGGTTTGCTGCTGAAGACAGGAATCAAAGGGCCATTCTTGGCCTCTGTCTGGAATACAGGGTGACTGAAAGAAATTTACTGAAGGTCCAAATCTACTCAGAAGCTCTAGGCTCTGTCTTGGCATTCTTTCTACTCCAGTTTAGACAACATTAACTCATTAAAGCTGCCACGTTTTTATGATCGATGTGTTCTTGAACCACAATGTACGGAAAATAAGTCAGTATCTGGAACGAAGACTAGAGAGCTGATCTGTACTCTATTACTTTGCTTTCTAAGTGAGGAATAGCCATTACTCCCCCTTCGGGTGCAGAAGGCAGTCTCATTAAACAAATGATTATAAGGACTAAGAGCCTAGAATGGGATTCACAGCTGGCCGGCCTCCAGGGCCAGTCTGGGTTTCCAATCTCCCCTTTGTCCATGTTTTTAGGATAAGAAGTAAACTGAGATTGGTGACTACTGAGCAATGATGAGTTCCTGTCCTTAAAGGTGATGTCATAAAGACTATGTGATCTCAGGCTATTTTCACATTTACCCAAATCACCTGCAGTTGATTATTAACTCTTGTTGCTGATAGATTCCTCCACTTAGGCTTTCTCCAAATTAACCTTTCCTTATGGATGTTGTTGTTCACATATTTACATGTATCAGTAATGCCCAGCAGGGGATGGCCACAGGGAGACACACCGCTTGGGACGGAGGAGCACTGAGCTGATGGAAAGGTGCACTGAATGGCTGTGTGATGTTAACCTTTCTGAACATAGTGTGCTAAAGGTTGAGCATCTCTCATCAAAAAATCTGAAATGTGAAATGCTCCAAAATCTGAAACTTTGAGCATTGACATGATGTCACAAATGGAAATTTCCACACCTGACCTCATGTGACGGATATCAGCCAAAATGCAGTCAAAACTTTGTTTCATGCGTAAAATTATTAAAAATATTGTGTAAAATTACCTTCAGGATATGTATATAAGGTGTATATGATACATAAATGAATTTTGTGTTTTGACTTTAGACACCCCAAGATATCTCACCGTGTATATTATGCAAGTATTCCAAAATTTAAAAAAAAAAAATGGAAACCTGAAAGAGTTCTGGTCCCAAGAATTTTGAATAAGGGATATTCAACTTGTACTCTGAAAAGTGAGAGTCTTCCTTTGACAATAAAAGCCTACTTGTGACCCTTAGATAGAAAAACTAAACGATGCCTACTGTTTTCAGCACATATGACAGGATTCCATTAGCATTTTAAAATATAAGCTTACATGTGTTAATATTAGCATACTATAAATAGAAAATAAACAGTACATCTGGGTAGGTATGAAAAAGTCAATGTACTTTCATCCCCCTCCCATTCTATGTCAGTGTATCGTTTTGCTGTTTCCTAGGAATCCTGAGAATGTTATTTAATATTAGCAAGAATCAGACATAATTGGATGTTTGCTGACATAGTGGTCTTTAGTAGCACATGAGAAAGGCTATCCCCAGTGATGTGCTTATGATGTTGTGTTCTCATCGTAGCCTAGGGCTTTTCCTCACCTCCTCTGTTTCCTTTTCCCTAGAGCCCTGTGTCAGCAGCAATGAATGCTTAAGTAGGCTCTGTCAGGAAAACTCTCCGTGACCTTGGAAACGGTATTTAACCTTTCTGTGGATCAGCATCCAAATAGCAAAGCAATAATGACAGGAGCTGCCTCCTTCACAAGCCTATGAGTTATGACTAAGAAAAGGGATTGTAAAACACTCTGAACATCTTAAATACTACGGACAAATCTAACAATGTTAATCACTCACCAGCTCATGCCCAGTGGTCATCACCAGACCCTTAAAAGCAGTTGCTTTCTAGGAGTCCTAGGTCACTTCCTGCTGGAAATGGCAACAATTTTCACCAGCGTTAGATGCTTGTTTATAAGAAAACTGTGGATTTTCTGAAATAAATGTGAGGTTGATCAATGCTATAAGAAAGTGCTTTTCCCGTGGTTAAGCTGAGGTTATGAGTGCTTTAGTGTGGCTCCTTTGACCAGCACTAACTTCATGAAAATATTTAGAAAAAGTTTTTAAACACATCTTTTTTTAAGGAGAAGAAAACAGATTTGGCATAAGTTATATGACAGCCACAGTGAGGCTTTCTTATGTATGAAAGACATTGACAATCAGCCCCATGGGGTTTATGTAATTTGAGAATATAGCTTTAAAAATCATATTACAGGCAGCAGTACTTAAGATTAATACAGAGGCCATTTACCTTTTTATTACGTGTTTTATTAGCACTTAGCAGCTTGACTTATGAAAGAAAAAAATTGAATATAGTGTGTCACAAGAGAAAGACTGCTCTATAAAAATTAACATAAGAAGATGACACTAAACTCCTCAATTTTAGGAGAGAATTGTTGAACGTTTTTTTGCACAAAGTGTGGCTATGGGGTGCATAGGAGGTGATCTCCCAGGAATGTCAGCGAGGACTTCACCGCGGAGGTGGCATTTATGGGAAGACCAAAAGGAGTGAGTTTATGAAGGGAAGGGAGGATGGGGGAAAATGGGAGACCAATCCAGACACAAGGAACAGCATTTACAAAGGCCCTAGGGCAAGAAAGAAGTTGGCCTGTTGTGAGAGTAGGTAGATGGATAGTGTGGTGTAGCCTCATTGATAGGGTGGAGCACAGTAAATGTAGTTACATTTTTTAAATAGAAGTTATAGTTTGTTAAGTAAAACCTTTGTTTACTTGTTAATGTATTGAGACATTAATGTGTCTGTAATTTTAACATAGCAATTCTATTTCCAGGGATTCTGAGGACATTTTATAAAACATAGAACACTTATATAATGTCTAAGGACATTTATATAATATCCTATCAGGTAGCACTTGTTGTTAATTTGTCCCATTTTTGGTGATCAGTTAAAATGGCATTGTCAGGTTTTTCCACTGTAAAGATACTCTTTATCCCTTTGTAATTAATATGGATTTTGTAGGAAAGTACTTTGAAACTATATTAATATCAAATATTATATAATTTTAAGTACATTAAATATATATATATGTATGAAGAGAGAGAGAGAAGGAGAGAGAGACAGAGAGAGAGAGAGGTTTATATCCAAGGATGTTTATTATAGTGTTGCCAACTTTTATTTTTTTAATCACACTTACATACTTATTCAATTTCTATGGTTTTCTTCTTCCATGCAGCTTTCTAGAACATGGATTCATGTTTTTGTTATTACTCATTTTCTCCTCTATGAGCCTGAAAGCTTTTCACTCTTTTTCTACTCTATATTACCTTTGAATTTTTATGTGACTTCTTAAATTGTGAAGTTAAATAGCACATCTATCTTGCTCTGAAACAATGTAAGGCCCTTTGAAATCCTTAACTCTGAAGTCCTCCACTCACTTTCTTTGTCTTTGTCCAATATTTTAATTCCATTTGTTTTAAAACAGTTTCTGTTCTAGGTTCCAAATAATTCACTCAACTGTGTCTGCACTACTGTTTGGTACATGAGTTTTATTTTTTAATATGAAATAATTTCAAACCAGGAGAAAGACTGTAGAGTAGCATAAAAAACTTTTTTTTCCCTTGACACACTTAAGAGTAAGTAGCTAGTGTAAATCCCTGTCACTTCCAACTATTTCAGTGTGTAATTCTTACAGACAAGGAAATTCTCCAACATCTCAACTAGGAAGTCAACACTGATAAATTACTACCATCTCATCAGGCTCAATTTCAGTTTGGCCAATTGTCTCAATCACGTCCTTTAGAGAAAAGGATCTAGTAAAGGATCATGCATCACCTGTAGCTATCATGTCTCTGCCGTCTCCCTCAGCTTAGAATGTTCCTCAGTCTTCCTTGACTTTCATGTTGCAACTTTTAAAGATGACAGACCAGTTATTTTATTGAATGTTCTTTACTTTTTGTATCTTTGATATTTTCTTATGGTTTGATTCAGGTTATGCATTTTGATAGGAGTATTATAGAAGTGATACCGTATTCTCACTGAATCCTATCAAGTGGGACTCAGTGTTGATTTGTCCCACTGCTGGTAATCATGACCATTATTAAAGTGGTACAGTCAGGTTTTTCCACTGTGAAGATTCTCTTTATCCTTTTGTAATTAATAAGGATTTTGTAGGGAAGTACTATGAAACTATATAAATATTGGGGGGGGAGGTTCCAAGATGGCCGAATAGGAACAGCTCCAATCTACAGCTCCCAGTGTGAGCGATGCAGAAGATGGATGATTTCTGCATTTCCAACTGAGGTACCAGGTTCATCTCACTGGGGCTTGTTGGACAGTGGGTGCAGCCCACAGAGTGTGAGCCAAAGCAGGGCAGGGCATTGCTTCACCTGGGAAGTGCAAGGGGTCAGGGAATTCCCTTTCCTAGCCAAGGGAAGCCATGACAGATGGTACCTGGAAAATCGGGACACTCTAACCCTAATACTGTGCTTTTCCAACTGTCTTAGCAAATGGCACACCAGGAGATTACATCTCACACCTGGCTCGGAGGGTCCCACGCCCACGGAGCCTTGCTCACTGTTAGCACAGCAGTCTGAAATCAAACTGCAAGGTGGCAGCAAGATTAGGGGAGGGGTGCTGGCAATTGCTGAGGCTTGAGTAGGTAAACAAAGCAGCTGGGAAGCTCGAACTGATTGGAGCCCACCATAGCTCAAGGAGGCCTGCCTGCCTCTGTAGACTCCACCTCGGGGGGCAGGGCATAGCTGAACAAAAGGCAGCAGAAACTTCTGCAGACTTAAACGTCCCTGTCTGACAGCTTTGAAGAGAGTAGTGGTTCTCCCAGCACAGAGATTAAGATCTGAGTATGGACAGACTGCCTCCTCAAGTCGATCCCTGACCCCTGAGTAGCCTAACTGGGAGACACCTCCCAGTAGGGGCCGACTGACACCTCCTACAGCCGGGTGCCCCTCTGAGATGAAGCTTCCAGAGGAAGGATCAGGCAGCAGCATTTGCTGTTCTGCAATATTTACTGTTCTGCAGCCTCTGCTGGTGATACCCAGGCAAACAGGGTCTGGAGTGGACCTCCAGCACCTCCAACAGACCTGCAGCTGAGGGTCCTGACTGTTGGAAGGAAAACTAACAAACAGAAAGGACATCCACATCAAAACCCCATCTGTACGTCACAATCATCAAAGACCAAAGGTAGATAAAACCACAAAAATGGGGAGAAACCAGAGCAGAAAAGCTGAAAATTCTGAAAATCAGAGTGCCTCTTCTCCTCCAAAGGAAAGCAGCTCCTTGCCAGCAACAGAACAAAGCTGGACAGAGAATGACTTTGACGAGTTGAGAGAAGAAGGCTTCAGACGACTGGTAATAACAAACTTCTCTAAGCTGAAGGAGGATGTTTGAACCCATGGCAAAGAAGCTAAAAATCTTGAAAAAAGATTAGATGAATGGCTAACTAGAATAAACGGCATAGAGAAGACCTTAAATGACCTGATGGAGCTGAAAACCGCGGCACGAGAACTACGTGACACATGCACAAGCTTCAGTAGCCAATTCAATCAAGTGGAAGAAAGGGTATTAGTGATTGAAGATCAAATGAATGAAATAAAGTGAGAAGAGAAGTTTAGAGAAAAAAGAGTAAAAAGAAACAAAGCCTCCAAGAAATATGGGACTATGTGAAAAGACCAAATATACGTCTGATTGGTGTATCTGAAAGTGACAGGGAGAATGGAACCAAGTTGCAAAACACTCTTCAGGGTATTATCCAGGAGAACTTCCCCAACTTAGCAAGGCAGGCCAACAATCAAATTCAGGAAATACAGAGAATGCCACAAAGATACTCCTCGAGAAGAGCAACTCCAAGATACATAATTGTCAGATTCACCAAAGTTGAAATGAAGGAAAAAATGTTAAGGGCAGCCAGAGAGAAAGGTCGGTTACCCACAAAGGGAAGCCCATCAGACTAACAGCTGATCTCTCGGCAGAAAGTCTACAAGCCAGAAGAGAGTGGGGGCCAATATTCCACATTCTTAAAGAAAAGAATTTTCAACCCAGAATTTCATATCCAGCCAAACTAAGCTTCATAAGTGAAGGAGAAATAAAATCCTTTACAGACAAGCAAATGCTGAGAGATTTTATTCTGTGTATTTTATACGTTTACTTATATTCTACTTATTTTACTTATCCGTCTTGTTCATTTTCTTTTTCTTCTTTCTAGAATGTAATTTCCATGATGGCAAAGTTTTTTTTTTTTTTTTTTTTTTTTAATATTTCCTAAGTGCTGTATATACCTAACAATTTTAACCGTGCCAAGTGCTCAAAAATATTTGTTGAATGAATGATTAAGTACATATCTGTTGGACTCTTCTTTTCATCAGCTTTTAGCCTTGTGTACATCAGTCACCCAGCATATTCAACCAGCACATTTGACCTCTTGAAGGTACATTTCATTTAACTGCGATATCAAATTAACATGAAAAATCAGAATCCAGCAGTGCAGGGAATACATGAGAATAATTATTATTATTATCATTTAGGTCAACAAAATGTCTAACATAATAACTGTGTACTGAACCTACCAAGATTTTGTATGTCGGAATATGATCTCATGCAAAATGAAAGCACTGATTCACTCAGTACGTAATATTATTACCAAGACTGGCTCATTTACATGAATATTTTAGCCCCTTGACTACTTCACTTCAAGCTGGTGCGGGAGATGTGGGGTGGGCAGTGTAGAGTCCGTAGCATTTGCACAGATGCATTTTTATGGACCAGGACACCTTAGTTGGTGTCTGTCTGCTCATTAGCATCTCCCTTGGAAAATGAATGCCTCATGTATGAACCAAGAAGGACTCAAAGGAAGAGTTGGCACTATCATCTTCCCAATTCGCTTTGAGGTAGGATTTATTCTGTTTAAAAATAATTCTAAAATGCCAAATGAAATGGAGCATTTTTTTTTTTTAAAAGCTGAAGACATAAAATATTCTGGTTTTCAGTCTGACAACCAACTTTGAGTGTGGTGAACATCAGTTTAAGGGTGTTAAAAAAAGGGCTGCTTTTAAAGATCATAAATCTTGATTTCTTTTAGGCCAATTTTTCTGATGACCTCAACATTCTTAGTTAGGAGTGCCTAGCCAAATGCTGGGTGAGATGTGTGTAGGAAAAGCAAAGAAACTGAAGCCTGAAGGAGAATCTTCAGTTTATTTGGCTTGTGTGTTTGGCATCCTCCCAATTGTTCTTGTGTCTTTGTAAGTTTCTGCTGAGTTTTCAGTAACAAGTGAGGCCTGACATTTCCCTAGCCTATCTATAAGGACAGTTTTATTTCTTGTGCAGATTGTTTATCTAGTTCATTATGTTGACAAACCATGGGGATGAAAAACAAACTGCTGTGGATGGAGGCAGTTTTCCTAATTCTATTAGCTTATAAGACAGGGTTACAACATCTCCACTCTATTAAAAAAAATTAAAAAGCTGAAAATCAGCCCACCAACCAACCAAACAAAAAGTCCTCTCCTATGGATTTGGCAGAATCTCCAAGTTGTCTTATGCCCTCTCTCAGTCAGAATGTCTGCTTAGATTTTGCTCATCTTACATTGCAGACAATTAAGCTGTTAGTAGAATTTACCTTCTTATTTATTTTATTTTATTGACAACCAAAGCCCAAATAAAATGCCAAACAGCATTTAAAAGAAGACCGACTGGAAATGGAAGCCATCACTAAGTCCTGAAACATGAAATCCTGAGCATGAGTGTTGGCTTAAACATTCATTCCATCCTAGATATCCTGACTTGATAAAGCTAGACTAGTGAGAATCTCATGTACAATATGGTGTGTTTACCATGTTACAGGTCATTTCCTTTACTTCCCTAAACATGTTTTTAAAAGTGCTTTCAAGTTTATCCAGCTGCCTCTAGTGGAGCATATTGAAAGTATAACTGCCCTAAATATGACAGATAGATAGCAACTGTTGCTGAAAAACTGACAGTGGGTTGGAATTGTCTCAACAATAAAGTTGTGCTTTGTAAAAGCCACATGCTCTGAAATATTTGCCTTTGTGATAAGCTTTTGTGTGAATTCTGTCCTGATGTTAACATTGAGAAGGTGCATCTTACTATCTTCAAATTTTGTGTTATAAGTGTTTTCAAAAAGGCAAACCAAATCAAGGGATGTTATTTATATACATGTATTGATTCAGGTTCAATATTTCTGCACTGATTTTACATTCACCATATATCACAATATGGGCTCTATCTTCATTAGCCATTAATTATGTACACTTGGATTTACTTTATGAATTTTGGCCTGATGAGTATATTATTTCTGTGTAGGTAGATAATATAGCAATATATAATGTTAAGTGGTGCTTTGAAAAGGAAATGGAATTTATAAAAATATTATAATCCGTGTGGCTATTTTCCAGCTCATCTGAGTGCTCTTTTAATCCATGCTTTTTCTTAAATACTATATTTGCAATTTAAGCACTGCCACATGCTGCCACTGCCGTTACAAAGATACATTAGATTGATAGAATGATGCTACATTGTTTATGACTGGAGAAAATAATGACTTCCTCTGTTTTCTCTAATCATGTTTTTATGGTTTGTTTTCCAAAATATTGCATACTTGACCTTAAAAGGGGAAAAAGACTGCACATTTCATTTAACGAGTAATAAAAAGTTGGGTTCTCATTTTGCGTTTTAACCTATGGGGAATACATTTTACTATAAGATATTTTCATTATGATGCCCAGGTCTTAGACAATTCTGGCTGACTCTGGCTGCTTAAGGACTATATGTCTCAGTAATTGAAAATAGATGCAGTGGACATTGACCTATTTTACTTTCTATGTTTCCAAGTTGAAAACCACTTTCCAGTGTTCCATGAGACTGTAGAAAGTCCTTATTTCTAGTAGGAGAAAGAAAACAAACTCATGCTTGATTTTTCCTCCCTCTTCACTAAGTTACCTTTTATTAGTTCTTCCATTATAAATTCTAGACTAACAGGTGATAATGATACTGTCTGTTGCATCTTGTTTAAAAGGTAGAGCACTTCTAATGCATTCCTCTTAGAAAAGTACATTATTTGAACATTTGCTGCTTTCAAGTACATTTTAGAAAGCTGGTCCTCTTCAAACCTTTACATCAGGAAATTTATATATCTAACATTATTCATATAAATGGGGAGAGCCTCACCCCCTCCAAAATGCTAAGAATAGTTAAAATAAAGCTGTTTTAAGTATAATAAAAATATTATTTATTCCTTTGGAAATGAGAGAACATTGTAGATAAGACAAAAATGAATTCAGAACTTGCCCTTTTTGATTAATAAGCCAAACTCCCCCAATTTTGGATACCCAGAACTTACTGCTAAGTTATGAGGTTGAAGAATAGAATACTTTTTTTTTTAAAGACAGACTTACCACATTTTTCACCTTTCAATTAAGTCCAGGGACTTTTAATAAAAGTGCATTACATTTTGTAATGATATGCCTAAAGCACTTCAGTAATGTTGGTTAGTTTAGGAGATAACATAATTTACATATAAGTCTGATGACCATATAGTTTAGAATTCCTAGTTTTGTTATTGATGGTTATACAATATTCATCTTTAAGAAGTTTTTGGAAATTTCAAGTAATACATTTTAGAAAATTACTTCAGAGAATCTGTATTTTTAAATTATACTTTAAGTTGTGGGGTACATGTACAGAACATGCAGGTTTGTTACATATGTATACACATGCCATGGTGGTTTGCTGCACCCATCAACCCATCATCTACCTTAGGTATTTCTCTATTTCTCCTAATGCTATCCCTCCCCCCACCCTCTGACAGGCCCTGGTGTGTGATGTTCTCCTCCCTGTGTCCATGTGTTCTCATTGTTCAACTCCCACGTATGAGTGAGAACTTACGGTGCTTGATTTTCTGTTCTTTTGTTAGTTTGCTGAGAATGATGGTTTCCAGCTTCATCCATGTCCCTGAAAAGGACATGAACTCATCCTTTTTTATGGCTGCATAGTATTCCATAGTATATATGGGCCACATTTTCTTTATCCAGTCTATTATTGATGGGCATTTGGGTTGGTTCCAAGTCTTTGCTATGGTGAATAGTGCTGCAATACACATACGTGTGCATGTATCTTTACAGTAGAATGATTTATAATCCTTTGGGTATATACCTGGTAATGGGATTGCTGGGTCAAATGGTATTTCTAGTTCTAGATCCTTGAAAAACCACCACACTGTCTTCCACAATGGTTGAACTAATTTTCACTCCCACCAACAGTGTAAAAACATTCCTATTTCTCCACATCCTTCCCAGCATCTGTTGTTTCCTGACTTTTTAATGATTGCCATTCTAACTGGCATGAGATGGTATCTCATTGTGGTTTTGATTTGCATTTCTCTAATGACCAGTGACGATGAGCATTTTTTCATATGTTTGTTGGCTGCATAAATGTCTTCCTTTGAGAAGTGTCTGTTCATATCCTTCACCCACTTTTTGATGGGGTTGTTTGTTTTTTTCTTGTAGATATGTTTAAGTTCTTTGTAGATTCTTGATATTAGCCCTTTTTCAGATGGATAGATTGCAAAAATTTTCTCCCATTCTGTAGGTTGCCTGCTCACTCTGATGACAGTTTCTTTTTCTGTGCAGAAGCTCTGTAGTTTAATTAGATCCCACTTATCTATTTTGGCTTTTGTTGCCATTGCTTTTGGTGTTATAGTCATGAAGTCTGCCCATGCCTGTGTCCTGAATGGTATTGTGTAGGTTTTCTTCTAGGGTTTTTATGGTTTTAGGTCTTACATTTAAGTCTTTAATCTGCCTTGAGTTAACTTTTATATAAGGTGTAAGGAAGGGATCCAGTTTCAGCTTTCTGCCTATGGCTAGACAGTTTTCCCAACACCATTTATTAAATAGGGAATCCTTTCCCCATTGCTTCTTTTTGTCAGGTTTGTCAAAGATCAGATGGTTGTAGATGTGTGGTGTTATTTCTGAGGCCCCTGTTCTGTTCCATTGGTCTATATATCTGTTTTGGTACCAGTACCATGCTGTTTTTGTTACTGTAGCCTTGTAGTGTAGTTTGAAGTCAGGTAATATGATGCCTCCAGCTTTGTTCTTTTTGCTTAGGATTGTCTTGTCTATGCGGGCTCTTTTTTGGTTCCATATGAAATTTGAAGTAGTTTTTTTTTCCAATTCTGTAAAGAAAGTCAATGATGGCTTGATGTGAATAGCATTGAATCCATAAATTACTTTGGGCGGTATGGCCATTTTCACAATATTGATTCTTCCTATCCATGAGGATCACATGTTTTTCCATTTGTTTGTGTCCTCTCTTATTTCCTTGAGTAGTGGTTTGTAGTTCTCTTTGAAGAGTTCCTTCACATCCCTTGTAAGTTGGATTCCAAGGTATTTTAGAATCTCTATTTTTTAAAAATTCTCATTATCCACAAATAAGCAGCAATTTGATAAATCTATTTATTTTTTTCTTGGGCTATTTGTAGAAAGGTGCTCAGAGCTTCCATTACTCTCAAGCTTCTCTTCTTTTCAGTAGGGTATTGAATCCATGTTTTGTAGCCTTTTTATAGAATGAATTAGTTTGAACAAAACATAAAGTACTCATAATCCATCTAATTAATTTAATGATCATTCAAGAATTTAGTGTTTCTATTGCTTTCTAACACAGTATACAAAAACATGCTTCACTTGTCATTAGGACTTATTTGACAAATGTCAACTTATTTTCAAAATATCTAAGTTGATCAGCCTTAAAATGTAATCAGAAATTAGTGGCTAAATTGTCACTCTAAGTGTGCATATAATCCAGGCAATGTATGCCATATTCCAAACAGGTTTTTCAGACTTGTTACTTTCAGCGTTCATAATTGGCACTCATAATCCTAGAAGCATACTCCATAAGAGAGGGCAAACAGTGAAACACATATGGAGGTTAAGGGTGTGTGCAGGAGGGGCAGCAGTGGGAGGTGGTTTTTGGTGAGTGTCCACTCTACATCAAGCACTGTGCTAAATAATTATGTAGGTCTCATTTTGTGATGTGACATTAAGTATCGGTAAAGCATGTCATACCTCAACCAATTTTAATTTCTCAGTCTGATTGCTGGTTCCCTTTCCATTGCTTATAAGTAAAATGACAGAGTGGAAAGCCATGAAGACTTTCTTATAGAGCAGTGGAAAGATTTAGTTATAACACCTTGGAGCTGTTAGAAATTTTAGAACTCATCAAATCCAATCTCCTAATTGTATGGAGGAGGAAACTGAGACTCAGGGAGGCTAATCAACTTTTTTATGGCCTGACCATCACTAAATTGTGGGCTCATGATATTTTGGGACCATTTCCAGGCATTCTAAGCGTTGTGTGATGTGCAGATGGTGTTTCTTGGACGTGGGATTTGGGGATTAGGTGGATTCCCTTATCTGTTTTTATTCTATTTTTAGACATCCACTTCTGCTTTCTGTGTAATCTTGTTCCATTTCCTCTGGTGGCATCTGGAGCTTTCCAAGTATCTTGCTGTAGCTGTGTTAGGGATGGGGGATTCTGAGAAATCAAACCAGAAGTTTGACATTATGAGGCTTGACTGAAAGTAAATTAGGATTTATCGAAATGTACACCAGGAAGCTCAGCCACAAAATTGATTGAAAGACTAAACCTGAATATACAAGTCTTCCTCTGTTTCACAATATATTCTTTTGTGCCCACATTACCTATTAAATTTTTGTAAGTGTTTTTTTATTCACGCTATAGCTAGAAGAATGAAAAGTTTATGAAAGGATCAAAGCATTTATTTCTCAATTTCCTTGAGCTATAGTATGAATCCCTTCACATTGGTGAATCTATTCATAGAAACTTATGTGTTTGTCGGAGAAAATCACCCAGTATCCCATCAGTGAAACACTCATTTATTTTATTTCTCTCTGTGTGTAGTGTATATCAGAGTGTGATAAAGTATTATTTCCACAAACTCATATTTTCTTTGGGCTGGCTATAGGATATTATTCAGCAAGCTATTTTGAATTCGATGTGAATATAATTTTCCTCTGGGCTCTTTACAACTATATTTTGTAATTTTACTTCAAGAACTGTAACTATTGAAGATATCTTAAGATAGCTCCTTAAGATATTTGTTAGAACAAATGAAAATACCCTTCCTGGCTCTCAGCTTTCATCTTCATGAAGTTCTTTTCTCAATGGTAGTTGCAGACACATTTGTATTTCTTATGTGTTTCTACCTTTATTTTACATAATAAGAGAGCTGCCCTGTAAAGTGTGTATAGGTACATATGGAGCTGGTTTTGGTTGACACAAATTAATAGGAATTGGAAATTATTACATAACTCTTCCATTCTTCACTGGGAGCTGCAGTTACAATGCTGGCACTGGCTAATTAACAGGCTCAACCCTGCCTTTTCAGTGAGATTAGTCAGTGAAGGATTTGATACTTTCTTTCCTGAAACAAACAAAAACAGCTTTGGAGCTGTCAGAAATAACAGCCGCTCTTGAAGGCTAATCATTACCAGCTTTTGTCATGTGGTTGTAATTGTTGCATGAATTCTGCTTCAATCAGGGAAAAATACGCTTAAGTGCCAGTAAAAGTTTTTATGCTGCTATGAAATTTTGCAATTTATGGCTTTGTACAGATCAGCCTGTGTTACTAGGCAACACTGTATGTCGTTCACTCAAATTATTCCTTAATCCCCAGCATTGCTACAAATTACAGATTTTAAAATGTAATAAATTATTATAACATACAGTTAATTTCTGATGACAAAAGTGAAATTGAATTTTTGATGCTGAAAAGGAAGCAGTATTTTAAGAAAAAACACACTTGATGGAAAACAGTAAGAATATTTACAGCTTAACTATATTTACCTCAGGGAAAAAAAGGTTCTGAATGGATTGAACGATCATGTAGTTCTCTGACTGGTTATTAAGTGGGCCAGGTTTTTGTCACTTAAGCAATCGTATTTGTGATGCTGGTTTTAATTAAGAAGTACACTGCAGGATATTCAATGACCAGGGAAGTGTGGCATTGCGGTTTGCTTGCTGTGCATCCATATGCATTTGAGAGAAGATGAAAGTCTCAAAGAGATATAATGGCTCTGTCCCTCCATCTTTATTTTTTAATTTTTTTAATGAAAGGAGATTTTAATACAACTCTCTCAATACTTGATAAGAAAAACGTACAAACGTCATTGAAATCACAGATCTGCAAAATATGACTCACAAAGTTGAACTAATTGCTATCTATAGAATATTGCATCCTGCAACTACAGAACATTTTCAGCATTGGTCATACACCAGGGTATAAAGCAAGTTTAACAAATTTAAAATAACTGAGACTATCCATATTTTGTTTTGAACACAATGATATTAAGCTAGAAAACAATTTTTAAAATGTAGAAAAGCCCCAGATGTTTGGAAATTAAGAACTATAGTTCCAAATAGCTCATGAGTCAAAGAAGAAATCTCAATGAAAAATTAGATAGGTGTTTGTAGATTCTCTGATGGTAGATTGTATTTCTGTGGGATCGGTGGTGATAACCCCTTTTTCATCTTTTATTGCATCTATTTGATTTTTCTCTCTTTTCTTCTTTATTAGTCTTGCTAGCGGTCTATCAATTTTGTTGATCTTTTCAAAAAACCAGCTCCTGGACTCATTAATTTTTTTGAAGGGTTTTTTGTGTCTCTATTTCCAGTCTGCTTGAGATTGTGGGTTGCTGCACAGACTGAGTCTTTGAATCTGCACACAAGTCTGAGCATTCTCATTTACAGACAAGAAATTGAACCTTGTTCCTCAAAGCAATATGAAGTTAAATGGCAAGGACAGAGCTAAAGATGCTTTGGAGATGTCTGATGACTCAGAGTGATCTTAGAGAAACTCTGGCACCAGTGTTGAAATAGGCATAGTAGCTCGGTTTGTGGTTTGGAAGTGCTTTCTTGCTTGAACACTTTTAGTGTTTTGAATTTCTGTTATTGTTCTTAAGCAGTCTAAATGATATTTCAAAAATAATCACCATGCCAAAATAATAAAAGTCATGTTTTGAGCAAAAGCTCCCCAAGTTTTATTCTAGTATAACTCTCACATATGGGAAATACTTCTGAGGTGAGAGCACGTGGTTTACATGCCTAGGAGTGGGAGATTCGAGTTTAAACTCTGGCTGAACTCTGACCTCATGTACTGGATCCTCACTACTTGAAGTGTGGCCCGTGGATCAGCAACAAGAGAATCTCCTGGCAGCTTGTAAGAAATACACACTCTTAGGCTTTGTCCTAGACCTACTAACGGAATCAGCAGCCTCACAAGATTCCCAGGTGAAGTGTATTGAATGCTTTTAGAGTTTGGGAAGCACTGCAGTAGAAGCAGACTGGATTCCTCGCTGCCACAGGCCCTTTGCTTTGCTCAGTGTCTCTCTAGCTGGAAGGTGTAACCCCTGGGGGCATGTAGGAGTTGTCACTGTGAAGAATTAAATAGGACAAGCTGCTATTGAGCTGGGATGGCTTATTATAGCGGCTTCTGCATGAACCTTTAGGCCTCTCCTTCCTAATTACTTGCAAATCTACCTTCCCCTTTTCTCCTTTTTCAGATCCCCTGGGTGGGGGTGATTTGTCATTTCTTTTAATTGCCTTTTTCTATTCTCAGGGCTGGCCTAAGGTGTGATTTTAAGAGCACTAGAAATATCTTCTGCTCCAAAGTTCTCTCCTCTCTGTCTGATATTTAAGAGTTGGGATTCTATTTCTAAAGATCTGTTGCTCTTAAAGCGTTGTCCTGTGTTAAAGCAGAAAACCTTCCTCTATGCCTGGGTTCACCTATTGGGGACTTGGTGTCTTCATCTGTAAAATTAGGGGGTTGGAGAAGACCTAACCCAGTGACTTTTCTTTTCCTAAAATTTATAACATATGAAGGTTTATTTGAGCCTTTTGACATAACTGAAATCTGACTTGGTAAGAGACAGGGGGGAAGATTTATGAAATTAAGTTTTATGGTAAGTAAGAGATTAGCCAACAGTTACCTCTTTGGTTAGTGAAGAGATGTGGGGAAAGAGGCCACAGGAAGGAAGGCCAGGAGCCCAATGCAGAGGCAGGCAGTAGGCTGACACCAACAGCAACTGTCATGACTTTCCTGTTGTGTCCAGAATGCACTCTCATCATTACCATTTTTTAACTTGTCCTTTCCTTCTTGGTAACAAATGTTTTTTGGAGAGCTCGTTTGTTATTTTGTTGGTTGCCCAGCAGCTGAACATGGAATTGGTGCTGCAAACAAGCCAGCAGGTTTTGGGGAAAATTCTGGGGCTGTCACCATAAACCCACCCTCAGGTCTCTCGGTCCAGCAGTGTCAGTGACGGCAGGGGATTAGTGAAGAACTCAGTGTCGAGTGCCAACAGTCTGGGTGGCACTTGAGTCAACCATTGATGGCAGGAGTGTCTTCACCAGGCTGTTTAGTCAGGGAGGGTTTAAGCTACATAACTTTTCTTCCTTCCTTAGTGTTGGTACTCACCTACATCAGGTAAGCAGGAGACAGAAGAGGCACAAAACAAGGAGAGATATGAGTGGGCTGAATGTTGGCAGAAGTCCAGAATAGTGTAGTATCCATGAAGGCTAGGGAGGAGAGAGTTCTAAGAGAGCCAGTTGCATCAATACAGAAGACAGATAGATGGATCTTCCTTTTGTTCAGGTTTGTACATAGAAAATTAAAATGAATGATCTGAGTATGTATTGAAGTCAGGATAACTTCATGACAAGTTTGGTCATGAAACAATACTGATTGTGTGCTTATGTTTTCATGACTTGACCATTTTTCACAATAGGAAAAAAGAATTGCTTGGGGCCTCAAAAAATATTTGGATTATGATTATTTGAAGCCCCCTGTCTCTTTTTTCAATCTATAGGAAACAGGAAAATCACTCCAGCACTTTAAATTTCAAGTGTTTTCTGTGAAAGGTGAATTCTTTTATAGGCAAGTCTTGTGTTCTTTTTCTTGTGGGCTATGTAGGTTTTCAGGTTTTGGAAAAAAAATCTAGGGAAAGCCAACTCAAATTTTCACCTTGCTTAAGAAGTAGTTTGGAGATTCTTCCAGCATCCAGAATGGAGAGGAGGAACAGAAAGGAGGAGGGAAGAGTGTGATGCTAGGGAGATGAGAGAGGGCTCCACGCTCCTGGATGCCGCACACCTTCCTCCCCTTTTGAGGAGATTGAATGAAACACAAAAGTGCTTGATGTGAGTGGGTTTCTTAGGCACAGTGAAGAAAGAGCTGTGTTTTGCCCCAGGGCAATGTGGTGTAGAATGGAAGCAGTTTGTGCTAAAGGAGGAGCCCATGGGGGAGCAGGAGAAGAAAGAAGGGGAAAAAGAGGAGGTGGCGGAGGAGCTAAGCACTCCTCCAGGCTGTGGGGTGGACACCACAGGGCTCTGCCCAGATCCTTTTTTCAGTGCTGAGACACTCATCCCTCAGGAGCTGGGAGGATTTGTGGCCCACAGCTGAGAGCCGAGTTTGCTCATCAGGACAGTTGTCCTCTGCTGGAGAGAGCTATCTAGGTGGAAGCCGTTCCTGAGGGCAGACCACATCCACAGACTGGTCAATGTGGGGGTAGAAAGATCAGCTCTGTTATAAAGGTATAGTGGTTACACCCCAACCTGGTGTAACTGTGCACGGCCATTCCACCCCAGAACTCCCTGTGGGATTGTCTGAGACCTGCGTTGAGATCATCTCCTCGCAGCCCAACTTCATCCTCTTCCCAGTCCCGTTTCCTTTATTCTCCCCCAGCTGTTGATCCTGGAAGCATCAAGGGGAACTCCATCTGTGAAACCTGGAGGTCCCCTCAGGATTTGCAGAGATCTAGGGGAAAAGACCCAGACTTTTTTTTTTTTTTTGAGACGGAGTCTCGCTCTGTCGCCCAGGCTGGAGTGCAGTGGTGCAATCTCGGCTCACTGCAAGCTCTGCCTCCTGGGTTCACGCCATTCTCATGCCTCAGCCTCCCGAGTAGCTGGGACTACAGGCGCCCGCCATCACGCCCGGCTAATTTTTTTAGTAGAGACGGGGTTTCACCGTGTTAGCCATGATGGTCTCGATCTCCTGACCTCATGATCCACTCGCCTCGGCCTCCCAAAGTGCTGGGATTACAGGCGTGAGCCACCGCGCCCGGCCAGAACTTTACGGATTTTAGGGTTGATGAGGTGGAGTCACAGCAATTTTACCTGGATCTAATGAGAGTGGCAGAAAACTCCAGGTGTTAGTTATTTACATAATTCTAACCTGGTGTTTTTCTCCAGGCAACCTTTGGAATGAGCCCCAAATGCGTGTAGGCAGTGTATCCTATACTTACTCCTGAATTTGCTTAGAGCAATATTCCAGAATCCTTCCCAATGTAGTCATCAGATCATGGTGCTGGGTTCAGGTAAAAAAAAAAAAAAAAAAAAAAAAAAAAAATTACAGATCTCTTTTCTTGAAGTAGAACATCTTGGGTTTATATCTTGAATAAGAAAAAAACAAGGACTTTTTGGAAAAAGGATTCAGAGAATAGTTTCAAATTTAATTTGGAGTCATAACTTTTCTGGAAGGCATTGAATATGGAGAGGGAAAATAAGGGGGAGCAATACTGGGTTTTCTCATCTAAAGAGTGGGTTCTGGGCTCTCATCAGAGAAAAATATACTTTTTGATGCAAGTTTTTGATATTCTTAAGTAAAAAAAACTAGATAAGCACAGGGTGTGGATTGCATCTTTACATTATTGCTTCTAACAACATCTGGATATGGCTCTTACTATTAGAAGTTATAAAAATAACATACACGTTAAATATGAATTCTGAATTTCTCTTCAAAGAATTAATATGTCAGTATGTTCAATTCTTTGCCTTCTACTTTTAAACTTAACTTCCTTGTAAAGCAACCTTTTTCGATTACCTACTCCACCCTGATTCATTCCGATTACCTACTCCACCCTGACTCATTCCAATCACCTGTTCCACCCAGACTCATTCCAATCACCTGCTCCACCCTGACTCATTATTCTCCACCCTGCATAACCATTTTTTTCCTGCCAAAGCACTCACCCCATCACTCTCTTTAAATTAGCTAATGGGAATTAGTTAAGCTTGTGCAGTCTAACCCTAGCCAACAGGGGAACGACGCAGCAGCAGGGGCCATGTGCGTCAGGGATAAGAATCCCTTTCCCTCCCTTGTCCAGATGTGTGCTCACCATTGCTCCATCTGTAAGGGCGTACCCTTCTATAGAAGTAACTTGCCTTGCTGAGAATTAAAAAGAAAATTTTATATTCGAGGGCTATTTCTTTGGCAGCACTGAAACTTTACATATAACATATAGTTCAAGGGAACAAAAGTTAATTTTTAATTTCTGTAAAATTAGTCACCTACCCCCAGTAGTTTTAAAAAATGCGTGGTTATATGAATAACATTGACAATTTTTACACCTGTATGTGTAAATAGAGAAAGTGGTTATTTAGAATATATAATTCTATGTATTAAGCACATAATGATTTACATTTTACAATGAAGATATTGTTTTAAATTTTACAAAAAACTGTGGATATGAGAATATAAAAACTAAGTCCAGTGATGTGTTAATTGAATTTGATAAGAAAGTTGAGAAGGTTGTTGGACTTAAAAACATCCATTGGATGAGCCCCATGAGCATGCCTTCAGGGTGAATGCTCACATAGGGCACAGGGGCCCTGCCACACATGAACTATTGGGTAGTCCCTGTCAAATAGAAGCAGCAGGAGGTGTTGCATCAGATAGGCAGGAAAACATGGGGTTTGATGGAGGAAGGATTCTGAATAAATCAAAATATGAAGACACTTCATTCCTTGAGGAATTTTTTGCTTCCCACCATTAGCACTGGGTACTACTATTTGAGAACCATTGGATTGTTAGTGACGAGGTGAAGAATTCATTATCTGCATAGTGTGGCCTGGAATTTCTCTGACAAAATATCCTGAAAGTCTGTTTTTGTGGGAGAAGACGAAACTTTGCAGGAAAGAAAGGATGTCTGACATTCAGAAGGGAGTAGTTAATGAGACGAATGGCTAGGGTGCTAGGGGTGAGGAAATAGAAAGTGGATTTACTTCTTCAAGGGAGGTGGTAATAAAAAAGGAAAGGATGCAGAGAAGGAAGGGAATGATGTGTGAGATGGAGTGAAGTCTGGGACTGCATGGAGTCCAGAGGAGAAATGTTCCAAGGGACAAAGGACTTTTTGAATCAAAGGTAATCCCTAATGACATAGCATGTTAGTGTGCTGTTGAGTGTGTGTGTGTGTGTGTAATTGGAGCTGTTTCACATGGAATATGGCATCTTACAGCCATGGAATAATATGGCATCTTACAGTGTGGAGTAGTGAGATCATAATCTCTAAACTGAACTGGAAAAGCAGATGGCAAAAACTAAAGGAGACCGTGAACACACAAGCTCCTCAGGCTTCTGTGGAAATTTCTGGAGATCTTGCACCATTTCAAGGAGTCTAAGCCTATCTTATCTAAGGTTTCAGTGGACCCAGAGGTCCCCATTGACATCATAAGGACATTGCTGCTCCTGTCAAGTATACCATTGGGTGACTCTTATCTCACAGTGTTGGATACCCTTACATCACCAAGCTTCATTGAATTGGTGTCATGCTCTTGACTTTTAAGAAGAACATTCTGAGAACAACCAACTAAGAATCAGGCTGAAATAAAAAATGACGCTTAAAAATGATCCCTCTGTGACTCTATGTTTCTATCCACGTCCAACGTGAGAAATTTCGTTAGGAATTCAGTGTCGAAAAGACTGCTCCATACGGGGACCTGTTCTGCACTTGTTTTGATAAAAAGAACTGGAGTTTTAGTGATGCCTTTTCAACCTGGCTGCAAGAAGTTCTGAACCCAATATTCTTATCTGTCACAACACCTTTTTGTCTGTACAGTCAATGGTTTTGCTTCTTCCTTTTTGTGATTCGTCTGTCTGGTTTCTTTTGTATTACCCTGTTTTAATGTGCTTTTCATTGAAAGCCACTCAAATCCCCTGTGGAAATATTTAGAGTAAAAATAAAATAGACCTTTGATTTTGTTCAATAAAAATTTTCATCAGACTCATATCAAATGCTAAGATACTGTAGAGCATCCTGGTGGAGCAGCCAGCAGCACCACATGCTTACATGTTTTATTTCTGCACTTAGTGTCTTCTCTGAGGATTAGTTTCCCACTGGAACCCACACCTTCATTTTGTCTCCCATGGAAGTGGGATTATAACCCTTTAGGTTTATGCCATGCTACCAGCTGCCTTTGTTTCTAACCTTAATGAGTGAATAAACTTTTTTTTTTTTGCAGAAGCTTAATAGACTTGTCTACTTAGCCCCAGAAATGACATTGCCCTTTTTTTTATTTTTTACACAATTTCCCCGTGAATTAGGTTATTTGGATGAAGTTCACATGCAATGCAATTTGAGAAAGTGAGTGGGAGCACAGGAAAAAGAGGGAGAGACACTTTAGAGGTTATAAGAACTGGGAGACTGGCACTTCATTACTTAGCACAATTTACTGCAGCATTCACATAGCTTCACTGGTGCTCTTCCCTTCCTCATCTACCCCGGGGACTTCAGCCTTGGCACTACTTATATTTTGTACCAGATAGTTCTTTGTTGTGTGGGACTGTTCTGTGCATTGTAAGATGTTTGGCAGCATCCCTGGCCTCTACCCACTAAGTGCCAGTAACACTCTCCTCTTTCAAGTTGTGACAACAAAAAGTGATTCCAGATGTGGCCAAATGTCCCCTGGGGATGCAATCACACTTGGTTGGTTTTTCGTTTTTTGCATGGTTTTTTTTTTTTTTTTTTGAGACTGAGTCTTGGTCTGTCGCCCAGGCTGGAGTACAGTGGCACGGTCTTGGCTAACTGCAACCTCCATCTAACAGATTCAGGTGATTCTCCTGCCTCAGCCTCATGAGTAGCTGGGATTACAGGCGTGAGCCACCACTCCTGACCCGCACTTGGTTGGAAAACACTGATCTATGTCTATGCCCAGCTTTCCTATCATGATAGGCTACATAGCTACTTTCTGATTCATCTTGGCTGCTGGAACTTCCATCATGTTATGATCACTTCCTCAGCCTTTAGCCTAATTGCTTTTTTTTTTTTAAATGTTTTGGGTGTAATTGCTCCTTTCTACTTGTTCTGCAGCCAGAAGCAAAAGGTGAAGCAGTAAGCATATTTTATCTTTTCTGTTGCAACTCTCTCCTTACCTCTCATGGTCTTAAATGGCATCCATTTTGAGGCAGTTTTCAATGATGCTGCTACAACTGTCCTTAGGACTCATGGTATGATCATAACATCTTTATCCTCTGGGTCTCTGTGCACAGTTGAAATAAGTCATACTTTTGTTCTAATTATTCCAGGTCTATTCTTCACCAAAATCTATTGCCAAACCTGAACTGCACACCTTAAAAGGAAATTTTTCTCAGAATATAATGTAGTTTCTTTAAAACATATATATTTTAAAGAACATCATTCCGTTAGGCTGTAAGAAGTTAAAACTTTGATATGAAAATAAATTTAGGAATTTCCTTTCCCCTCCCATTTAGTAAGTGCTATCTAAATTCCTGGCTGCAGAAAAGACCAGAGCATTTAACTAATTACTATGACAGTTAACAGTTGTAGCCTGTATATTTGCTAGACCCAATATAAGCTCATCCAAAATCACATTACAATAAATGTAAAATCCAGTGTTATGCTTTTTAAGGTCAATTAGTGCTTTCCATTAGTGAGCCCAATTTTCAAGGACAAAGACTATTGAAATTCTATCTTGAAATCCAGTAAGATCAGTTTCAGACAAAGTAAAATATTACTGTATTGATTTTGAATAAATAGGCTTGGACAATATATTGGAAAGTACCTACATGACTCATATTTTGTAATGCCATTTTTGGAGAGTCAGGGGAAAGGTGAGGAGCAGAGGAAAGCAACATAGCTTAGCAAATAAGAGCACAGATTCTGGAGTCAGAATGCCTGATTTCAAATGTCAACACCAACATTTACCAGTCATGTTACATTGGACTGATTATGTAAAATCTGTGTTTTTTTCTTTGTCTCATTGGATAATAACAGAAATAACATGACTGGGTGTTGTGAGGATTAAATAATATAATGCATATAAGCAGAGAATTCTATGCCTGTCCTATAATCAGAACTCAATAAATGATAACTATAATAATTTTGCAGAAGATTAAATTCTGGTGGATAATTTTGACAGGAAACCCATCCCCGACTGCTTAAGATAGGGAGGTCTGGAGGACAGTGCAAATTTCTAGCACAGAAAGTCAACTCTCCAATGATGTCATAAGGACTTGATTCATTTCCATTCTTTGTCCAGTCTTTCACTATGTTGGCTCCGTACTTATGGTGTAAGTACACACTGTGACAACTTCTGGAAACACCACCTCTCCTTTGGAGTGACAAATGGCTACAACAACTCCTCACATCCACTATAGAGTGGGAAAGAACAAGCTTTTTGTCTGATAGCTCCTGGCAAAACTAGGAAATTCACCATAATTGGGTTCATTTAGGTTATGTGCCCAACTCATTGCAGCCAGAGGAATATGATGGATTGATTTGCTGAAGTCTTCTCACATCCATGATCCAAATCATATAGTTGGCAATAATGGGAGTTGAGCCCCTATACAAATTCTGCAGCAAGAGTGGGCATGCAAATTGTAATAGGGGACTATTTCTTGAAGAAGGTGGAAAAGATAGGGAGACTCAAGAAATAGCTATAAAGGTGATATCGTCAGTGGAAAGGTTTTTTTTTTTTTCCTCCTACTATCCACTTACTACAAGAATTACGGAGAATAACGATTGCTTATTTGAAGAATTGCCTATATAGACTCTACTTAGTTTTGTGTGCATTGAGTACTGCTTAGAAACTTCTCTGTAACAGCAATGGCCAGAAGAAAGCCACCGGTCAGGACGGATCCGCATCTGTGGGTTCTTGTGTCACATGGCACTGGCTGATTCTCAGCAGATCTGCTCTGGCGTCTGCAGACGTGATGCTCTCCTCTCTGTGGTGAGCTCTGGGAGGGCTTATCTCTGTTGGGTAACACCAGCTGCTTTCTATCTGCCATCTTGGAGAATTGAAGCTTATTTTTGGAAAATTATTATTTAGCAACTGTACATGTCCATATGGCACAGCAGAACTTCATCAGGCTTGGGAAAAAGTTCCATGAGATATATCCCTATTTCTCGTCTTGTTCAATTTTTCTAAAGAATCTTTATAGGACGTGGAATGAATCAAGAACTGGGCTCAGGGGCATATTTGGCTCATCATCATTTGGATATTTGAAGCAAAATAATCATAATAGCAAACTGGCTTTTAATAGTTTTAAAATTAACATTTTTTCATCAAATTTACCTCTCTTGTGCATATAGATAAATATTTTCCTATTACACTGCTTGAAGGGTAAATCTCACGGTCTTTAAACTCTTAAAGGATTATTATACAAAGCTTCCTAGTATATGAATGATTTAGAATTAAATATTACTAAAGCTAAATTCTCTTATTCTCAGCTTCTGGAAAAAAAAAAAACAGTCTGATTTCTAATTCTAGCTCTTCCTGATTGTTGAAATGCATCTTTTCAACTTCAGTTATATAATTTCTCATGTAAGTTGTGTTAGCTTGGTAAATGAAAGTCTTTTCCATTGGATTTGGGCAGGTTTGGATGCTATGTTCACTGGCTCTCTGAGACCCGGAGAACTCCCAGGTCACTGTCAAGTAAAGAGAGCCCAGGCAACATGCAAGCCATGCATTTGGGCCCTTAAGTGGTGAGGAGTACTAATTTCCTCTCTCTGCTTATGATTTCATGGTCCGAATCATATTTTTTACAATTGCTCATGCAACAGAAGCGTATTTTACCCCTGTGCCGTCTCAGGGAGAGACTTCAGTTTACAATAATTTACAATAGTAGATAGTGTAGTAGCCTCAGCCCCCTTTCACTATTGGTCCGTCTATATCTCCACACCTCTTCCCCCTTAACGCACACTATTGAATGTCCTGGCTATTACCATCTTATAAGGAGACATATGGAAGTGGGGTAGCACTTGTGACCCCTTATTAAGATAGGGACCAATAAGTTTTGGGATGTGGACGGTATCACTCCTACTGGGTGGCCAATGGATGATGTGCTGGACACTACAAAAGGGAAATTCTTATATCGATCATAAGCGGGAAGAAACACTTGCAGATCTTAGCTATAGATCACTGTATTCTGGTCCCTTGATTAGAGAGGAGTGGGCAGGGATATAGCTGGACATAAGACGCAGGTAGAATCAAGGACTCAAGCACCTTCGGGGCTCTCTTGCCTTTTCTGTTTACTTCACTCTGCATGCAGACTAGCTTCTTCCATGTGATGAGAGATGCGGCTGGTGTCGAGCTTACGTGTCAGAAATGCCAGCACTGGGGCCAGCTCTTCATCAGCCCCTGTTTGAAAAATCCTCATGAAAAACTATGATTGGTCCACTTCAAGCCTGGACCAATTAACTGTGGCCTGGGGATGGAGTTAGGTAGGAAAATGGTTCATTCTGAGGTGGTGCTGTCCCTGAGTGGGGCAGAACCATTCCTGCGATGAGGGGAGAATGGACACTGTTCAGATGGTTCCATGGGTGTTCACTACGCAAGTAGACAAGACTGGATATAGTTACAGATGTCGTATGTTAACGGACTCAGTCAAAATTTTCAATTTGGAAAATCTGACTCTCTGATCATTAGCTCCAATATACAGTCACACAGCCTGGACTATATAAAATCCATACGGTTAGGGCTTGCCCCATGCCATTCTGTCTACTGTTTATGGCTTGCTTCCCACCCTAATATTTGGGTTCCCTCTTCCTCTGGTTGGTCTGGGTCCAGTGGATCCAACATGGTCCTGGGGCCCTGAACATCTGTGTGTAGCTCTCCTGTGAGGTCTGAACCCTGGCCTTGGGGGCAGTGTGTGGCTGCTTCCAGCCTCCTGTCCACTCACTCTCTCTGTATCTCTCTTACTCTTGATTTACTTTCTTTACCCTCAGATATCTCACTCTTCATACCAAGTATCTGAAATTCCTTGAAACTTGTTTTCTTCACTCACATTTGCTTCAATCTGTTTTCTCTTCTTGGGCTTCCTAGATTGGCACATACTGTTGGAAAAAATGCACCAGTATACAGAGTTATGAAACTGAAAAACCTGTGGTATCAAAACTCTGAGAGCCTTTCCGTGATTTGCAATCAAGCTGCTTCTCACTTGGCTCTCCTTCATACTGCTCACAGAGCTGAGCAACAAGTTTATCCTACATGCTAAGCTGCTATATGTTACACGGCACTTGTTACCCAGCACAGAGTAGGGAAACAATACAACACTTATTAAATCCATGAATGAGTGAATTATTAACTAAATAAAAGCCTTCACGCTGGGTGCGGTGGCTCACGCCTATAATCCTAGCACTTTGGGAGGCTGAGGCAGATGGATCACCTGAGGTCAGGAGTTCGAGACCAGCCTGGCCAACATGATGAAACCCTGTCTCTACTAAAAATACAAAAAGTTATCTGGGTGTGGTGGCGGGCACCTGTAATCCCAGCTACGCGGGAGGCTGAAGCAGGAGAATCGCTTGAACCCAGGAGGTGGAGGTTGCAGTGAGCCTAGATCATGCCATTGTACTCCAGCCTGGGCAGCAAGAGTGAAACTCCATCTCAAAAATAAAATCAAATATAAAATAACATATAAAAGCCTTCTTTCACCAAGCCAACTCTCCGTACTTGAAAAATGATGTAACTGATGTCCAAAAAGATGAATTTCCACAATGAGAAAGAGCCAGCATTAGAAATCTGACTAGCCTTTTTTTTCCCCAAAAGCTTAGAATGAGGTAAATTTTAATATTGTGTATACTGAAATTTACACTTCAGAAATGGGTGTAAATGGGTGTATATTGAAATATATATTTCAATATAAATGTACTTTTGCATTCTGTTGGGCACCTAGATCTCTATGGTAAATATTCTTTTTTGTATGTATTTTTTAAATGTACCAAAAATAAGGAGTCTACCTAACCTGTAAATATGTTCATGAAGAATACATAATGGCATCCTATGCTAACATTTTGGTAAGTAGGGTCTCAACTCCAAGATTAGGTTGATCTCACTGAAAAAGAAAGAATAATCATCAAAGTTAGTAACATCTATTTCACAAGTCAGATAGGGTAAAATCCCAATATAATTTGATGAAATTAAAATGAAAACGAGGCATGGAACATGTTATTAACACCATTAATAAATACATGATATAGGGGATATCTAAATACAATTATCTATCAGAAATCTTGTCAACTATAACCTATGAAATAGTTCAGCAAGTTTAAAATGCTTACAATCACTTGGATTAAAATGACTATTGAGCAGGGCATGGTGGCTCACACCTGTAATCCCAGCATTTTGGGAGGCTGAGGCGGGCAGATCACCTGAAGTCAGGAGTTTGAGACCAGCCTGACCAACCTAGTGAAACCCCATCTCTACTAAAAATACAAAAATTAGCCAGGCGTGGTGGTGCGTGCCTGTAATCCCAGTTACTTCGGAGGCCGAGGCAGGAGAATCGCTTGAACCTGGGAGGCGGAGGTAGCAGTGGGCTGAGATCACACTACTGCACTGCAGCCTGGGCAACAGACTGAGACTCTGTCTCAAAAAACAAAACAAAAAAAACAAAACAAAACAACAACAAAAACAAACACACACAAAAAATCCTCAACTATTGAAAAAAAAGAACAGTTATAAAGCTGACCTGGAGGGATTTTCTATAGGATGTTTATGCTATAACTTGGGGTAAGGTAAAATTTATTTTTTTGAGGTGATCCTTTGTGAAAATAGTAGAAGACCTTTGGGGTGAGTGGCTGGCATTACATTAATGAAATTAAAAATAATATAAAAATAATATAAATAATATAAGGCATATGGAACCATATTTATTCACAAAAACTTTATATTTGGAAATGTGAGAGTGATATAGTCTGCTTTGTGGAAATTCTGCCCAGTGGCCAAGGCCTCTCTCTGAGATGACATCCCCTTGCCCACAGCAACCATCAATTATTTTACGCACAACTCCAACCCTTTGGCCACAGTTTATTGGGCCAGAATGAGCACTTCAGTCTGCCCTGTATGAACTTCAGGAGCACTGAAATCCTTTAAATAGAAGAATGAAGCAGCTGTCCAATGGGAGCAGAAATGTTGAAGTACAATTTTCAGGCACAGTTCCATCCTGGCCCTTGCATGTGGGTAAATCTCTCTTTTCTGCTTAAATTTAGGCTGGGTGTGGTGGCTCATGCCTGTAATTCCAGCATTTTAGAAGGCCAAGGCGGGAGGAACACTTGAGGCCAGGAGTTTTGAGACCAGCTTAGGGAGTATAGTGAGACCTCCATCTCTATAAAAAAATAAAAAATATTAGCCAAGAGTGGTGGAGCAGGCCTGTAGTCCCAGCTATTCAGGAGGCTGAGGTGGGAGGATTGCCTGAATCTAGCAGTGGGAGGCTGCAGTGAGCCGAGATCACACCACTGCACTCCAGCCTGGGGGACAGAGTGAGACCCTGTCTCAAAAAAAAAAAAAAAAAAAAAAAAAAAAAATCAGTAAATACCCGATTCTGAGGTTACGGTGATATATATTCATACCTAGTTGGTGGTATTGTAAATTGTTATGTTTTCTGGGAAATATTTGACAACAGGTAGTTAGACTATTAAAAAATGTTCATACGTGTATTTTAGTTGCACCACTTCTAGGAGTATGGGAAATTTCTCAGATTCACATACTTGAATGCTCATCTCAGTGTGATTTATAATACTAAAAAATCAGAAAAATCTCAATTTTCCAAACTGGTGACTAGTTAACTATATCAGGGTATGCCCATATTTTGTAGTATTATACAAATATTAAAATATTTTAGAAAAATATTTAATTGGGTAGGAAACTACTATGCTATGACATTAAGTGAAAAATCTGTATACAAAATACTATACACATCATGACTTCAGTATCAGGATTGACACATATATGTGTGTATAATGAATGAAAAAAGTAGAAAATAAAGTTCCCAAATGTTAAAATAATGATTTTTGACTGGGGAAGCTAAACATGACTTTTATTTGTATGTTATTCTAGATCTTCTAACTTTCCTACAACGATAATGTATACAATTAGAAAAATTCTGTTATTAAATTACTCGTAAAATAATGTATTATTCTAGCATTATAGTAAGAGTTAATTTTTTTTCTTTGTTATGTGAAAAACTGAAAAATTCAAAACGATGTGTTTATTCCATGTCACGCAGTAGAACAAAATGTTTTTTCTTTATCTTTTCAATGTCAGGATAAAAAAATCTATAACCAATAGCATTAAACTATCAGTTGTATCAAAATTTAAATAAAAATATATTCATACTCATTTAAGGTAGTCTTATTTTAAAATAAATTAGCATCTATTTTAAGTAATGAAGATAAATACATTGCAATAAAATTATTTTATTTTAAATATAACTTTGCCAGATTTTAATCAATTAACAGCAGTTTAGAGATATAGATATACATATACATATATGTGTAGAATATATACTTTTTTAAAACAGGAAGGCATACTTTATGATATATAATCTTTTACCACAAACTATATACACTTCTCAGATATTAAATCAAACTAATATACTAGGAAGACACTACTACTTGGGACCAGCACAGCACCTTTACAAGTAGTTTGACTTTTATATGTGACTTTAGTAACACCATTATACAAATAAGCCATCTTACAGGCATTGTTTTGGCAGTGTAAACCTAGAAGACACAGGTTGAATTTCACAAAAAGATCTGAAACTTGATGACTACTGCTTAGCAAATCTTTGTACAAAATGTGCAGTAACAGGTGCAAGTGTGGCACAGTTGCTAATAGCTAAAAACAGGCACAAAAACTTTACTGCCCTTTGGAAATTGGACAGAACAATCTTGAACTCTCATCTCCTGTTGCTCCTCTAATGATTTAATATATTCTAAATACCTTTATGTGGAAATAAAAAATAACAGGACAAAAGCTGACTAGCGAGATTGCATTTCTGTCAGTAAAATTTCTCAAATCAACACATTCATCGAGTTTCTGACATTGTTCTTCGAGCAGCCGTCATCTGTCTAATGCAAAATGTGGCTTTGCTTTGTCTTGTTGCAAAGGGAAAGAAAAGCTTTTGTTCAGAGCTTTAGAAAAGTCGGTTCAGTCCGCATAATGCATTTTCTCCTTCAATTCTGAAAAGTAGCTAATGCTCATTTGGTAGTGAAGTGCTGCAGAGGCATGTTCTCTTGCTCCTTCTTTCACAAAATTACTTTATGGACAGGTTTCGAACATGTCACTCAACCTCAAAACACAGTGCAGGCTTCTTGGTGGATGAGCTTACATTATCTGAGGGGCGGTAGGAAAGCGTGCTCATTTTTGTTGAAAGGTTTGAGTGGGATTTGGCTTTTGGGGGAATATATTTTAGAAGCTGGAGAAAATATTTTTTAAATTTTTTCCCCAGAAAGCCATAAAAAAGAGGATTCAGGCAATTGTTAAAATAAGCTATACAAATGGTGATAGGCATGGCCGTGTCCACAATATCTGCAATTCTACAGTCACGTATGATGCCTAGTTGAATCAATACATCCAGAAAAGTGAATATTTGGTGGGGAATCCAGGAAAAGAAAAAGAAAAGCACAATTGCCATAATTATCTTAAAAATATCATCATTTCTTGGTTTGTTCTTCTGAATTTCATAAGCCTTCTTTAGGGCCTTCCAAATAAGAGTATAACTTGTAAGAATGATCAGAAAAGGAAACAGGAAACCCAATATATTTTTGGTCAGGCCCAGCCCTATTGGGAGGGTTGAATTTTGGGACTCATAATGGAAAGCACAAACTGTAATATTGGTGTTCTCAATGAAAAATACATTTCGATGGATTATAGCTGGCAAACTGGCCAAGCCTGCCAGCAGCCAAATGATGATGCAGGTGACTTTGGCTACAAGCATTGTGCGTCGAAGGCGGGACTTCATTGGGTGAACAATAGCCAGGTATCGATCAATGCTGAGACACGTGAGTAGAAACACACTAGCATACAGGTTGAAACTGACGCTGGCTGAAGCAATCTTACATAGGTAATTGCCAAAGGGCCAGCGGTATTCCATAGCTGTGTAGACAGCCCATAGTGGCAAAGTCAGTAAAAAGCATAAGTCAGCCAGTGCTAAATTCAAAAGAAAAACACTGGCCACAGTCTTCAGCTTCATATAAAAGTAAATGACTATCACCACCAAGCTGTTTCCAAATATTCCCACCACAAAGATGATACTGTATAAAGTAGGAATCATGACAAATATGTAATTATGCCTTCCAGCTTTGGGACAATCATCTTGGATTCTTTTAATACCATCTTCGGTAGAAGAGTTGAGAATCATTTTGATCGCCTGGGTCGAATTTGTTGCAAACACTATATCAAATGCACCTGGGGAAAATAAAAATAAAATGGTAAAAAAAAATTCTTGTCGTAAACAAACAAACATTCATTTCTCAGTCATAAACGTAGTAACTCAACTTTAGTCTTAGGAAAAAATACTGGATCATATTTCTTAAGGAAACACTGTGAACTGATAAAGCCTAAGAACGCACATTTAAATTTTAGAACATAATTGCTTTTGTAGAAAATGGTAAATATCATCCAGAGAAGTGAAACTGGGGTTCTATGTGAATAAACCTATCTAGGTCCTTTTCCTTTTTTTCTATAAGTAAATCTTAGTTTCCAAATTGATTAAAAACATAACCTAAATCTTAGAAAATACTACTGAATTAAATTAGTTTTTCAGAAAGACTTGAAAGTTTTTCCTGAGGTAAGCAGAACCAATTCATTTATCATTAACCTCAGAAGTGTGACACATTCATATTCTTTAAACCATTTATTTCCTCTCACAATCTTTACTTAGGTATAAAGATTATAAGTGTTCTCCCTTAAGTGGTCAGAATAGCTGCCTTTAGGTGACTGACAAATTGGTCACTGTGGCAATTGATTTAAGAGGCATAGGAGGTAGGGTTCGACTTTGAGGAACAGGATTTTTTCCATGGTTTTCCAGGCCTCTGCAGTCAGTAACTACTTATTCTTTAACTTCCAATTCAGTCTAGCAAAAATGCATGAATCTTCTAACCTTCATACCTGCCAGCCATTTCTGAAGTTAACTCTGTGGTTAACCATTTGTGTAACAAAGATGTCAAGTGAATAGGTTTGGCCAGGATTATCAAGAAAGCATGTCTTTACTGAGGGCTTGAGAAAGCAGCAGGTTTTTTAGAATTCTGGGAAGAATCAGATGCTCAGGAATGAGCTGCACAAAGCCATGCAAATATTTGCTCTGATTTTCTACATAATCAACAGTCAAGCTATTCATTTATGTGATTTAGAAAATCAACACATTCTGCCCTGGATAAGAGTCCATCAGGAAGTCCCAGGAAGGAGGCTGAAGGTTCAGTGAGAGTGACGTCACTGAATGTGGTACGGCCACACTCTGAGGTGAAGGTCAGCATTGGGCACAGGCCAGGACAGCTAGGTGGGCAGTGGTGCTGGGCACACAGATCCTATTGCTCTACCAGGAGCAGGTTCCCAGATGAACATGGCTGAGCATTCTCTTGTAACGGCATGCCCTGGGGACAAAGAGGAGCAGAAATAAGACACCAGTGCCATGCCAAGCATGGTTGTGCTTGGCATTCAGGAGAGCTGAACACATGCTCTTAGAGTAGTGTTCACTTTGGTGCAAAGGGATGGTGTGCAAAGGATACAACTCCGGTAGTCAGCTTTTAAGAGATAACACATGTGAAGGAGTTCTGAAGTGGCCTCTTTGACTGCCCTGAGTAAGTAAAGTTGTTCTCCCTATGTAAGTTTTTGGTTGCATGTCCTCATTATTGTTCCTTTTTGCATCCAGCTTATATAATGTACATCCTTTTCTTCTTTGACTCACCAGGACATTAGTATCCACAAACAGGTGTTATCTACCCTAAATGTCACATCTTTGGTAAAACCTTCCCAACTTTTTTGAGCACTTTGACATTTTGGATGTAGGTTTGACACTTTTTTTTTTTTTTTTTTTTGAGACAGAGTCTCACTCTGTTGCCCAGGCTGGAGTGCAGTGGTGCGATCTTGGCTCACTGCGATCTCTACCTCCCAGGTTCAAGTGATTCTCATGCCTCAGCTTCCCTAGTAGCTGGGACTACCAGTGTGTACCATCATGCCCAGCTAATTTTTTAATTTTTAGTAGAGACGGGGTTTTGCCATGTTGGTCAGGCTGCTCTTGAACTCCTGACTTCAGGTGATCCACCCGCCTTGGCCTCCCAAAATGCTGGAATTATAGGTGTGAGCCACTGCACCCGGCCTTGATACTAAATTGTAATCATCTGTTGACATATCTGTCTTCTCCACTGGTCTGTCGGTTGCTTATGGGGAGAGCCTGTTTAAAGTTTACTAGTGTTTACTTGTTTCCTTGTTTACTGATGTAGGCCCTGGTACATTCCAGGAGGCAGATGATAAATGTCTCATGAATAAGTGACTGAATGGACAAATGAATGGGTGAGCAGCATAGAACTTAACAGCTATGAATATAGTGTATCGAGATTATTTTCTGTGAAATCACATGTTGCTCCTTGCAGAGTTTCACAGAGAATACTCAGTGTCAACTTGGGCCTCACCTTGGACTAAAAAACAGAAACAGAAACAAAATGAAATAAACAGGTAGAAAGTTCCTTGGTGCTTTTAGAAACTTGTGGTTTAGAAAACAGAAGATGAAAAGAAGAAATAATGTAACAAAAACTAGGGCTAGGCTTTTAGGGAGGTATGACTAGTTCTTCCTCACCCAGAGGATTTCCCTATACCTTGTAGATTTTCCAGTTCATCTTATTATTGTTTCTGAACTTATGCCAACTTACAGGTATAAATTCATTTATATAAACACATATTCTTTATTAAAAATTAATTAGTCATTAAAGGGTTATGGCTAGCAGTCATTTGTGCCTTAATGTGGATTAATTTACCTATTTACTATCCGTTTAACCATCTACTAGATATCAGCTGGATTTTGCTTAGAAAAAGAATTAGTAATGTAAAGGTTAAGGAACCTCGAAGGTTGAAAAGTGCCTGGGTGAACTCCATAACTGAAAATGAGGGCAGAGGTAAATATTTGGTTCAGCTTGTGAATAAGGGCAGTAAAAAATAGAAGGGAGTACACTTTACGCTCTAGAATCCCTTGGGTGCCCTGAGCTGTGAGAACAGGGAGGAAATTTTCTTCTCCTCCTTCTCTCTCCTCTTGACTCGACTTTGACAGCACACAACTCATGTGGGTTCCATTAATCCTATGTTTGGAGTGAGTAGAATTTTATTAACTAGTCTCAAACTGTAACTAGCATTCATAATACAATTTCTGAGGGAAAAAGTCTGCCTTTGTGAGGATCAATTTATAAGCATAGTTTTGCACTCCAACTCCTTCATAAGCTATCAGCCTTTTTTTCAGTTACCATTGATTCATATTGACTGGTATTTAATATATAAAAGGTAGCTTTGAACAGCTAGGGGATCATCCCTGGAAACTTCGGTGAGGTATTATTACCTTAATGAGAATTCACTTGAAAGAATCTGGACATAGCATGGAATATACCAATTAGAAGAACATTTTACATAAATGTATAATGACCAGGACTCCCTGCCCAATAAGGAAACAAATTTTTTCCTACTTGAGGGTGGAGGAAAAAGGGAGAAGAATTTAGGCGATAGAAACAGTGGAAGGAAGCACAAGGAAGTAGCAATGCAAATAGCACATTTCGTGGGTATCATTAACTCATCACATATTCACTGAACACCTACTATGTGTGGGTGTCCAGGATGTATGGGGAATAAAGTCACAGTTCTCCTCCTCTACACAGTTTGAGTCTAGCCAGGGGGACAGGAGCCTTAAAGGCAGTATTATCTTTAGTGTGTTGAATGTTATATCATATCAGAGGCATGTGGAATACTCTGTGTTTATCACTGACCCAGATTGGTGGGGAGGGTGGGATTTGGGGGAAGGATGGTGAGAGGGCAGTGGGGGTGGGGAGAGGGATCAGGAGATGGCACCTGCAAACCAGCCAAGGTGGAGTAGAGATGGTGTCATCACTTGAACTTTCCCCTCCTTACTAATGCCTGCAGCATCATCTATGGGAAACAGCTCTCATAAATTAACAGATATTGCACAACGCTCTTGGGGGTGTGGGATCTGGATGTGCACTGGGCATTTCTAGATGGGAGGGTGACATAGGCCATTTCCCAGTCTGCACTTCTGCTACTGATAAGCTTCCCTAGAGAAATTTGTTTCTAAGGAAAGAAATAAAGATGGGACTTTCGTGATTGGCAGTTACTTTAGATTGATGACAAACGAGTGGGAAACAGTAGGGCTCTTTTTTCTTTGAAGCTGAACGGATGCTGGTTTGGTGAGAAGCCGAAGGAGAGAGAAATGTAATTGACTAGAAAAGCCAGATTTGTGAGATCTAGAAAGCGGCTATGTTTCAGTCACATCCTGCTTCTTTTCCCAGAAGAGTTATAGGTAGATAGAACCCTGATTAAAAACATAGGAGGATCCACCTCTTCCTAATTTTCCTATTTTTGGTCTTACTATTCCTTTTATCCAAGCTCTGTGGCTTACATGAATTCCATAGCACCATTTCCCCTCAGGGAAAGGAAGATGAATTTGGGGTTGAAAGAGTTGAAATGGAATCCTCCTTCGCCACGTACAAATCTGTGTGGCTCTGGATAAGTCATCCAATTTCTCTGAACGTGACCCTCAGTTTTTTTTCATCTGTAGGAAACATGAACAGTGATATTTATTGCACATGATCTTTGTAGGAATAAAGTGAGATAATGTGAAAGCACTTGGTATATCTTTCAAATAGTGCTTAATGAATATGTTTTACTTGAATCTTTACTATTATTTTTTGAATGCAAGGCAAACATTGACTCAGAACAGCCATGGGTTAAGAAAGCATGAGAGTAAAGAAAAGTGTTTATCATAGGTAAGTTCCTTCCGTTGCCATTAAAAGTCTAAAAATTCCAGGCTGTTGTTCTTTTGAAGTATGAGTAAAAAATAATCTTAAGCAGCTGAATAAATTTGCCGTGAGTCAGGTGGGAACTTAAGTCTGTGGCAAACATAGGTGTTGGCTCATTGTGGCCAAACCACGTTTATTTTACAATTGCTTTTGTAAGAGTTACCTTATATCCTTTGACAGCTTTCCTGGTTCTTAAAGCATAAGAATGAAGATTTTCTTTCCTTTTTTTATTCTAAGAATGCTTTCCCAAGACTTTTGATTAGAATATTAATACCTTCTTAAGCTTTTAGGCAAGCCAAAACCGATCCAATTAAATTGTTCATTACAAGCTCTTTTTAAAACTAGTTTGCAATCTAAAGAAAAAAAAATTCCCCATAGTTTCCTATGATAATAAAGAGAGAACTAAAAGACCAAGTAATTATATTTTGGAATAATCTTCTATCAAAGTATCTCTTTCAAGCATCAAAAAGAGTAGGCCAATGTTTGTAAGCCATTTGCTTATAGTGCTGGACAGCTCAATAAACCATCCTGTTCAATAAACCGTTGTCTTTATTGTTCCTATTTTATAAGTCAGACTTAGAAAGGAACTGTTTCTGCTCCTATGTTGCTTCCCCCGCCCCTCTCTGCCAAGTAAGGCCACAGGAAATAACTGTTAGGTATTCACTTGTGAATTCATTGACTCAGAAATTGGCACTAATATTTTTAGGGTTTTTACTCGTTTCTTTTTTCAGATCTACTTGTTCTTATTTCTTAGCCCTCTGTTCCTATTTTATGAAGTCTACTTCTTCTTTTGAATATCTGTCTGTCAAGAGCTCCTACCCAATTGCTTTACTATTTATAGTTCCTCAGGTACAAATTCTATTTATTGCACCCGTGGACACTGTTTCTTGATAATGAATTTCTGCTTAGGTTTTGTAATCTTTGACTGTGTTCATTTTTGGTGGGAATTAACTTGCTTGGGAAGACTGAGTGTCTGGATGAGGGTAGCCTGTGAAACTTCAGCTTGGGGGTACAGCACTCCCTTGATCTGGAAGAGTTTTTAATGCTCATTTCTGAGCTTAGTTTTCAACCTTATATATGTATTTGCAGATACTATATATTTGCAGTATTTAGTAGGTTAGTATCTATACCACTCTCAAACTCTGTCTGGTCTTCAGAAGTTTTCTAGTCTTTCATCATGAATAGGCAGTGATTTTTCAGTCCCTGGCTTTAATCAGGAAACATAGCTTAAATTGCTTTCAGTACATGTGCCTAGTGGTCCTGACTTTCACGCTGCCAAAGTCACTGGAACTTTATCTCAACTGTGTATCTAGTGTTAGTCCTGATCTGGCCCAATGTGGTCTTAACTTTTATTCGGAGCTGTTATCTTGCATTTTGTATTTAAGGCAGGAAGGGCAGTTTCCATGCCTGCTTCATCCATTTCATCTCTACTGAGGTTGCCCTACATGTTATTTGAAGGTGATAATTTCCAAATAAGTTGCTTAAACCTAATAGCTTTGGAGTATAGTCATATTTTGATGAAGCGTTTGAGCCTTTACAGGTTGTATTTGCCTCTATACTGGGAATCCTGGCAGCCACGAAGAGGGAAGCATGGCAGAACACCTGGCACTATGGGGCAAGAGACAAGTATTGCTTTTAAGTCAGATGCGTGGGAGAATGCCATGCTCTTGGTTGGTAATCCTAGCCTAACTTCATGTTAAATGATTTCTCTGGAGATGATTTTGTTCATCCCTGCAATTTCTGAGTGAATAAAATGCAAAACATTTTATTAAAATTATTAATGTCATTCTAATTAAGTACTTAAGATCCAATCTCCTCAAACTTAATAAATGGCTCTCTGATATATGTACATGGTAAATAGTGGCTTCTGGCCATCTTCCCAAGTCAATATCATCCACTGTCATCCTACCTCACAAGAAATAAAAACAAGGCAAGTTGCTTTATTAAGTCTGCATGTACCAATTGTGACTAACTGTGGTGACAGTGGTTAAATGTTCCATCATTTCCAACTAGCCCTCCCCTTGTTTCATCCAAAATAACTAAGAACCCAAAGAACCCAGTTTTATGAAAGGAAATTCGGAAACTTTAGAATTTATATTAAAATTTATATCTAGGATATGAATTACAATGAAAGTAAAATGTTAATCCCACATTTTAGCTTCTTGGGAATTGTTTAAGACTACTGTCTAATAATGAAACTCTAAACTACAATTAAACTTCTCTCAAGTCTAAAAGTTCCTACTTACTATAAATTAAACAACTCAGTTGTGATGAATGTCCCAATCCCTCCCACCCACATCACTTTCCAAAATTCTTAGCTGTTTTTGTCGTTTTTATTTTATTCCAAAAAGTAAAGAGAAACAGGTATCAATGAAAGATATATGATCAAGTCTAATGCACATGCTTTAAACATCTTCCTTTGATATGTTGGTGTTAGTATTAAATACTCTTATGTTAAATACGAAAGGCCATGAATGGCCTTGAAAGAAGGCCTGTAAATAAATGAACCCCTGTCCTCTTAACACTTCTAAATTCTTCAAACTTATAGACTCATAGAATTTTCTCACAAGAATTATTGCCACATTTCAATGGATTAGTATCGCAGCTATCATGGAGAGGAAACATCATTTTTAATAATAGGGCTCTTGGAGACTACTCACAAGCTTTTCTTTTCAACAGAGAAAAGGGCAGCACCAATGTGGGCTTAGTCAATAACAATTGCTTCATCCAACTTGTGAACAAAACTACAGACTTTGTATATGAAGCCACCGTACTTTTATTTCTTTGAAACTTTAATTCAACAGCAGCAACCGTTTATCTCATTTCAAATTCCATTTTAAGGGGTGTGAGGAAAGTTATTGGGCAGGAAAAGAGGTACTAATTAATTTGCACCCTTAAGAAATTATGATAATATTAGAGAATTTATATGTATTATGAGTTTCATGTTAGGGTTATTGGCCACATGGCAATTCATTTTAGATTAAAGCTTTTAACATTATACAAGCCACATAACCATAAATTTTAAATGAAGCTAGAATATTCGATATACTGTACATGTTTTTCCAAATTGCTCGATGTTCTGATTGCAGAAGAAATATTCTTTAATGATAGTCTGCAAATCGGTGGAAAATGTGGGGGCAGACTGAGGTTCTAATTTTAGCTTTCCTACTCACTAGCTGGGTGACCTTGAAGCAGTCATTTAGCTTCCCTGGACCCCTGTATCCTCAGGGAGTTGGTTATACTCTTAAAAAAATTTTCCAAAGCATGAACTTTTATAATCCTTCCATTGAACAGGTATGCATCGTTTGACGAGAAGGGCAAAATTGCTTGACAAGTAGAATAATAACAATTTCAAGAATTATAACAAGGCAGTTGATTAATGCTATCATATATTGTTAAATCAGCTATCTATACAGATATTTTTAATCCCACACTGATTTAATAACATTCTATATTAAACACAAGAACTCTTTGTATTGAAACAACAGAGTGAAAAAAATTTACTGTTTACTCAAGATGAATAAAGAAACTCAGCATAAGATTATCATAGTCACAGGTTTTTTTCTTTCTTTTAAAAAATTAACTATTACTCAAAGAAATATTTCCCAGGCACATGTGGATAGCTGGTTGTGGTCCTAGACTAATGAGGTCAATGTTACGAGTTTGGGCCCTATCTGGACTAGTTTGTTTCATTCCATTTATGGCCAAAATCTGTAAGCCTTTCAGACATCCCTTATGTTATTTATTGACACTACCAGGTCAAAGAGTACAGTTTGGAACATGGTTGAAAATCAAAATTAAAAGCTTGCCATGAAGTTAGAGAGTCAAGATTACATGGTCCTGTGAAGAGGGGGGCGCAATGTGATACTGTTAAAATAACATAGAAAATCAACCTATTCTCAGATTCTTTGTAAGAAAATACAACTTTTTAAAGTTTAGCAATTAGTTAATGTGGTCTAATTGCCCAGATAAAAACACAGAGGTAAGGGCAGAGTATTATAAGAGAACTTCAGGAGAAGGTTTCAGCATTCTGAAGAGTTAAAGGGCCTCTGTTCTAAGAAAACTAAAGATATAAGGGTCATGTTTATTTGATTTTATCACATAGTTTCCTTTTCTTCCATCACAGTTTTGTATGCATTATAGTTCTTTACTTTTTATTTATTTATTTTTTAACATAAAAACGCTGTAAAAATTGAGGAATAGCAGAACAGCCTGGAAGAGAAAGCACTGGACTGCTGTCCTGGCAAAGAGTCTGCTCTGCCAGTAACTGGCAACACAATCTTACACGGGCAATTTAATCTTTCACTTTGTTTTCCTTTAAATATTACAAGATATTTAGAATGGGAATACCAACACCTGTTCTCACCTCTATTTCATGGACTGCTAAAAATAAAAAGTAAGTTCTCTGGAAGACATAAAAGCATTTTTTAAAATATAATTGTTCTATAATACAAGGGTGAGTAAAATGAATTAAATAAAGCTCAGACTTTCAAAATATTTCTAAATTTTTTTATTCGGAAGTTCAGCAGAAATATTTTTCATTATTATAATAATGCTTTTAGTTTGAAGAATTATAACAAGGCACTTGATTAACCCTGAAAGAAAAGTAAAATAGTAGATATTGGATTGCTTCTACATTTAATACTTGTGGCAGCAAATGTTTGGGTGCAAACTGACCCCTCAGAGCAAATCTGACCAACATATATATTTTATTTGGTCGTCAGAGCATTTACAGCTTTTGGGACTTGAATTTTCTGTAGTTCACTAATACACTCCTCTATTTTCTGGTTCTTTAGTTCAGTGCTGTCCAAAAGAAATAGAAAGTGAGACACATATATAATTGTAATTTTTCTACTAAAAACGTTTGACGTGAAAAGGAACAGGTAAAATTTTGATAAAATAATCCAATATATCCAAACTATTGTCATTTCAACATGTAATCCATATAAAATTATTAAGACATTTTACATTTTTTGTACCATGTCTTCAAAACCCAGGGTATAATATATGCTTCCAGGACACCTCAGTTACACTAGCCACATTTCAAGTGCTTATCACACTGGGGCTGGCTGCTGTACTGGAAGCACAGTGTAGGTGCTTTTACTCGCAGAAGTCCCCTAGTTGGCCCCTCTAGCAATGGTTCTGAAAGTGTGGTCCCTGAAACAACAGCATCAGCATCACCCAGAAATTTGTTAGAGATGCAAATCTCTGGCCCCACCACAGACGTACTGAATCAGAAACTCTGTGGGTGGGGTTCAGCAAGCTGTGTTTAATGAGCCCTCCAGGTAATTCTGATACACACTAATATTTGAAAAGCACTGCCCTGTAGGCAACTTAATTTGCAACTCTGGCTTAAATGCTGATAATCCTGATTAACAGGCAAAACCAATCCAACAAACAACAAAAGTACCCTCAGCTAAAATGTTTTCATTTAACCTTTATGAAGCATCAAAAACTGAATATGAGAAACTTACTCATTAAACTGCATATTTTTCATTACACATTCAGGACTGGCGTAAAGTGTGCCCAGCAGGATGTCATCTAGTGAAATCCCCTTTGCAGCTGCTCACAGATATCTGAAATTCCTATAATTCAGATAGGGTGGAATACCCACCTTCATACCTTCTCAGGCAGAACTAAGATCTACCTGAGAAGAAACACAGTGGCTCAGGTGAGAACCAGAGTTAAGACAGGGGGAAGAGCACAGTGATGGGAGCCAAAAGCTCTGAATTAAGCACATGATTTACCTCCTATGAGCTGTGGAGCCTTTGGACTGTCACTTGACTTGTGATTCATTTTCTTCATCTGGAAAATGATGATAATAATAATAATAATGTTCATGATGAGGATGATGTAGCAAGCATGTGTCCAGTTTGGTGCAAAACATTGTTGGAAACACCGAATGAGATCATGGATCTGGAGCTGCTATGAGACCCTAGAGCTTTGGAACTTTTGTTGGTGTTATTAAGTTCACACTGTGGTGTAAATGACTAATTTAATTTTTTTTTTCCCTGTGAGCAAATTTGGGTAAGAGAAATTGGGAAACTGCACGTGGTGCTAGAAGTGGAAGAAACTAAAGTACCAGCAAGGGGTGGAAAGACTCAGAGAGGGGAGGCTGAAAGGCACTGCTGAGAGGCTGCTTGGACCAGACTGTTTTGCCAGCTCTGAGAATTCCTTTTGAGTATTACATAATTTTTAAACATAAATTACAGTGATATTACATCACTGTAATAAAAATATTTGGACCATTCTATCTACTATTATCTACCACTCCGTTTCTTTTCTATGTTAGGCTACTTGCGTTTTCTAATTAAATATCCTGTGATAAGAGACACCGATGCCAGGCCAATAAAAGGTAAACAACACTTTGCCATGAAAAACAAGATGAGCTACTGGTGACTGCTGCTTCCTGTGAAAACTTCATTAACAATAAGTGAGTTACCAGATGTCACACATCAGATTTGAAATTAAAATATATTCCCAGTAGTTGTGTGCTGTCTGAGCAGAAGTTAAAAATGAACTCTTTCCAAGAGAATTGCATAAAATAATGCACCAGTTTTTGCCTTCTGATTGTTCCTCCTCTAAGTGTAAAATAAAATGCACCTTCTGGGTTGTGAAGTGGAAATATAGCATTTCTGCATAGAAGGCTATGTAGAGAAGCGGCACATTACTCAAATAGCAGTAACTCCTTAAGGACAGGAGAATTTTTTTAACATCCTGTGCCACACCAAGACCATCATCTCCTCTTGTTTTTAACTTTGCCATCGCAAGTTCTCCTTTGCTCACCTTCACGTTCGGCATGTGACTTCTGCTTTTATTACCAGCAACAAAACTGTTCAAGTCAGAAACTGTCAACGTTGACTCCACTAGTCCTGAACACTGCTATAACAACCCTGTTAGTGCTTTTCTTTCTTCAGGAGATATTAAAACTCTCCTCTGGTTCTTCCAGCTAGCTAAGCTGAGGCTCTTCTTGTTCTCAAAGTTACAAGTCTCCAATCCAAAAGCAATTGTGGTTAGGGAAGGAAGCCCACAGTAGGAAATAGAAGAATACAATTTCATTTGAGCCAGCAGAAATTTCAAATAAGCCAATGTGATAGAAATATCTAACACTCTCTAGTTTTTATAAACAAATAATTTTGGCTGAACTTCTTCAGCCCAGTTGCTTTGCAGTTTCAAAATTTTTGTGGTTACTGGTTCCAGCTGAAGATCATGGTCACTTGAAATCATTTATTTTTTTCCTCCTCAGTTAACTTTGGTTCTTATCTCCTGCCAGATAGGTGAAGCTTATAAATCAAATTCAGAGGGTAAAAGTAATTATCATTCTCAATCCACCTCTTGGAGAAATATTTACATGGAACTTCTCTATACATAGAAATTCCCTGAAGCACCTAACAGTTTATTTCTGGATCATTAACTACTCATCAGATGCTGGGGATGTGGAAACTGCTGGCCTTTGGCTTTCACAAGGAAGATGGAGCATTTTTGAGATGATTTCTATCAATGGGGAAAATGTCAATTCAATCTTTTCAGCTTCATAACTTTAGCACAAAATGACATACAAGTGTTTAAGTTTATTTAATGTACCATTATTTTATACTTCTTTTTGTTTCTGCTGATTAACAGAAAGGACTTATAATAGTGGCTTAATATTAGCAATAGTAACACTGATCACTTACTATTAATTGGATGCTTACTATGTGCCCAGTGTTGCATTAATTGCTTTCATTTCTACAAGAGACCTATGAGCGAAGGCATCATTATTCCCATTGCTCAGGTGAAGAAACAGGAATAGAGAGCAGGTCCTTACGTTTTTGACCTTCTGTAAGTAATGTTTCAAGGCTCTATTATTATTTTTTTATTTTTTGGCATGGTCATCGCTTCATACTCCAGTCTAGTGCCTCTCAATTAGACTAATTTTGTACTCCAGGGATATTTGGCAATGTCTGGAGACATTTTTGATTTTCCCAATGTGGGAGAGGGAGGTGTGGGGGTATTACTAGCATCTAGCAGGCAGACAAGTGATACTGCTAACCATTTTACAATGCATGGGACAGGCTCCCACGCCAAAAACTTATCTAATCTAAAATGTCAATAGAGTTGCTACTGAAAAACCCTGCTCTGGTCCCTACTTTTTGTTTTAACCTTTGATAATTTATATCTCTCACCACTTATGAAATAAATTAACTGTATACTGAATTTTATTGGAGGCTTTTGTTTCATGCATTATATCTTCCCGGGAAAACTACAGATCCCTCGCAAAAGATAAAATCCTATTGGGTAACCAAAGTCTAAAGCTGCGTTGGGTGCTTAGTAGGAGGAGCTCTCAAACAGGGAGTTTACTAAATATCTGCTGTGTTAGATCATTCTAGAAATTACCTTCTGTAAGCATTTTTTATAACTTCAGGATTCTGCACAGATAGAGCTGAAGAGGGAATTTGAGCTCAGATTCATCATTAGGGTTTCAAGAGATTGATGGCTGTTGTCGTGGCCCCAAGGTCCGCACTGAAGGGGGGAAGCCACCTAGTCCGGAAGTCAAACCCTGCCCTCTTGTGGTATCACTGCCATAGACACTTTGGGGAATCTGACAGGATCAGAGGGCATCGATCTGTATCCTTCAGGTCTGAACTGACTGCCATATTTAAGTGTAAATTCAGCTGTGCATTCACATTAGGCCTTTTCTTCTTTGTGGAACAGTACATTAAATATAACATGTAATCAAGGCTTTCATTAGAAACCAAGTGGAGAGAAGAGAGAAAGAGAGAGGACAAACATACCATACCTAGTTACAAATGTTACTTTCTGGAAGTTTGACAATCACAGAGTTTCACTTACTTAGCTTGATTCTCTGTTATTTGCCTTCTCTACAAAACTGCTTTTCTGACTAATAAAGGCATGGAGTAGTTTTTGTAGGCAAGGAGAAACAATTCTGGGAAAAAGCTTTGTAAGGAGCAATATTAATAGACATCTGTGCCCAAAATTTGATTCCTGTGGTATCTTCCCTACAAATTTCTTATAGGCTAGTTCAAGGAGAAAAGCATCATAAAGTTTGAAAGACCAGCTAAATCAGTGGAAATTATACTCTCCCCTTTCGCATTAAGAACTCTATTCTCTTACTATGAAAACACCACTGTTCCTTCTTATCTCAGAGTGCAGCCTTTTCTGTATACTGATGCCAAATGGGTAACATTTTAGTGAGACATTTGAAGTTGTGATATGCAACTCGGTGGGGGACAAACAAGGTCATTTAAAAGGTCTCTTCATTGAGAACATCAGAGCTTTCAAAAGAGGCACACAGCCTTTCCTGGATAATTGGGGGTAAATGAAGAAAAAGCCCATAAAGTACAAAAATTAAAAAAAACAGAAACACTCAGAATTAAGAGTGAAAAGATATCATGAATGCTGATGCTGAATCTTAATACATAAAACCAAAGGCAATGAGTAAAAGAGCAATTTAACTTAAGAAGTTGATGAACATAAATCAGTTGACTGCAGGCCAGGCATGTTGGCTGACGCCTGTAATCCCAGCACTTTGGGAGGCCAAGGTGGGCGGATCACAAGGTCAGGAGCTCCAGACCAGCCTGGCCAGCATGGTGAAACCCCGTCTCTACTAAAAATACAAAAATTAGCCAGGCATGGTGGCATGCACCTGTAATCCCATCTACTCAGGAGGCTGATGTAGGAGAATCGCTTGAACCCGGAGGTGGAAGTTGCAGTGAGCTGAGATCACGCCACTGCACTCCAGCCTGGGCAACAGAGTGAGACTTTGTCTAAAAAAAAAAAAAAAAAAAAAAAAAACAAATCAGTTGACTGCAGGATTTAGCAAGGGAAAAAAGAAACTTAGAACTGGAATTGGGGGAATTCTTCTTTGCTTCTCTAAAAATTGAGATCTTGGACAAATCATTAAACCTTCATTGAACTTTGATCTGACAAATGGAAATGATATTAATACTATGAAGCCTCTACCTTGCCCTCGGAAGAGTGTTTTAAGATTATGTGTACAAAATAATTTTTTCAAAAGACAGTATATTATACCCATTCAGTATGAATACACTAGATACAATAAAAAACAAGTTTACTAAATAGCTAAAGTGCAAAGCTAATTTATAGACCAAGAGATATATATTCAGCACCTAGAATCTTAAAAAGGAACATTAATTGGCCGGGCGCGGTGGTTCACGCCTGTAATCCCAGCACTTTGGGAGGCCGAGGCGGGCGGATCACGAGGTCAGGAGATCGAGACCATCCTGGCTAACACGGTGAAACCCTGTCTCTACTAAAAATACAAAAAATTAGCCGGGCGAGGTGGCGGGCACCTGTAGTCCCAGCTACAGCTACGCGGGAGGCCGAGGCAGGAGAATGGCATGAACCCCAGGGGGCAGAGCCTGCAGTGAGCTGAGATTGCGCCACTGCACTCCAGTCTGGGTGAAAGAGCGAGACTCCATCTCAAAAAAAAAAAAAAAAGGAACATTAATTTAATTAATGTTAGCAGAGTCTGTTATCTGGCTGGCCTCATAGGAAACACCACCTTTGCAGTCTCACAGGTCAGGGAGAACCTGTCTCCGGCCCAGTGTGGTGGCTCACGCCTGTAATCCCAGCACTTTGGGAGGCTGAGGCGGGTGGATCACTTGAGGTCAAGAGTTTGAGACCAGCCTGGCCAACATGGTGAAACCCCGTCTCTAATAAAAATACGAAAATTAGCTGGGCATGGTGGCGGATGCCTGTAATCCCAGCTACTTGGGAGGCTGAGGCAGGAGAATCGCTTGAACCCGGGAGGAGGCGAAGGTTGCAGTGAGCCAAGATCGTGCCACTGCACTCCAGCCTGGGCAACAGAATGAGACTTATACATATACTAAGTAAATTGCATCATAAAATTTTACTTTACAGATGTAATTTGTTGCATTATTATATATGGCCAATAAATGGATTAGAATGAAGTTAGAAGCCCTAATAATACAATAATATATAATGATATAATTTGTTATTAATCTCATAAAGCAATTTAAAGAATTACTTTTGGGGAAGAAGTGAAAGAATAAACACATAAAGTACAGATGACTTTAAGTTAACTTTATGTTGGAGGAAGAAAACATCACACTATAGACCTTTGGTTGGTGAATCAAACCTCAACTAATTAAATGACAGAAACTTCCTTCAAAATGCAGGATTCAGAGAAAAATTTTGTGGCCTACAGCTCCCCTAGTATTCATATAAGTCTCTTCTGTGAATTATCTGACTTAACATGTGGTAATTGTTGTTTTTTAATAGGATTTCATGAGTTCACTTTCTAGTAATTATACAACACTGTATTGTTTCTGGCAATAACATTTTTGGTATTACTTTATTACTATATAAAATAATGGAAAAACAAATTAGGCTAAATATTTTTTGTACTCAGAATAGAGCAGGCAGATTTGTGAAGTTCATTAGGACTTTGTGAGAATAACATAATATGCTAATAATTTTGGATATTTTGATATAAAAAAGATTCTAATTCAGAGAAAATATGTTTTTGGAATCAGTCTATTCCAGTAGCTATACTTGTATAAATAAGTCAATGATCAGCTTAGAGCCATTCCCTAGATAAATTACATGGTTTCTTTGTATCTTATCAGAAACTAGTATGTTCTCTTTACATAAAAAGTCATTCTGCAACTTATGGACTTTCGATTTAGGTTTGGAGGCTAGCTTTATCTCCTGTGAGTCAGGAAGTCACAAAAATGTCTGCTATAGAAAGAAATTTATGGGTCAAATTTATTGATTTTCTTCTTCAGAGAAATACAAGAATATATATGTATGCCTTTTGTCCGGTAAACATACACAATTACTATATTATCAAAGATGTTTTGGTTGTCAGGTTATCCAAGTAAAGTCTAGTTTAACCTAAAATGTGGTTGAACTACTATTCTCTACAGCCTTTTTTTTCCTTGTAAGTCAGATTCATAAGAGATTCCTTGTAAGTCAGAGATTCATAGTATTGTATTGTTGTTATGTTCCCTAGACATTATGCATTCCAGGGTTCACATATTCAAATACATATATAGGCTGGGAGAAATAGGTGAAATGGACATGGTGGTGAATGGAGGGCCCTCCCCCTTTCTTGGAGGGGGGCCAGGGGGTCACTTCTCAGCTATAGACAATTGTGCCAATTGTAACGAGGTGGGGGAAAACAGCTAACTTTAAAATACAAACTTAAAATTTCAAATTACATGTGAAAGATCCTATTTTAAAATGTTTTCAACTAATATATACATATATATTTTAAAACCCAACACTGTGGAACCTAACAGAACTTTTCTGCAGATTAGATTTAGTTAAAAAGGCTGCCAGTTTGAAACTTAGGATCCAAGCCAACCATCTCATTTTAGAACTGAGACAAGACTCCAAGCCCCAGAAAGATGTTGCAGACCCTCATTCCAATGTTTTAACTAGACTGAAGACTTAAAGTATGTCTCTGTTTGTTAGACATTCCCCCTTCCATTCTACATTCAGTGATTCATGGCTGAATAGTTGGAGGTTATGGGAAAACACAAAGATGTGACAGGATGAGGCTACTGTGTACCCTTGATCTCACACAGCCAGCCTGCACAGCCTGCACTGCGTGAGATGAGCCTGACTCAGTCTGAGGAAGCTTTCAGGATGGCAGCCTGAACTTCACCCCCACCCCTCATTGTTCTTGCTAGCAACTTATTTTTCCCTTTTCATTTTTCCATCCTGTAAAGCATACTGTTACATCTCTTAGAGCTGTTGCTGCTCTGAAGTGCTCCAAAGTGATGTCTCTATGTGAGTGAATACAGCATAGAATCCATGATTTGGGTATTCTTATACTATTTTGACATTTACTCGACAAATATTATCTAGTGTTCAAAAGGTCATCAGTAGTGAAAGGGACTGAAGCTATTTCATAGAGCCACACTCACTCAGTGGCCCTGGCTAGATGACTGGTGAGGAGTTTACATTTTAAAATATTTTAAATAAATACTGAAAATATTTATTTTTGAACAGTTCTTGTCAAGTGTTTCTGAAGTGAACTTTGCTACAAGTATGAAATTATCTGTACATTTATGTTTTAAGGCTACATTTGTGTTTTTGATACTGATGTATTTCTTAAATACATTCACTGCAGATTTGGGAATACACACACACAAAAAAAGTGCAGGAAGAGAACACATTGCTACACTGACTGAGGGAGTTACACAGGATTAATCCTGGATGAATATGGAGTATTTCCGATTAATAGTAACACTTGGCTAGCACATTCATTGTTTGGGATTCTATCCCTAATAAAACTTCCTGGACAAGCAAGTTGATCTTTCAGATTTATTGAAAAATAGTTTAATTCTCATGAGCATATTTCAAACTCTGTACAAGGACAACATGGACATGTATACTTTGGTTAATTGCTTGGTTGGCTGGAACAACATAGTTCATGATTTCATACACAGCTCCTTGGATGTGAAGCGTTGGGAGCTGCAAAAATGCTGACTTCCATATTAATTGTATTTCATGTGAAGAAATAACATTTCATGATTTTTAACTAGAGTTTTGGGGTGAGTCAGAAAACAGAGATGGAAAATGGTGGTCTGATGATGCAAACTCTTGTAACTGACTCAGAAGATGCCATGTTGATGACTGCAGATGGCTTGATGGCTCCCTCGTGAGGAGGCTCAGTCTAGAGTGGAGTATCAATGCATGAAGAGAGTGGAATCTGTTCCAGGCCAGCAGGGACCAGAGTGAGATGAGAAAGGGGCCACAGAGTGGCACCCTCCTGCCTCTTCTTAGAATGAAGCACTTTTTCTGAGAGTTCAGCATTAAGAAAGGATTAAGCATGAAGTATTCAGCTGCTGGGGGGAAACTCAGCATCCAGGGAAGAATGTTGTGGGGGATGTGAAACAAATGCAGTCTTAGCATCTGAAGTCCCAGTTTAAGTTTTCATCTCAGACACTGTAGTGTTCATCTCTAGAAGTTCAATTTCAGTCTTTTTTGTATCTCCCATGTCTTTATTTAATATGTTCAAACTTCCATCAAGCATTTTGAACACATGAAATAGTCATAATAACCATTTAATGTCATAGTGTAATAATCCTATCATCTGTGTCATTACTGACTGGGTCTGTTTCTATTCATTTTTTTTCTTTTTATGGGTTGTACTTTCCAGTTTCTTTGCATGCCTGGTGATTTTATAATGGATGCTAAACATTGTGAATTTTACTTTGTTGGATATTGGATGCTTTTGTATTCCTACAAAAATTCTCCAGTTGTTTTCTGAAAAGCAGTTGAGTTACTTGCAAATAATTTAATTCTTTTGAGTCTGACTTTTATGGTTTCTTAGGTGGGACCAGAGCAGCAATTAGTCTAGGGCTAAATTTTTCCCATTCCTGAGGCAAGAACCTACTGAGTATGCTACCTGATGCTCCATGAATTATGAGACTTTCCATTGTGGCTGGTGGAAATAGGAACTATTTTCTAGCTCTTGATGACCTCTGGGGCTTGTTCTCTCTAATACGTTTGGGTGATTATTTACCCACATGCACTGAAGCACAAGGGGTACCCTTTGCAGATCTCTGGATTCTCTGTGCAGCTCTCAACTCTCTGGTACTCTGAACTCTAGTCTCCATGGCCTCTCTGGACTCCCAGCTCCATGTCCTTAACTCAGGGAGGACCCCGAGTTCCGCCTGGGTGTACCATCCCTGTATCATGCCTGCAAACTCCCTCCAGGCAGGGGGCTGGGACAATCCCAGGTCATTTGTTTCCTATCCTCCAGGGATCACTGCCCTTTGTTATCTCATGTCCACTCTCTTGAAAACCATTGTTTCATATATATGTCCAGTTTTTAAAATTGTTTTAGGTGGGGAGGTAAATCTAGTCCCTGTTATTCCATCTTGGCTGGAAGCAGAAGTCTCTGGGTTTGAGTTTTGCTCCTACATCTTACATGCTACTTGATTTTGGAAGAACTACTCAGCCTCATCCTCCTCTTTGCCTATTTATGAAGTTGGGATAATACTGCAATGATTAATCGATGGAGTCATATAGGGGAAAACATGTTATAGTCTAGATGATTAGGCAAAGGAACACTCATACACTGAGAGTGGGCTTTTACCGAAAGGACTGGAGCTGAATGAACCTTTTCTCTCCTGAGCAAGATTGCCTGAGCCCTTTTTTCTTGACCACACAGGGATAACTACCTTCTTTGTTGCCCTCTAGCCAGTTAATGACCTTGCCCTTTTACTTTTCTGAACCTGCTGGTGAAGACCTTATAGGACAGACAACTCACCTCCTCCCAGAACCCATGGGGCAAAAAACAAGCTTATCTGAAATGTTTTGCCAAAGCTATACCTACACAGGATTATAGCACCACCAACAAATTCTGTGTGATTTGTAGTAATAAAAATCTCATTTGTTCTTATTTACACCTTAATTTAAAATAATCGTTTTCACTAAACTGTGAAGTAGAATGAATCAAACTTAATTGAGAACATCTGCCCACAATTATAAATATATGGAATTCACTTAGTTATAATCAGTACATTAACATTTGAAAAGAAAATGATTTTTTAATGCAAATATATCTTTCTTCTGACATATTAAAATTCCAACATACTAAAGTAGTAACGTGAGTAAAAAAATAAAATCCTATGGCTTTTTTATTGCATGTTTATTTAGGCCAAACCAGTATGAGGCAGCTAGATTAATTACTTTTATACTATTAAGTACTGTACATAGTTAATTATTTCATCTAAGTTGTGTCTGAGCCAAACCTGTGAATTACTATTCATGCAGGGAAATGATGATAATTTATGTACTCCCTCTATGCTACAGCTTGTTAATATACTATTTTTGATTTGAAACTAGATGTTAAAAGTTTGCAAGAGGCTTTTAGACTACCCCATGACATAAGTTCTAAAATTATGGATTTGAAAAATAAGGTTGACAACATGCTATGATAGGAAGTTATTTAGATGATGGAATTTTAATAGATTTGGTATGAAAAAATACATTCTCCCATGTTTTCCTCTGATCTGTTGACACTTATGCTTTGAGCCTGTGTGTGTGTGTGTGTGTGTGTGTGTGTGTGTGTGTGTGTGTGTGTGAGAGAGAGAGAGATTCTGCTTGATTTTATGATGTGGTTGTTTTTTGGGTCCTTAGCTTCCTACACATCTACCACATGCACAAAACCTGTTTTCACCCACTCTCCCAATATGGCTAATCAGATATTTAATTGTAGCTACAAGTGCCCAATAGCTTCAAGCAGTTAGAGAGATGCTCACAACTACCATGAACTTTTCAAGATAAAGAGATGACACTGAATCTATTTTTAAAATGTGAGATCAACTTCTCAAAACTTCAATAAGAGATTCCCAGAGATACTTGTACATAGTGAAGTGAAAGAGAACTTTATATGTTTTACAGATCCAAATATTAAAAATTTAACAGATGTCATTAAAGTAAAAGGGCAAACAAAGAAGAAATGAGTAAAAACAAAAAATGTAACTAAAAAATAAAGAGAGCTGTCATGGAGCTGGCTTGCTGCTCCAGGTGGCCCTGGATGGGCAGCGTTAGCATCAACTGGGAGTTTACGAACAAGACAGCCTCAGGCCCCACCCCAGACCTAGACAGAATCTGCATTTTAAGCAGATTCCCCAGGTGACTTGGGTGTTCATTAGAGTTTGAGAAGCACTAGTCTAGAGGCACATGGAGTTTCCCTCTCATGTAGACTAAAGAGCCATCCAATCGCTGAGCTCACTGAAGTGTGGCTCCCCATGGACAGAACCTGAGAACAGGACAGGCAAGTTGAGGTGGCTGGAGATTCTGTTTTCATGGGGAGCCTCTGGAGTACAAAGGAAGCAAAGCCCCAGTGAGGCAAAACTGTGCACAAAAATATATGTTTCACATAATACAGAGATCTAGCAGCTCTGTTCACAAGATCTTTTAGAGAAAAATAATACGGATCCAGACTTCTTGCTGTGACTTTGGCCAGAGAGTTTTTGCTTATTTAGAGGAATTGAGGAACATCTAAAAGGATGAGAAGTGTGCCACCTTCCCTTGAAGCCCATTCTGGCTTGTTTTCTTCTATGAAATATGTGAATTTTATCATCTGAATAATTTTAACTAACTTTTCCCCCTAAAATGCAGGCACTTTCTGCACAATTTCCTCTTCTTGCAGAGGCTTTCAAGCTGTTCAACCACTAGAGGTCTGTATTACCTATTTTAAAAAACCATTACTAGCTGGCTAAGACTTTCAGCTTTCAACTTCAGTACCTAATTGCATGTTTTAAGATTTAAACTCTCAAGACATAACATCAGGGAATAAAAAATCACAACACTTTAAGAAATGAAGGAGCAAACCGAATAGGAGCCGCCCTTCCATTTGGAACAGGACTGAGTCTCCCATGTTATTTCTAGCAGACAGCTGAGCACAGCTTCACACTCTTAACACGGAAATCAATGGCCAACCACAAATCATAAGAACAAAATTTATTTTCTTCAAAATGCCTATGCAAAATAGTTTTTATCTCAATATATTTAAAACCTGTGTTTTAACTTCAAATTTTAAAGCGTTTATTTTCCTATTGGAACGAAAGAAAAATAAAAGTGGTTGAATTCCCATTTGGTTTATTTAAAAACACCAATTTTACTACTTTTATGAGGGCTTTAAAATAAAATTTCATTTAATTAGGTCATACTATATAGGTTTAAAAACTAATGTCCTTTCAGTCTTATAAGGCTCTGTTGCAATTTTATAAACTAATGCATGAGACTGAGCTTGCCTGGTTAAAGTTATAATAGAGGTGACACTTGCTGGTGGCCTCTACTGCAAGTTGGATACCCCAGGTTTTCACTGCGTTCCATGTTCACCTGGAGATTTTCACTAGAGTAGTCCATTTGGGTCTACCCTCTGCCAGTAGAAGCCCAGGCTCTGAGCCTTGCAGAAACCTGAACATGAGGCATCCCATTTACAGGGCCATCCTGATTAGAAATGATGAAACCTTTCCCTAGCATATGGGGCAGGCCTCCTAAAGAACTCCACACTCACGTATTCACATATTTAAGTAGAATGGTTGAAAATATTACAGACATAAAAGCTGTAATTTACTGAGTATTGCATAGAGGTTTGGGATTCTGATGCTAGATCTTCATAGATTCTAATTACGCCTGCATTTCAGTAAGTGGCTACATTTGTTGCCAGGCAAGGTGTAATACTAGGAAGCTCACTTCTTTTAAAAGGCATTATTGCATAATGTTCCTGCCCTGTAAGGCCTCTAAAAGCATAAGGACGTCTAGTGTGGCTTCCCTCTCAATCTGTCACTTTATTAAAACACAACAATTTCCAAGTGTTATTTGGCAGATCAGCTGGGTTCATTTCAAAGGCTAATATTTAACAGAGGGGAAAATAACTCATCCCAATCCTTTTAAAAATTGTTTTCTACGTATTTGCAGGCAAATTGCCTAGTGTTTTATATAGATCTCAAAGCTAGGATTCAAGAATAATTTTAGTAATGTCTTACACTGCTTGTCTACATAATCAAAATGATCAATTCTACAGCAGAAGGAAACTAATTCACGGCACAGTAATTTGTACTACAGACCACCATATTTAAAGTAGTTAAGTTTTTCTTCATTTCCTGTTACATTTCTGCCGATGGCTGGTGGCATATGAATTAACAATTTTCCTCACTGAAATGTGACATTAAAATATCTGCTTTATTCTATCCCGAACATTCCTCTCAGAGCTCCTGACTCTTCTACTATAATTCAAAATGATGTTAGCTTATACTTGCACCCAGTATCAGTATAAACCTATAATTAAATACTAGCACAGTGCTCATTTATATTTTTTAAAATGCTGCAATTTTAGCAGTTAATTAAACAGTAACAGTAAGATCTTAGCCTCTGGTGAATTTGGTGGGTTATTTCTGGGAGAAAAATGGTTGGAACCAAGGTGTTGGAATTACTCCCAAATTTGAGTTGCTGGCCCTGGCACTGGTTAGCCATTTGGGAAATTTAGGCTCAGTTTTTGTAAAGAAAATGGAGCCAATAAGATAATTTAGCCTACGTTTTTTGTTGGATTAAATAAGAAAATGCAGTGCTTGACACCAGTAAGTGTCCAATTAATATATGTTCACTATTATTTTCTCTGATCCTTTCTGTCTTCCTTTATACAATGGCAACAACAATACAAAGGCAATAATTCCAGTTATGTCTAAGTGTTGTGAGCAATAGATAAGAAAAACCACGTGTGTGAAACAGTACTGGGCACCAGTTGCTCCCGCAACAGTTTCCCCAAAGTTTTTGCCCTTAAAACTAGATCACTTGAGAGAGTCTCAAAGATGATTCATTCTTGGACTTGAGATTTATTTTTATTTTTATTTTTTGAATAAGGAGACTGTGCCATTGAGATTAATTCATCTCTTTTATTTTTTATTTTTTCTGATCTGAATGATGGCTTAACTCTGTGACTCTACCAGACAAAATACTGCATTGAAACAAGAGTCCACCAGGGACAGAAACCATTTTCAGAGCAGTTAAAAAACCAAGGTTAACTTTTCAAATTCAGAGAACTCAAAGAAAAAACCATAATCTTGCTTAAAATGCAACTTTGATTATTCCACTCCTTGTGACTTAGAGATGTGTGTTTTCTCTAAAATGCTGTATAATATCTCTTTTCAGGACAGAAATCAGTGGCAGAAGGATTTGAAGGAAATTGTGATGAACTAGTTTATTTTTTTTTAATTAGGAATGAAAACTTCTTGTTTAAGGTTATGTATTGCATATTCTCAAAATGTTCTAGTTCCTTACATGGCTGGTTTTATGGGATGTTAGTAATATAAAAGGTACTGGGAAATAAATTCCTGTATAGTTATAAATAAATAACTGTAGTTGCACTAGTTATAAATAAATAACTGTATTTGTACTATTAACCAGCCTTAGGACCTGAAATTTAACCAGGCTTAGGACCTGAAATTCTACTAGATCTTGTTCTGTTTGGATTATATTTCAGTTTAAAGAGCCACACATCTCTGTCAACTCAACACAACCCCATTTCTAGGAGCCTCCTTTTTTAGTTCTGTGAGACCAGGGCTTCTATGAGAGAAGTATGGTTCCGTTGTGGGATAGGGGAGACTAGGAAAGGGAGTACAGCTGAGGAGCTCTGCCGAGGAGGACGAGGGCACTGGTGGAATGCTCTGAAAAGGGCCTTGCTGAGGACCACCTTACCGTTTCCCTAATGTTGCTTAGACCTGTGGATCTCTGAACACAATTCAGTTTAATTTGCTAAAAAGGCATTTCGACAGGATACGATCTGGGGGGTAAGTGCCACTGTTGCATAGTGTTTAAGTATGCAGCTGTGATCTGGGTTAACAAAATTCTGGATTTCCATCAGGGTACTAGTTGTTTGAAAGTTATCCAAGTCACAAACTCTCTAACGGTCAGAGAAATATGAAGATTAAATTAAATTAATTAATACAGTCTCAGGTTCTCACTAAATGATAACAATTTTTAGCACAAAGCACATGTATATATGAATACAAGGGTAAACTTTCTTATGGTCCAATTTTTCTGATATTAAAATACTTTCTAATGATAGCATTTAATTACCAATTTACTTAGATTTAGAACAATTTGAAGTATGCTTGCTAAAATCTTATTTGACTAAAACAGTGACAATAAGCAAGAATAATGACATTTATTTTTATCAGAAATTGCATTATTTTCAAAGCCCTTTAGGCCACAGAACTTCCCAGCATCGAGCTACTGTTGTTTTTCTCAAATAAAGGAAGCTGCATTTTTTTCTCCTTCTACTCATGATTATTTCTTATTTCTTACTCTGGGGGATGTCTCTAATGGAGGCTGGTGAGGCAGCTACCCATTTGGGGGAGGCATGATATCACAGATGCTTGCCTTTTCCTTGGCTCCCATCTGTTGGAAATAGTAACTAAGTCCTCTGCCTAAGCTGGTAGGAGAGGAGCTGTAGAAAATCAAATTAGCAGGAGAGAAACTATTAGTCTTCATTTTCTTGTTTCCAACCTGCGAACACAGATTGTTAAATACGCCTATTCCCTAATCCTCATTAGGAAATCTTAAAGAATAGCAGGACATGAAAAAAGCATGGGGATTATGAGAAAATGCTACCACTGAAAAATAACACAAAGTGAGGATAGTTTTCTCTCATTCAGATTATCTGTACATTTTTAGAGTTAGCCTATTTGAAATTTTCCTTTAAATAATTTTATTCCTACTTATATGTGGTTGGATGATACACACACAATCCCAAATATATAATTTTATTTAGAATTTTCTTATTAGACTTGAAGACAAAATAATTTAAATGGAATAACTAGTACATGACATTTTGCACTCAGTGGTATCCCTAGGACTTGTTTGAATACATTGCCGTATTTGTCTAAAAGGGCAAAGCTTTCATTAAAAATAATCTAGTGGCAATGTTGCACAGCCCTAATGCTCTACTACATGAAAAGTTATATTTTCAGGCCCAGAGACACAGGATTACAGATCAGTGATAGGCAATGCATATTTGAAGTATACCAAAAGCACCAAATAAGGTAGTTGAGTATCCAGAAGGAACTGACATAAAATGCAGGTGTCTAATTACTAGAGTCATTGCCACAGAACCAGTCACTGATGACTAAATTATGCACCTGGTTTCTTGGGAAAATCTGCAGTTTTGGGAACATTTCACTACACTTCAGAGCATTTTAAGTCTTTAAATCATTTAGCTTTTAAAATCCCACCCATTTCTCCTGTTCTGGCATCCATTCTAAATACGTCTCTAGTTCCTGTCAGTTCATACTCTTCAATACTTGATTTCACTTTTATTATCCACTCTTCTCTGTGGTTTCTGAAGACCCTGGCATACTTGCTGTGCCTTGACTATGCCAGCACGTTGCTGCCTTAGGGAATTTGCATTTGCTCTACCCTCTGCCTGGAGCCATCTTCTCCCAGATGTCCACATAGCTTCCTCCTTCTTCCTAAGGAGACCTTCCCTAAACACTCTTTTTAACCTGAAGCCTCCCTTCCACTTTATTTCCATTTTCCATGCCATCCAACATATTATAAATTTTACTTGATTGTTCTCATCTTTATGCACTGGAATGTAAGTTCTATGAGGCCAAGCATTTCTGTCTACCTCGCTCACGACTTTGTGCTCAATGCTGAGAACAGTGTCTGGCATGTAGGTGTCCAAAAATACTTATTGACTGAAACACAATAGAATCTGCTGCAAACTGTAGCCCTAAGTAGGAATACCTAGTGTTTAATATCCTCTTTCAGTAGTATTCCTATCATCATGACATTTCTTTGATATTCCTATTCTAGAGGCAAAGGGAAGAAACTTTAAGGTACCTCATAACTGTTCAATAGCTAACTTCTAGGTCATGATAGTTGCAAACTGAAATGCCATTGGGATTTGGGCAGTTAAATAACTGTGTGAAACACCCAGTATAAGGCATTAAAGAGTGCCAGAGTCTGTGACAAATAGGAAAGTTTATATATTGCCCTACGTAAAACCATTGAGATTTGAAAGAGAAATTTAAAACATAGCCCTGTCTGAACAAAACCTGTCTACCTGTGGTTTCGAAGCCCTTTTTGGCTGCCAGTTGTGGCCAACAGGACCACAAGGACATTTTCTAAGTCATACTGTTTTTAAATTATCATACTGTTTTATTTTCTACCTCTTTTCAAATATATTCTCAGGCTTGGGTATGTGACTGACTCCACATCAGGACAGGAATACTCAATTGATCAAATCTAATTACATTTGCTTCCCAACTAAATTGTGTATCACCTTCCCCTCTTGTGAGAGGAATGGTTCCTCTTGGGTCCTCGGCATCTGATTATTGCAAACCTAATTGATTTGCGACATTTCATTAATAAAGTTAACTAAAACTAATTATACATATTGAGTAAAAGTTTCCTGTGAAATGAATTTTTCTATTTAGCTTAAGGGTTCTTAATTGTTAGACTGAATTGCTGAGGAAGATTGCAGAATTACTTTCTCTTGGGAGACATACATATATATATATATATTGCCCCCTCCAACCAACATGGATTGATGGATGGTGATACCATAGAAACCAAAAAAGAAAAAAATGATTAAATATGAAAGTTAAAGATACTGAAGCATTGTCCTAAGAAAATAAAACTGCAAAATAGGTCACGCAGATCTCTTTAAGATGTTAAATTAGGTCTGTTGTATTTGTCACATTATCTTAAGGGGTTTGAAATTCAAATTTTCAAATTTATCCACATTTATTGTTTTATTCATAGTGTAGATTTTTTCCTTCACTTAATTGGTGAATATTGTATTTCTCACTCTTTCAGAGAGTATGTTTTGTCTAATTCATCCATCTATTTAAATCTAAATTCTAGCAGAAGTCCAGGGGGAGCCTCCTACCACCTCAGTTGCCCCAAACTCAGCTGATACATTTTGAGCCAGTATTTTTCACAGGACCATTTCCAGCCCTCCTTCTTTGTTTAGTCATGTATAGATAAACATTCTGTAAGTGAAAGGAAGACTAGCATTAATTTCATTAATGGTTCAGTGTTGAATAAAATATGGCTGACCCATTACTGCTATACAATAACTTTGTATATCACATGAGATGCTCTTATGATAAATAATCTGAATTTGCATTGCTTTCACTTTCCCAAAGCAGACTGGATTTCTTGCTTTGCATTGTTAAGGAAGATACTTAGCTGTTTTATCTTCCCACTCTGTTCACTGACCAGGCTGGAGGGACCAGGAGGCAGCAAACTGCCCATCTTATTTTTCCTTTTTGATCTCGGAGTGTTACTGAGGAGCAAAGGTGCAAGCTCTAGATCAAAAGACAGCTCTTACCCCCTGGCTGGTTTCATCTACAGTGGCTCTGTTTTTTTCTGGTGTCTATACTGTGTGCAGAAGTATTTTGGCCTTGCCTAGAGGTGGGGAGGAAGAATGCTGCTTTGGATTGGATTTTGGACTTGCAATACCTTGTTCCTATTGTCCCAGTTCTCTGGGTGAGTTGAACATTTGTTTAGATTCAGGAAAGGCATTGAGGCCCAGTTTCAGATAAATAATTATTTTCCACCAGGTCTGCACTGTATTATTACATTTCTGAGATATACTAGATCTTTCTGGAATTTAAAAAATGACTCATACATTTAAATCTTCTTAAAAGTCTTAAAAGGAATGACTAATTGAAGGGAAAAGACAACAGCACTCTTGATTCCAGCTAAAAGCTTTTCCTGTCAGCAAAACAGGGCCTCTAAATTTAAAAGCTATTTCTTTGAGCTCTTTCAATTGTTAAAAATATTAATATTGGTTGGGTGCAGTGGTTCATGCCTGTAATCTTAGCATTTTGGGAGGCTGAGGCAGGAGGATCACTTGAGGCTGGGGGTTCATGAGCAACCTAGGCAATGTAGCAAGACCACATTGCTATTAAAAATTAAAAAATAATTAGCTGGGCATAGTGCATGTGCCTGTAGTCCTAGATACCTGGGAGGATGAGATAGGAGGATGGCTTGAGCCCAGGAGTTTAAGGCTGCAGTGAGCTATGATCATGCCACTACACTCTAGCCTAGAGGACAAAGTGAGACTTTGTCTCAAAAAAATCTGTCTGTCTGTCTGTCTATCTAAATCTAATTTAAATTATTATTTTCTATAGAGTTATGTGCTAAGCACATCTGGCTATATTATTTAAGCAAAGAAAGAATGTTACTGAGAATTGTGTGCATAGGTTATTTGGAGTAAACATGTTTCATTTTATTGGAAAAAAAACCCAGGCACAAATGGCTAGCATTTATCTTGCTTTTGTTTTCTGTTAGTAAGATTCTGAGATTAATATTTAAAAATTCCAAACTGGTTCTAAACTTATTTTACTTATGCTTTCATTGAAAAATGATACTATTAAATGTGTAAAGGAAATATCAGCTGGATATTTATATCCCTTTTTCACAGCTAGTTATATAGCTATTTCAAACCCTTGATGCTTTGATGACTCAAAGACAAATTTGTTTTTAATTTTTTGCCTTATGTAACACATGATCATTAGTCCAGGAACTAAATGTAATTGAACTGCTAGGTATAAGTGACTAGAAAGTAACTGAGACTCACATTTTATTAATGTTATCATATTAGTGACAACTAGTGATTAAGAACTTTAAGAATACAGCAGGATCATTATATTGATGAAAAATGAAAAATTACTGTTATCCGTGACTGTGTTAGTCTATTCTTGTGTTGCTATAAAGGAATACCTGAAACTGGGTAATTTATAAAGAAAAGAGCTTTAACTGACTCCTGGTTCTACAGGCTTACAAGGAAGCATGGTGTTAGCTTTTGCTTCTGGTGAGGCCACAGGATGCTTACAATCATGGTAGAAGGTGATAGGGAACCAGCATGTCACATGGTGAGAGCAGGAGTAAGAGAGAGGGGGGAGGTGTCACAGTTTCAGAGCAAGAACTCATTCATTAACATGGGGAGGGCACCAGGCCATTGATGAGAGATCCGCCTGCAGGATCCAAACACCTCCCACCAGGCCCCACCTCCAACACAGGGGATCACATTTCAACATGAGATTTGGAGGGGCAAATATCCAAACCTTATCAGTGACACACAATTTAAATAAAAATAAAGGCTTCTAAGATGTACATTTTTATTAAAAAATAAAATAAGAAGTATTCTAGCCCTTATTTTGTTTGGCTTTCCAACTGCTTAAAAAATCAATTAATTATGTCTATGCAATGGTGAAATGTTTATCATTATTGGAAAACTAAAGAAAATCTTACAGAATTTTACAGAAGGTAATGAGTAAGGAAGAAAATATTGGCCTTTAAAAATGATCCTGCATCTTTTTTACTTTGGCTTACTTGGAGCTGTCAGCAATGTTGGTAACCAAGCCAACAGCCATATATTTTAGTTCTTAATATAACTGTGGGTACTTCTTTTCACAATTTTAAGAAATCACGAACTGCAACTTTAGAAAAGCACATGAAACATTTAATCCTATATATTTTAATATGCAAACAAACAGGAAAAACAAAAAGTGGTCTGTGAGAGCTGTATATTAGATAATCTAACACTGAGGAAATCAGAATTTCAAAAGTATTAAAAACTTCCCAAATAAGTTTAAAAGAGCAGAAAACTTTCTTACCAAGTGGCCATGAAAGTCTGCTGCATTATTAATAAATGTGTTTACAGCAGTACCGTCCAGCAGTACTTCCTATGATAGAAATGTTCTAAATCTGTGCTGTCCACTAACCACATGTGTCTACTGAGTGCTTGAGATGGGGGTAATGCAACAGAGGGGCTGAATTTTTAGTTTAATTTTAATAAATTTGTATTTAAATGTAAATAGCCACATATAGTAAATGGCTACCATAATGGATGATGCAGGTCTATAAATTTTAAGCCATTGAATATGGTTCTTTATTCATTTAAATGTGCTAATCAGGTTTTTCCTATTTGTCATGAGTAGATTTCAGCATAGTCATGAGTAGATTTCAGCATAAACTTTTTGGTCCTGTAAAACAAGCTCTGAAGTGCTGTTTACACATCACTGGTTTAAATCAATAAGAGATCAGAGTTCTGTAGTTTTAAGTTGGTAAAAGTTTTCAAGGGAGATTGCAAAGTTCAGAAGGTCCTTTTGCGAACACTTTTTGTATTTCAGTATACTGCCCACAGATTGAGATAGGGCCTTGGAGATTATTTTACAGGAAAACCAGGGCAAAGTTGCTAATTAATATTAGAACTGGTATAACATCAGTTCTTTGACAAACAAAAAATAGCTTCTTAGAATTAAGTATGTTTTGCTTATTCATCTGAAACTTAAAAGTTTGAAAAAGTTTAAAATTTCACAGAATGTTTTCTTCCATGTTTTGTTATTCCTAAACAAAACATCATAGTTATTTTGGAAGCTTTGCTACAAATGTGTGAATGTTAGAAACCAAAGACTTCCCAAATACAGTAGAAGGAAGGCTGATTCCAAGAATCATTTCCAGCAGGAACCCCCTTGGGTAAGTGTCCTGCTTTTCCTTCTAGTGGGCTGATGGGGTATCATGGACAAAACTCCTTCTGTTCAATACTTTTAAGATGTAAAATAAAGTACACTGTCTTTGTGTCATCCTAGGATATGCATCTTAATACACTCTTTCCAGAGCTGGATTTTTGCGGAAAATCTGCACAGTCCAGATTCCCAAGCTTCGCTATACCTGAGAAAAACACAATCAGAAAAAAAACCTCCCAAAACAAAACATCCCTAAAGATATCCATTGACAGAACTCTGTAAAGCGTTACTATTTTTATCTCCAAGATTAAAGGCATTCTAAATAGTTTTCTAACACTACCACCGTGGAGTATCTTCCAGAAAATGATTCCTACTTGCCAATCTATTACAGCAAAGAAGAAGCATCCCTCTAATATTTATCTACCCACCCAGCACCTATGTATCTATCCCCTACTTTGATAAAATGGTAGCACAACATATTCAGAATAGGACAAGCTACTCTTCATTTTCCCGGGAGGGGACTAGGAGAAGCCGAGGGCTTGTTCTTTGAACTGAGTTTTTGTAAGGAGGGGCAGGGGGAAATCTTATTAGTTAGGTAAATCCCGGACTCTTGTTATGAAAAATATCACATAGGCCCACGTAAGAAGAGTTAGATAGACAAAGCAGTCCTGGCTAACCCTGCTGAGCTCCACAACAGGTTGTGAGAGTTTAATGCCCTGCCATGTGACTTATGCCTGTAAAGAGGCTAAGAGGGCACTTTCATCTCCAATTTCACATTGTCTTTTTTCCTATATCTCATCATTGGAGGAAGGTGGAAGTTTGTGAGAATGAAACTCCAAGACATTTGGGTTTTCTGAAGGTGAGAAGGTGAATTGTTCAGGTTTATGGTCTTACGACTTCTGAAAGTGAGCACTGGGGTATCAAAGAACCCAAATCGCCCAGGAAGTAGCTGACAAGAGAGTACAGTCATTTCCCTCCTGGTCCTCTTAAGCCTTACACAGGAAGAACACTGCTCAAAGCAATCACCTGTGGCCATGTGGAGTCCTTGCCAAAGGACTTTCTCACATGATTCATTATCAGTACATGAATGGAAATAGCTTAGTAATTCTGATGTTATTTATGTTTAAAACCATATAAATACATATGCTCTTAATCTGTATATTGGAGGGGATGTGGTAACACTGGGATTTCATTATTTTCTGCTTCCTCTACTTCTTTCACAAGATAATGGTGTGTGTGGGTTTTTGTGGTCTCCCCACCGCTGACACATTAGAGAAAACTGCTGACAGACCCACTGCTGTAGATGTAAGGCATTTACCTGGTGCCGACCTTCTGGGATGGCATCAGTGAGTTATTCAGATAAAAACCCAGCCATTTTAGATCAATTTGTCAAATATCAAACCTAAAAAGAAAAAAATGATTAACGCATTTCACTGAATATAGTCAGGTTTTTATTTTTTAATTTACAGAGTAAGCTTCAATACTGCATCCTAAGAATATTTTTGAAGGGAATGAAACCGTCTGGTTCACATCAAGAACTTATTTTTCCTTATATAGAGCTAGACTGCATTAAGTGGTGGGCATAGGATCTCATCATCTTCCTGCCTGTGGTCAACGTCTTCCCCAATGCCCTTGTAGATATACATTAGGCAAAGAGAAAAAGAATGTTTTAGGGTAAAATAGTGCAGTCTCATTCCTAGCCATTTCTTTCTATAGACATGGCTACTAAATGTAAGAATATGAAAATAGATTGGATTTTTACTTGTGAATCTACAGCTAAACTTGGTTAAATGATTCTATTACTTAGTATAAAGCTTATGCAAATTTTATTTTACCATAATTTAAAAAATACCTTTTTAAAAGATTACCTTTTCTGTTTTTCTTTTTCACAGAAGTAATGCTAACGTGTCATATAAATGTCAAGTTACAGAAGGATGTAAAATAAAAGTAAACATCCTTACCCTCTATTACTTCTCTCTGCATCTACTTCCCAGAGGTACTACTAATAGTTACCTATGTCTCCTTCTAGGACTTGCATACACATGCATATAAATATGTATATTCATAAAAATGCATACACATGCATATAAATATGTATATCTATAGTTTTTTCTTTTTGTACATCATAGTATTTTCTTCTTTGTTTCATTTATTTTACTTATGATGGCTAGCAGATTTCCTACATCAGCATATATAAATCTACCTCATTCATTTTGATGGCTGTACAATATTTCATTCATTGTACTGACACATAGTTTATTTAACCAGTCTGCTATTAATGAGCCTCAATCTCTTTTTTTCAGTTTTCCTTTTGGCTGCTACAAAAATGTCTCAATAATAATATTTACATACATGCACTTTTGTACTTATACGAATGTATCAGTATAATTCTAACAGATTGTTGAACCAAATTGTTTGTATATGCTAAGTTTTTGATAGATATTCACAAAATGTCCTCTGTTAAGGTTATACCAATTTATAATACCAAGAATCTGGGTTTTATCGAATCACTTTTTCTTTATCTGATAAGTAAAAGGTATATCTTTGTTTTGACTTTCATTTCGTTAATTATGAATGAGGATGAACTTCTTTTCATTTTCTTATTGTTTCCATAGTAATTCTTCTACTAGTTTGCTCAGCCATGGCTTTTGCTCATGTTTCAATTAGGTTGTTTATTGTTTCTCACATTAAAGAGCTCATGTTATGTTAAGGAAACTGGAATTTTACATGTAATGGCTGGCAAATAGCTTTCCCAAGTTTCTTGTTTAGATGATAACTTTGTTTATGGTACTTTTTACTGTATAAGCATTTATTTTTATGTAGTCAAATTCATCAATATTTTTCATTATATATAGGAGGATTTTTTAAATAAGAATTTTTATTTGAAGTTGAAGAGTTATTCAAGAAGATTGTATATAGGTTAATTTTTAAACCAACTTTAGCATACCAACTTTAGCATTTAGGCATACCAACTTTAGCATTGTTATATAGAATAATGTTAGCACTGGAAGGACCTATTAACAAAAGAAAGTTCCCATAAAATGATTTCTTCTATAAAATATCATGACAGTGTGAATTCTGTGGACTCTTTGTGAGACACTAGTGTACCATAGAACAAAAAAATGACAGAAAGGGTCAGATTTATAGTACCATTCTCCAGAGAGTTAATAGTAGTTGTCTAGTACCTAACATCTAGAGTGAATTATAAATAAGGTAATAGAAATTCCAAGACAAATAGAAAGTAAAAAATATAAAATCAATAGAGATCCATTACAGAAAATTTTGTAGGTACATACAAAAGAAAGAAAGAAAGAAAAAAATCATCCTCAAAAGCGCTTAAAATTTGTTGTATATTCTTCCTAATTTTTCTTATTGGCTCCACAGATATGCATGCATTTAAAAAATATGTGAGTGATTTTACTAACAAATCAATCCTAACATAATTAAATTAATTTCATTAAGATGCCAATAACCCAAGACCTTAATGGCACCTTGACAAGCATCTACCAGGTATACACATACATGGGATCACACTTATGATTCATGTGTTATACACTGATTTTTTCACTTACTATTATCTTTCCTTGCCACTGAATATTTTAAAATATATAAATTATATATTACATTTTATATTCATATAAAATATATAACAACTGTAATGTTCTATCATATGGCTTAAGTTAATGGAAATTAAAAGGAATAGGAATAATTGTGTGTTCTCTCAAAAATCCATTCTGGTAACTCAGTAGATAATAGACCAGAACATACTCAAGAAATCATTACCCAAGAATCACATCAAATTCTTTTTCATTCATGATAAAGTGGCAGCAATTAGCTGTGTAACTGGGGGCTGGGAGACATCATAATACAATGTGTTTTATATGAAGTGACGTCATTTGAATGGGAAAGAGAGATTATTAAAGCTGAGTTAATGGAAAATTCTCATTCTAAGGTCAGGAGCATTTGAATTGATGGCAAGAAGAATTTGAGTCAAAAAGTAAAGTATATGTGCTGATAAAATTGTAAGTGTGAAGGAAAGTATATGTGCTGATAAAGTTAAGTATATGAAATTTACTAGAAAACAATGCTATGCTAAGAGAATTTTTCCAACTGTTAAAAAGAAAAAAATGCTATGCTATGAGATTTTTTCCAACTGTTAAAAAGAAAACCTTGTGCAGATTGCATTCAGCCACAGTCACAAATATTGGGGCTTAGTGAAACCAGAGGATCTTAAGGGCTACAGAGGGTGATCACTGGTACTTTATTTTTTATTAGTACTAAGAAACTGTGCCTGCTATGTGTAAGATATATTTTGGGTATTTCTCCTTCTCTGAAACTTCCACTACTTGTCATGATGGCAGCCCTGGATTGATTTTTCCCTAACCCGTAACTTACAAATTAGATGTTGTAATGTCAGTGCTACCTGAATATCTACAGTTCTAGATTCAAGAAGCTGGTGAAGTTTTATCTCCTATAAATTTTCTCAATACCATTGAAAAAGTGGCTGCTCAGTCCTGTTGGCACAGGTTTCCCCTCAAACGTGATCCCGGGGAACCCATACACACCTGTCTTTTGACCAACATCAACAAGACCCTGTCATAACGGAGATATTTGGACAGATCCAACTGATGGCTGTCAGAGAATCTACCTGCACTGGGTGAAATAGTTCAGGGACTGAATCATTTGGGGAGTCACTGGCTTAAAATACATCACCACTTGCTTGAGCATTGACTGGTTGGTAACTATATTTTACTACATTTTTGTAAACCATGCCTGTAGTAAATAAGCATTTACATTAAAAGCTGAAAAAGTAATATGCAATTTGAGTTGGAATGCTGAACAGTCTATGTGTATGTAGAAAACAGAAAATAACTTGTTCAATCCAAGAGAGAATTTACTTTATAGCATGAGAGCACCAAAAAGTAAACAGAAAATTTTGGAATTTTGTGGGAAAAAATAGAGATATCAAAAGTTGTTGTTATTATTATTATTATTCGAGGCAGGCTCTTTCTCTGTTGCCCAGGCTGGAGTGCGATGGTGCGATCATGGCTCACTGCAGCCTTCACCTTCCAGACTCAAGCAATCCTCCCAACTCAGCCTCCTGTGTAGTTGGGACTACAGGTCCCAACTACTACATGGTGTATGCCACCATGCTCTGGTAATTTTTTTATTTTTTGTAGAGATGGGGGTCTCAGTTTGTTGCCTCAGCTGGTCTCAAACTTCTGGCCTCAAGTGATCCTCCCTCCTTGGCCTCCCAAAGTGCTGGGATTACAGGTGTGAGCCACCACACATGGGATCAAAAGTTAATTTTTAAAAGTATGTCATCTACTATTTTTTAAAAAAGCTTTATTGAAGTATAATTGATATACAAAAAGCATGCATATAAAAATATATTTTAGTGGATTTGGACAGGCTGTCATAGTTTTGGTATTTTTTCAAACAGTTAAAGAAGGAATTTCTAGAATTTCCCATTATTGCACTTAAAGGTAAGGTGACAGGAAAACATTAGACCAAAATGGAATAGATCTTGTTTGCTTTCAAAAAAAAATCTATGAGGGAAACAGATTTTGATCTCAAATTAAAACTTTAAATAAATTTTCAAATAATTAGTTGGCCTTAAAAAGTAGGTAGCCCAGTATAGAGCAGACACTGTAGGTAACAGCTAAGAGAACAGGCAATGAAATTAGAATTCTTATGTTTACATCTCGACTGTATCAGTTACAGCTTTTGGGTAAACTACTTATCTCATTATTACTTGGTATCCCAATCTATAAAATAAGGATAAAACAGTAACTATCTCACACGGTTGTTGTGAGGATTAAATAAAAAAAAATTTAAAGAAAGACTGAACATTGCGTTTGGCACGTTTATGTACTCAATAAATATTAGCTTTATTAAAAATGTTAGTTAAAAGCCAAGAAAACACCTCTTCATAATTATTCTAAACAAGCCACAGGTAAGGTACACTGTGTTTCTTTTCCCTTAATGTGCATTTGAATCACCTGAGGATCTTGCTAAAATACAGATTCTTATGCAATCAATGGGTCTGGACAGGGTCTGAGATTCTGCAGGTCCACCAAACTCTCAGGTGATACTCATGATGCTAATACGGGAAATGGGATCCGTGAGATAATTTTAGATGGTTTCCTCCTAATTTGTAATACAATGTGTCTCAACAGGGGCAATGAGGACGGGGCAGAAAAGAAGGTGTGGATGAAATGTACAGATTTCATATGCCCCCTGGGTGATTCCAGTATTCTTGTCTTACCTGCCTCTGTTGTCTTAAGAACCACCGATTTGATATTCCAACCTTTTATTCTTTTTAATTTTTTCTTTCCTTACTCTTTTCTCCACTTTACCCTTGTCATTGCTGCTGTAGACTGAAAAACTGTATTCATGCTTAGCTCTTCAATTAGCAAGACAAAAGCATCAAGTTTGTCATTGTGTGTAAATAGGACAGTGTATCTAAATGAGATTAGAAAAATTATTTCTTAACAATTCTTTTTTAAAATATAAGGGTCTGAAAATGTATTTAACATTTTCTGTAGTTTTAGCCAAAAACAAACAAATAAGCAACAAACAGGCAAGCAAGTGACTCCGCGGAATATTTAGTAAAAGAAAACAAGGATGCGTTAGGTGCCGTCCATACTATCAAAGGAGTTATAATCTCACGAGGAGGGGAAAGGAGCAGTGGTTATTACAGAAGTGGCCAGAACCAAACAGTGTGACCACTTTAGACATTCCATCTGGTCTGAAAGGCAGGACAGAAGGAGGGGCCATTTTTAAATGGCTTCCCACCCTACTAGCATTAGACTATTAGAGACCCATGCCAAAATATATGCTTAGCTTGACTACTATCTCTCTACGGCAAAGACCATTTTTATACTTTGGCGTGTGTCCTCAGGGCCTAATATCACTCAGATCCACAGTATTTCCTCTGTAAGTATCTGCAACTGTTGTTGATATATTTTATAGACATAATTCTTCATTTTCCCAAGTGGATAAGAGGAACTTTGACTCATATAGAATGAGAAAATATCTAAATAAACTTGGCAAATTAGCAAAAACAAATTCTCTTTAAAAGTACATAATCAGGCCAGGTGCTGTGGCTCATGTCTGTAATCCCAGCACTTTGGGAGGCCGAGGCAGGGAGATCACTTGAGGTCAGAAGTTTGAGACCAGCCTGGCCAACATGGCGAACCTCTTCTCTACTAAAAATACAAAAATTAGCTGGGCGTGGCAGCATGCACCTGTAATCCCAGCTACTAGGGAGCCTGAGGCAGGAAAATCATTTGAACCTGGGAGGCAGAGGTTGCGGTGAGCTGAGATCATGCCACTGCACGCCAGCCTGGGCAACAGAGCAAGACTCTGTCTCAGAAAAAAAAAAAAAAAAAAGATACACAATCGTATGTGTATTTCTCAATATTCTTATTTTGTAGTTAAGCATACAGAGTACTTAAATCCATTGATCTAAATAAAATTTCTACATTATTTGGTGAAGATGAAGGCATCTATGTGTGTATAAGTGGACAAGAAATCACACAGAAGTCGACTTAAATTGAAAGATTATTAATTCTATGATTTTAAGTTTTAAGAAAATCTAGAATTGGGACTTGAAATAGGAAGGCACATTGTAATAATAGGAAACAAGGCACACTCATTTTTTACCCATTTTCCAAACTTTTAAATGTTAAAAAAAATTACATGTGAGATTAACAACACAATAAAAATATTCTTGGTAATAGGAAGGAGACTGATAATCACTGAGCGATTCTAGACATTTGTTTCTACTTAAGACAGAGAATGCACCTATTGAAGAAACAAACATAAACAAAACAAAAACAAATTCAAACCCTTCTAAATTAACTATAAGAATAATGTAATCATATAGCATTTATACTACATAATGAATTTTTTGTTACCTAAATATTTTGGAAGACAATTTTGATTTTCATATGCAAGAAATTTTTTCCTCATGTGAGCATCTGCTTTGATAAGGAAGAAGAAAAATCAGATAGCAAATATTTTAATGTTAATACAACCACAGCTAGCAGCAATAGTCACTAGTCCTTTTATGACTGTTCTAAACATATACTCTGTTTTCTATTTCCAGTTGTCTAACTTGTCACTAACGTAATAACTAGGGAAACATCTGGCAATTTATAGTTCTTTAAATTGTAAGATTTTTTTTCTGTGATTGAAACATTGTATTTTAGAGCTTTAATAGGATAACGGTAGTCACTTGCCAATTTAGTTGAATATTACCTTAAGTCCCTGTAGATATTCCTTGATTTAAGATGGCTTTATATATTAAGCTATTAAAAAGTTGATTTTTAGAAGCTAAAGTTCATATTATGAATAAAACAAAATGTAAAGTGATAGCTAAATTTAGGATACAGATCGATCAAATTTACTGTTGCTTATCAGAGATTGAGTATACTGCTTTAACAAGCACCTACAGTGAAAAGAAACACAAACCACATAATCCAATGATCTTAGGCAATTTTGAAAAAGAATCATTAGGACAATTTTGAAGAAAAATAATAGCATTTCCCAATCATTACGTGTTGGAAAGCTGATTTGTCAGTTTGCTAGATAACATGGGAGAAAAGTGTTCCTAAGCTAGGCTTGGACACTTGGTCACATTTTGTTGCTCTGGCTCCATATTTGTTTATTGACACAGCATATCTTCAAAACAACGTTTTAATCTTTACAACACTTGGACTTACTTCAAACTTCTAAACACAATTCTTAATTTGGTAGCCTACTTGGGAGACTCTTCGGCATTCTCCAATCATGACTGAGCAGAAAAAGGGCTAGGTAAACTAATCAGCATGCGGCTAGAGGGCAGGAGCTCGCATTAAGCAGCCAAAACACGAAAATGTGAGGGGTCACTATTTTTGTCCCTGTAACAAATTTGAAAGCAAAATACAGCAACTCTCAGTTATCTGCTTGAAAGGACACTGTGGCAGCACAGATAAAATGACAGCAGACATGCATCATGCATTTAAACTATGAGTTTTAAATTCCTTCTCAGCTAAGTATTTTACCTAGGCTTTGTTAAGTAGCAGATTAAACTTTTCTTTCTTATTTTGCCTCTAGCATAGGGGAAAATTAGTCATTAGTATTAAGTCATAATCAAAATAACAATAGCAGTTGTAACTAGCAGCAGGAACAAAAAACCAAAACAAAATTATATACACAAATACTCACACAACTCTGACCCCAAACTAGAAAGAAGAAAAAGAAAAGTGAGAAACCTGAACAACTCACAAATCTGCCCTTTTCTGAATACTGACCCAGGATAAGAGAGAGAAAGATTGAAGCTTAGAATGCTGTAGGACAGCAGCATTGCCGCAGCACCTGTGACTGAAAGACATTTTGCAAATCGCAAGGAAGACAAGTGTTCCACTGGCATCAGTGGAACCGGTGGAAGAAAACCAGTTTTCTCCTGAGTTGGATGATGGAACAGTTGATTCAGTTTAAGGTCAAAGAAGAGCAGAACCAGAAATCAAGGCCTCAGGATGGGAACAAAGAACAACGAAGTCAGGGAAAAAAAAAGGTGGCGGGGAGGGAGAGTGGGTAACAGACTTGAAACTAAGAATCACAAAACTTAAGCAAATGTTGAGACCTAGCAATTATGATTGGCAGTTTCTATAACCTAGCCTTAAGCTTAGACTTTTATTTTAAAGCAATAACCAAAAAGCAAAATAAATTAAGGAATTATATCACTGGAGGGGACCTTATGGGCAAAGACTTGAGGTTCAGAGTTGTGAAATAATGCTCTTACTATCACACAGCAAGTTAAGTGGGAGTCTCCATTTCCCTGCTTCCCATGCTTTCCTGGCCCTGCACTGTCAGGAAGGGTGGTGGAGAGGAAGGAGAAGGTACCAGGGCACCCAGGAATACATCACAGCCTGAGGACAGGTTATGCAGGTGGGGACTTTATAGCTAGGGAAACACCAGGGAAGACAAGGGAAGTATGGCAGTTTCTTCCTTAGAGAAGACTTATAAGGGGGTTAAAGCATAAGCTATGTGAAATAAACACCTGGAGATCCAAAACCCTCAGGTGGTAACTAATAAGAGAATCATGTTGGGATGCAGCATCTTCAGCGGGAAGCACAAGTTGCTCAACAAAGTAATAAAATAAATCAATAGGGTGCCAAATTTCTTGCCTCTTACTATTACTTTCTCTTCTCAGAATGACACAGGAAATAAAAGTAGCCAAGTCCCAAATTTGATCCCATGGGAAAGTGAGTACCCAAACTTTCATTAAGAGAGGGCTCCTGAGTGGGGGGAGTAGGTTTTTAATACTTAGCGAGGCTATCAGCAAAGAGAAGAGGCCCAGGTGGGCTCAATAGCCAGGTCACAAATGGTTGCCCAAAAAAAAAAAAAAAAAAAAGGTGCAGGAGGAGACGCTTTGGGGAAGAATTGTTGAGGTCTTCTGGAGACTATAGCAGGCTGGCACTATGGAGATGTTTACCTGGACATTTAGAAGAATTGCAGAATGGAGTTGGCGGTCGGGCAGTGGCCTGCCAGAGGCTCTGTTTAGTCCTGGAAGCAGGAGACCTTTTGCTAAAATTCTGTCTCAGTTACACATATGCATTGGCTAAGGCTGTAGGGATTGGGGTGTGGAGACATCTTGCTTCTCCTTTCTCAGTTTGATCATTCAAAGGACATCTGGGAACCCTGAGGGTGGGAGAGTTTGGCCCAGGTTGGAGCGATGTCCCGTGTCTAGGACCCACCGCTGTGGTTTGCAGGGAGAGAGCTAAGGGGACATGAGCAGTGCAGGGACATTTTCTGGGAAGCAGAGGGCGTGGATGGGGACATTCTTAACTTCACCTCAAAAGTAGCACAACTTTTAAACGAACGCCTTGCAGAGTCATATGGGCTTCCCGCTCAGATGATGGCTAAAATACAAGAGTTAACTAAAAGCCTCAGGAAGAAAGTTTACTGAGTTGCATCTTATTTCTGTAGATTTCTTCCTTGCACTCGGAAGAGTTTGGTTAAAATGGATTGAGAATTTCGAGGCACGTGGGAAATAAACCTACCTTGTTCCCTCCCGTTCCAGAAGCCCCTCACCTGATTTGGGAAAGTGTGGCCAGCTCCAGGGGCAGGCGCTGACCAGAACTATGGTCGCTCTTTCCTTGGTCCCCTAGAGCTTCCCAGTGTAGAGCCAGCAGTTAGGATACCGTGACATGAAACTTAGCACCCCACCCTTGAAGTCCCCCAAGCATGCCTGGCGGTCCGCACGGACTCACCCGCGCCCCGGGCGCTGCGTCACGTCCCGCCGAGGGCCGGCTGCGCTGGTGCGTGTCTCCCGCCCGCCGCCTCAGCGTCGCGGCTGTGCGCCCTCACTCGCTGGGTCCGCTCCAGCCGCTCCCCATCGATCACCGCCGCGGCCGGGCAGAGCTGCTAGCTGCGCGCCGGTCCGGACGTCCTGTCACTCGCTGCTGCCTGGGGTCCTGGCTGTCAGGCGCTGGAATCATCGGCGAGGAGGCAGCTCCGAATTTATAGTGAGGGGCGTTGCTGCTTCTTGGGTTCCGGGGACGAGGCTCTGTTTTGCATTCCCTCCTCCTCCGCCCCGCCCCGGGAGACCCTCCCGGCCCAACCTCCTCCCTCTCAGGATACTGACGGCAGCAAGGATGATGCCACAGTCGTCCCGTGTCAACTATCAGATCAGCGTTCACCTGGCCCCGAACCCCGCCTAGCGAGGGGTCGTGAGAGAGAGCGAGCTGGAGGTACAGGAGTATCATTTCCTGCGGAGATCCGTGTTCTTCAACATTTTTTTTTTCTGAACTTGGAAAACTTTTAAGGACGAATTAGAGAACTTCTTTCTCTTTCCTATGAGTAACTCGACCTTTGGTAATAGAGTTGTGGATCATAGATTACATGGATTAATTCCAGGGTTATGAAATTCAAGGGTGGACACTCATTTGTTCCTATTGGACATGCTACCCAAGTTGCATTTAAAAAAATGTATTTTAAAAACCCAATAAATATTTAAAGAAGAAATAATATCAATTCTTCACAAGCTCTTCCAAAAAATAGAAGAGTAAGGATGATCTCCCAACTCATGCTATGAGGCCAGTATCACCCTGATAACAAAACCAGATAAAGACATCATGAGACTACGGATCAATATTTCTTAAGAGTATAGATAAAAATTCTCAACAAAATGCAGGCAAATTGAATCCAATAACATATGAAAGGGACTGTACACCATTGTCAAGTGAGGTTGATGCCAGAAAGCAAGACTAGATTAGTTTACCAAAAATCAATTAATGTTTGATAGGTGAGTAGGGTGGCTATAGTTTACAATAGATCTGAAATCTATTGTATATTTCAGAGTAGCTAGGAGAAAATAATTTGAATGTTTCTAGCATAAAGAAAAGACAAATATTTAAGGTGATGGATATCCCAATTGCACTGATTTGATCTTTACAAATTATATGAATGCATTAAATTAATGCATGTTCCTAAAAAGTGTACATCTATTGTGTATCAATAAAAATAAAATTAAAGAACTAAAAAATGGACAAAGCCTACATGATTCTCTAAAAAAGTTTTTAAAAACTATTGGACAAAATTCAACACTTTTTCATGCTAACACTCAACAAACTAGGAATAGAAACTTCCCCAAACTATAAAGTTTATTTATGAAAAACTTAACTAATATCACACATAATAACGGAAGACAACGTTTTTATGTCTAAGATCAGGAACAAGACAAAATGTCTAGTCTTCCCATTTCTATTTAACTTTGTACTAAAGGTTCTAGTGAGGGCAATTGGACAAGAAAAAAAGATAAATGGCATCCAGATTAGAAAGAAAGTAAAACAATTTCTATTTGTAGATGACATGATCTTGTATTAAAAAGCCCTAAGGAATCAATTAATTAACTATTAGAACTAAGAAACGAGTTGAGCAAGTTTTTAGAATACAAGATCAATATACAAAAATCAGTTGTATTTCTATACACTAGCAATAAACAATCAACAAATGGAATTAAGAAAACAATTCCACTGTTTGCTTCTCACCACTTGCTGTGTGGGTCTGTGTCCTCTCCCTGCCTCACAGGCTGCCATGCCTCAAAAAGTTAAGGAAACCAAGGACTTTCTGCTTACAGTCAGGTGAAAGGATGTCACATCTGTCAAGGTCAAGAGAAATAAGGATAATGTGAAGTTTAAAGTTTGATGCAGCAGATACCTTCATACATTAGTCATCATAGACAAAGAGAAGGCAGAGAAACTGAAGCAGTTCTGGCACCCTGGTTTGTTAGAGAAGGAGATGAAATCAGACACACTAATTTGAACTGTGTTAAAAATTTAAAAATTCAAAGATAAAAACAATTTTACTTACTATAGATCAAAAGAGTAAAAATACTAAGAAATGGCCGGGCGCAGTGGCTCACTCCTGTAATCTCAGCACTTTGGGAGGCCGAGGTGGGCGAATCACGAGGTCAGGGATTCGAGAAACCCCGTCTCTACTAAAAATACAAAAAAATTAGCCAGGCGTGGTGGTGCATGCCTGTAGTCCCAGCTACTCAGGAGGAGGAGGCTGAGAAGGAAGAATCGCTTGAACCCAGGAGGCGGAGGTTGCAGTGAGCTGAGATTGTGCCACTGCACTCCAACCTGGGTGACAGAGTGAGACTCCATCTCAAAAAAAAAAAAAAAAAAAAAAAAAAACCCTAAGAAATAAATTTAACAAAAGGGTCTAAAACTTGTACTCTGAAAATAAAAATTGTTGAAATAAAGTAGACCTAAATAAATGGAATGACATTCCATGTTCTTGGATTGGAAGATTTAATATCGTTACAGTGGCATTAATCTTCAAATGATCTACAGGTTAAACAAGATCTCTATCAAAACCCAGCAAGCTTTTATTGCAGAAATGAATGGAGTTATCCTAAAAACATGTGGCAGTGCAAGGGACCCAGAATAGTCAAGACAATTCTGAAAAAGAACAAACTTACCAATTTCAAAATTTACTACAAAATTACAATAAACAAGACAGTGTGGTACTGGCATAGGAATAGATAGAAAGATCAATGGAACAGAATTGTGTCCACAAACTAAACCCTTACATTTATGAGCCACTAGATTTTGAAAAGGGTTGAAAAAAATGCAGAATGAGTAATCTTTTTAACAAATGGTACTGGAATAATTGGATATCTGCATGTAGAAGAATGAAGTTGGACGCCTTATAATACCACATGTAAAAATTAAGTCAAAATGGATCATAGACCCAAGCTTAAGAGAAAAATTATAAAACTCTAAATAGAAAACGTAGGAGTAAACCTTTGTGACCTTGGATTATGCAAATCCATCTTAGATACAACTCCAAAAGCATAAGAAATACAAGAAAAAGTAGGTAAACTAATTTGATTTCATCAATATTAACAGCATCTGTACTTCGAAGGGTATCAAGAAAGTGAAAAGAAAAAGCCAAGAATGTGCAAAGATATTTGCAAATTATATATCTGATAAGGACTTGTGTTCAGAACATATAAAAATAATAAAACACATACAAAGATAATAAAAACACCATTAAAAATGGGCAAAAGATCTTAATATACATTTCTCTAAAGAAGGTAGACAACACATAAAAAAACTCAACATTATTAGCCAGCAGGAAAATGCAACTCAAAGGAACAACTGGATATGATTTTATGCCTACTAGGATGGCTATAATAAAAAAGTCAGATAGTAACAAGTGTTGTCCAGAATGTGGAGAAATTGGATCCCTCATACATTGTTGGTGGGAATATAAAATAGTGCAGACATTTTGGAAAACAGTGGCAATTCGTCAAAATGTTAAGCATAGAGTTACCATATGGCTCAGCAATTCCATTCCTAGGTATATACTCATGAGAAATGAAAACATACGTCCACACGAAAATGTAGACATGAAAATTCATAGCAGCATTATTCATAATAGCCCCAAAGCAGAAATAAGTCAAATGTCTATCAACTGATAATAGATAAAATGTGATATCTCCATACCATAGGATATTGTTTGGCAATAAAAGGGAATAAAGTACATGTTACACATGGAAGTGCGTTGAAAACCTTGTGCTAAGTGAAAGAAGCCAGTCACAAAAGAAGACATATTATATGATTTCATTGATATGAAATATTCAGGAGTGACATAACTGTAGAGAATTTTGGTTGCCTAGGCTGAGAGTGGAGGGGTGGGAGGGAATGGTAGTGTCTGCTAATTGGAAGGTGATAAAAAATTGTACATTTGATTATGGTGATCATAACACAACTTTGAAAACATACAAAAAAGCCTTGAACTGTACATCTTTGTTAAAAGACAAACCTAGTCAAATTAAATTTAACGGTGCTTAATTGAGCAAAGAACGATGTGCAAATCTGGCAGCCCCTGAACTTCAATAGGTTCAGAGAGACTCCAGCGCTGCCTCGTGGTTGAAAAAGATTTATGGGCAGAAAAAGGAAAGTGATGTACAGAAGACAAAAATGAGGTACAGAAATAGAATTGGTTACAATTTGGCGTTTGCCTTATTTGAACACAGTTTGAACAACTGGCCACCTTAGATATGCTGAAACTCTGTGATTGGCACAAGAGTAGGTTACAGTCTTTTCAGCATCCACTTAGGTTACAGTTCGCTACATACTGAGAAACTTTTAGGCCAAATTTAAAATATGTAAGGAAGCAGCTTCAGGATAAACTTAATTTAATTCTTTAAATGGGTGAACTGTAACGTATGTACAGTATATATAAATAAAGCTATTTTAAAAAGGTAAAATATGAAATTTGTGTAGATGAGTAAAGACATGAATGTCTGACTTTTGTTTCTTGCTTCCAAGTTTCTGAAGAGAGAAGAGGGGCTCAGTTCCTATCTTTCATGCAATGGCTAACACCTCTGTGCTAGACAACATCGTGGATCAGGAACGTAATAGAAATTATTATTAATTAAAACCTATTTTTAAAATAAAGGTTTTAATTTAGCAACATACCATATGTTGAAATGACTTACATGTTTTGAATTTTCATTAAATTAAAAATGGCAAATGTACTTAAATATCATCAAGCATGTAGTAAGCATAGGTTTCTGCAGGAGAACTTTCTCAGAATGCAAACCTGAGGAAGACATGGTTCCTGAGTCCTGAGTATGGTGACCCAGGAGGGTTTGCATCCCCTTCTCCACTAGATTGGGCCTCTGCGACAGGGCTGTGTCTTATCAGTTCACTGTATTCCTGGGTTAAGAATCCCCACAAATGCAAACAAATTGCTCCGATATAAGACTGACTTTTAGTTCATATGCGAATTCTATCTTGGAGGAAATGTTGTTTGAAATGGGTCCTGAAGGATAGATAGCATTATTTGAACTGAGGAACAAGGAAACAGCCATGTAAAAGTACCATGGCAACAAAGTGTCATTTGTGTGGGAACAGATTGTTACTGAATTTTTCTAGAGTACATAATTAATAATGAGTTATCATTTACTGGATGCTTGCTATATACATCAGACATCTTATTAAGCCCTTCATATCTATTAATCTAATTAATCATTATAGCAAATCTGTATATAAAAGTTACAGATTTTACAGATGAGGAAGGTAAGGTACAGAAATTAAGCAAGTTACCCAAGGTTACATGGTTTGTAAGAGGCAGAGACAAGAGTCCAGTTTCGCTGGCATAAAAGGCCATACATTTGCTCTAAGAGGGAGTGGTAGAAAGAGCTAGAAATATGGATTATCATGAATGTGGAGCTCAGAAGTTTGTAGAGAGGTTTGTATTTAATTTGGTTCTTGAGGAATGGCTGAGGCTTATGAGTGAGGAAAGGCATGATGTGTAAGGTGGATTAGAGTGTGGAGATGTTAGAAATAGGGATAACAGTGGACCAGGCTAGGGTTGACACACACACAAAAACCCACGCCCGTGAAATTAGGACGAGAGACAGTGTCAAGACAGAATACAGAGAACTTACAAAAATAACTGGGGGTTGGGGGTAGGGGTTCATTGAGCTTGTAAGAGGCAGCCGATCAGCTTCATCTACTGAAGAACCTTGCACAGATGTCACACTAGCCATTATAATTGGAAGAGAGATGGGCCTCCTTTGGAGATCTTCAAGGTATTTACTTTGTTGTTGATTTTTTTCTTGGTGAGAATGCTTGGTTTTTAGTTTAAATGCCTAGAAAAGATACACAGGTTTTGATGGCTTTTAAAGATTTGCATTTTTATTCAAGACCAGGGTAACCAGGAATTAGATGTGAAAGTCTCCTGTTAAGGGAAAGAGCACTGGAATCAGGAGATGAGTGGCGTGGTAGGGAACTGACAAGGAGGCAGGGGTGGCTGCAGGAATGAACCTTCCAAGAAGCTTGACAGTAAAGAGAGGGCATGATGGAATCAGGAAATAGAGAAAGGATGAGGCTACAGCGAGATTTTATGAACTTTTTATAGGATTCTGGGCATTTTTCTCGCCTTTCAGCATTGATGTCCAAGCCTTGGAGTATTCCATTTTAAATAGACAACACTTTCTTGGATGTGACATCCCCCTTCATAACATGCCTGCTAGCAGTCAAGAACCAACAGTGGTAGTGTTTCTTTTTGTTTTATGTAACCTCTTCCTGTGTATAAAGTTTTCAGTTGTCTGTCCTGGGTTATTTACTTAGCAGATGTCTATTGAGCTTCTCTGTATTTCATGCTATGCTAAATGATGAGGGAACAGAGATAAAAGTCACGGCTGGTCTGCACTGAGAGGAGACTCAGAACATCCAACTCTCCTATATGGTGTAAAGCTTGCCCTAGGCATTCATTTATTTCTCTGATCAGTTTTGAAATTGGACTCTTTGTGAGACTTACCTCATACCATCACAGATATTTGGAACCATTTATCACAAGTCCTTTGTAGAAAAGCCAGAAGTGAGTGACAACCAAAATCTAGAATCTGTGACTGAAAATAGAAAATGCTCCTCTGAGTATTAAGATTCAGGGAATCTTTACATTTTTGAATCTATTTACTGCTGAAAATCACTAACCATAGTCACTTCTGTGTTAAATTCCAACCTGGTTTTAGAAATAACCATCGTAGGCCAGGCATGGTGCCTCATGCCTGTGATCCCAGCACTTTGGGAGGCTGAGATGGGTGGATCACGAGGTGAGGAGATCGAGACCATCTTGACCAACGTGGTGAAACCCTGTCTCTACTAAAATACAAAAAAAATTAGCTGGGCGTGGTGGCGCACACCTGTAGTCTCAGCTACTCGGGAGACTGAGGCAGGAGAATCACTTGAACCTGAGAGGCAGAGGTTGCAGTGAGCCAAAATCGTGCCACTGCACTCCAGCCTGGGCGACAGAGTGAGACTCCATCTCAACTCATAAAAAAAAAAAATCACCACAGTATAGTTTTGAAGACTGTAAATTTCTTAGAGAGTCAACTGTGTTGGTAAAACTTCTTGAAAGGGCGGGGTTTGATCTCAGAGATATTATATCATCAGAAACAAACAGATGAGAAGAAAACGATGGTATCATTACTATTGTAATGAACTGGCTGAGTAATGGTATGTTTTAAACCCTGGGCTTTTCTACTGTGGTTACACGTTGGTCCTACACAAAAGGGTGTGCCTTAGAATTGTGACTAGAGGCGGGGATTTGAAGTTCAACTTTGCTATTGTTCACCCGGTACACTTAGAGAAGTTACCCCTCTGATACAGATTTTAATATAAAGGGCAATAATGTTCCCTAAACATTTGTCAGGGCTAAGGAAAAGAGTATATGTGAAAGCTTCAGACACTGTCTGGCACATAGTAAGTGCTTAATGGATACTAGCTGGTTTCATTGAGAAGCAGGCAATTTTGCAGCCAGAACAGGAATACACTGGCTTTTTGATACTTTTTAAAAAGAGATAAAACATCTTGGTATCTTTCTGATTAATTTGTTTCTAGTATCAAAATTTTGAAATTTTGATATAATTGCAGTCCTGATGGTATGGACTCAAGTACAGCCTTTTTCTTTCTGTCTCTCCTCTCTTTATGTGCCACGTGAGGCAGGATTGGGTGGTGCTGTCACTGTGTAGCTGGAAGTGTGAACACACAGCTCAAGGGAAGCCAGGCTGTTGAAATGCTAGATGAGCAAAGACAGTACCCCAGAAACCCACTTCTGCTGAGGCCAGGGCTTGGCTGGTATCAGATTCTAGATCACCTACCAAAGGCCCAACTCAAAATATCATTCTGGAGAAAAAACTCGACAGGACATGCAAAAGAAATGCAGTGTATAATAAGCATGAAAAAAGTTTACTCTTTCTAATAATGAAAACGTAATTTAAAGTAAGAAGTTACAATTATTCATCTATAAAATTGACAAAGATTAAAAAGAAAAGATGATCATACCAGAATTCAATTTTTTAAGAATGTGGGGAAGTTCATACTCTCATGCACACACATACGCACACACACGTATATATATGTATATACATGTGTGTATATATACACACATATGTACGTATATATACATATACACATGTATACCCTCACATACATATATGTGTGTGTGTATTTGTAGGATTGTTGCATATCCTCATCAACCAGGAACTTATTCTAAATAATGATAATGGATATGAGCAAAGATTTATATACAAGGATGTTATTTACATTGCTATGTATAATAGTACATAATTGGAAACAAAATATCTCTCAAGTAGAGGGTTGGTTATGATACATCTAGAATAGAACTTAAACATTAAAAGTAATGCAACGGATATTTAATTATATGGGAAGTGTTCATGATATGATAATTAGTGAAAAATCAGTTTATAGAAAAATATGTAAATTGTTATCTAAATTATGTAAAACGTCACAAACACACATACACATAGAAAAAGATTGGATGTATATTTCCTAAAATCCTTACAGTGGTTATTTCTGAATATAGGGATTACAGGTAATTTGAAATTACATTTTCTTTTTCTGCTTGGTTATATTGTCTAAATTTTATCTAACAATTATATCACCATAAAAAATAAGCAGAATGAACAAGAGGGCAGGGAACTTAAGACAGGATCTGTTTGCAAAGCAAGGACCATTGAGGGGAATTTTTGTTGACAGCTTTTGCTGACACTAAACTTGAAGGCCCAATGGCTTCAACCTTGTAAGTGTGCCTGTATCTGTATTTTAGGGCATTCCTCTGGTTTTGAGTATGCAAGTGGTTCTCCCAAATTTTATATCATTTCATAAAATTTCAGCTTGTATTTACATGAGAAAGGGTGTTACATACATATGTAAATATTCATCATGTTCAGGTTTCTTTCTAAGTGGAGTCCATCATAGTCAAGAGATGCTGAGAGAATCGAGCCAGGCTTTTGAGATGGATACTGTGGCAGACAGCAAAGTTAACCTAGCCTATCATTGTGTGTTTTATGGCTTTTTTTGGTCTCAGAGAAAGCAGAGGGTTAGACTGATCATATTATATTATTGTATGTAATATTGTATTATAAGCTACTACGTAGCTTACAAATGAATTCATTACACATCCACTGGAGATTATAAATGGGAACTCATGCAAATGTCTACTTATATTACTTATGATGAAAAAAGAATATTTTCTACATTTCCTTTGTTTTAATTTTTTTCTAAGAATATCATTAAACTTTGTGAATTTTAAATTTACAAGGAGAGCTTTATTTTTGATTCCAATTTCCATCACTTTTCCCTGCTTTTAAAATTTTTACCCATATTACTAAATTCTCTCAGAGATACCTTTCACATCGCTACCATTTTTTGCTTTCATCCTTTTGTCCAGGCTGACCCATTGTTTAGATTATCTTCCAGCCTTCACTGTTTGAAAAACTTGCCTATCCTCAAAGACCCAGATCAAATGCCAGTTTCCTAATTTTCCTGATCACATCTGCCAGAAGTCACTACTTTCTCCTTTTAACTTACGTCTTGTTTTTGAAAATAAAAATGTAGCATGATTTTATGGGAAGAAATGTTAACAAGGAGTTCAGAGACCTAGGGTCCTTTTTCCTTTCTCTCAAGAGGCATCAATGGAGCTTGGTCAAGATATGAAAATTGTCCAAGATACGAAAGATCTTTATATCTAGATATCTTCTGGCACTTAAAATAAGAGATTTCCAATATCCTGTTTTCTAGTTGTGTGAACTAACATCTCTGTGCTTCAGTTTAATCATCAGTAAAATGTGGATGGTAATAGCACCTAACTCAGTGTGAATGAGGATTAAATAAGGTAAAGCAAATAGAACTGTCACTAAAAAATCCTTTTGATAAGACAGGAATCTATCTTACTCAATACACTTTATGAAAATTTATATCCCTGCTTTAAGTAGTTTTACAAGGATATAGAGAAAGAGATGAATACGACAAAAACAGACAAAAACCAACAAACAAAATAAACAGTATTGTTGAACATTCTTTACTAGGGTATGTTTATAATGTTTATAGCCTCACTAGTATAACTGTGTTTTACAGTTGTGTGTATTATAATGAAAGCCTACTTCTCGAGTGATTTATTTCAATTGTCCATATGACAAACTGTTAGAAATGAATATGTAGAGTGAGTAAACAACTACTTTATCCCTCTTATTTTCTACCTCTTACAGATATAACCCCTTAAAAAACTAAGTTATAAACTTCACAGGTCATTAATCAGGCAAGATTTCTACTATTTCTTGTTGGCTTTATTTATAGAAATAGAGAATGAACATTAGCAAGGTTCTGTAAACTTATTAGGGCAGAAGGCTCTTTTAAATATTATCCAAAAGCTGGTAAATGTGATAAAATTTGTAGAGGATTAGAATAATCTAAAAGGGTAAAATGTATTATTCTAAATTATGTTTTGCTTTAACTATGAGTTAAAAATTTTAAAAATTACATAAATGTTCATGAGGAAAGAGGAGAAAACTAACAGAAAAAAGCTATTTTTAACATTAGAGATGAAGGCAGATATAGTAAATAAAGATGTATCACTTTTGTATTAAATTAATTTCACTTTCTAAGAAAAGCAAGGTTACTATATTCACTAATAAAAATGTTGATAGATGATAGGAAAAGCATTACAAAATAAAATTCTCAATAGGGCAGTTTTTATATGTGAGTATTTTAAATTTATGAGCATCATTGTTGATAACCATCAAATACATATATCATACTCTGTATAAAGGAACTAATGTACCTAAGAGTTGTATCAATTAGTTAAATATTTAACTTTAAGAGAAGAAAGCCTTATATAATAAATGGAGGTGCTGAATAACGAAGTATCAGAGAAGAAAAAGGGAGATATTTAAGATGATAAAGAGTATATATTTTGGCCCATATAAAGAATCAACAGACCTTGAAATTAAACATTTTAGAAAAATGGGTGGCATTTGAAAAATTGTGTTTGAGTTTAACTGACTGAAGAACAATAAGGAAGGCAGGCTGTCCCAATTATAGTTATATTTCCATGGTATCATTACAATAAAACCCAAATATTTTCCACCATATTTCTTATTTTACTTCAGTTTTGGGGCATGGCCTCTTCTTTATTGTCAAACAAATCCGTCACACAACTGTGCTGGCTGTCCTTTACCCACTATAGAGGTCACGATAGCAGACTGTCCACTTGGCCAACAATTCTTTGGCACCTGGCCACCTTGAGAATGTCCCTGTTGGCCAAGGCACATTCCTGCCTCTGCTGATTGAGCTTCATGATTCCTGATCCAAGCAGAAGTTTCCTCTCTTATAAGTAAGTGATAGGCATGTCTTTCTAGAGGGGAGATGCTTATAGGTGACCTGAGCTCCATTATGTTAGAGACAGCCCTTAATGAGTGAAGCTTCCTCTGGCCCATTGAGACAATCTTTCAGTTCACTTTGTAGTCCAAATACTTTTAAAGACTTTGCTTTGAGTTCTTACACATAATCAAATTATCTTTAGAAAAGTAAAACTTGCTGCACCACCTATAGCCCCTGGATTGCTAATAGCTGTCATCTTTTTAGGACTTCATTTATACTAGTTTGCATGCTGGAGGCACTCACAAAGACAGCCATATCTGGCTGGCTTGAAAAGCACATATTAGCAAGATTTATGCAACTATTTTTTGGGAGGTGGGCTAAGTATTTAAGTACTATTAGTTGCACTCTTATGTACCACTTGGAGTCCAGTGGTGGAGGCATCATTGGATTGGAAGTTATCTTCTGAATAGGAAGATTTGTAAATAAAATAATGACTTTTGTAGTACATGAGCCAAAAGTTAATTTTATATAAATGAACTTCACAGGATTATTTTAATTTATGACACTTTTTCACATGGCTATCGATATAATTTAAAATAGACAAATCCAGGTTCCTTGGGCTGACTCTGCTTGTTCTCACACTTTCTGTCTGGTTTGTATTCCATAATCTTTCTACATGAACTCATGCTGCTAGTTGCTCATTAAATTGTTCTTGCCTAAGTACTTCCTGATCAATTCTATTATTATTTGTTCTTATTCTCTCTTAGTATTGATGTTAACTGCTTGGTAATTTCCTGGATCTCCCCTTTGGCACATCTTATAAATTAGACTACTTATTATTATAATTATTTTCTTGACTCTGCAGCCCATTCATCATTCTCTATTTCTGCATTGTCTGTGACTTGAATATCTATAAAATGTAAACATATTATTTATACAAAACAAATATCTTATTGTGAAGATAATATTCTCAAATATTTCTTAGCAAAGAGATTTATAGTTCACTAAAATATACTTTGAACATACTAAAATAAGAAACAAAATTAGTGGATAAAAATTAAGCATTAACAGCTAATATGCCTTTTTTGGGAAATCATTTGGCTTTTTCTGAATGAAATAAATGTAAAACTCATGTTATTAAAATTACTTAAAAATTCAAAAAGTACTACTTTTTATTATCATCTACGAGCAATGTATGTTATCTCTAAGTATTTTTTATTATTTTATCAAATACTGCTTTTTATTAATTACAGCATAGATCTAGCCTGGTTTTTGGCCTTTAATCACAGAAGAGACATAATTCATTAATTAAATAAACTATAATGATTACTGAGTTAATCATGGGACATCAATAAGACATAGTCCGTGAGTATAAGAAGTTCACAACCCAGTGAAGTAAGAGCAGTAAGAATATATAATACTGTGTTTAAATAATTAAGATATTCTTACAGAATACAAAGAAGGCCAGAATTAACTCTGACAGCCAAAAGTTGGGAAAGGTTTCCATACCAGAGGAGTAAATATTTGAGTCTTGCTTTGAAGGTTAGGGTATTCTAGACAGAGGTCACTGCACATGCAGATGACACTATAAAAGTATACCGTTCTCCATATGGGTAGATGGAAAATGCAATGATTCTTTGTTTAATATTGTTCTCTTCTGCAGGATTGGAATCTCCCTGTAAGCAGATACCAGGCTGATTTTTTTCACTGCCCTATCCACAGTCTGGCATAGAGCTTGGCATGTAGTAAATAATAAATATTTGTTGAATGAATGAATGCATTGTGAAAGGCTAAGTTCAAGTGTTTGGACTATATTCTTTCTGTGGGCAGTGTGAGTCACAGAGATGATTAAGCATTGAGTCCTGTGATCCTGTTTGTTATATAGGAAGATGAAAGGCAATTCTATTGAAAATGTAGAGGATAGATACAAGTAGGACCAGACTATTGGCAGATAGATGAGTTAGTCATTCCAGAAGCAAAATGAAGTAAACTTAAAGTGGTGAATTTGTGGATGGTGGGACAAGCTTCTAAAATGTGGTAGAAAGGATTCATGGACTGGTTGGATGTGGAGGGTGAAAAAGGGACAGAAAGGAAGAGGTCTTTGCGTTAAGAGTTTGGGAGGATAGCAGTACTAAAAATTGAGAACAGGGATTGTTTTTTGAGAAGCAAATTTTATGGGGAAGGATGGGTTTAAATTTGAATGCACTTAGTTTGTTTTCTCAAAAAGACATCCAGGTAAGGCAAAATCTGGGTTGAATATGTAGCTGTGGAATTCATCAGCATGGAGATGATGCTTGAGGTTACGGGAGGAAAAAAAGTTAACAAGAAGAGTGTAAGGAATAAAGAAAGAACGAAAAAATGAAATGGAACCTTTAGGGGAACACAGACATAGGAAGAGGAGAAGGAGTCAACAGACAAAAGAGCTAATATGGATTCAAACATAAACTTTGGGACAATACTGTCTTAGGTACTTTATATATGTTAGATTACTTAATCTTTACAACATCTCAGGGAGGACTTATCAGAGAAGTAGGAACTTTTCCAGGAAATGCATCCTGAAACCTTGGCTGGAGGGAGTTTAAGTTTACAGTGGCAAACTTAATCTGTAAAAGACCAGGTAGTAAACGTTTAGGCTATCCTGTCTCTACAGTAACTAGAGTGCAACTAGGCAACTCTGCTTCTGTAGTACAGAAGCAGCTGTAGACAATTAAATAGGTATGGCGGTGTTCCAAAAAAAAAAACTTAATTTGTAGATACTGAAATTTCAATATCATATACTTTTTACATGTCATAAAATACTATTCTTTTCAGTTTTAAACGATTTAAAATTGTGAAAACTGTTCTAAGATCACGGGCCTTACAAAAACAAGGAGTGGGCTGTGGTTTGCTAATCTGTGGATTAAAGAAAAAGAAGGGTGTAAACTGTTAAATGCAAGCATTTGAGTCCGAATAATATCACTTGAATGTTTCAAGTAGGAAGTAGTTGATAACCTAGCAAAAGTGGTTTCAGTAGAGTGAAGGCGCAGAAATGCCTTTGTATTATTAGGTTTGGGAATAATTTGGAAGTTGATAGAATAAGTGTAGGGATTTTTAAAAGTTTAACAGGAGAGAAAAAGACAAATGTGACAGTTTAAGGGAAAAGCAATGCTTAGGAAGGTTTTCTTGTTTCGTTTGTTTCAGCATGTAGGTAATTTGGCCTTTTACTTTTTATTATTTTTATTTTTATTTTTGTAGATAAAAGGGCCATGTGAAAAAGAAGAGAGATTACAGGTTTAGGAGGGAAGGGATCATTGGCAGAACAAGATCCTGTGGAAGATAGGAGGACATAGGGTTCTGTATTCAGCTGGATAGATTACCTTTGGTTCTCCTTGTCTTTTGATTGAGGTTGGACTAAGCCATCTTGTTCTCTCCTGTGGTCTCTATTCTGAATTGTGCTTCTAAGACAGCTTCTAAGATGGCTGAAAGGAACTCAGTTTCATCCCTGAAATAATTCAGTTTGACGGATAAGTCTGATGTTACTACCAACAATTTACAGATAAAAAAATGAGGATGAAGAGTTCAATGTATTCAAAGACATCTAGTTAACAGATGGTAGATTAGTAACCCAGATACTCTAATTCTAGCTCAAATTCCCTTTTATTGTATTCTGCTTTTTTCCCTACTTCTAAGTAAGTCGTAACATGCAAGAGAGTTTAGTGGTAGTATTTTAAATAATATTTGAATTAAATATTCATCTATTTACTTGTATTTAGAGATTGTTCGATTTAAAGGCTTGTTACAGTGGAGTCATATCCCTGTAGTTTTTTATTTCTGAAGTTTGACATAAATGTTTATTGATTTTTTTTATAATTAGATGGGCTTTTTGGCTTCTAATGGTTAAGATCTCAGGAAAATTGAATTGCAACTCTTGCTACATCAGTGGATTTAGGTAATTCCTCCTCATGTGCACAGAGACCTGCTCAAATGATGTCACTCGTAGGATAATTGTCTTTGTCATGATCAGCCCTTTCTAGCCTCTAGCCATTAGGGGAGTAGGCAAATAGAATATTCCAAGGGTGAAAAAAAACTTGCCGAAAACCTAGAGACGTTGGTAAATAGTTGGTAAATAGTTGAAACATAATGGAGAGGGTTTATTTAATCCATGCTGAAGAAATTTTAATATTAACCATATCTAAGTTCCATCTCTTTTCCCCTCTATTTTCAAAACAATTAAAGACTGTTGTAGAGATGTAATCTAAAAATAATAAGGGAGTACAAGTAGTGGTGTTTCAAAACTAAATTCTACCTGCAGTTTGAATTTTACTAGGGCTTCCATCTATCCAGAGGGGTTTGGAGACAACGGTACCCAACCTGATGGAGGAGAAGTAATTGTTTCCTTTGTGTCTTGGCCACTCTACCTGCCTAATGCAACAATTACTAAAGGCCTTAAGGCTAGAGCCTTTAGTGTGTGCTAACAAGGAAAGGCAAGGGGACTCTAGGGAAAGTCATTTAAAAAAAAAAAAAACATAAACGAGCATGCAAGCATAACTAATGCTTATAGAAATATTTTAGGTTATGAGAAAAATATGTTGGGAAAAGGAATTTGACAGGAGAAGGAAGCCATAGTACAGTTCCAGAACACACTTTGTATAAAAATAGAAAGCAACTTAGAATAAATTGGTGGAAAAGGATAGTATTCAACACCCCAAATTATTAAATATTTCTTACTACCTGTAAGTCACATCTCCAACATGCTTGTTTATTAAAGAGAAAACAAAGCCAAGATATGAGAGAACTTTTCTAAATTTCAAGGAATAGGAGTCAAAATGTTATATGAAGATGAAATTATTCTGTGAATAAATCATTTCAGAGCTCTAATTAAGACCCTAACTTAATTTCCATTTAATTTCAATTGGTTTTTTCCCTCCTGCCCTAGACTCACTTTCTGTCCACAGAGATCCTTGGGGATATCAGTCTCTCATCACTAACTTGACCCCTTACCCTTACATCCCTGAGTCCAAAGTCACCCAGAAGCCAATTATATATGTGTATGTTTGGCACACTGATGCTATTTTAATTGTTATTTAATGATTTTTCTGTACTATAATTCTTTGCTTCTGAGATAAAGCCATGCAATTATATTTTCTATGCTGTTTCTTCTTCTGAAAACAAATGCATGGCACATATGTTTCTGGTACAAATTGTCTTTCTCAATGGAGATACACCTAAGATGTCCTTTCCAAAGAGGTTACAGAAACAAAATGTTTTGGACTTTCCTTCTAATTTATTGTATCTTGTGAGTGCTATAATTAAAGATTAGAAACCACAGGAAATTATTTCAAAGCATAAAGTTCCCTGGAAAGAGATTAAATTAATTACAATTTTATTGTAAAATTCAAATTTTTCAGATAAGAGAAACTCAAGTAATAATTTTAAAAACATTTTCATTGTGAAATATGACACAGATATAGAAGAGTACACAAAATAAACATACATTGTATTGAATAATTATAAAGGAAACATCCATGTAAAGACCATCCAAGTAAGAAAAGTAAAATTAATATTGCCAGAATCTCAGAAGCCCCCATGTGTCAGTTTTCTGTCAAATTCCCCTCCATTCCCCTTAGAAGTTACCATTATTCTAACTTGTATGGTAGTTATTTCCTTGTTTTACTTTATAGTTTTTCCGCATATGAATATATTCCAAACAAGTTTTTAAACTTCATATAGAGAGAGCCATACTGTTAATGTATTTGCTTCCATATTACTTCTTTTGGTCAATGTAATGTTGGTAATGATTTTCCATGTTGTGTATAGTTCTAGGCTGTTCATTTTTATTGTGATAGGTTATTTTATTGAATGAGCATACCTACCTCAGGCATTTATTCCATTGTGGAGAAACATTTGGGTTGGAAGGCAGCTATGCTCACCACTATACAACCAATGCTGCATGACATTTGGGTTGACATTTTGGATATTACAAAGGTTATTGGAATGAATATCCTTGTATATGTGTCCACTTTATACACATTTTTAAAGTGATGTTAGGAGCATAGGCTTTAAATTGACCAACTCAGTAGCAGTCACTGTTTTAGGGAATAAATGACTCTTCTTTCCATTCTGTTGCCACTCAATGAACTCCAAAAAACACTCCGTTTACATTCTCAATTTCTATCTTAAATTTAATGGGTGCTTAGGTATACTGGTATGCTGATTAACTACCATTCGTACCCCGACACCTCCCAAACTATTGTCTATCCTTCCCTTTTCTGCTTTATTTATTCCTTGGCAGATTAACGCCTACTGAGGGTTGTCCTCTGGTTGCATTTGGCCAATGGGAGATTGGGTTTGGCTTCTAGTTCTAGTGCATTTGGCTAATAGGATGCACAGGGAGGATATCTGACTGGAGAGCAGTTGGAGTATTTTTCAATGATTTCCTCCCTGTTTTTGTACTGAGGCACTGACAGTAGATCCATTACTTCATGACTCTAGTTCCTTCTGGGAAGTCCATTCTCCATGGATTCAGTTTTTGCTGGATTCCAGGACCACTATTTTTTCCCCTTGTCCCTTCAATTCCAAGAGTGCCAATGGCTTTCCACTATTGCTAGTCTCTAAGCACTTACTGTCACTTACTTGTTTCCCTTTTAAAGTCTTCTATAATTCATGTGGAGTAAATTCTGTTTCTTGATGAGACCCTGACTGATACCGGGTTTTTGAATTTTCTTTAAATAGAAGTTGCAGATGTTTTTTCAAGTACAATAACTGTTCAAATTTTCAGAATGGTTGTCAGATTTGATTTTAGGTTTAAGTAAAAAAGCATTGCTAAAAATGAAGACATCCATCCAAATATAAAAAGAGGTACAAAAGACTGGTCAGTATAATTGAATACTAGGTGATGTGCGTGAAAGTGAATTGAAGTATGCATTATATGAATTAATCTAGTATCATAAAATTGAGCCCATATTCCTGGTATGCAAGCTGGTGACTAGTCAGATTATTCATGGTTTTCTAAATCTTGAATGTTCCAGAGTTTTTTAGTTTACTCCACTTTTATAAATATGTTTAAAGGGCTCTTCTTCAAGGCCAGTGAAACTTCCCTGCATTTTATCTGACTTTCTCTTGTTCCGGTTTCTGCAGAGAGTACACCATACCAATAAGTGTAATAACAAGGCCAAATACAGAGTCTTAATATCTGAAATAGCCAGAAATTTCAGCATTTCAATTGGCCACAGGTTCTACCCTTATTTTCAAATTTTTAAGCTTTGAGAGAAAAATATACACAACCTCTCAGATTTCCTGCTCTACTGAGCTCAGAAAAATGTGTAATTCTAGCTTAGCCTTTATAAGCATTGTTTTTGATGACCCTAAGCTTGGTGTGAACTCCTAAATCTACACTGAGGAAACACCTATTTTTGGTAACCTATTTTTGTCTTGGGTATTTTGATTTTGTCATATTCCAGCCCAGATGACTAAAGAATAATTAACAAAGACAATTTTAGTTTAATTTGATAATAATATAACAAAGTCTCTCCCTGGCACCATTTGTATTACTTCTAAATGTACATAAGCATCAAATATTTAAGCATGAGCATAAACAACCTAGAGTTCACCTATGAAGGGAAGAAAAAAACTAAGTATCTGTATATTGAATTGACCTTAGAGACACTACCCTTGGACAGATATAGGTAGTGAAGATTTTGTCAAAGTATTTATTTGGCTTTCTTTGAAAATGTAAACCTTAATATATATCTAGGATGATATAACAAATTTTGGTCTTGCCATGTTATTTCTAAGGTAAAGGGCATTGTGATATTCGCATTTCTCAGAACAATGCCTGGCACATAGTAGGTACTCAATAAAAACCATATATTGTTGTTGAGTAAGCCAAATGCTATTCATTCATTGAAGAGATCCATTATAATTCTTCATAATGACCAAGTATTTATTGTCACATAAGCTTCGTTTAATATTCTAACAATTCTGTTGCTTTTGGCTTTAGTATTTTTCATGCAGTATGAAACAGACTGTAAAGATGGAATCCTATGGAATATGCTGTGTTTGGTGCTAATTCCCAATCAAGATGTGTATATTGCTTAATAGCCTCTGAACTCTGTATGAAACTAATGTACAGTTAACAATTTTACAACTGTCCTCTCAACACAAAACATAAGGCTTTTAAATAAAGGAAACATTTAAATACAATTTGTATCAACACATTGCAGTAACATTTTTACCTAGGGAAATGAAAAAGAATGTAATGGATTTTAATGCATACCACAGTACAAATAGATGCTCAGCATTACTTTGACATTGCAGTATCTTTTACATTTTCAAAAATAATTATTTTTGTCTTTTCTAGTTCTACTAATGTTTAGTTGCTTAAAGTTTTTAAATCTGAAATTTCTGACAATTTGAAAGGAGTCTATTGTGTACATACATGTATACACACTATTACATATATACATATTTATATACTTAATTTTTAAAAAGTTACATAACTGCTGACTCTGGCATCTTTGCTACCACTCTCTCTTCTAAGCCTTGGTTCTATTTTAATTGAATGTGTATTTTTCCAGTACTTGGAAAAATACAAGTTGGAAACCAGTTAACATCATGGAAAAAAACAGTGCTAGGATGCAATGCCAAAGACAAAATGGAGTATAAGTAAGGTTGGCAATATGAGGAACAGGTTTAGCAGCACCCAATATACATTTCCAGATAAATTTATTAATGTTCTTGGGGTGCCTTTAAGCTGTGTAACAAGAAAGTGTGCATACAAAAATGTTTTGCACAGAATCTGGCACATGGAAAGAGCTCAATGCGTTATTAGCAACATGCATCTCCCTCTTTTGGGGGAGGCAAATGCCCCTCATCTATGTGACAGTTTGTAATTCATCAGTACATTATTCAAAGCTTCTTTGTTGTATTAAAATTTGTATAGTTTTCTCTCTTGTCACAGACTCGGTGAAGCACATGATTAGTGTCCTAGACTATGGGGCTGTAACTTGGAGGTCCCTCTTATTGTACACCTGAGGAAATTGAAGACCAGAGCAGTTAAATGACTCACTTGATTCACCTGTTACTGACAAAACAGGACCAGAAGTCAAGTCACCTTACTCATCATCCTATGCTCCCTTACTCAGCTCATATTCAAATGATGAGCTACGTTGACAAAGAATTATGATAAATCGGAAAATATACGCTATTTCTATAATATAGATTATAATTTCCAAACTGATATTCATATGTATCATTAAAGTACAGATATCTTTCATACACAAAGATGAGCTGAATATAACCAATAAATTCTGAATATTTTAAAGGAAACTGTGATTTGACAAAAACAGAAGAATTTTTATTTTTGCCATACACTTCACAGGTTGATATTTTAACATTTTATAGAAATCAAAGTATATAAAAGAAAGAATACAGGTTAGGAGAAAACTGGAGTTCTTGTCCTGTATTTATCATGTCTTAGCTGTTTGACTTTGGCAAGATTATTTAAGTTATTTGAGTCTTACTACTTAGGTTTGAAAATGGATATATTTGTTTCTTGGTTTTGGTGTGAAGATCATATGGTAGTGTTTTGTAAACTGTAAAGCAGTATATATTGCAAAGTGTTATCATTACATAGTAGAACACAGTAGTTAAGAACAACTCTTGAATTATCCTGTCTGTGTTGTAACATTGTTTCTGCCTCTTATTGGCAAGTTACTTTTTAGGCCTCAATTTCCTCATTTATAAAATGGATAAATTAACAGCACTTTCCTCAGAGTTTTAAATTCATTTAAATTGATTAATTTAAATAAATAGCACCACTATATTTTTAACACTACTGATAACATTGAAGTATTTTATGTTATAAAATCAATATGTTTTACACTGCATAATTAATAATATGATGTAATAAGGATAATCATTAAGAAAAAGAAAAAATGTCAAATCATTCTTGAATATCCCATTCAATAAAATGTATAAAAGACTGGTAAAAGTAGGCCGGGCGCGGTGGCTCACGCTTGTAATCCCAGCACTTTGGGAGGCCGAGGCGGGTGGATCACGAGGTCAGGAGATCGAGACCACAGTGAAACCCCGTCTCTACTAAAAATACAAAAAATTAGCCAGGCGTGGTGGCGGGCGCCTGTAGTCCCAGCTACTCGGAGAGGCTGAGGCAGGAGAATGGCGTGAACCCGGGAGGCGGAGCTTGCAGTGAGCCGAGATTGCGCCACTGCACTCCAGCCTGGGTGACAGAGCGAGACTCCGTCTCAAAAAAAAAAAAAAAAAAAAAAAAAAAAAAAAAAAGACTGGTAAAAGTAAGTGAGGAGGAAATGTATTAAACAAATTCACATGGAATGACCTGAGAATGAACACAGCTAATTAAAAAAGCAGGCTAAGAACTATCTTTACTTAGAATTCTTCTCATCTCTTGGCTCAACTGACCATTATAACCTTATTTGTCTTAATGATAATTCCTCATTTTATTCCCAGCTGTGCACCATGTCCAGAATCATAGAGAAAAAAATTGACATATTTTGGCCTGAGTTCAGTGTTCAGAGAGTGCAATTATACATATCAAGATTAATAGAATAGTTTTACCTTTGAATGTGAAAGAGAAGGAAATAAGAATCAATAACAAACAGATAAATAGGATTTTAAAACATGAGTAAAATTTTGGATCCTTTGGTAAATCTCTGTCTAAAGTGTAACACTGTAAGTTGTCTTTTTTTTTTTTGCAAAAAGCATACTTGAATAGGAAGAAAGAAATTCAATTTGTAGAAAAAGGAAAATATCAGGTTTTTGAGTTACAAATAGTCTTTCAGCTGATAGAAACATAGATTAATTTGGAGGAAATTATATAATTGCTGGGCTATTTTCAGCAATCAGTCATGTAAAATGCTGTCCTAAACACAATGTTAGGAAATTTTCTTTAATTAAATTCATACTTGACTTACGATGATTCATTAATTTTTAAAAACTACATTGTTAAGCAAACAAGAAGTGACCTGCAGCATACACAATCAGCCCTTATAGGAGTATTTATTTGAGAAAATTCACAGTGATAGGACACTTGCAGAGGTGTTGCCCCGACACTCTGGGGCAGCACACAGCAATATAGCAGTATCATATGCCAATGCAGACTCTTAAGAGAGAGAACCTTTGGGCTGGGACTTTTAAGCTGAATGATTAGGGAAAGACTAGTTCTTACCCTGCCATGATCAGGAGATGAATGAACATTCCTCAAAAATGGAAAAGGAACTTTACATACTCTTTTCAGTTGCACATGAGATGGTCATATCACTTTAGCAAGAAACATGACTTGGCCAGGCACAGTGGCTCACGCCTGTAATCCCACCACTTTGGGAGGCCGAGGCAGGCGGATCACCTGAGGTCAGGAGTTCGAGACCAGCCTGACTAACATGGTGAAACCGTGTCTCTACTAAAAATACAAAAATTTAGCCAGGCATGGTGGCAGGCACCTTTAATCCCAGCTTGGGAGGCTGAGGCAGAAGAATCACTTGAACCCGAGAGGTCGAGATTGCAGTGAGCCAAGATCATGATATTGCACTCCAGCCTGGGCTACAGAGCAAGACTCTGTCTAAAAGAAAGAAAGAAAGAAAGAAGCATGACTTTGCCGTCTTTATTTGGAAATTAATTGTGGTTTAAAGATGTGTATCGGTGCCACGTTGACAAGGGGTGGACTTTGTGGTTTCTGTAATATGCTAACTTGTCTAGGCTCAAGTTCATTTAGTAGAATTATCTTCACTGTAAGTTTCCAGTTGGTTGGGCTGCAAGAGATTTTTTTTTCTTTTATTTGAGATTTGGGGGCTAGAAAGAAGCAGCCATCATACTGTTTTCATGTGCAGAAGGCCAGTGCAGGTGCTATTGACGAATTAGCATTTTGTTAGATGCTGGTGTGAGACAGCAGCCAGGCCAGCAGCTTCTCCACCTTCCTATGGACCCTCTTTTAGCTTCCTCCACTCCTTGGCCAGGTGTGCAGGTGTGTGTTTATTTCCATGATGAAGAACACCAGCTTTTTTTTGCAAGGCACTCACATCACTCAAGTCAGAAGTAGTAAGAGCCTGATTGAGTTCCAGTCTGTCCTTGTGGGTTCCAGTTTGACCGTGTGAGTTACAGCTTATCCTTTCTCTTCCACATTTTATACTCTTTGTCCCTTCTTGATCTCTTGCCCTGTAGACTTTAAGCTCCAACATCAGATATGAAGATAACAGCTTTCCAGAAAATTTTATACCAAACCCTGCAATTACATAAGGTCAAATTATGTAATAAATTATATATGTCTCCCAGTGCTTCTGCTTCTGTTATTGAACTCTGATCGATACAGAATTTGGTACCAAGAGTGAGGGATTCTTTGGAAGAATTATGGTCTAAATAGGGGGCAGAGAAATGGTTTGATGGTTGCGGGAGTGAGATGTGGCATAATAACTTAGCAAGAATGTTAAGGGGAGTGAGAGATTAGTTTGGGTGAGTACCAGACAAAGCTTAATGAAAAGGGCAATATTAAAGTTGTTTCTGAACTATTTATACCTAGATATGTAAGATCAGGGGAGTATAACATTCCAAAAGAGAACATAATATTAGTAAAAACACAGAATAGTTTCTATTTTTTTTTTTTTTGATATTCCGTCGCCCAGGCTGGAGTGCAGTGGCGCGATCTCAGCTCACTGCAACCTCTGTCTCCCGGGTTCAAGCGATTCTCCTGCCTCAGCCTCCCAAGCAGCACTTTGGGAGGCCGAGGCAGGCAGATCACAAGTTCAGGAGATCGAGACCATTCTGGTTAACACAGTGAAACCCCATCTCTACTAAAAACACAGGGTTTCTACTGTTTCTCTTATGTTTATGCTATATACCTAGTTCTGCAAACCAGTGGAAGTTATCTTTGATTCTTTCTCCTCCCTTATTCTTCATGTGTTAATTGTCTATTGCTGTCTGACAAACTATCCCATTAAGCATTTATTTTTCATGAGTTTATGTATCAGTTGGGAGGTACTTCTGATTGTGGCTGAGGTCATTCATACATCTGTCAGCTTTGGGTCAGCTGATCTTAGCTGGGCTCTCTTAGACGTTTGTAGATCGGTTTGCTATAAGTTGGTCTGGGATAGTTTCAGACGGGAAAAGCAGGCACTGTTGTGTGTGCTCTCTCATCCTCCAGCAGGCTAGTGCGGGCTTATTCTCATGGAAGTGGCAGGGTTCCAGAAGAGGAAATGGAAACATTACAAAGTCCTTAAAAGTCTCTGCTTATGCCAAACCTTCTAAAGCCCTATTGGCCAAAGGAAACTGCATGATCTATATCGGGGAAAATAAACCAATAAAATTATAGGTCAAATGGAGTGGGTATAGGACGACCAATAATTGGAGCCATCAGTGCAACTAGTTGCTATGCTACATATCCAGTAAGTCCTTAAACCCAATTGATTATACTTTTTCAAATTATTTTGAGTTAGTTTGTTTCCCCTGTCACTATCTCAGTTTTATTCCATTCTCATCTTCTGACTAGGCTATCACAATAGCTCCTGTACAGGATGGAATTATGTCCCTACCAAATTCATATTCACCTAGAACCTCAGAATATAGCCTTATATGGAAATAGGACCTTTTATAGATGTGATCAAGTTAATTTATACTAGATTAGGGTGTACCTTAATCCAATGGCTTATGTCCTTATAAGAAGAGAGAAATTTGAACACAGATGTAGGTAGGAGAATGCCAAATGAAGATGGAAATACACGGGAAGAATGCCATATGAAGAGGAGGCAGAGATTGGAATCATGCATCTGCAAACCAAGGAAAGCCAAAGATTGTTGGCAACCACCACAAGCTAGGAAGAGGCAAAAAGGATTTTCGCCTAGAGCATTTATAGAGAGCATAGCACTGGTAATTGACTTTGGGCTTCTACCATCCAGAATGGTGAGATAATAAATTTCTGTTACTTTAAGCCCCTAGTTTGTGGTAATTTGTTATGGCAGCCCTAGGAAATGAATACAGCCCTGGAGCTACCTTCGTTCCCTCAAATGAAATTCCTAGAGTGGATGAAGATCTGTTCTCTGCATTACCCCAAATGGAGCTTTCTACAACATAAACCTTTTCATGGGACTTTTCTACTTTAACATTTCTTGGGAGACTTCAGGGTTAGCTCTAATATCCTCAGCAGGGAATACGGAGACTATCATAGCTTAATCCTCTGTGGACTTCTCAGCTGCAGCTCTCTCCAATCCCATGAAGACATCCTAAGGCCCAGCCATATCTATCATTATTAACAATTTATCACATGCTGTCACTTCCTAATCAATTTTAATACCCGGCTCAGGAATCCCTTGTTGATTTTCTTTGATTGTTTAAGATTGGCCAAGATCTTTATGCCTTTCCTGTGGAACATTTCATATTGTACTTTAAATATCTAGCTATTTTTCTGTTTCCCACACAAGACACTAGGCTTTTTGGCAACTAATATTCCTTGGACATAGTATGAGTTCAATAAGTAATTTTTGTTTGAAGGTACATAAATAGATGGATGGGATTACATAGAAATGAGGCACAGCTTGGCTTGGCTAAGGAATCAGAAAGTCATTTTTGGGAATGCTCTTTCTAAATTGTCTTTCTTTTTTTGCTGTAAGATAAAATTAGTACATAAATTCCCCAATTTTTCTATAAGTCTCTAAGAAACTTCAATTTATTCTTGTTTCTTAAAGAATTTCCTTTTCCCCTTTTGAAACTTTAAACAATGTTGAAGCAAAAGTTTTGTAAGAGTTATACAGTGTTTTCGTTTGTTTGTTTTTTTCATAATGCTTAGGAGTTAGCCAGGCAACGGATAAACATTTTCTCTCACTACAGTATAAGCTTCATGGCAGGGATTTTACTTGTTTGCTCATTGAAGTGTTCCCAGCACATAGAACTGTATCTGACACATAATGGTGGTAATGTACACTCAATAAGTACTTGTGAAATGGTATCTTTGCTTGTGAGACTTTTTACTATCTTAATGTGATTGACCTGTCAGTTTTTTTAAAAAGAGAGATTCAATTCTACTTGTAATATTTTAGGGTTCTTAAAAACACTTAGTCTACTTTTTATATGTTTAATAGCTTTTTGTGGGCTTTTAACACATTGCCTTGTTTTGACTGCTTTACTAAATAAACATCAGCCTGCCATTGGTAGAAATGGACTCACTCGCTTTTCTCTGATAACGTGTTTTAAATAATAATATCAGCATATTATTTTAGAAACTGGAATCTGTATTTCAGTAATTTTTTTCTTTCATTCCTCAAGTGTGGGCATATGCATGAGTGAGTGCATGTGTATCTGCATGTGTGTGTGTGTGTGTGTGTGTGGTAGGGAAGGAGAGACTAGTAAAGTGTAGCATCTGAATGTGGCAATAATTGTTTTATAGTTAACTCAATTTTTTCCTAAGTCATCCTGTTACCTTGCTTTGCTGTGTTTAAGTTTAGTATTTAATCATGTATACCTGGTTAGCACTTAAAATTTAATGACAAAACAATTGCAAAAGTTCTTTACAGAAATAAGAGTGTTAATATGGCCATCAGTGAAATATGGAATTTCTTTTTTTTTTTAATTACTTGACACATTTTTGTATTTTTGATATGTTCTGCTTGAAACTAATTCATGCCATTTATTCTCTCCGTGTACTTGCAATATATATTTGGAAACTGGATAAGTGGTGTTTTCTTAGAACTAGGCTATCAGTGTAAATAAGTTATCAGTAAAATTAAGCCACCTACAATGCTAGTAATTTGCTTAATTTATTCATAACATGCATAAGGTCTTTGAGTTTATGTGTAAAGTTTCAGAGATTTGAATGATGGATAATTCTCCAGTATACAAATCATTCCTTGTTCTGTAGTAATAAAGCCCTGCCATCATCAGGCAAAATAAATAGAAAAAAATCCAGAAATAAAGGCCATTTATTAAAAATTCCTCCCTTGTTGGTTTCTTAGGATTCTCATCTACAGTGCCATCCCTTCAGTCATGTAAATCATGTGTCACTTCATAAAGGAAAAGAGTGGCTGAAGATACCCAAACTTTTTGTTTTCCTCCATCCATCCATCCATCCATCCATCCATCCATCCATCCATCCATCCATCTTGCCTACTATCTGTCTGTATGTATTTAATAGGTACCTGCTATATGCTAGGCACTGTCTTGGATGTTTCACTACCTTTATCTTATTTAATCTTTACAAAAAACTTATTACCCATCCATTTTACAGACAAGAAAGTTGAAGCTCAGAGTGGTCAAATAATTTGTCCAAGGTCCTAGTCTTTAAGTAGTTGATCTGGGATAAAATTCAGATGCTTGACTCCAGACTCTACATATGGTTGCCTCTCTTGGTAATTTTCCTCTGGAATGGAAGGGGTAGAGGAAGGGGAAAAGAAAAGGAAGTCAGCAGGTGATTTAACTGGATCAGTTTGGCTTAAATACACTTGAATTACAGGTTCAGAATTAGAGAGCATGGGTAAAGAAGTGCTTGTAGTTTACCTTATGCTTTTGCAGGTATTAGAAAAAGTTTCTCCCCTAAGCCGGAGCACACAGCTTAGTGAGCACAAAATGCACATTCAATGTAAGCCCCTTCTCACTCCCTTGCCAGGTGCCATTTTGTAGGGTGCAATCCACATCAACATTTGGGGTGGCCCTAAATGGGTACATCTATCATGAAGGCTTGGCAGGGGTGAGTGTAGGGAAACAATGCAGAAAACTTCCTGTGCAGCTGACTCCCACCCAATCCTTGTATTTCCCTGCTTCATTCATAAAAGATTATGAATGTATAGTTAAAAATCTGCTAATTTCCCACATGTTGAGAGCAAGGGAAGTACATAGCTCAGAACCCTCAGCCAGACTTGCAGTCTGGCTATGAACTATCATACTTGTCTGACATCCCAGCAAGACTTCTTCTCTACACCACATTTCCAAGTATCCCACCATATTTTACATCAAATAGGGCTAAGAAAATTCTAACACATAATAGATGGGTAAAATAATCTAAAAATTAATAAAATATCAACTCTTAGCAGATTAAAAAATAACACATAAGATTAACATGCCATGTTGTATCCCAAATTAAATATTGGAATTAAATAGTAAAAACAAAGTTCATTTTTTGCTCCATAGATGTTACAGAAAGAGAATGTTCAAAAGACTTGAGAATATTGGCAAGTGATTATAGAAGAGCTGAAATATTGACGGTAATCTTGAGAGGGAATGATGAAGTTAGGAGGGATTGGCAGCTCGGAATGAAGTGGAGGGGTGTGGCACTAGAGGACCCAGAAGGCTAAGGAACAGAAAAAGAAGTAATTGCAGCAGAAAGCTGGCAAGAGAGAAGGCTGTGGTGACAATGTGGGACACTCGAATTTAATTTTTGGAGGTGCATATTTACAGTCCAGGGGTGGCTGAAAGTGAACTGACATATGGATCCCTGACAATGAGAAGACCAAGGAATGAGGTCAGGCTGTTGGACAGTTTGGGTGGATGTTGATATCCCCCAGGATGATATCAAATCTCGCGGTTAGAGAGGAAATGCAATGAGAATGTGCTACTGTTTTCCAAGAGAAATGGCAATGTGGGGGATATTGCCAAGAGAGTGAAAACTTCAAAGAGGCAGATGCTTGCTACACAAGTTAGAGAGGGATGCAGAGGTCTTGAAGTGGCACTGGGAAGTGATCTGACACTATCTCCCCTGGGAAGACAGGGACCGAGGTGTACCATGAGAAAATCCAGTTTCCACATGAGAACATGAGAAATATTCAGTCAAGATGCAAGATGCTGAGGACACGGGAAAATTTATTTAATGTAGATTCCACAGAGGTTCCAGAGGGCACAGCGGAGAGATCTGAGAGGAAGAGTAAATCTGTAGGGGTGTAGATGAGGAGGTGTAAGTCCAGAGAAGCGTGGGGATTAGCATAGGAAAGATGTGAGATATAAAGGCTTTCACTGATCATACTTTCCCATACAAGTATTCCAAGCAGTCTCCTGCTGTCTGGTGAGAGGAGAGAAGGACCAGGCTTCTCAGGAGAAGTCAGCTGCTCCTGTGATTAACCATGTTTCCTAGAAACTCTTGGTAGAGGGGATCAAGCTGGTCCCTGTTAATTGCTGCTCTTATATCTAGCGACTAAAGTGTTTTAAGTTTTGTACTAAGATTTGCACTTTTTACTTGAGAATGCTGTGGAAGATAAAGCAAGTTACATGAAAGACAAAGAAGCTAATGCCAGGCCTTTTCATTTGTAAGAATGAATTTCAACTATGTGTGTTATTTCTTAGAAAGGCAAATCAACTTTTTAGATTAATAGGGCACTAGAGATAAATCCTATGAATTAAAAAAAAAAAAACACATGGGCATTGAGAGGGGAGTAATTTTCTTCCCTGGGCACTTCTAATTCCAGGGTGGAGGAATTCAACATGTGTGAATCAGAGATGATGGGAAGGAAGGGTAGGCATGTGAAGCTGGTATTAAAATTTAGACAAGAGGAGTGAGTACCTCTGCATGGGCACGGATAAGTGAAGTGTTTGCCTGAGAGTTTCTTCCTGGGTTGTCTGAAATGAGGATGAGTTGTGGAGGAGTTGTGCTGCCAGTTCTGTTGATTGGATGTAGACTACATGGGAATGAAAAGTTTTCTGAAACACCAATCTCTTGCCCACAAATAACTCTGTAACTCAGACCATAAGAGACAAGGGATGTGGGCATTCCGTTATTGTCCTAGGTCACTCAGTGGAGAAGAAGGACAAATGCATTGCATAAGGAAAAGGGTGTGTGGTACTACTCAGGTGGAGGTCATGTGGAGGATATAAGGCAAGTGAGATAGTTGGCAACCAGATGGTGAGCCTAGTCAAAGGGTCGAAACTTCTTCGTTGAACTTCATGCCTGTGCTTATAAAGAAGATACCTTCTTTATAAAGGTGGCAAAACAGTGTGGTTGCTTATACACCTGTCGAGCTGGTGTATTGCCGATTAGGTCTGAGTAACAGGATTCTTTAATATAGTGGATCACAGTGACATTCTGCAGGATGATTAAATCAAACAAGTCCCTTTGGACTATATTATGACAGAGGACAGGATAATTAACATATATCTAGGGCAAAACCATGAATTTGCACTGCTGTCCATTCCAAACGAATGCAGATTACTTCTAATTCTCTTTTCCAACAGGTATGGAGAAATGCATTTGCCATATCAGTAGCTAGATATCATGTACTTGAGGCTGTGTTTAGTTACTATTTGGTTAGGTTTATAGTAGTCCACTGTCATTTGCCACAAAATATCTAGTTTTCTCAAAACCAAATGGGTGAATTAAATGGTGATATTATGGGGAATGCAATCCCTGTATCTTTTAAATCCTTGAAGTTGGCACTAATCTCTGCCATTCTTCTGAGTTGCATTGTTGTTTTTGATTAACTATGTTGGTGGAGTAGAAAGGTAGTCTCAGAGGCTTCCACTTGCTGTACCTTACTGTAGTAAGTCTTATTTTATTTATCAAAGTAGCAGTGTGAGGACTCTACCAATGCTTAGTATATCCATTACAATTAGTTATTTGAAAAGTGAGGAAATGATCACAAGATGAATCCTAGGACTCTCTGTGAGGTAGACATGAGCTAGAAACCTAATTGCTACTTGACACATATATATCTCTGCTTTAACAGAGGGACCATAATAGTGTTTTTGGTGCCTGAGTTAGCATTAACTGGTGCCCCATATCCAACAGGGTATTCCCCTTTCCTTCGTGTAAGTTTGCCTGAGTAAATGGCTATAAGTTCCTTTGGGGGAGAACTTAGAGAATCACTGCTACACACATTTGTCATGGCATTGCAGAGCCCTTTCTTCTGGAATATCTTAGCTTCTCTTTTAATAAACAGGTTTGTGTTTGACAATTTGCAAATATATGTATTAGTCATCTAATTAATGCTAATGCTCTAAATGTTGTTTTCCAAGTTAAAAAAAAAGGACAGTAACCAGCATGTGCTGACAAATAAAAAATTGGAAATATGGATTTTTCTAGAGGAAAACTCAGATTTCTAAGGTGGTATGAGACCAGTAGTTCTTGCCCTCAAGGAGATCACAATTCGATTATGGAATCAATATCTATATATATGGCAAGGTTACTGAAGTTTGTTAAACATACTGCCAATTACAGTTCATTATAAAATAATTTTCTGTACATTTTTTAATTTACCCAACATTTTTATGGCCAGAGAAATGAGATTTTAGAAGTCTTCTTGTACAAGATTAATGCTGTTTCTAGCATTGTATTCCACCTATAAAACTAGAATCCTCTGCAGATTCAGCTTTTCTGATAAAGTGTAAATTATTTACTCCTTCAATTTAAGAAGCTCCAATTAGAAGAGAAACATATAATCACTTTTAAGGAATTGGAATAAATGCCAAATGCATATAACTTCTGAAATTCAATGGATTAAAAATGAAGAAATAAAGAATAAACTTCTTCTGTTATCAAGTAAATATTACATAATCAGAAAGGAAACCCCCATGGAAATATAAACTACATATTCTCTAAAGATTACGGATATGCTTCCCCAATATTAGTTGTATCTTTTTTGGTTCCTAGGAGATGCTATTTTCAGAGAAATATCTAGAGGAATCTATAGGAGGTAATTTTCATTTGGCTCAAATGATGCACCAGGGATTTCTTAAATCTAAGATTAAATAGATTAAATTTACTTTTATTTACACTCTCTTCAAATAACTTTCTTTAAAGACATCACTCTCTTAAATAAAGATTCTTGTCTCACCTAAAGTTCTCTCTTAATTACAAAAGGCCAAGCAAAATGCTTCCAAGGAATAAAGTTTCCTTAGCTTTTATGATCAATTTGTAAAAAAGAAACCTGATATTTTTCAATTGTGCTCCTTTTTCTTTGATAGATTTTACAATTGATTAGATACCTCATTAATATTTATGTAACAAATGCAAATAAGCATGTATAGAGGTAGTAAGTTTCCTTTTGAAACAAGGGACATTAGAGAGCATTTCATGTTTTCATCCTCAAACTTATATGTATTAAAAAAATCATGGTTTAGCTAAAAAAAACTTTAGCTAAAGAAATAATACTTAAAAATATGTAATTCCTAAAAATAATTTTTTTAAACGATAGCAAGAATAGGATGTTACAGAATGTTAAGTAATATAGAAATAGCTGTAATATTCCTTGCACATTATGCTCTGTCACACCTGAGAAATGCTCATGTTAATGTTTTTCCCTCTGCCAGATCCTTTTCCTTATACCTCTTTTTGCTCATTAATTCCTATAAATGCCTACATTCTTTAAACCCAATTCAGTTACCATATCATCCACGAAGGCTTCCCTGATGTCCACAGTGGGCAGACTCCCCTCCCATTGTGTCCCCGACATGAGGACTTGTGTCTTTTTCCATCACATCATGGGCTCTGGACCCTCAGGGACCATATGCCTAGTTAAGTGCCCTTCACAGGGTTCTGCCAACAAGAGAGGAATTTTAAACTTTATTGCTTGTTGTTTAATGATATTTATGTTTTCAATAGCTCTTAAAGATTATTTTTGAAGCTGAGCAAATATTGCTCATCACATGATAGAGGCATTTGGAATATAAATATGACTTAAAATATACTGAGCACCAATCATAAAGGATATAGAAGCTAAAGAAAATACCACAAGCCTCCTCATGATTTGTTTTTCCCTTTGAGAATTATTCTCTGTGAAATTTAGTAAGCTAAGAGCTCTCTGTTTGTTTTTTACTAAGCTGTGTTTATGAAATGCTGTGTTTAACAGATATTTTTCTGAGTTTGATAAATTCTGTACAAGTTCCTGAATTTATACGCAAAACATTTGGCCCTCATTTCATTTCAGTCTTCTTCTAATCAACTTAAATGTAACATCAGCCTCCATCTCACATATTTCAATATTCATTCCACTCCTTCAACCACCTCTTCCCCTCAAATAACCCTCAGAGAAAGAGCAATTATTTGAGAAAATGAAATCAAGTAAATAAGCTCTATTAAACTAGAAACCAAGTAGCCAGCCATATTAAAGATATCCAAGGTTTGTATGTCTGGGTGAAAACAACAATAAATATTTATTTTGATGCTTCTTTTTATGAGCATTTCAAGGCCCATCTGTGGTATTAATGGCTTATCAAGCAAACCTATGCATTAAGAGAAACTGTTTTCATTTAGATAAATGAAAGCAGAGGCAAAGGAAAATGATGTAAGGTTCACCTTGTAAAAGTCACAAATTAGATACAAAGCACTGCCACAGGCAAATTTGAATTCAATAGAATAAAGCTGGCAGCCATGAACATCAGGTAATAGGCTTATCAAATGAGGTTTTGTATTTTTTATAATGTACATTTTATGGGGACCAGTGTAAAAGCAGTAGGCAGAATAAAATATAATTTTAAATATAATATAATAAAATATATAATATTTTATATAATATATATTTTAAATATAATAAAATATAATTTTAAAAGAAAAATTCAATGAGCGATTCTTTGTCTAAGTTGAAAAACAACCTGTCTCAAATTTGCACCAAATGAAAGGCCCAGAGAAGTTTGTAAATGAGCTCCTTCACCTCCTAATGCCTTATGATTGTACCCACAGAATCTCATCTTCTACTCCCATGTACCATACCAGCCTCCAAGCCTGCCTCAAGACAGGAATATTTGGCATGAAGTACAGTATTAAAAAAAAATAAAGGAATAAAGGATGAAAAACCTGGGTCAGCACTTATGATACAAAACTACATAGATTCGGTTTAAAAAAATACTTATAGTTTTGGTTATGAACATCATTTTGTAAGTGTATTTATCCAACATTTATTCAATACTCATATGTGCCAGAGTCTGTTAACTCATTTAATCTTCCCAAATTTCTGAAAAACAATAGACCATGTCCTTTAAAACAAAATTCATTTATATTAAAATATAAATACTACATGCAATAAAGGTCTTATGTTGAGCCATATGTTGAACAAAAGGTCTGATGTTGAAACTTAAAATTGGGCTTGTCCCCTACATCAGGATCTCTGTTTCCTTTGAACTTCTGCTGAAATTGTTAACCTATAGAAGTACGCGTGTTTTCCTTGCTTTATTTGCAAGCTTGCATTGCTGTTATTCTAGAGTAAGTAGCAGCACTCACCAGGATTCCTCTCTTTCACTGCTGTCACCATCTTCCAATGGTTAACAGACTCTTAGTTTCTAATCCTCCATGGATCAGATTAATTTAAAATAAAATCCTAATGAGATAGGAACCTAGCATACAGACATAAATCATCTTTTATGTATCAACACTGTTAGAAGCTTTTAGAGGGTAGAAATATGATGAATGTGTATGTTGTAAGGTTGACATATTTATAAACTGAGAATCCTAGGATATTGTGACATATGCAAAAGTGGAATTATGTACAAACTAGGAAAGTACATGGCAGGAATGGAGACTGTTGGCAGAGTAATGCTTCACAGAAGCTTAGGAGCTGGGTTTTTAAGGATTAGGAAGAGTCAGTGAAGGAAAAAGAGCCAGAAAGGAGAGAAAATAGGTAGAGAAAATTAAGAATTATGAAGGATCAGCACGTGCAAATACATGAAGGCATGAAACTGCCTGGTGGAGCCGGGAAATTGCACGTAGGTTGTTATTACTGGAGCATAACGTATAATAGGTGGAGAAACGTACTCATTAGTATAATTGTTGCTACTATCATAAATACATCCTCAAATTTCCGTGACTTAACAGAACACAAATTTATTTCTTATTCATGTAAAAGACCAGTGGTAGTGTTCCTGACTGGTGAGTGCCAGTCTTCTACACCATGTAGTGACTCAAGGATCCAGATTTCTTCCACTTTGTGGTTCCGTTATTCTCTAAGACTTTGTCTCCCTGGTATCCAGCTGGCAAAAGAGGAAAGTGGGGGTGAGGAGAAGGCTCTTCTGTTTAAACTGTGTTAGCACAGGAGCAACACATCTCACTTCTGTTGATAGCCCACTGGCAAGAACTAGTCACATCGACCATTCTTAAATGCAAGAAAAGTCAGGAAATGTAGACCCTAGTTGACAGTAACTTTTCAATAACCACTTATATTATGGAAGGGAGGAGCATCAAGTTTGGGGATCAGCTAGCTGTCTCAGCCATGGAGAACTACTTGTTCCTTTACTCATGCTGACTTCTCACTGATCAGTTTAACTAAAGTCTGAAATTAGGGCTGAGGAAGTGAATGGAACTGTTGGCTGATAGAGGGAGCATGGATAGTAGAAGGATCGTTATCCTTTCCACCCTTCCTGAAGCTCCTGATTTTTCCAGAGCAAGTATGGGTCCATCAAAGAAATGATGGCTTGAGAAGGTACACCAATGTGGCCTCTTGGAGAGGGGAGATATGGCTATTGGGGGAACAAGGTTAGGATGTCTGAATAAATTGAGTCCTCATTTAGTTGAGACTTTGAATAGTTAATGTTAATTTTACTATTTCACTGATGGAGATCTCATGTTAGTTTGTTTAGGATCAGTGTTTATTGTGAAATCATCTGTTCCACAATGATGACTTCAGGAATTTTAGACTGTAAAGCAAATGCTTAAACTTTCAGATTGTATGAAAACTTTCAATTATTTATGCATTGACTTACTTGCTTATTTAACAGTGGTTTCTAAGCAGTTATATGCCAGGTGCTTGAAGAGAAACAAAGCTGTAAGCATATCTCTGGGTAGTTGGGTGGGATTTAGAAGAGTAGTTCTCAACTTTTTTTTGATATCAACACTTCTAAGGATTGACACATATTCACAGTGGAATTAATTTTCAACCTGCAAGATGTGCTGTTCTCTCCCATCCGCCCTTACCAGGGGGATCAATGCCAAATCTCCAGTGAGGATCCTCTATATTTGCACCTTGACAAAGTACTATAGGTGATACAATATGATGTTCTTTGGCAGGTCATGTCTCCATCTTGTGTCCCACTGATAATTACTATTCTGACATTCAGCTACCACCTCAATAAGGCTGAATGCATTCCACATGAGTAAGCCAGAGATTTCAGTAGATAGAATACTGGGGCTTTAGAAAGGAGAAAATGCAATAGGAGATATTCAGAGTGTTGTAAGAAAGACAGCCATATCTCATTAAAAAATTGTTTTAAAAATATCATATACTGATTGTAGTTAAACCATCCAACTGTGTAGTAGCTACCTAATTACTAAGGATAGCTTTTTGACAGGTATATCTATGTGGATATTTTTGTACCTGAAATTAAAAAGAAAAAAAAAAGATAATCATATGCAAATTCAAGATAAAAAAATACAAGGAGAAAGTTTCAGAACTTAATGTTTTTATGCAGTTTGACAATGTTAACATGTTTGAGCTACTGTTGAATAAAAAGGCCCAATTACAATAGGTGTTGAAAGTGTTCAACGAAATAAGTCCTGTTGAGTCTCAGATCCTTTGAAGTGTGTATTATGCAATCACTAAGAACTGTTTGCTTGAAATCAAGTACTTGCCCTGCTTGTACTTTGCTAGATACAATTTCACATTAGTTAGATGAATTAATAACCATTACAATTTCCAACTTCATTAGAGGTGGGGATTCTGTCTTGAATTTCTGTAGAAGGAAATAATTTGCTGCTATTGTGGATAGATATCAATTGTCAACTCTAGTTCTATAGACCTGGTACGGTTTTTTCTTTTTGTACCTTCTGTCAGTTTGAGGTCAGTTTCTTATTACGAATGAGAAGCTGCCTTTGCCCTTCAAGAAAATGAAATAAAGCCAGAATAACCTTCCTGCTTCCCCTGCCTGCCTTCGCAGCCTAGTATTTCAGCATCTGAAGAGTTTATTTTTGGATGTCATTAAATATAGCTAGTGATCCTTTAAATGAAATGGATTAAATGGCAAATGGCTTAGCATCTTCTACTCTTCAGTCTAGTCACCTGAAAAAATTCACAATTCAAAATCTGATTTATAACATAACCCTTGTTCATCTCTATTTCTACTATTTCTTGGGAAAAAAGTTTCCTTGCTGATAATGTTGAAGTGTATGCTGACATTACTACCTTTCATCAATATCTTCTTACGGTAGTAAAGTAGCTACTTTTTAGTTTTCTCACCTGTTGTTTGGAATGTTCCATGGCTTCAAAGATTTTACAGGGGAAGAAAAAACTATAATTTCCCCAAGACATATTTTGCCAATGGAGAGTTTTCTCCCTTTAGGAATTTTCATATGTGTATGATATTTTGAGCCACTTGTTGTTAATTCTCACAATTTCTTACAAGTAGCCCTGTCTTCCAAAGCTAAAAATATACTGCAGCTGTATATCCTAAGTGATAATGCATATATATACATATATGCACTATATACTATCATATCATATACACATATATCTGATAAAATGATTTGAACACATTAATTATTAACAACTTTAATTTTTGAAAACTAAAGAACATTATCTCAAACACATCTTTTCTTTTGACAGTACAAAACCAAGGTCTTTTCTTGAATAATGAGATTCTGAATTGATTGGACACATGAGCAGGTATAGACCCAAATGTCATTGAGGGGAAATTTGGGTAAAATACAAGAAAAGTTTTCAATTTTAAGAGAACTAGTTTCTAATCTAATTTATTAGATTCAACAAATACATATTGAGCACCATCTATCAGTCTAGGTGAGTATGAGAAGTGAAATTAAACATTAAAAAACCTCTGGGCTCCTAGTCCCTCAGAAGTGACAATTTAGTAGTCACAAAAAGAATAAAATATCTGGGAATAGAGCTAAATAGGGAGGTGAAAGATCTCCATGGCACGGATTATAAAACACTGCTGAAAGAAAGCAGAGATGACACAAACAAATGTAAAAGCATTTCATGCTCATGGATAGGAAGAATCAATATTGTTATAAGGCCATACTGCCGAAAGCAGTTTACAAATTATATACTATTCCTAAAAAAACTACTAATGTCATTTTTCACAGAATTAGAAAAAAAATTCTAAAATTCATGTCAAACCAAAAAAGAGCCAAGTAGCCAAAGCAATCTAACCAAACAGAACAACACCAGAGGAATCACACTACCCCACCTCAAACTATACTACAAGGCTACAGTAACTAAACAGCATGGTACTGGTACAAAAACAGACACATAGACCAATGGAACAGGTTAGAGGACTCAGAAATAAAGCCACATACTGACAACCATCTGATCTTTGAGAAAGTCCACAATAACAAGCAGTGGGGAAATAACATGCTATTCAATAAATGGTTCTGAGATAACTGGCTAGGCATATGCAGAAGATTGAAATTGGGCCTCTTCCTTTCACCATATACAAAAATCAGCTAGTAGTGGGTTAAAGACTTAAATCTAAGACCTAAAACTATAAAAGCCCTAGAAAACAACCTAGGAAATATCATTTTGGACACAGGCCTTGGCAAATATTTCATGACAAGAAGTCTTCAAAAGCAATTGCCAACAAAAACAAAAATAGACAAATGAAACCTAAAACTAAAGCATGCTGTGCAGCAAGGGAAACTAACAACAGAGTAAACAGACAACCTACAGAATGGGAGAAAATATTTGCAAATTCTGCATCTGACAAGTTCTAATATGCAGAATCTGTAAGAAATCTAAACAAATTAAAAAGCCAAAAACCCCAAACAACCCATTAAAAAACGGGCAAAGAACATGAACAGACATTTCTCAAAAGAAGACACATATGTGGCCGGCAAGCATATAAAAGAATGCTCGGCCAGGCGTGGTGGCTCAGGCCTGGTGCAGTGACTCACGCCTGTAATCCCAGCACTTGGGGAGGCTGAGGTGGGAAGATCATTAGGTCAAGAGATCGAGACCATCCTGGTCAACATGGTGAAACCCCATCTCTACTAAAAATACAAAAATTAGCTGGGCATGGTGGTGCACACCTGTAGTCCCAGCTATTCAGGAGGCTGAGGCAGGAGAATTGCTTGAACCTGGGAGGCGGAGGTTGCAGTGAGCTGAGATCATACCACTGCACTCCAGCCTGTGACAGAGCGAGACTCCATTTCAAAAAAAAAAAAAAAAAAAAAATGCTCAACATCACTAATCATGAAAGAAATGCAATCAAAACCACCATGAGATACCACCTCACACCAGTCAGAATTGTTATTATTAAAAAGTCAAAAAACAACAGATGCTGACGAGGTTCCAGAAAAAAGGGAATCCTTATACACTGTTAGTGAGGATGTAAATTAGTTCAGCCACTGTGGAAAGCAGTTTGGAAATTTCTCAAAGAGAAAACAGAACTACCATTTGTTCCAGCAAACCCATTACTGGATATACATTACAAAGAAAAATTATTCTACCAGAAAGTCACATGCACTTGCATGTTTATCACACCCCTATTCATAACAACAAAGACATGGAATCAATATAGGTGCCCATCAACAGCAGACTGGATAAAGAAAATATGGTACGTATACACAACGGAATACTATGCAGCCATAAAAAGGATGACATTGTGTTCTCTGCAGCAACATGGATGCAGCTGGAGACCATTAACTCAAGGGAATTAATGTAGAAACAGAAAACCAAATACCACATGTTCTCACTTATAAGTGGGAGTTTAACATTAAGTATACATGGCAACAGTGGACACCGGGGCCTCTTTGACAGGGGAGGGTGGTAGGAGGTTGAGGGTTGAAAAACCATCTATTATTGGGTACTATACCCAGTAGGTGGATGATGAAATAATTTGCACACCAAATCTTTGCAACGTGCAATTTACCCACATAGCAAATGTGCACATGAACCCCCGAATCTACAATAAAAATTGCCAAAATAAGTGACAATTCAGAATTGGGCTTAATTATGGGCCCCATAAATTATATTAAGATGTCAGAATCTAATGGTTACAACCCTTTTCCTTCACTAGCTTCTCTCCTATTGCCAGGCTATTTTAATAGCTTAGGATTTGTAGACGTCAGCACGACCTGCAGAATTAGTAATTATTCCCTCAAAGGACAAAAATGTGTAAACTGGATTTTTACATAAACAGTCGAAGAGGTTTTTGGTGACATTTTCCTTCACAATATGATTTAAGTTAAGGGATTAAAATGGTAAAATATGCTTAGCTTATCTTTTTTCATTAACTTTTCTCAGTTATATGAAAGGATTAATGAAACAGAAGTGCAGGCACAAAATCTGTGGCATAGTTTGGTATTATTATTAATAAAAAATGAATGGGCTGAAAATTCTACCCGTAACAATGTTTTAGAAAATATAATCTAATAGACGTGAGACATGTAAATACGTATAATGCAGGCAATCTGCCAGAGAAGTACTGACTTATGCAAGTGTAGTACATTCTGTCTCTGCCACACACTTGCCAACAATGAGTATTATCACTTAAAACATTTTTTCTAGATCAATAAAACATAAGTTGAATTAGTACAGCTCACATGGACAAGAGGGAGGAGGGCTAGCAGGTGCCAATAAATGCTCACAGGCTCTGATGGGAGGAGCATACAAATATTAACGCATTTGGATAGAAATCTTATGATATGAATCAAAACACTTAAAATACTGTTTGAACCTCCAATTACACTCCTAAGAACTTATTGTAAGGAGAAAAACAAATCAGAAGGACATGCAAAGATAAATGTATACAAATGGCTATTCATCACAAGGCTTTTGTAATAGTGAAAAATTCTCCAAAACAGGGAATTATTTAATCAAAGGTAATGAATCAAATGAAAGGTAATCAAAATTAGTTAAGTAGGCTGGGTGTGGGACAAAAGAGATGGTGGCAAGTAGGAGGTGAGGCAAACTGTGAAGGCAGCTCTAGCAGATGATTGCTACCTGGAGATGTTGCTAGAGTTTTTGATTCATCGAAAGATACTGCAAGCCCATTTTTTGTAAGGTAATTTGTCAAGTTTTAAAATTATGTGCAGGAAAAACCAGATGCAGTTGTGGGCTCTGAGACATGGGCTGCCAGTATAAAATATTTAAAAAAAATAAATCATAGGAATAGTTATAGTGGAACAAAATGCCATTACTAAAAGTGATGCTATAGTTGAATGTTTATTGATGTTTCAAAATGGAATACGTAATATCCCAATTTTTGAAAATAATGCTAACATATATTGTATCTGTACACAAAAGGAAAAGACTTGCATTATATTCACTAAAATATTAATCATGACTAGCTCTGGGTGAGGATTTCAGGGACATTTTGATTTTGTATTTTCTAATTTTTCCACTTTAAGCATGTATCACATAATAAAGTTTAATTAAAATAGCAAAATATATTTGATTTTTACAATGGAGAATGTGACAGGAGATCAGAATTAGAAGAACCTGCAGGTAGGAGTGAATTTGATAGAAAATTAGAAATGCACTAAAACTGTTGAAGAAAAATATTAATGCATTCGAAAGCCAATTTGACAAATATGTTATATATTAGTAGCAGGACTATTTTCCAAAAGCATACCAGAGTTACAGAGACAAATAAGACACAAGTCTCTTCCCTCTAGGAGTCCACAGTCTAATGAGGATCTCCCAGTGTTACCTTTTAATTATAGAACATAGGAATGTAATCATGAAATAAAATGAGGACATAAGAACAATGAAAATTAGAAATGGGAAAATCTGTAATTTTGTTTTTGTGGCCTGGTTTAGAATGTCAGGATGCTAAGTCTCAGAAATCAATATCATTATGGAATTATACTTGATTGAAACCAGGAAAATGCCAAAACATAATTTATAACTATTTTAAAATACAGAAGAAAAACTGAATACCAATAATCCTGTAAGAAAATTTTACACAAAAGCATTACAAATGATTATGGAATTTATTTTCTTGGGATTCCAAACATACTTAGATAATAAATGCCATGTTCCAAATACAATGGTTATTCTTTTTGCCAGGGGCAAATTCTATATAAAGCACTGTATCTTGGACAAAAATCCAAGAGAGTTATTTACCAAAAATGCTCTCATCATTAAAAGGGGTTAAAAGAGTCACAGGCCCCAAAGATAACACTTTTCAGGAGACATTTTTGTATTTTTTTTTTTTTTGCCAAAATAGAAAATATTGAAGAGATAAAAAAAATTCAGCTAAAATTTTAATTTGTGCTTTATCAAAGCATCTTGTGGAACCTCACAAGAAGCATTAAAGATTATTAAAATATATAAATAGAGCAGTTGCTTGTAAAATGAAACATGAATTGGTGTGATAAAATGTACAAATTGCATATTATAAAATGGTGGTGGGGCATGCTAAGCATAAAGGACGCAATAAAACTGAGGGAACTGGCTGACCAGAAAGTACATATGTAAATAAGTTGTATATGCAATTCACTATAAATAGAGATGTTAGGTAATGATCCTAGAAACTAAATTCAAAAGGAATGCTCTGTCTGTAGCCATAAGCTGCAAAACATTTAACAAGAAAAAATCTCTGGGTCTTGGTACAGTGGCACATCAAAGTTTCTGCATAGGTTTTTGTAGCAATAAGGCTCCTCAATAATTCCAAGAGATGTTAATAAAAGCATCAAGTTTAAGTGGAGGGAATTATGAACAACTTTTTAACAAATGTCACTGGGATTACATATACAAAGTCAAGAAATGTGTGTTTGTCCACTTCACAAGTAGAGAGAAGATAAAGCTTAGAAAAAGAGTGCAGTATGAAAATGGTAAGCATTTAAGACTAAATAGAAACAGAGATAAAAAGAAAGAGCACCAGTCACAAGATACAAAGAAAAAGTTTAGGTCATAATTCTGTACTTTCTAGGGATGACTCTTTTTAGAAATCACCTTTGCAAAACTTTCATTATTTTGATAAATACTCTTTATTCAATGTTTTCATTATACTAATTCGAACATTGCACTTTCTCCAAAGAAAGCTAAACTGATCCTATGTAAAGAGATTCTTAAATCTTTCTTCTTAAAGACTATACCTAGTGGTACTGAATGTATATGTTTATCATCCAGTTGACTGATTTTCCCATTAACTTCCTTATATGATCCAGGTGTCTAGGCACGTTGGACTTGCAGTAATATGAGTCAGCCTCAGCTCTAGCCCACTGGGCAGAGGCCTGGGTGAGAGCATTTGCTGAAACCACATCAGACTGTAGAGCCCAAACCTTTTTCTTCTTCTGACCAACCTTTTCCCCATAGGAAGTCAAATGTGCAACCCACATTTCTCAGGCCATACCATGGGGATTAGAATAGGGTACTTGCTCTGTGAGGACTCCTGGAATTTGAATTATGATACAATTTAAAATGTTCTGACTTAAAAAATTTAATGAAATCTTACTGCCATGTCAAATTGGAAATCAAGTGACATCTCTGTAGAAACTTCTGCCACCTCTTTCTTACAACCAAAAGGCACCTGAAGCCCTGCTTTCATGGTCTGTATTTATGCCGGAAATAGAAATCAGTAGTTTTTTTTTCCTATGCTCCAAATTAAAACCCAAAACGAAAAACAACAGAATCAGGACTTGTACAATTTCAGTGCTTGCAGGCCCAGCAAATTGCAAAACTATACTATTTCTGTTCCTATAGCTGGTAAACAGAAATGGCTGCCAACCATGTCACAGTCTCACATAGATGGGCACTGCTTAGGGGAAGGGGTCTAGTCAGTATTTTACTGTTCTTTTAGCTTCATAATTACCATACTTTGAAATTTAAAAAAATATCCCCTAGCAATATCATGAGCATTCACTAAGTGGTGAAGCTAGAACTAGTGCTAGACAATTCACCTGAAAGTCAGTAACTTTGGAACCAAAGTTAGATGTCATAACACAATACATAGAAGGCCAGACTACCGCTGTGACAATTTAGGAGACAGCACTCTGTAAAATATCAGAGGCAATGTTGAGAAAACAAAGCAACATTAAGCAAAAATATACTCTAAATATTGTGTATTTATGTAGATTTATGCAGGCCAGATGCATTCCCTATAGTTTTCATTTATTCCATTGGGAAAATTAATCTTGAATAATGACAATTTGAATTATGAGGGACACTTTCAGGAATTCATGAATCCATTGCATTAAACGCAACTACTTTGCAACCCCAATATTGTCAGGAATGGGTAGCTTTAACTATAACCCTTTTTCTCCCACTGTTCCCTGATTCCTCTGCAGGCCAGGGGCAGCCTGGCAGGCTGACATTTCAGCTTCTTTGAAATATATGTGCTCCAATAACTAAGACAACACAAACCTTGGAAAACCCACAGCACCCAAATATCTGCCTGCAGCTCTACTTGTTTTGCTACTATGTGGGTGTCATGCAAACAAGCTTAGATCAATTTTTATAATGACAGAAGATTATTACAAATAATTTACTTAATTGTACATGTTTAGAGACTTTCTTTTTCTTCAGTCTGAATTATCTTCCCAGAACTTATGTTTTTAGTTTGGTCATTCATATAGATGACTGTTGAAAAACCTGGATATTCTTGTTATAAATTCAATGCTTCTTGGGGTGAGGGGGCTTATCTATTATATTAACATCCTGTTTATTAGATTGTGCCTGATTGGTGCTTGATAAACATATGTCAAAGTGATGGACAATATGAAATCAGTTTTGTGGTCTTGTTTAGCTGCCTCAACAACATTCATAACATTTTGTCTACAGTAAAATATGTCTGAGCTCCCAAGAACTCAGTTACAAATGCACTGTCGGAACTTATTCTGTTGATTTAAATTAAGAATGGTTTATGAACAATAAATTGAGAACCACTACTACAAATTATTTGTGTTTACCGTTTAACTGCAGCAAACAAAAAAAATGCCATCTCTCTTAGGCAGCAGATCCTCTTCAAAATTCAAGTTATGACAACTGTGTTTTAACTTTTTCATCTTCAAGAAATGAATCCATTCTTTCCAGCTGTAATCATCTTGGCCAAGAGACTTCAGCATTTTTTTTTTTCTGCAAAGGCCCATGATTCATCATAAAAAAATCAGAAACTGGCCAAAATAAATGGTACAAACATTCGTCAGGGAAAACAGCTATGTAACTAATTGTAGATTCAATTTTTCAATTGGTGTTCTTTCTATAAATTGTGTCCTTCCAAAAATTACCCCCCAACCAAAAACCCACTTTTCACTTAGGACATTTTGTTCATGATATCTTGTATCTTTAATAAAAATGCACATGTATTCACGTCAATGCTGAATGACTAATACCCAGAGTCTATGAAATTGCGCCTCTGAAAGGACATATGTATCACTGTCATCCTGTTTCTTGTCCTCACATCGTCTTAGAAAGATAAATACATCTAATGATTATTGTACTGCTTAATGACTTTCTAGGTTAATAAGAAATTTCATAGATTAGGTACAAAAACTGAATACGAAGTCAAGATCTTCTAGGTTTAACAAAAGAAGACTAAAGACGAAGGGCAATTTGCAAGCTGGTGAATGTTTGTGGCTCATAAATTTAACCCCCAAATTGTCGTGTTGTTTTTTTCTTTCTCTCTTTCTTTTTGCATAGAAAACCCGTATAGAACTTAACAAATTTACAAAAAGAGCTCATATATAGGGTGTGAGCTAACATGGAAGATGTTAATAGTGCCGTTAGGCAGTGTGATTTCTATCATTATCAGCCATTATTCTAAGAATAGTAAGTGGCAGATAAAGAGCTCTGACTAAATTTCCATCTTTTTTGTAGTCAGCATGTAAAATGCATATACTTTGCTTCTAAATTGTCACCCCTTTCTTACAAATTGCTCATTATATTTGCTTAGACTGGTGAAATGGAAACTATTTTATTTAAAGGAAATAAAGGCAGGAAACATTGAATAAGGTACCTGTGACTGTTTTTAGATGTGTATTTTAAAACCTTTAGCAGTGGTCCTGGACTTTGACTGAGTCAATAGAAAGTAGAAATTCTCCTGGCAGTGAAAGAAAAGAAAGAAAGAAAGAAGGAAAAGAGGAAGACAAGAAAACAAAAAGTTGAACTGTGACTAACGAGACCTGGAAAGGAGCTCTGGATTTTTTTTTTAATTAAAAGTAATTTTGAAAGCCTCACTTGAAAGAGGTCTCAATGAACCGGATTAGGAAGGCTTTGAAATCAGGTGTAAGTGGCTTACTTTGTTTAGGAGTTTTGCTGGTTCACATACAGTGATTTTATGTGCATATATGTGTGAATATCGTACCATATATAAAGTTGACATGCCACATTCAAAGATTAAAATGCAGACAGAAAGAAAAGGAAGCGAAGAAAAAGGGATAGGGATTATATTGTTCTCTTTAGAAGAGAATGTGGCAATATTAATTTAGTTCCAGGATAATATATTAGTCTTTGACATTTAGCTTTTGTTCTTCTTGTGGAGATGTTTCTTACATGCCTAATGTCGCAACAATGGTTTGACGTCTGAAAGGCCGAAGACAGGCTTTTTCAGTTGTGTTGAATTTGAATTCGTGTTAAATTTTCCTTAATGCAAAATTCAAACAGTTCATACTTCGTTAATGCCCAGTAGGTAGAATGTAAACACATATATTGTACAATGGGAATGGCTGTGTGTAGCAATAACCCACATACTACCAGACCTTCAAATGAATTTTGAAGCATCATCATCATAAAAGGATTAAATGTTGTTTCATAGAGTAAAATGTATTTTGACTGGAATTGAATTCTATAAAATTTTCTAGTATGTATATAATATGTATGAAATCACTCAACTAATCAAAAAATTATCTCCTGTCATTTTGAATGCATTAGAATTTACTGCATCATATTATAATCTTTAAAATGCCATTTTAAAGCAAAATGTTTCATGAATGGGTAAACTTTTATAGTATAGAGGGCATTATTATAAACATTATTGTAAATTTTTATTTACTAGAAGTACCACAGAAGAATAGTTTGATATCCACCATTTCAAGCCAGCACACTAAAGCATTACATCCATAGTGTGTGCAGTTTCTAATATATGCTTTCTAATCATTCTTTTTGCTTCCTCAAGCAAAAACAACAACTTACACTCATTGGTATTAAATGACAGAAATCACAGTTAGTAATTCTGGTTGAAGTCTTTTGTTAATACCTCATATTTATCAAAAAATTCCCTGTTCTAGGTTATAATGTATACTGCAATTGAAAAACACAAATGGTACCAGAGAGCATACGGTTTTTTAATTTCCTTAAAAATAAAAAGCTAGGGAATTAAATGCTTGCTAATGAAGTGTTACATTTCTTAGTTCCTGCAACTCATTTTAATTGAAAAAAATCCCTTAAAGTGTCTCCCATTTTCTTATTCTCAGAAGAGAAATAAGAATGATCTATAAAAGAACATGCAGTACAATGACTAAAAAACTGAAACAAAAACGGCATTCTTTAGAAAAAAATCTTGCATTCCTTTTGTGTATGTGAGAAGTGGCGCAGAGTTCAGATGTTCAAGGATTCATTCTTAACAGATTTTTCAAACATTCAGATAGATATTTCAGTGGAATAATCTCAGTAGTTTATGCGGGTGATAAATGAACATTTTAGGCTCACCTGACTCCAGGCAACACTGAGCTAAATTACCTTTTCTCCAAATGGAGCCCTCTGTGCATCTCTCTCTTCCTTGAAATGCCGATTAAAACAGCAAGAGGTGGTGAAAAAGATCTTGTGTTGACTCAGGGATAAAGCAATAATGGAAATGTGTGAAATCATAGCCTGGCTCCGGAAGCAGGTATAACTTGGACTGTAAAATGCAACACTTCCCGAGGCTCCATGCTGTCCACAGGGAAGGCAATTACCTTTGGGTAAGGGAAAGCTTGAGATGCCCAGCTTAAGGGAGGCAGGTGAGCTAGTGTCTGGGGGAGACTGGGAGGCCCTGGGGGAGCCAGGACACCTAATTTCTTCTCCAAGTTCTACCTTTGACTCAAGGTAATAATACTGCTATTCCAACAGCATCCTAAGTTTCAAGATAAATTTTTATTAGCCATAGAATGAATGTAAGATGCCCAGAGACTGTTTCCACGTACTCAAGATGTTGCCTTTACAGGCCCCTAAGAAGCTAAAGAGGGAGACGGTGATAAGGGAATGTGGAAGAAGGGGAAACGGGAGGCATGCCTGAAGGGAAAGCAAGGGACAGGGGAGGGAAAAGTAGGGAAGGAAGAAGAGTGAGTCGAGAGAGCATGTGGAAGGGAAGGTAGAGGAAGAAAAGAGAGAGAGAAGGCCAATGTCTCTGTCTTTTCAAGTGAAACACACTCATTTAGATTCATATGGGTGAAAGCATATAATGGTAATATTATGGTAAAATGCTATGAGTGTGAGCATGTATGTGTACATGAGGCTACCCTTGGGATGCCATGCAAGTGTATGTGCAGCCTTTGCTCAGTTATTCTAGGCCCTCAACTTCTTCTCCAAAATGGAAGGGTGTCAAGGGACTCAGTAGCAAACGGATTGGGCTCTATGTTCTCTGTCCGACCTGTGTAGCTTTGCTACATACCCAGGCTGAGAAGATATCTTTTTCCATATTCCCCCAAACCCTCTGTTATTTGACTGTCCAGTCTCCAAAATTCTGAGGGTACCTGCAATGTATTTCCAACTTTGTTATAAAGGAGTTTTAGTCCCTGAGATATCTTGGTAGCTAACCATTTGACACAGCTATTTTATTAACCTAGTCCCTGATGCTTCCTGGAAGGATGTTGTTTCTCATAGCCAGAACAGGGAAAATGATGGTATCTGCTTGAAAAACATGAAAATTAATGGGGACTATATCCAAATGAACTTATCTTTTTGATAGGAATGTACTCATCTAGAAAACATGAAACAATTACAGTGTACAATTTTTATACATTTCTCCAGGCTACAAACCTTTCTTTTATCATATACATAGCTATTTTTGCCTACTTGAGATTCAAAGCAGTGGAGACCATATACATGCAGCTGATCATTTTAGAAAATGAATCATAAAATAGTTGCACATGAAATAAAGTAGGGAGTGAAGAGTCCTACAAGTCCTGTAGTAATTATTAAAGAGCAATTAGTCTCTTTATAAATCAGTTCATCAAGGAATTCTTTTAAAAGTCAAGCTGCTTGAATATAATGATCATTTATTTAATTGACATAAATAAAGGAAGGAATGAAATTTAAATTTAAAATGTAGGTACCTTAGGTGGTGAAGAGTAAGAGAGGGGGAAGATTATCGATTGTCAGAATTTCAATTCACATACATTGTCCCCTTCCAACCACCACAACTGAATTCTGAGACATTTTGGGGAATATATTAGAAATTAGTGGGGCAAGTTCACCAGAAACCTTTTGGCAAAGGGTCTTAGGATTGTACTTGGAAGGCACTTACCCTGAAAATAAAAGATACCGGAACCAATGTATTAAATGGTTAAGAAATTATTTTTAAGTAGAACACAGTAACTGCCTCTCAGCTTTAACTTTTGTTTCAAGCATCCTTACTCCTGAACCATAGGTGAATCCTATATAGATCTGAGCATCTACAAGAGAGACCTGTTGACCTGGAAGCTTTGTAAATCACTGGGACACAATAGCACAGCTTTGCGTTAGAGATGTCTCTACCATAGTGGGGCAGGAGTGGGGTGGGAACAGGCACACATTTCTAAGTACCCTGATCACAGAGCTGAGGGATCCTGTGAACACTTGAGTACCTGGGGATGATACTTACTTGAACAATGGGGTGTCAGTTGTCAAGTTTAGTTCTTGGAGAAAAACGGAAGAATAGTATCATGGCTTGTTAGAGACTGTGGCGCCCCATAGGAGTATTCATATTTCTGAGGCAGCTCTTGGAGGTCTCCACAAATAATTGATAGGGGATTTTATAGGGTGCCAAAGGTTTTGAACCTTCTGTTAGAGTCCAGAGCCAGTGAAATGTGTTATATTTTTTGCTGTGATTCCATTCTTTCATGAAGCCCAGGAATACTGAGTTTAAACAGCAATCTCACTTTCGGGTAAGATGAGCTGAAAATTTTGGTCTGACCTGAAGACTTGTGGGCTTACAACAATGATATGGGTTTGCAGACATTTTTGACGATCTTCCTGGTGGGAAGGAATGCCTTATTTTAACCTCAGAAACTGTCAGAGTGACTCAGCACTTTAGGGAACCACGAATTAGGGTTACGTTCTTGCCAACAGTAACTGGGATAAAGCAGCTGTAGGCCCACAGCTAAAGAAGCTTAAACCATGAGCAATATTCTAGGAGCTTTCCTAGAGTGTGTCTGGAGGGTGTTTCTGCATGAGCTGGTTGCCACACCATCCGCACTGACCTGGCATGGCAGTAATCTGGTATCCTTTGTAAAACCCCTTGTTAGTAAATCTCCATCATGTTTATATATGGTAATGTCCTACTTGACCAGAGGTCAGGCTCCCAGCACCCTCTGTTCCCTGGAATGCAAACTCAGAAATAAGCAGAAAAGGCCCTCTAGTACTCAAAATAGCTCCTGTGTCCCCAGACTAAAGCCATGGACTTTCCTTCTTACAGGCTTATATGCTCTTACTTAGAGATTGTTTATTTTTATTTAACAGAGGTCATAATAATTGTGGGTTTCTTGGTTTCCCAGCTCAAAGTAGATTAAAAGTAACACATTAGAAAGTCAGAGAAAATGTTAGAAGCAAGCAAACTGGCAGCTATGAAGTAACAGTTCATAGATAAGGAAGGAAGAAGCAGAAAATTAAAAATCAGATTCAGAACTGCATGTATTTCACATAATAATGCAGTGCTAGTGATTCATAATGATAGCGTAGTTATCAAAAAGGCCAAATTATGTTCAGTGGTTGCTATTTTAAAAAGGCAAAGAAGAATTTAACATAGTTTTCAAAAATTTACATAAAATGATATAAAAAATAGGTTTGCACATCCAGCGGTCTAAGTTTGAGCTATCTAGATGAAATGCATGGCCTGCCTCTTTGCCAAAGATGATTACTATATTTGAATTCTCAGAGGACTTTATTTGTACCTTTCTAATGGCGCTTGCTGTTCTCATCATTGTATTACAGTCATTTGACTTCACAGTAACGCCATTTAACTCACTCAGAGGCAAGGAAGAAGCTGGATTTCTATCATGCCATGATGTATGTGACTTTGATGAGTCAGACTCTCTGTGTATTAGCTTTCTTAATTGCAAGACATGGGATTTGGAACAAATGAACTTGAGGTCTTTCCAGTTTGTGAATTTTATGCGTTTATGTAGTAATTGATAAGAATTTTGTAGTGAATGTGCAGATATATATATATCCATATATATCCATATATATATATCCATATATATCCATATATATATCCATATATATATATGGATTCCATATATATCCATATATATCTGGATTCCATATATATATCCATATATATCCATATATATATATGGATTCCATATATATATCCATATATATCCATATATATATATGGATTCCAGCTTTAAACATTAAGGACATCTGTAGTCACAAACCAATGACATGGGTCTATTGCCTGATAAATGCCCATTCCTTGCGACATAAATAAAGGCTTTTTTTTTTTTTTTGCGAAGTTATGTTGGGTATCTGTTGCTCAATAAGTGCTTTCTATTCTGATATACTTTGGAAAAAAATGCCTTTGCTATTATCTCAGTCTATGGTTCTACTGAAGTGACTTCATCCATTGGCTCTGGAGTGGTCAAATGACTCAGGCCCGACCAATCAACATAGCCACCCCTTAGATTTGGTTCAGGGATGAATATGTGACGCAAGCTGATTGAATAAAAGTTAATCCTGGGATTTTTCTGGAACTGTTCACACATTCAGGAAATGTATAAAAGTTGCACCTTGTTCATGTTTTATATTTTCTAGAAGGATATATGAATATAAAAAGATAAGTGCTTTGAGATATACCTCCCATTAATTAATTATAAATCAACACACGTCAATAATTAAAAACACATTTCTTTTATCCTCTAAGGAAATTAAATTATTTATTTAGTAGCACAAATTGTTCATGAATCTTCCTAATGAGTTCTAAAATCTTGTTGATTTTTAGATATTATTGGTGTTTTTTTTTTGTTGCATGCATCTTCCCTTGCTAAATAGTGCCCCAATCTAGGCCATGATTTAAAACAGGAAATGACATTGAACCTTTCCAACAACTTCCCCAATTATGAGGTTGGTGCAAAAGTAATTGTGGCTTTTGCCATTAGAAGTAATGGCAAATTACTTTTGCACCAACCTAATAAATTGAAACTCATTAGGCAGGCAGGTAATATGTGGATGCCAATGATTCTCACATGGGTGGTGTCAGCCCTTCCGCCCCCAAGCAATGCTATCAGCAGTGCCACCAACCTTGATGTCTGCTTGTTACCCTAGTCAGTCCTGGGCAGCTATAGGTTGCAGAAGGGCATTGTATTATCCTTCCTGCTACCTCTCTGTTGATATCTCAGTCTGCTAGTCCTACTTCTAGGACCAATTAATCCACCATGGCTGTCACTGGATAAGAGTAATGACATTAAGAATTATAGGGTCAGTAACTTCTGCTATTTACTGGCTGTTACAGAATGACTAAATATTTTAGCAACCAGCCTTGACAAGACTTACCCCATGGAGATTGTCCACTTCTTATCCTTAACAGGCCCAATGGTGCTTGTCCCTTTCTCTGGGCTTGTTAGAGATGCCTGCTGTCTTACAAGTAGTTTGCTTATCTTTAATGATCATAAATTATATCTGGCAAGGGTTTAAAATCAGAACGTTTATATCTGTTCAAGCACTAGAGGACCCTCTGTGGTATAGTGGAAGGAGAACTGGGTTTTGTGGGTTCTTTCCTTTGTTCTGTTCACTAGTCATGACAATAATAACTCCTGAACTGCCCCATAGTCTTCTCTAAAGGGACGCTGCCATGGCCACACCTCTATTCAAGAACAGTTATGGGTGGTCACCATTGGGAGTACATGAGAATCAACCTTCTCCTGGCCACAGCTTATTGGGTTAGCACTGGGCAATTGGTCCAAGGATGTTTGAGAGCAAGGACACAGGACATTATTTGGTGTAAAGAGATGAGTTAGGCAAGCCAGACTTTTTTTTTTTTTTTTTTTTGTGGGGAGAGAATTAAATTTAAAAATAGAAGAAAAAGAGTCCATAATGTGTATTGAAAGTGAAGAGAGATTACTAGAGTCCCAACAAGCCTAATTTATGTGAAAGCACAAATTACCGGTTAGCAAAGGCTAAAAGGCTGTAAGACAAACAGAAGAGAGGTGAGAATTTGGTATTAGGCAAAGAGAAGCAGACACCGAGAATAAGGTATACTGCTGGGATACTAAATTTCCCGGAACTCCTGCTGCTAGAGTTCTTGGCTCTCTCTGGTCCCAGCCCCTCTTTAGTGCTGTGTCTCTGAGGTCCAGACATGTGACAGTTTCTTCCATCATGACACATGTTCCATTGATAACCCTGTTTCTTAAGCTTGGCCAAGTGAGAGGTTATTCCTTGCAGCACAAAGAAGCGGACTAAAATACAAACTGGCCACTAACCAGATGCGTAAGCTCTCTCAGTCTCAGATGTTTCATCTCTAAAATAAAGAGGTAAATTAGGTCCTTGGGGATTGGTCTCCAAGGCCCATCTAGCTCTATGTCTTATAAATTAATTGATGACCCTATATATAGTTATCCTCATTTGAGTGTTTTGAGAATTCATTATTATTCATTATACTCACATGCCCAGTTAATACTGTGTATTGCCAAAATAAACTAATTTTGCTTGCAGTAAGGGAAATTTCAGGTAACCAAATTTAAAATTAAATGTGATTTATCATCACTTGTGCCAATCAATACGATTGCAGTTTGGCATTAGTCACTGTTCTCACTGGAATTGTAAACAGAATAATATAATTAAATAAAAATAATAGTCTATTTTACTCACACCGATTAATTTTTTCCTAAGGTATCAACCAAATGTGGTGTACTGTTTGTACTTGTCAGATAATAGAATTATTCCACCAAATATAGGCTTCTATTTCATGTGATTCTATTCTATTCCTACCAGGAACACTAATTTGACACGCTTAGGAATTCAAACCTAATATGAAATACAAGATAATGTGGCAAGGATAAGCTCCCAAAGAAAGGCCATGTTAAAGTTGTGTTTCCTGGGCTGAATGTCATTGGATGAAAGTATCAGAAATGTGAGCAATTATTTTAAAATGGCTTCGGAGAAGGAAACGATATGAGGACAAGTAAACAAATTTCAGAGATGATGAAGAACATAAAATAAATGGAACCCATCTACCGGGAAACAATAGCTCGTAAATTAACCAACCAAGTGTCCAGGAAGTTCTTACCCTCTGTGCTGAATTTTTGAGAGAAAGAAGACACTCTCGCTGCCCTCGTAGATGCAGTTCATTCAGTCATTCACTGTAAATTTATTGATCATTTATTATCTGCCAAGCTCTGTAACTGAGTCTCAGGATACTATGAATTCCTGTTCTAAAGAGTTCCTGGTTTAAATCAGTGATTATTGCAGTTGTCTCCTGGTACGGAAATTTGTTTCTCTTTTTGTTAAAATCTTCATTTTTTAGCCATGCATATGGCCAGTATGCCATGGCTAAAAACAAAACAAAACAAAACAAAACAAAACAAAACAAAACACTTATATTTTACAGCTTCACTCTTTAGCTGGATGGGGCTATGCAAGTAAGAGACGGCTGATAGGATGTAAGTGGAAGTGATGGTGAAACCTTGGTGCACCTTTAATATAAGACATCTGACCCTGCCTTTGGACCCTGTCTCCACCCTTTCTCCATCTTGCTGCTTGAAAGGCAGCTGTGATGGCTGGAGCTCCTTGGGCCATGAGGATACATCCTTCATCTAGGGATGGTGGAGTGGAAAGCCAGGTTTTGGACAACTGTAGAGTTCCTGAAACACCTTTGGACTCTGCACTTTTTACATGTGAAAGAAAAACATCTCCACATTGTCCCACTTACTATTTTTCTATTTTCTATTGCCTGTAGTCAAATCTAATCTTAATGCATTGGTGTATTTTTTCCTCTCTGTTTTTAGGTATTATTTAAATATAATAAGGTCCATGAATTTAAAGTATACAGTTTGATTAGTTTCGGCAAATGTATACACTTTTGTAACCACTACCATAGGCAAGATGTAGAACATTATTATTACTTTACTCTGAAAGGTTTTCTTATCCCCATTCCTGGTGAATGATGCCTCCTACCTCCATCCACAGGTGACCATTGATCTGCTTTCTATCAGTAAAGATGAGTTGTGTCTTTCCTAGTTTTATATACAGTTGTTCCCTGGTATCTGGGGGGACTGGCTCCGACTCCATTCGCCCTCTTCCACCCCAAGAATACCAAAATCTGTGAATGTTCAAGTCCCTTATACAAAATAGAGTGGTATTTGCACACAACCTGTGCATATCCTTTCCTATACTTAAAATCGTCTCTAGATTATTTATAATACCTAATACAAAAAAAGCTACGTAAATAGTTGTTATATTGTATTTTGAAATTTGTATTACTTTTATTGTTGTATTGTTATTTTTATTTTAAGCACTTTTTGAATATTTTCTTTTTATTATTTTTATTTTTCCATAAGTTATTGGGGTACAGGTGGAATTTGGGTACAGGAGTAAGTTCTTTAGTGGTGATTTGTGAGATTTTGGTGCACCATCACTGGAGCAGTATACACTGTGCCATATTTGTAGTCTTTTATCCCTCGTCCCCCTCCCACTCTTTCCAAGTCCCCAAAGTCCATTGTATCATTCTTATGCCTTTGTGTCCTCATAGCTTAGCTCCCACATATCAGTGAATGTTTCCCATTCCTGAGTTATTTCTCTTAGAATGGTAGTCTTTAACCTCATCCAGGTCACTGCCAATGCTGTTAATCCATCCATTTTTATTGCTGAGTAGTATTCCGTCATACATATATGCCACAGTTTCTTTATCCACTCATTCATCGATGGGGATTTGGGTAGGTTCCATGATTTTGCAATTGTAAATCATGCTGCTATAAACATGCATGTGCAAGTATCTTTTTTGAATAATGCCTTCTTTTCCTCTGGGTAGATACCCAGTAGTAGGATTGCTGGATCAAATGGTAGTTCTACTTTAAGTTCTTTAAGGAATCTCCACACTGTTTTCCATAGTGGCTGTACTAGTTTTGAATATTTTCAATCTACAGTTGGTTGAATTTGCAGATGCAGAACCCATGGATGTGGAGGGCCAGCTGTCAATGGAATTATACAATAAGTTCCCTTTTGTAGGCTTCTTTAACTCAGCATAATGTTTTTGAGAGAAAAAACTTTGTATGTTTCTGTGATTCATCCTTTTAAATTGCTGAAGTGTATCCTGTATTAGTTAGGGTTCTCCAGAGAAACAGAACAAATTTATCTGTTCATTCATCCATCCATCCATCCATCCGTCCGTCCGTCCGTCCGTCTGTCCGTCCATCCACCCATCCGTCACCCCTGTCTATCTAGAGGAAGAAGTTTATTTTAAGGAATTTTTTCATATGATCGTGGAGTCTGCCAAGTCCACAATCTGCAGAGTAGGCAGGCAGGCTGAAGGAAGAGTTGATACTGAAGGTAGTCTGCTGCCAGAATTCTCTTTTCAGGGGAGGTCAGTGCTTCTCTTTTTTTTATTTTTATTTTTTAATGGGTACATAGTAGGCATACATATTTATGAGGTACTTGAGATATTTTGATATAGGTTATAACATGTAATAATCACATCAGGATAAATGAACTATCCATCACCTCAAACATTCATTATTTCTTTGTGTTACAAACATTCCAGTTGTACTCCCTTAGTTATTCTAAAACATACAACAGATTATTGCTAACTGTAGTCACCCTGTTGTGCCATCAAATACTAGATCTTATTTATTTTATCTAACTATATTTTGTATGCATCAACCTTCCCATTTACTCCCCCCGCCCACCTTCCCATTACATTTCCCAGCCTCTGGTAACCATCATTTCACCCTCTATCTCCATGAGTTCATTTGTTCTAATTTTTAGCTCTCACAAATGAGTGAGAAGAAATGAAGTTTGTCTTTCTGTGCCTGGCTTATTTGGCTTAACATAATGTCCTCCAGTTTCATCCATGTTGTTGCAAATGACAGGATCTCATTGTTTTTTATTGCTGAATAATACCCCATTGTGTATATTTACCATATTTTCTTTATCCGTTCATCTGTTGATGGACACTTAAGTTGATTCCAAATCTTGGTTATTGTGAATAGTGCTGAAATAAATATGGGAATGTAGGTATCGCTTCAATATTCTGATTTCCTTTCTTTTGATTATATACCTAGCCATGGAATTTGTGGATCATATGGTAGTTCTGTTTTTAGTTTTCTGAGGAACCTCCATACTGTTCTTCATAATGGCTGTATGAATTTACATTCCCACCAACATTGTATAAAAGTTCTCCTTTCTCCACACCCTTGCCAGCTTCATTATTGCCTGTCTTTTGGATAAAAGCCATTTTAACTAGGATAAGATGATATCTCATTGTAGTTTTGATTTGCATTTCTCTGATGATCAGTGATGTGGAGCACATTTTTATGTGTCTAATTTTCATTTGTATGTCTTCTTTTGAGAAATGTCTGCTTAGATCTTTTGCCCATTTTTAAATTGGATTACTAGATTTTTTTCCTATAGAGTTGCTTGAGCTCCTTATATATTCTGGTTATTAATCCTTTTTCAGATGGATGGTTTGCAAATATTTTCTCCCATTCTATGGGTTGTCTCTTTACTTTATTGATTGTTTCATTTGCTGTCCAGAAGCTTTTTAATTTGATGTGATCCCATTTGTCCACTTTGGCTTTGGTTGCCTGTGCTCATGGGATATTACTCAAGAAATCTTTGCCCAGACCAATGTCCTGGAGAATTGCCCAACATTTTCTTTTAGTAGTTTCTTAGTTTCACATCTTATAGTCAAGTTTTCAATTTATTTTGTTTTGATTTTTGTATATGGTGAGAGATAGGGATCTAGTTTCATTCTTCTGCATGTGGATATCCAGTTTCCCCAGCACTGTTTATTGAAGGGGCTCTCTGTTTCCCTGTGTATGTTCTTGGCATCTTTGTGGAAAATGAGTTCACTATAGATGTACAGATTTATTCCTGTGTTCTCTATTCTGTTCCATTGGTCTACATGTCCATGTTTATGCCAGTACAACACTGCTTTGGTTACAATAGCTCTGTAGAATAATTTAAAGTCAGGTAATGTGATTTCTCCACTTTTGTTCTTTTTGCTCAGGGTGGCTTTGGATATTTTGGGTCTTTTGTGGCTCCACATAAATTTTAGGATTATTTTTTCTATTTCTGCAAATAGTATCATTGACATTTTGATAGGGATTGCACTGAATCTGTGTATTGCTTTGGGTGATATGGACATTTTAACAATATTGATTCTTCCAATCCATGAACACGAAATATTTTTCAATGTTTTTGTGGGATCTTCAATTTATTTTATCAGTGTTTTATAGTTTTCACTGTAGAGAGCTTTCACTTCTTTGGTTAAGTTTATTAGTAGATATTTTATTTTGTTTGTAGCTTTTATAAATGAAATGACCTTCTTGATTTCTCTTTCAGATTATTAGCTGTTGGCATATAGAAATGATACTGGATTTTATATGTTGATTTTGTATCCTGTGACTTTACTGAATTTATCAGTTCTAATAGTTTTTTGATGGCGTGTTTACGTTTTTCCAAACATAAGGTCATATTTGCACACCTCTAAATTTGACTTCTTCCTTTCCAATTTACTTGCCTTTTATTTCTTTCTTCTGTCTGATTGCTCTAAGAAGGACTTCCAGTACTATGTTGAATAACAATGGTGAAACTGGGCATACTTATCTTGTTCCGGATCTTAGAGGAAAGGCTTTCAGTTTTTCTGTGTTCAGTACAATACTAGCTGTGGGTTTGCCATATATGGCTTTCATTGTGTTAAGGTATGTTTCTTCCGTACCCAGTTTTTTGAGGGTTTTTTTCATGAAGGGATGTGGAATTTTATCAAATGCTTTTTCAGCATCAATTTAGATGATCATATGGATTTGCCTTTCATTCTGTTGATATGATGTATCATGTTGATTGATTTGCATATATTGAACCATCCTTGTATCTCTGGGATGAATCCTAGTTGGTCATGGTGGATGATCTTTGCAATGTGTTGTTGAATTCAGTTTGCTAGTATTTTGTTGGGTATTTTTGCAATGTTCTTCAGAGATATTGGCCTGTAGTTTTCTTGTTTTGATGTATCTTTGCCTGGTTTTGGTATCAGGGTAATACTGGCCTTACAGAATGAGTTAGGAAATATTCCCTCTTCTTCTATTTTTTTGAATACTTTGAGTAGTTGATACTAGTTTTTCTTTAAATGTTTGGTAGAATTCAGCAGAGAAGTCCATTGAGTCTGGGCTTTCCTTTGCTGGGAGTCTTTTTTACTATAGCTTTATCTCGTTACTTGTTATTAGTCTGTTCAAGTCTTGAATTTCTTCATGGTTCAATCTTGGTAGCTTGTATGTGTCTAGAAATTTATCCATTTTTTTCTAGGTTTTCCAATTTATTGGCACATAGTTGCTCATAGTAGTCTCTAATGATCTTTTGAAGTTCTGCAGTATTGGTGTAATGTCTCCTTTTTCATCTCTCATTTTATTTATTTGGGTCTTCTCTCTTTTTTTTTTCTTTGTCTGGCTAAAGGTTTGTCAATGTCATTTACCTTTTCAATAAAGCAACTTTTTATTGATCTTCTGTATTTGTTTTTTCATTTCAATTTTATATATTTCTGCTCTGATCTTTGTAATTTACCTTCTACTAATTTTGAGTTTAGTTTGCTCTTGCTTTTCTAGCTCTTTAAGATGCATTATCTGGTTGTTTATTTGCAGTTTTTCTACTTTTTTGATGTTGGTGCTTGTTTTTATAACCTTTTCTCTTGGTACTGCTTTTGCTGTATTCCATAGGTTTTGATATGTTGTGTTTCCATTTTCATTTGTTCTAAGAAATTTTTAAATTTTCTTGTTAATTTCTTCATTGATCCACTGGTCATTCAGGACCATATTGTTTAATTTCCTTGTGTTTGTTGTTTTTATAGTTTCCAAAATTCCTGTGTTATTGATTTTTAGCTTTATTCCACTGTGGTCAGAGAAAATGCTTGATATTATTTCAACTGTTTTTTGAATATTTTAAGATTTGTTTTGTGACCTAACATATGCTCCATCCTTGAGAATGACCCATGTGCTGAGGAGAAGAATGTGTATTTTGTAGCCATTGGGTGAAATGTTCTGTAAATATCTATTAGATCCATTTGGTCTATAATGCAGATCGGGTCCAATGTTTCTTTGTTGGATTTCCGTCTGGATGATCTGTCCAGTGCTGGAAGTGGGGGTGTTGAAGTCTACAACTATCATTATATTGGGACATAGTCTCTCTGTCTCTAATAATGTATGCTTTACATATATAGGTGTTCCAGTGTTGGTGCACATATGTTTACAATTGTTATATTCTATTGCTGAATAGCCTCTTGACTACTTTATCATCATATAGTGACCTTTTTTTTCGAAATCTATTTTATCTATATACATGTAGCTGCTCCTGCTCCTTTTTGGTTTCCACTTACATGGAATATCTTTTCCCATCCCTTTATTTTCAGTATATGTGTGTCTTTATAGGTAAAATGTGTTTCTTTTAGGCAAAAGGTTATTGTGTTTTTTTTTTTAATCCATTCAGCCACTCTATCTCTTTTGATTGGAGAGTTTAGTCCATTTACATTCACTATTATTATTGACAACTAATGACTTACTACTGCTATGTTGTTATGTGTGTTTTGGTTGTTTTGCGGTCTTCTCTTTCTCTCTTCCTTCCTGTCTTCCTTTTTGTGAAAGTGATTTTGTCTAGCATATTTTAATTTATTGTTTTATATATTTTTGTGTATCTGTTGTAGGTTTTTAGATTTGAGGTTACCATCAGTCTTGCATATGACATATTACCTATTATTTTAAACTCATGACAACTTAACTATGATTGCAAAAACAAACTAATAAACAAACAAGGAGAAAACTAACTCTCCTTTAGAGAGAAAACTAACTAAACTCTATACTTTAACTTCATCTCCTCTGCCTTTAACTTTTTGTGGTTTCTATTGATATCTTATTACACTGTCTATGTCTTAAAAACTTGTTGTAGCTATTATTTCTGATAGGTTTGTCTTTTAGTCTTTCTACTCAATATATGAGTAGTTTACACAAGACAATTACAGTGTTATAATCTTCTGTATTTGTCTGCATATTTACAGTTATCACTGAGTTTTATACCTTTGGATGATGCCTTATTGCTCATTCACAGCCTTTCCTTTCTAATGGAAAAACTTACTTTAGCATTTCATGCAGGATAGGTCTGGTTTTGGTGAAATCTCTTAGCTTTTGTTTGTCTGGATAAGTCTTTATTGCTCTTTCATGTTTGAAGGATATTGTTGCTGGATATAATATCCTAGGATACAAGTTTTTTCCTTCAGCACTTTAAATATATCATGCTACTCTCTCCCAGCCTATAAGGTTTTTACTGAGAAGTCTGCTCTGCTGGAAAATTTATTTGAGCTCCTTTTTATGTTATTTGTTTCTTTTCTCTTGCTGCTTTTCAGATCTTTTCTTCATTCTTCTACTTTGGGAATTTGATTATTAAGTGTCTTGAGGTAGCCTTATTTGGGTTCAATCTGCTCGGTGTTCTATAACCTTCTTGTACTTGAATATTGTTATCTTTCTCTAGGTTTGGAAAGATCTCTATTATCATCCCTTTGAATAAACTTTCTACCTTGACCTCTCTCTCTACCTCCTCTTTAAGGAAAATAACTCTTAGACTTTTCCTTTGAGGCTGTTTTCTATGCCCTGTAGGTGTGCTTCATTCTTTTTTATTCTTTTTTTCTTTTTTCTTCTCTTTGTATTTTTAAACAGCCTTTCTTCAAGCTCACTGATTCTTTTTTCTGCTTGACCAATTCACCTGTTAAGAGACTCTGATGCATTCTTCAGTATGCCAATTGCATTTGTCAACTCCAGAATTCATGCTTGACTTTTAAAAATTATTTTAATCTGTTTGTTAAATTTATTTGATAGGATTCTGAATTCCTTTTCTGTGTTATTTTGGCTTTTATCCAGCTTTCTCAAAACAGAATTCTCTCTCTGAAAAGGCACATATTCTTGTCTCTCCTGTATTGACAACTGGTGCCTTATGTAGTTCATTTGGTGACGTCATTTTCCTGGATTATCTTGACGCTTGTGGATATTCATCAATGTCTGGGCACTGAAGAGTTAGATATTTATTCTAATCTTCGTAACCTGGGCTTGTTTTACCCATCTTTCTTGTGAAGTATTAAAAGGGAATTTAGTGTTGTGATCTAAGTCTTTGGTCACTGCAGCCATACATGCATTAGGGGGCACCCCAAGCCTAGTAACGCTGTGACTTTTGCAGACTCATAAAGGTACCACCCTGGTGGTCTTGGATAAGATTGGAGAGAATTGCCTGGATTATCAAGCAAAGTCTCATGTTCTCTTCCATTACTTTCCCCCCCAACAAACAATCTCTCTTTCCATACTGAGCTGCCTGGAGTTGGGGGGGGGAGTTCCAAGCACTCCCATGACCACCACTGCTGGGACTATACTGGGTTACACTTGAACCTAGCAAAGTACTGAGTATCGCCCAAGGCCTTTAATGACTATTTACTGGCTACTGCTGATGTTTATTCGAAGCCCAAGGGCTAGTCAGCAGGTGATGAATCCTGCCAGGACTGGGTCTTTCCTTTCAGTACAGCAAGTTCCCTCTGGCCCAGAGTGAGTATAAACATGTCATGTAGGAGCTAGCGTCTGCAATTAGGATCTTTAGGAATTTGCTTGGTGCTTTATTTGACTGTGGCTGTGCTGGTTCTCAGACTACAAGACAAAGTCCTCTACACTTTTTTCTCTCCTTTCCTTAAGCAGAAGGAGTCTCTGTCTGTGGTCACCATTGCCCAGTTCCATGGCAACTAATGGCTGCCTACTGCTGATGTTTATTAAAAGTCCATGTGCTCTTTAGTCAGCAGGTGGTGAGTCCTGCCAGGCCTGGGTCTCTCCCTTCAGGGCAGCAAGTTCCTTTCTAGCCTCAGGTGGGTCTAGAAATGACCTCAAGGAGTTAAGTCCTGGAATTGGGTACTTTAGGAGTCTACTTGGCACTTTACTGTGGCTGAGCTGGTACTCAAATTGTAAGACAAAGTCCTTTTTACTCTTTCCTCTGCAAAAGCAGAAGGAGTCTTTTCCTGTGGCCACCACAGCTGTGAACGTGCTAGGTTACATCGGAAGCCAACACAATACTGGGTCTTGCTCAAGGCCCGAGGAGACAGCTGCCTGGCTACCACTGTTGTTTATTCAAGGCTCAAGGGCTGTTTAGTCAGCAGGTGGTAAATTCTGGCAGGACTGGGTCCCTCCCTTCAGGTGGGGTGAAATCCCTTCTGGCCCAAAGTGGGTGTAGAAATTTCCAGGAGCTGGCCAGGCCCGGTGGCTCACGCCTGTAATCCCAGCATTTTGGGAGGCCAAGTCAGGCGGATCACAAGGTCAGGAGTTTGAGACCAGCCTGATCAACGTGGTGAAACCCTGTCTCTACGAAAAATACAAAAATTAGCCAGGTGTGGTGGTGCATCCCTGTAATCCTAGCTACTCAGGAGGCTGAGGCAGGAGAATCACTTGAACCCAGGAGGCAGAGGTTGCAGTGAGCTGAGATGGCGCCACTGCACTCCAGCCCGGTGACAGAGCGAGAGTCCCTCTCAAAAAAAAAAAAAAAAAAAAAAAAGAAAGGGTTGATGCAGGCACTCCCTTGGTTACCCCAGCTGGTGTCTCACTGGGTCATGCACATCCCAAGTGCACTGGCTCTAAGCCCAGCACAGGACCAGGACTTGTGCAGGAATTATAGTCCTTGTGGCCTAGATTGCTTTTCAAGTTTATTTAGGACCCAGAGTATTTTAGCCATGGTGTTGGGGCTAGATGAACTCAGGGTTTTGACTGCTGGGGTAAATGATTCCCCTCTGGTTAGGGCTGGTCTAAATGCTCACTCCATGCGCACCAGCTGAATTTTGCCCTTTGTTGCCTTCTGCTATGACAAGGTTGTACTGAATTCCATTGCAAAGTCCCATAATCACTTTGCTTTTCCTCCCCCAAGCACACAGATTCTCTCTCCATACCTTGTGGCACTGCCAGGAGACGAAGGAGGGTTGGTGTAGGTGATTAAAGACTATCTTTCCTACCTTCTTCAGCACCTTTTTCCTTGCTATGATGTTAAAACCAGGTACTGTGATTGCTCACCTGATTTTTGGTTCTTATGAAGGTGTTTTCTTGTGTGGATAGATGTTTAGTTTGGTGTTCCTGCAGGGGTAGGGGATGGTGATTGTTGGGGGTTCTACTTGGGCATCTTGCTGCACCTCCTTCCTCCAGTCCTTTTCTATTAAGGCCTTTTACTGATTGGATGAGGCCCATCCACATTATGGAATGTAATCTGCTTTACTCAAAGTGTACTGATTTAAATGTTAACTTCATCTAAAAAATACCTTCACAGAAACATCTAGAATAATGTTTTTCCAAATATCTAGCAAAAGTGACCCATAAACTCAACGATTTCATATTCCATTGTATGGATATACCACCATTTGTTTATCCATTTACCTGGTGATAGAATTTGAGTTGTTTTTGGTTTTTGGCTATTACAAATAAAACTTACATGAACATTTGTGTACAAGTCCTTATATGAACACGTACCATCATTTGTATCATGAAAATACCTAGGAGTGAGATTGTTGGGTCATATGGTAAAAGTGTAAGTTTACAACAAACCACCACACTGTTTTCCAAAGTGACTGTACAATTTTACATTTTGAATACAATATATGAAATATCAGTTGCTCCACATCCTTGTCAACACATGGTATTATCAGTCTGTTATAATTTTAGCCATTGTAGTGAAGTTTCAGTGGCATCACATGATGGTTTTAATTTGCATTTCTTGAATGACTAGCGTCAAGCTCATTTCATATACCCACTTTCTACTTGAGTTGTTTTTTTCCTATTGAGTTTCAAGAGTTCTTTATAAATTGTGAATACTAAGTATTTGTCAGATATATGTATTACGAATATTTTCTTGCAGTTTGGGCTTACCTTTTAGTTTTCTTGATGATGCCTTTGGAAGTGTTAAAGTTTTTAATTTTGGTAAAGTCCAATTTATCATTTTAAAAAATGGCTTGTGCTTTTTATTTTCTAAGACTTTTTTGCTTAACTCAAAGTCATGGAGATTTTCTCATTTTTTCTTCTAAAAGTTTTATAATTTTTGGCTTTTAAATTTAGATACATAATCCATTTTGAGTTTTTAAAAATGTATGTTTTGAGGTAAGGGTCAAAGTTCATTTTTTCCTTATGGATATCCAGTTCTTCCAGTGTCATTTTTTGAACAGACTATCATTCTTTATTGAATTACCTTGGCATCTCTGTTCAAAGTCAATTAATCATATATGTGTGTATGTCCACTTCTGGACTCTTTTGTGTTCCATTAATCTATATGTCCTTCATTATGGTAATACTATATTCTCAATTACATTTATCTATATATTTTTAAACTGTAGGGGTACACGTGTCTGATTTGCACCCTAATACAAGTTTCTATGTGTTTTATATTATTTTGTATTATCTAATATATTCTACTTCTTAGTACAATTTATCTTGGCTTCCTAGATAAGAAGAAACATGATCCATTATGATTTAATGAATGCAAACCCTATTACTACCTCTGAGAAACTGAGAATACCTCTATCATACTTAAACAGAAAATTGAGTTCCTGAACAATTTGAATAAAAGTAGGAAGGCACAAATACATAGAAGGAAAGATAAAGAAATTATTGGGCCGGGTGTGGTGGCTCATGCTTGTAATACCAGCACTTTGGGAGGCTAAGGCGGGAGGATGACTTCAGGTCAAGAGTTTGAGGCCAGCCTGACCAACCTGGTGAAACCCAGCCTCTATTAAAAATAAAAAAAATTAGCTGGGCACGATGGCAGGCGCCCGTAATCCCAGCTACTCGGGAGGCTGAGGCATGATAATTGCTTGAACCCAGGATGCAGAGGTTACAGTGAGCTGAGATTGTACCATTGCACTCCAGCCTGGGTGACTGAGCAAAACTATGTCTCAAAAAAGAAAAAAAAAAAAAGGAAAAGAAAAATTACTGAACATGTACTCCATGCCATGTATCTTTCCAGACACTGCTTCACAGTACCCCTGTGAAGTAAGTAGTAGTATTTTTATTTTTCAGAGGGAAAAACAGAGTTCTAGAGGTTAAGTAACTTGCCCAAAGTCATTCAGTGTTTTTAAAATAGCTTTATTGCAATATAAATCACATATCATAAAATTCATTCGTTTACATTGTTCAACTCAATGGTTTTGAGTATATTGGCAAGGTTGTACCAACACCACACTCTAATTTTAGAATATTTTCATCATCTCCCAAAGAAATTCCATACTTATTAGCAGGTATGCTCATTCTTCCCCCACCTAAACTGTTCACCCCCCACCTCCCTTGTTGTACCTCCCCCGCCCCACCCCACTAAGCAGCTAAGCTACTTTCTGTCTCTATCAGTTTACCTATTCTGGATATTTTGTATAAATGGGATCATATAACATGTAGTGTTTTTGACTGACTTATTTTACTTAGCATATGTTTTCAAAGTTCATCTATGTTGTAGTATGCATTTCATTCCTTTTTATTGCTGAATAATATTCCATTATATGGACATACTATATTTTGTTCATTCATTAGTAAATGGAAATTTGGTTGTTTCCATTTTGGGGATATTATGAATAATGCTGTTATAAACATTTGTGCACAAATTTTTGTGTAGACATATTTTTATTTCCTTTGGGTATATACGTGGGAGTGGAATTGGTGGATCATATGGACTTAGAGATTAAACCCTGGTTTGCCTGACTTCTCTTCTCATTACTGAAGACTGCTTTTCCTTATAATTTATTTATGTGAAAGGACTACCTACTGAGATTTTAAGTTCTACTTTGTCTTGCTTCTATTAGAAATTGAATGAATAATAAGTAATTATTTCCCTTCTGACCTTCACATTACCCAACATATCACCTTTAGAATACAGCCTTGACAATTTGTTCCTGGACCCCTTGTCCCAAGGGAAATTAAAGCTGCTTTATATTTGAAAGGTAATGAACAAGCTCAAAGCAGGACTTCTGAGGAAAAGATGAGGTGAAGGGAAAGAGATTGGAGAATGGAGAGTTTAGGGTGGGTGGTTTTTATGAGATAATGGAGATGCATTTTCTAAATGGAGGAAACAGTTGTGTGTATTTGTTGGGAGGATACTGAGGAGCAGTGGGTGAGAGTTCGCCATGGCTGTGTAGAGGTGTCAAGGGCATCTCTGTGATCTGTCTGGAGATATAGTGAGGGAACAGCAAGTAACAATGCTATTGAGTTGTAAATGAGGTTGCAGTGAAGGTGATGACCAGCAAGGATTAGGTCCATTGCCTGGTCTCCTGGAACGACATAAATTCCCAGGGTCCATACATAATTTTGGAGATGACAGCCTCAGTAATGACAATGACTGGACTAATCCTGTCAAACCCTGATGGGCACAGCCATATTGATTTAGGAAAAAAAACTTAAGTGTAAAAAGGGCCTGTTTTATATCTATTTTAGTTTATCAAGGATGCCAAGTTAAATATTAGTCTTCTAAGATACATAAACCATCATTAGGTTTCTAAAGAGGATAAATAACACTATTGTTTGACCATACAATTGTTCTCATTTTTAATAAGAGACAATTAAGAAGGGAATTTCCCTGAGCCTTAAAGAAAATGGTTATCAATATAAGGTCCATTTGATATTCCATGATGTCTAGATGAGAAAATTGGCGGCCATAGTCATTACTCTTTCTCCTGTGTCACTGGAAAGCTGATTTTAAAACAGGAAATGCTTATGAAACTTGGTCAGCAGTAGACATGTAACAAGTTATAACAAGATGATCACAGCTTCGAATAACTTTTTCCCTCTTTAAAAGTTCATTTTGGCCTCTATGTTTTCTACACATCTGATTATAGCTATATATGTGTGTATATAAATGTTTGAGAAGAAATAATAGCCCTTTATTGATTGCCTACTAGTTCTTGGTACTTACTGGATGCATCACATAAACTGTTTCTTCTGATCTTCATAATGAAAGTTTTTGGTGGATATTGTTTTCATGTTTTTATTGATGAAAAACGGTGGCTCAGAAGATGAAGGTTATATATTATATACAGTATGTAATAATATATAATGTAATATATAATAATATATGTCCCACAAGCTATCTTTTGATCTTAGTCTTGCCACCATGGTTTGCTCTGAGAATTATTAACAAATTTCAAATTACACTACTGAATACCTACTATGTGCCAGGCACTAGGGTTAGTGTGTCAGGGATAGAGCAATTCTGAGCTGACTTCTTTTATGTTATCATTTAAATTTTAACTGTCATCTAGTATTTTCCTCTTGGCTACTTGTTTCTTCCTTCTCATCTCCCTGTTTATATCCTGTCAACACCACCACGTTTTTAATAGTGTCCTGACAGTCCACTTCCTGTTCAAGATGTTCTAGTAAAACAAGTTATATATGACATAAAGCAAATAAAGAAAAACATCAAAGAGGTAGTGAAAATTTAGCATTGCATTCACCAGCCTTCCTGGGAACAGCTGAGTGTGAACATGGACCACAGTTTAAGGTTTAAGAAGATTTAGGGAGGAAAAAGTGGTTTAAAGAGAAAAATAATGCACCACATTAAGCACCATGTGGACATACGGACATTTTATGCCAAAACAAATAGAAACTTAACAATAAGAGCTTTAAAACAAGGCCTTAACATAATAAAATGAAGTTGTGTAAATATTTGCAAATCAGCTTGATGCTAGATTTAACAGTTTGAAAGTTCCGGAATTTTTTAGGGAATTGACCCCAAGCTTAGTCTACTCGAAATCATGTAGATTTATCACCTTTCTTCCAAATATGGGCATGGATGATACTTATTACTTATTTAGATTTTGGTAAAAGATATAAGCAACTCGGAGAAATAAAACAAAAACGTGAAAATGGGACACCAGTTCTCAGCACGCTGAACTTCATTTCTAAACTGTATAAACACAAAAAATAAATTTAAAAAAGGCAATTCAAAACAAAAAGCCTCAAGCGCAATAAAATAAAATAAATAAATAAAAATAAAACAAAACCAGACACCATGTAAGGTATTTTTTCCTTCTATTCTAAATATTTCTGTGGGGTAAATCAGCTTGAAGGAATTCAAGTTCTGTTTTCATTTTTTTTTTTTTAACCACTTACATTGCCTGCCCTAGAGATTCATACCTTGCCTGACTTAGCATCAAAATCTTGAACACAGAATGGGCACTTGATGACTATATCCCTATTTGAAGAATATTATAAATATTAAATGCAGACTGAGACCAAATGCTCTGAATGGGGTTGCAGATAAAGAATAATTATATCTGAACTTGTTTATTTTTTGTGGTGGGCGTAATTAAATTTTAACTCATGTATCATTGTGTATCAGGAATGAAGGAATATATTAGTGCTGACTGCTTCAAAACAAATGCTTAAATCCTGATGTTCAAATTGCTCTGTTTTCAGCAATTCTCATATCGTCATTCTTTTTCATGTTTCTTTTTCATTAGTAGATACATTTTATAGAAATTTAAATGTAAATACCTCATTTTCATATAGCATTGCTTTAAACCCTCATTTGAATGTACAACCCTTTTTCATTTTTTAATTTCTTATACACATTTTCTTTATGGTTTCTTTCTTAAGTAAAAAAAATGTATTGAAATAATCCAGGTCCAGATTGTTAATACGTGAGTTTTCCTACCTATGTAGAGTGTATCACATATGTATTTTTTCCCAGCAAGTTAATACAGTAAAGTTTTTTGGGACCAATCAACCAAGGCTGAGGTCTATTATGTAAGTTTGTTATTGTATTTACTAATATTTTAATATACATTGGATTTTATTTCTTTTCCACTGTTGACCTGTTCTAACCATTCTAAGTTAACATTGAACATGTAACTAGTATTTATTTTTAAATTATGATGAACTTGAGAAAGCATAGACTCTAGATTGCTTTGAAACAGTTATTGAAGAAATATTTAAAAATATCATTTAAAAGTTGTAAGTATTTTTTAAAATAAACTTTTTCACTGAAGTATAACATACTTCTGCATACAAAAAGCGCACATATAAACATATGGTTCAATCACAAAGTGAACTCACCCACATAAGTACCACCCAATCCAAGAAATACAGCGCTATCAACACCCTAGAAGCTCTCATGTCCCCATTCAATAATACATCTTCCCTTCTCCCAAAAGTGATACTATTCTGGCATCTAACTCCAAAATAATTTTGAATGTTTGACAAATTTACTTGCTAGCATAATAGTGTTTGGGCCTGGCTGCTTTCAGTCAACATATGCTTGTGGGATCTTCATGTTCTTTGTAGAAGTTGCCCATTTGCATTTTGTATTGTATCCATTATATGGCCTTGAAGTGAATTATTATTATTTTTTAAATCACTGTTACTGTTGATAGGATTTGGAATTGTTTCCAGTTTTTGATTATTGAATTAATGCTGCTATGAACATTATTTTACATGTTTTCTGATGAATACATGCACCTTTTTCTGTTGGGCTTATACCTAGAGTAAAATTTTTGGAAAAAAAGTTGTGCATATTTTAATTCAGCTTCACTTGATATTATCAGTTTTTCAAAATGGCGTCACTTTCAACTTTTACTAGGAGAATGTTAGAATTCCAGTTGTTCTACATTTTCAACATCATTTGGTATTGTTAGTCTTTTTTCTCCCATTCTATGTGTAGAGTGATACCATATTTTGTATTTGGATTTTGTTGAAAACTTATGAAGCTGAGCACCTTTTAACTCCTTTTAATCTCCCTATATATATGTATATATAGGCAGATATATATATGTTATGATATATATCTATAATAACATTTATGTTAACATGTATATGCACAATGTATACATATATATCATATATGATATATATGTTTTATATATATAGGGAGCAAGAGAGAGAGATGGAGTCTTGCATTGTCGCCCAGGCTGGAGTGCAGTAGCACGATCTTAGCTCATTGCAACCTTCGCCTCTCAGTTCAAGCGATTCTCCTGCCTTGGTCTCCCGTGTAGCTGGGACTGCAGGCATGCACCACCACGCCCGGCTAATTTTTGTATTTTTAGTAGAGATGGGGTTTCACTGTGTTGGCCAGGTTAATATATTTATTGACCACTTAGATATTCTCCTGTGAACTATCTGTTCAGTACTTTGACCATTTTTCTATTTTATTATATTTTCTTATAATTTGTAGGACTTATTATTCAAGATATAAGTCCTTTGTCAATTGTATATACTATTATATTTTCTATCTTTGTGGCATGCTTGTTCACACATTTAATAAGATATTTTGTTGAAGTTTTAAATTTTCCTGTAGTTCAGTTAATCAGTTTTGTTTTGTTTTGTTTTGTTTTTGCAACCTCTACCTCTCAGGTTCAAATGATTCTCCTGCCTCAGCCTCTCGAGTAGCTGAGATTACAGGTGCATGCCACCACGCATGGCTAATTTTTGTATTTTTAGTAGAGACAGGATTTCACCATGTTGGTCAGTCTGGTCTCGAACTCCTGACCTCGTGATCTGCCCGCCTCGGCGTCCCAAAGTGCTGGGATTACAGGCGTGAGCCACCGCGCCTGGCCAACTTTTTAAAAATGTCCTGTTAAAGTAATCTTTACTGCTCTAAGGTCATAGCTATATTCTCCAATGCTACCTTCGTGAAGGTCATTGTTAACCTTTCATCTTTAGATCTATTGTTCACTTGAAATCGATTTTTCTGTGTGGTGTGAGAAGGGCTCTAGTTTCATTGTTTTCCATATGGATAACTAATTTTTCCAGCATCATTTATTGTAAGAAGGTCTTTGCCCACTATTCTACACTGCCACCTTTGTCATAAGTCAAATTTCCCCAAATGTGTTAGGTCTGCTTCTAATATTTATTCTGCTCCATTAGTCTATATTTGTCTATTTTTGCACAAATGAAAAATGTCCTAATTACTATAGCTTAATGATAAGTCCTGATGTTGGGTGAAATAAGTCAGAATAGTCCTTCAGCTGTCTTTTCTTCAAGATAATTTTTGGCTATTCTTGGCCATTTAAAGTTATATACATTTGTGAATCAGATTGGCAAGAAAAATATCTACTGAAATTTTGATTTGGATTGCATTGAGTCTACCAATTAATTTGGAAAGACCTCACATTTCTACAATCTTGAGCTTTCCAGTTCAGGAACTTAGTATTCATATATTTTTCTATTTATTGAAGTATTCTTTGTTTCCTTTCAATAATGTTTTATTTTTATTTTTGGTGGAGAGCTCTTTATTATTGCTAGGTATTTGAAGCCCTTTGATCCTACTGCAAATAATTATTTGTTGAATTTTCTAATTATTGTGGCTGATAAGTAAAATTGATTTTATATTGATTTTGTATTTAGTGTCCTGTCTGAATTCACTTAATTCTATACTTTACTTGTATATTCTTTTGAATTACCTACATAGAGAATGATGCCAATCATGTGCCCTTTTATTATTTTCTGGAAACTTTCTGCATAAAATTAGTGTCATTTCTTTCTTAAATGTTTGATGGAGCTCACAGGTAAAGCAAATCTGGTCCTGGAATTGACTTGGTGTGAATGATTTTAATAATCATTTACATTTTATTTTTAGATATAGGAATATTCAGGCTTTCTTTCTCTTCTTATATCAGGCTTAATAATCGGGCTTTATTTTTGTTTAGTTTTTAATATAATTTTGTCTATTGTATACATTTTAACATTTATTGATATAAAGTTGTTCATAGTTCTCCTATTATGACCTTTGTGATGTCTCCATGCTCTGTAGTGGCTTATCCTTCTTCTTTCCTAATGCTGGTCGTTTGTGCTTTTGCTCCTTTTTTTAAAAATCAATTTTATTCATCTGTAAAGAACCAACTGTTCAATTTTTTGATTTGATCTGTTGTAAGCTTTTTAATTTCACTTATTTCTGCTCTCATCTATCTTGTATCCTTTATTCTACTTGCTTTAGGTTTGATTGCTTTTTTTTTAAGGTCATTATTTTTATGCTTTTTCTATTTCAATATATAGATTTTAGGCAATACATTTCTCTTTAAGCACAATTCTGGCTGTATCTCACACATTAGATTAAAAATATTTTGTAATTTCATTGTAATTCTTCTTTGACCCAAGGGTTGTTTAGAACTACAGACAAACATAAAAGGATTTTTTAGTTTCTTTTTGTTATCTATTTCTAGCTTAATTTTTTATTGTCAGAAAACATCTTTTGTATGATTTCCATCTTTTAAAATTTGTTGATAAACTTTATTCACTAGTGTATGGTTAATTTTGGTAAATGCTTTGTGTACACTTGAAAATAATGTGTAGTCTAGTCTGCATTTATTTGGTGCAGCATTCTCTACATTTCAAGTACATAGTTTTGAGTTGAAATTTTTTAATTTGGAACAGTTTTTTCCTGAGGCAAAAAATGAAGCATTTACTTGAGTTTTTAAATTTAAGTATATTTAAGGCAAGCACTCAATCATGGGACTCGGGGACGTACCACGAAAATGGTTTAAATACAAATATATCACATGAAAAAGTTGTATTTTTTGATTCTATACATTGGCTCCTTTCTTTTCTTTCCTTCTTTCCTTTCTTCCTTTCATTTAGGATGGAGTCTCACTTTGTCACCCAGGCTGCGGTGAAGTGCCGCGATCTCCGCTCCCTGCAAGCTCCGCCTCCCGGGTTCAAGGGGTTCTCCTACCTCAGCCTCCCGAGTAGCTGGGACTACAGGCGCCCACCATAACGCCTGGCTAATTTTTTTGTATTTTTAGTAGACACGGGGTTCCGCCGTGTTAGCCCGGATGGTCTCGATTTCCTGACCTTGTGATCTGCCTGCCTCGGCTTCCCAAAGTGCTGGGATTACAGGCGTGAGCCACCACGCCCGGGCCATTTTTTTTTTTTTTTTACCGTCTGTGTGTTTGTGAATTTTGGTTCTTATAGAACAAATATTGAGGAAAAAAAATTATAAGCAAGGCTTTCTTCAGAGTTCTGCTTGGTTTTCTTTGATCAGCTGACTGTAGGGTATGGAAAGCTGTGTAAACACTTTAGGAAGACTAGGCATTCCCTGGACTTTGGCTTCTATTTAATATGCAATAACCCAGACTTTAGGAAATACAGTAACGTTGGACTACAATGCCCTAATGTCTTGATGGAGAGTGGGAGGTAAAGGACAAGACCATGAACAAGACCATAATTTGGAAGATGTTCCCTGGAAGGAGTCAATATTATCTTTTTGTCAGTCCTATAGTATAAAATAAGCACTTGGAAGGTGAATCTAAAGCAAGTAAAAAAAATTCTTTCCTCTCTAAAGCATAAGGCAGATATTCATGGGGGTTTTTTTGGCTGGTGAGAATTCATTGTCTTTTTTTTTTTTTTTTTTTTTTTTTAACAAACCCTACAGTTCCCTGCTAAGAATCATCTATCTCTTTCCCACAATTTGCAGTATTAAAGAGCGCCTGGATTTAATACAGTGACCTTTCCCTCCCTTATTGAGGGAAGGGCCCCTGACCAAGCTTAACTAATCAGGCACTCCTTCCCAGGACACAAAAATGAAAATGGTGAGTGTTCATTAATTTCCAGGAGAGACATTGTCCTTTGACTGCTTCTGCTACAGGCTGGTCCCTGCCCTTTTTGATTTCTGGAATTACTGGGTTCCATCCTAAGCCCAGTTGCCTTGGCCTTCTCACAAATTCTCTAAATTCCGAATAATTTCCCCTCTGAATAGATAACTTTTTTTTACCTATGATTGATTGTATTTTTCTCCCAAGCTCCCATTTCTGCTAAGCACAGAAAAAAAATTAACTCAAACTGGAACAACTAGAACCCTGTGGTTCCAGTATCACATTAAAAGTGAGCATTCACTACGGACTTTCAATTTTCCTCAGCCACACTTTAAGGTGAAGAGAAAGTACTCCCTTGCCCACCTTAGGATGCACACAGTAGGATGTTTTGTCACCTCCTTTCTTCCTGCCAACGCTGATTTTTAAAATCCCAATAGTGAGGTCTAGTCCCTCACAGTTGACTTCCCTCTTCTCTGCTTCCTTCTCGCTTATCCTTATTTCCAAGGCTTGTGGGCTTCCTGCCAAGGGGGAACTTCTTTCACATGATAGGTATTAGGGTAATGAACCTCAAAGATTTAACAAAACAAAATCTCATTTTTTTACTCATGCAAAGTCCAATGGAGGTTAGTGGGGTACAGGAGTCTGGGATCTATGTGTCTCTCCTCTCAGAGTTAACTTGGGGAGCTAAAGTGATTCTGTGTCTGGAATTGGTCCCTTCCTGTGGGTTCTTGGTCTCACTAACTTCAAGAATGAAGCCGTGGACCCTCGCGGTGAGTGTTACAGTTCTTAAAAGCGGCGTCTCCAGAGTTTTTTCCTTCAGATGTTCAGATGTGTCCGCAGTTTCTTCCTTCCAGTGGGTTCGTGGTCTAGCTGACTGCAGGAGTGAAGCCGCAGACCTTCACAGTGAGTGTTATAGCTCTTAAAGGTATTGTGGACCAAAACATTGAGCAGCAACCAGATTTATTCTGAAGAGCAAGGGAACAAACCTTCCACAGCATGGAAAGGGACCCTAGTGGGTTGCTGCTGCTGGCTGGGGTGGCCAGCTTTTATTCCCTTATTTGGCCCCACCCACGTTCTGCTGATTGATCCATTTTACAGAGTGCTCATTGGTCCATTTTACAGAGTGCTGATTGGTCCGTTTTTACAGAGTGCTGATTGGTGTGTTTACAAACCTTTAGCTAGACACAGAGCGCTGATTGGTGTGTTTACAATCCTTTAGCTAGACAGAAAAGTTCTCCAAGTCCCCACCTGACCCAGAAGCCCAGCCAGCTTCGCCTTGCTCACTTTCACCATGTGTCTTCCCTACCTTGGCATCTTTCACATCTAGCAATATGGAGAGTAAAGAGGGTGTGTGGAAGATCTAACAGGGAAGTTGATAAGTATTTAATAGCAAGGATTGGAATTGCCATCCCTCACCGGCCACATCTCAAATACAAGGTTCCACCTAGATTCAAGTGTGCGAGAACTAGGAAATACAGTTTTGTTGTATGCAGAGGAGAAAAATGAAACAGTTTCGTGAACACTGTTTCCATTGCATCATGTGCTCCTTCTTCCCAATTGTGTGGTAATTGTTTCCCCTTTTCCTAAGTCAATAATGATGGAATGTCTAAGAGGAAAGAAACCATTTAATCAAGAAGAAAAAAATATATCAGGAGATATTTCAAAAGTATTACTCCTATTACCTTTCTAAAGGCCCCTTGTGGTACTCTGTTGCTAATGCTGACCTCTTCATATTTGAGATTTGAATTTTGACTAATGAAGGCTGGTTTAATTTTGTTCTAAATCTCCTAACTTGTACAACGGGATCCTCTTGACCTGTCAGGTATGTAATTGAACATAATAAAGTGATGGCTAAATTTTCAGAAAAGTAATTAAGAGAAATTACTTTCTTAATACATTTGAATTTCCAAATACAACACTTTTCTGGCAAAAGTTGAACAAATGTTAGAGCTGATTATAATAAATATAATTCACAAACACTTTCAAAAGTAAGATGTGTAATAGCTGGAAATATATATGATTACATATATACATTAAGAATGATAGTTATAAATGAGAACACATGGAGACAGGGAAGGTAACAACACACACTGGGAACTGCTGGAGGAGGGCGGGTCAGGGGAGAGAGTTAGGGAAAGAAAACAGCTGATGTGTGGTGGGCCTGATACCTAGGTGATGGGTTGATAGGTGCAGCAAACCACCATGGCACACGTTTACCTATATAACAAACCTGCACAACCTGCACATGTATCTCAGAACTTAAAAAAATAAAATAATTAAAAAAGAATGATAGTTATAGATGGATTTTTCCCTGGCTTGAATTATGCTGTAGACTTGAAACATCAACATGCAATAACTACAAAAATAATTAAACTTGTAATAATTTGAAATAACAACATGTAATAATTACTAAATTCAAAAGCATTAATTTTTGGAAAAGATGTCTAGGGTTATTGTGTAATGCAGAAATACCAGTTTAAATTATGATTACGTAATTATAAAATCAGTTTATTTTTCTGGAAACATTTTACATTTATATTTGATGTTTATTCTTCTCTCTTCTAAAAAACAAAGTAGATTAACTTGCATCCTCAAATGATTGACCTATAACCTTTCATTATTAATATTTTACCAGAAGATTCACATATATTTACAAAAATGTTTGTATATCTCATCATCATAAATACATGGGGGAAGGATACTGGGAAGATTGTTAATATCTTTTGGTTCAGAATGTAAGTTGTTATTGATAGTAAAGTCCAAAGTAATGGAAACTGGTGCCTTCCTGCATTGATGACTTAATTTTTATGCCTGCTTTCATATCACGTAAAAATTTTCTAAATATTTCCCAATTCGAGGTGGTACATTAAAAAATTCACTAGCTAAGAATCATAACAGTGAATGTAATCAGCTATAAGTTTTAATGGCTTAAGAGCAACAGTTAGTGTTCTCAGTCCCTTCTTCTTCGAAATGACTAATTTCATTTGTCTCACATATTGTTTCTGGAATATTTCAACAATCATTTCTTAGAATCCCGTTATTGCTTCATGAAAAGCTGAAACACATTAGCGATTATCATTGGTGACAGAGACATCACAGTTCTGGAAAGGAACATATGGTCCCTTTATGTCAGAAATTGAAAAAAATATTCAAGGCAAGCAATGAGTTTTTGCTGTACAATAAACTTTTCATTTTATACATGGGAATAATTTCTGGACTTCTGCTATTTTATGACTAGGAAAAATATGCATTAAAAATCAGAGCTGCTGACGTAATTTACATAATGTAATGACTCATATTTAGTTTACGTTGGTTTTAGTGGCTCCTAAAATACAGAAAATTTTCGAATGGCCTTGAAAATAGAAAACAATATAAATAATCTCAAATGGAAAATTTGAGGTTATTGTAAAACAAAGTACTGAATACTTGTCTCACTTTATACATACCCAAGTTCTTCTAGTCATAAATTCTGCCCAGTCATCGCATTCTTGATGCTGTGTAGGATCCAAGATACAGCACTTCTAGAGGCTATTCCTAGTTCTCTGTTGTAAACAGGGAGTCCTAGGAATTTTTCCTAAAATTACGTTTAATCATATACTGATAATAAATGACAACAAAATTTATCCTTTAATAATTACTTAGTTTCATCAAATATAGATTTTTTTATTAGTAGTCTATTGACATACAAAGTCAGCAACTGTTTCTATCTTATCTAGAATGCTACATTCTTATTTGTGAAGAGGAATGTCACTGATGGAGCATATAATTGGCAATTAAATGATTTTTGTGTTATTTCTAGTTCTGTTTTAACTGCCTGTGTCACTAAGGGTAAGATATTTAACCTTTAGAGAACTTAGTTTCCTCATTTGTAAAAAAAAGAGCAATAAACTAAACCATTTCTTTAGGTCCTTCTAATTCTAAAATTCTAAGAGTCTATGATACTATAATTCTAGTATAGCCAGCCCAGCCTCAAAGTCCTCATGCTAGCGAAAAAAAAAAAAAAAAAAAAAAAAAAAGGCTGCAGTAAATGTTGTTGAATTTCTCCCTGGCATCCTTCCTGTAGCCTAAAATAGTCTAATTTTGTTTTGGTATCTCCCTCCCCTTTCTCTCTCTGTCTCTCTGTCTCTCTCACACACACACACACACACACACACGCACACACACACGCACATCCTGAGGTGAGCTCTGAGTATTTAATACGAATCAGAGCAATCACATCCCTGGGCCAGTGATCAATAAAGGAATAGACATGTGCTACCATTTGCAGCTATGAGGGATTTCTGGGACAACTTTTCCTTCATTATCTGGGAGACCTTTTAAGAGAGAGATTATTCAACTGGAGGCATAAAAGGAAGGATTCAACCCCAGGTTGATGGGCAGCTGTCCTCCAAGGAAAGCAGCTGTTATGATGTTAACGCTGTGGAAAACAGAGTGAAGGACCAGGATCCCTGATGACATCATTAAGTTGACAGATTAGTCGAGATAGAAAAGTTTTCATATTTTGAGAGACTTTGAGTTTTATTATTATTTAGCCAGTTTGAATTAGGTTTTCACTTAATGACAGTTGAAACATCTAATATGATGCCATTGCACCCCATTAGAAAACACACATGAAAGCCCCTTAGGAAGTCAAATGTGTTATAAAAAATTTAAGGGCTAAATTGTTTGATTGAACCACTTCTCTGAAATGAATCTGCTTTTATAAATTTAAATGTCCCATAAATATTTTAAATGTCCCATAAATTATGTACTGCCCTGTCATAGGCTGGGCAGTACATTCAGAGTACGTAACTTTAGGACATATACTAATTAGTGGACTTCCTTAAGGCCATGCCGGGAGACTGAAGCAGAAGTAGAGAAAAGATCAGAAATCTTGATTTCTAATTCAACCAAAAGACTTTATTATATGCCTTTTAGCATCTTGATAAAAATGTTCATTTCTGGGTAAGACATTTCTACTTAGGATATGCTGCTCATAAGGCAATGTTAGGACATTCTGATCATAAGGCAATGTTAGGACATTCTCTGCTACAAACAAGCCATTTTACAATTCTCTGACACTGTTCCAGGGGGGAAATGGGGTGATAGAAGGAGCAAACTAACAAAAGTTCATCATTGCTACAGGAAAATCAGATTTGGGGGCAAGTAGTGTCTGTTGCCTTTAGGTACATCATGTCCAAAATGCACATGATTGGTGACTATCTCACTTTCATTACCACTTTCTCACTCTAATGCAGATTCTTTCAACCTCATGACTTGGTTAATGCCAAACTTCCTTCATTCATTCAACAAATATGGAGTTCTTGCTATATATGGCAGACATGGTGCTGTTAGAATCTGAAAGTTCTTGCTTTACATCTTTCATGCCTCCCAATAGTTTTCAATAAAACTGGCAAAAACCTTCAACTGTCTTTCAAGATTTTCTCATCCTACCTACCTTTTGACCTTATCTTCTAATATTATCTTATAGGACTTTTTTTTTATGTTGAAACTTCTTGGTCCCCAAATGCTCTTTGCAATTAACCACTCGCTAGTTTTACTTTTAGAACATTTTTTTATTCTTGCTGTTCTTAGTCAACTTCTTTTTAATCCAAATACAGATTAGCTCTCATCTGTTTTAAGAAAAACTATTATCAATCTAGGCTTTTGCACCCAAAGTATTAAGTGTAAAGGCAAAATAAGAACAGTTTTGGAAAACAAGGACTCAGAAATTTTGCCTACCACACTGCCTTCCTAAAATTATTGTTTGAGGATATAATTTCATAAAATAAAAAAATACAAGAAATAGGACAACATGAAAAACAAAAAAACTGTGAGTGACATTTGGTTCTTCAGATATAATTAGATACTTAATACATTAAAGCAATCAATTGGTTTTTTTGGTGTGATAGGGTGTTTTTAATTTTTTCATTTTTTTTTACGTTTTCTAATTTTTTTACTATGAACAAGCACGATTTTGACTGTCAGAAGAAAACAAAAAAACATATAATTTAAAAACATATAACTGTTACTTTAGAATAGAGATAAAAAACTTTTTCTTCTTGAAAATAGTTTCATGATACAATCAGAAAGATATTTAGAGTCTTAGTAGTCAATTTTTAAGATAGTGCTTTTACAAAATGCTTTACTTCTACTGGAAGTATCAAAAATACCTAACCATAGGACCTTGTTTATATTAATTTTCCCCTGCTTTATTAAGGTATAATTGACAAGTAAAAAAGTATATATTTAAGATGTACAGTGAGGTGTTTTGATTTATTCATACATTGTGAAATGATTATGACAATCAAGCTAATTAACATATCTATCATCTCACATAGTTACCATTTGTATGTGTGTAGTGAGAATACTTAACATCTACCGGCTTAGTAAATTTCAAGTATCCAATACATTATTATTTACTGTAGTCACCATGCTGTACTTTAGGTCTCCAGAGCTTACTCTTCTTGCGATTGGACGTTTGTATCTTTTCAACAATATCTCCTCATTTCTCCCACTACCCTGACCCTTGGTAATCATCCTTATACTCTGTTTTTGTAAGTTTGAAATTTTTTAGATTCCACATATAAGTGAGATGATGCAATATTTGTCTTTGTGTATCTGGGTTATTTCATTTATGATAATATCCTCCAGGTTCATCTATATTGTCACAAATGGCAGGATTTTCTTCTTTTTAAAGGCTGAATGATATTCCATTATTATAAAGCTGTATATATACCTATAGATGTATAAGATTAGCATTTTCTTTATCCATTCATCTATTGATGTACACTTACATTGTTACCTTTTCTTGGCTAATGTGAATAATGCCGCAATGAACATGGAAGTGCAGATATCTCTTTGAAACAGTAATTTTATTTCTTTTGGATATATACCGAATTGGGGATTGCTGGATCATATGGTAGCTCTATTTTAATTTTTTGAGACCCTTCCATACTGTTTTCCATAACGGCTGTACCAATTTACGTTCCAACCAACAATGTATAAGGTTTCCCTTTTCTCCACATCCTTGCTGAAAATTATCTTTCGACTTTTTGATAATAGCTACCCTAATAGGTATGAGGTGAAATTTCATTGTGGTTTGATTTACATTTCCCTGATTAATAGTGTTGAACATTTAAGAAATATTCTGTTGGTCATTTGTATGTAGGTCCTTTGCCCAGTTTTAATTGGGTTATATGAGGGTTTCCTTTTGTTGTTGTTGTTGTTGTTATTGAGTTATATGAGTTTCTTATATAGTTTGGATGTCAATACCTTATCAGATATGGTTTGCAAATATTTTTCCCATTCTACGGGTTGCCTTTTTATTATATTACTTTTGATATATCCATATAATAGAGAACTATGCAGTAGTAAAAGCTGATGTTGTAAAGGCATGTTTCTTGACATGGAAGGATATAAATTTTAGCATTAAGTGAAAAGAAGTGTTGTCTTATATTTCTAAGAAAAACACAGGATGGACACAATAAAATAACTGATTTTTTTCTAAGTGATTAAATTATGGTTAATTTTTTATTTCTGCTTTCTACTTTCTATATTTTATATAATAAATATGTATTTCTCTTATTATAAAGCACTTTAAAATATATACCAGTGAGTTTCTTGGAGTATGAGAGAAATTACTCGAGTTGGTAGAAATTACCTGCAATTACACACAGGGGAATAAGGGATCCAGGAACTCCCAGCACCTTTTCCCTGGGACCCAGATCCTCCAAAACTATGCTGTACAACAGACTTTAAAAGTTCAGTCAGTCTAAATACATCAGCCTGAGCTTGGGGAACCAGGTTTCCCTCTGTTTCCTTGACATTTATATTACCAAAAAGAAGTTATGGCTGGTTAAGCTTGCCATAATGTGATGTAGATTGCTATTCAGCAATGGCTAGGTCAAATCTCCTTAGAGGCACAAGCCAGCTCCATGCTTACTTTCAACTAAGGCACCCAATTGTTAATCAAATTATTAATGAAATGTGTGAGCAACAAGAAATATTCTTAGAGAAAGCAAGAATTCCTCAAGAGAATACCACAGACTGCTCTACAAGTTCATATAGGTGAGGTGGGAGTTTGCTCAGTGCAGTGAAAAGTAAGCATAAACAGGTTACCAGTCCTAACCTAGAGAAAAGATTTCTCTAACAAGGCATATCCCTCCTCTGTTTTTATGCTATCTATATTTATATCTATGTCTACATCTAATTTGTCTATATCTATGTCCATATGTATACCTATATGTATCTCTAAATCCATATCTGTAATTTCCCACCAAAACCTTGAAGCCACTGTTCCATTTTATTCAGGCATGCAGTACTGTTGATTAGAAGTCTGATGCCATTCTGATTCCCATTTCTTCGTTGATATCAAATTTTAACATTCTGGAAGTTTTCAGAATGCTTTCCCTCTTCACTGAATTCAGTAAATGTCTAGATGTCCAGAATGGCTAATTAGTGTAGATGTAGTGTAGAAATTTATTAAACATCCTGATGATGATTGTCCTGTAGCCCACCCCTATTCTGATTGCAGTAGCTCCATTGAGTTGTTTGCTTTCAGGAATTCCACCTCCGATTTTTTTTTCTTGCTTGTGCCTTGGTGGTTCTTTCAATTTAAAGATTCATGTCTTTTGAGCTTTGGAAGTTTTCTTCTACTAGTGTTACTTTATTATTATTATCCTTATCTTCTTGAGTTCTATTTAGTCACTCTGGAGCTTACTATTTATCTTATATTTTCCATTTCTATGTTTTTGTTTTTGTTTTTTTCCTAAAAGATTTATTCAATCTTATCTTCCATGGCACTAATTTGGTCTTTAGCAATGTTCATTCGTGATTCTTCTTCACTGAAATTTTATGTAGAAAAAACCTTATGAGCTCCTTTCCAAGAACATTTTCTTTTACTTTGACTGCTTCATATATATATATATATGAATATATATGTCTGTATATATATGAATATATATGTCTGTATATATATGAATATATGTCTGTAGATATATGAATATATATGTCTGTATATATATGAATATATGTGTGTGTGTGTATATATATATATATATATATATATAGCAGTCTATTCCAGTTTTATGGATGCAGGTGCTATTTTCTCTGAAATTAATTTATAATTATTTAAAATATTTAAAATTGTCCTTCTGCAGGCTGGGCATGGTGGCTTATGCCTGTAATCCCAGCACTTTGGGAGGCTGAGGTGGGAAGATCACCTGAGGTCAGAAGTTCAAGACCAGCCTGGCCAACATGGTGAAACCCCATTTCTACTAAAAATACAAAAATTAGCTGGATGTAGTGGTGTGTGTCTGTAACCCCAGCTACTCAGGAGGCTGAGGCAGGAGAATTTCTTGAACCTGGGAGGCAGAGATTGCAGTGAGCCTAGATCGTGCCACCACACTCCAGCCTGAATAACAGAGCAAGACTCCATCTCAAAAAAAAAATAATAAAAAATAAATAAATAATAAAATTTTCCATCTGCAAAAACTACAAAACACTGTTTAAAGAAATCATACATGACACAAACAAATGGAAACACATCCCATGCTCATGGGTGGGTAGAATCAATATTGTGAAAAAATGACCATACTGCCAAAAGTAATCTACAAATTCAATGCAATCCCCATGAAAATATCACCATCATTCTTCACAGAATTAGAAAAAAAAACAATTCTAAAATCCATATGGAACCAAAAAAGAGTCCACATAGGCAAAGCAAGACTAACAAAAAGAACAAATCTGAAGCCATCTTACTACCTTATTTCAAACTATACTATAAGGCCATAGTCACCAAAACAGCATAGTACTTATATAAAAATGGGTACATAGACCAATGTAACAGAATAGAGAACCCACAAGTAAACCCAAATACTTACAGACAACTGATCTTCGACAAAGCAAACAAAAACATAGCGTGGGGAAAGCACAACCTTTTCAACAAATGGTGCTGGGATAATTGGCTACCCACACGTAGGAGAACAAAACTGGATTCTCATCTCTCACCTTACACAAAAATCAACTCAAGATGCATCAAGACCTTAAACCTAAGACCTGAAACTATAAAAATTCTAGAAGATAACATTGGAAAAACCCTTCTAGACGTTGGCTTAGGCAAGAATTTCAGGACCAAGAACCCAAAAGCAGATGCAATAAAAACAAAGATAAATAGCTGGGACTTAATTAAACTAAAGAGCTTTGGCACAGCAAAAGGAACAGTCAGCAGAGTAAACAGACATCCCACAGAGTGGTAGAAAATCTTCACAATTTATACATCTGACAAAGGACTAATATCCAGAATCTATAACGAGCTCAAGTCAGCAAGAAAAAAAAAACAAGCAATCATATCAAAAAGTGGGCTAAGGACATGAATAGACAATTCTCAAAAGAAGATATACAAATGACTAACAAACATATGAAAAAATACACAATATCACTAATGATCAGGGAAATGCAAATCAAAACCACAATACATTACCACCTTACTCCTGCAAGAATGGCCATAATAAAAAAATAAAAAAACAGTAGATGTTGGCGTGGATGTGGTGATCAGGGAACACTTCTACACTGCTGGTGGGAATGTAAGCTAGTACAACCACTATGGAAAACAGTGTGGAGATTCCTTGTAGAACTACCATTTGATCCAGCACTCCCATTACTGGTTATCTACCCAGATGAAAAGAAGTCATTATATGAAAAAGATACTTGCACACGCAAGTCTATAGCAGCATAATTCACAATTGCAAAATCGTGGAACCAATCCAAATGCCTATCAATAAACGAGTGGATAAAGAATCTGTGGTATCTATCTATCTATCTATAGATGGAATACTACTTAGCCATAAAAAGGAATGAATTAACAGCAATCACAGTGATCTGGATGCAGTCAGAGACTATTATTCTAAATGAAGTAACTCAGGAAATGAAAAACAAACATCGTATGTTCTCACTGATATGTGGGAGCTAAGCTATGAGGACTCAAAGGCCTAAGAATGATACAATGGACTTTGGGGTCTTGGGGGGAAGAATGGGAGGGAGGCAAGGGATAAAAGACTACAAATAGGATGCAGTGTATAATGCTTGGGTGATGGGTGCACCAAAATCTCACAAATCACTACTAAAGAACTTACTCATGTAATCAAACACCACCTGTACCCCAATAACCTGTGGAAAAATAAAAAACAAAACAAAACAAAAAAACTTTGTGCTAAGAGAAAGAAGCCAGTCACAAAATGTACATCTGTATGTTTCCATTCATATGAAATGTTCAGAACAGGAAAATCCACAGGGACAAAATAGATTAGTGGTTGTCATGGGCTGGAAGTAGTGGGGGAGTGGGGGGTGACTGCTAATGGGTACAGTATTTCTTTTTGGAATAATGGAAATGTTCTGAGATTAGATTGTGATGATTGTGCACATCTGTGAATACACTGAAAACTACTGAACTATACACTTTAAAAGGGTGAGTTCTATAATATGTACATTACATCTCAATAAAGCTGTCATTTTCAAAAATTAAATAAAAAATAAAAATTTCTTTCTGCAGTATCATTGTTTCCTCTAGGGTTAGGGGTTCTTTTTATTTATCACATCCTTCTCTTCTAAACTGCTCATTTTTCCCAGTCTTAAAGTCAGCTGTAAGGCTCAGAAAGTCAGATATTTTCTGACTCTCAGTTGTCTCTTCATATTTGTGAAGGAATAACCAGTTTGACAGTTCTGGACAACTAATATTGGGGTTCCTCTGCAGTTATGTGGGCCAATTTACACTGAAGTTGGCTTCTTGGAATGAAGGAGGCTAACTAAGGTCTTCCTTTTTGAGTACAGGTGAGCTTAGTCCCCCATGACTGATGATGATAGGAATCCAGGGTTATGTCAGGCTCTGTTCTGTTTATCTCTGGCCCTAACACCCATGCTGGGATTGCTTGCCAGGAAGGCCTTTTTACTTTATTTAGCAACATCCTTGCTGGTCTGGAGCCTGTGTGCTCAGAATCATTCCTTGCCCTTGCTCTGCTCTGTATCATAGGAAGACTGACTGCAGCAGGCTACATTTCCTGGGTTTCACCCAAGATGGTTCTGGCTGGATTTGGCCAATGGGACACAGAGGCAGCAGATTGAGATATGGGAAAGGATGATGAAAACACCTTTTCCTCCTCCCTCTTTACCTGTTTGTCTTGGATAGTATCTCCAGAAATAGCATCAATTTTCCCTGGACAGGTTGCCTTTAAATTGCTGCTGAGTGACCTGACCCCTTGTCTTCAGAGATACCAACTCCATCCTGCTTCCTGTTTCTGCCTTTTATCGCCAGTGTGGCTTCTCAGCAGCACCAGCCCCTGGGTAATTGGTTCTGTGTATTAAATTCCTCCTGTGGTAAATACTTCATTTCCATTCCCTGGTTGGACCCTGACTAATATAGTAGCCTGCTTTAGGGTTAGGAAAAATTCTGCAGCTGCATTGTATATTTTAGGGCATGATGATGGCTAGTTAGTCTAAGTGTATTGTAGATATTTCTTAGATTAAATATCCCATAGCTCTCTCCTCCTGATATGATTGTATTTTATCCAATCTGTTTGCTATCTCCCAGAAATTCTCCAAAATTTTCATCAACTGAAGGGGCCACTCTTACTTTCATTACGTGTAATGACTTCTTCTCTTTTTTCATATCTTAACTGGCAGTGCAGCATAGGGGCTCACTTCATAAGCCCGGATTCAAGCTCTGGCTCCTCCAGTTACTGGTTTTACCACTCCACACAAGTTCCTTAACTATTTTATGCCTCTACTTTTATATCTGTAAAATGGGAGATCCTGATAATTAAATGCTATACACACAGAAGAGTGCCTGGCATAGTTAGTAAACAGAAATTATCTATTGTTGTTTTAGTTGCTATTATTTTTTAAAATTTTATTTTAATCAAATTTTGGTATGGAAGAGAGATAAATGCCCATACTCAGTCAACTGTCTTGAACTGGAAGCATGAGCCTGACTTTGAATTATTAGAATGCTAATCAGCATATGATTAAACAGCACATGCAAAAGAAAAAAATGAAAAGAAAAATGGTAAAACCTGCTTGTGATAAAGACAAGAAGGTAGGTAGTAATTACAAAAAGCAGCCTGACAGCACACATTTGCAAGAGGACTCCACATCAAATGGCATTTCAGATTATATTGAATCTTTTTTCTTAACAGGATAAAATAAGTAAAGATTTCCTTCCCCAAATATAGCTTTAAATGCCTGGAGCAATAATTCATATTGGCACTATCCTTGCTTTATAATAGTTTTTGTAATCATTTGGAATAAGTCTTCCTTTCAACAGCAGATAAATAATGTAAAACAAAATGTTCTATCTTCTACCAGCCCTGAAAAATTATTTTCTCATATTTGTAAAAAATGGCATTGCAAAACCTCGCAATAACATAGGTTGAGCCAATTCCGATCCTTTGGGATTTTCTTTCATTTTAACTAGTATTTCAGCTTGCAATTTGATTTTAATTTTATAGCAAGGTTTAAGAGCAAAAGTTTCTTGGAAGATATCTGGATGCCAAGTTAATTCTATTACATCTCTTTCTAGAAAATCTGTCTTCAGATATAAGGGCCTCAAACTATTGGCTGCTGACATGGCCTTGAGGACCGTCTTTCTCTGTTTATTTAATTTATCTCCATTGTTATCTTAATGCCAAGAGAAAGTGACAGGCTTTGACAGTATTCAGCTATTTCTTAATGTCTGTATGATTCTGACTTTATTATAAGATTCCTCTTTTATTTAAAAAGTGTTTCGTTAGCTAGTAACGATAGCAGTAGCTAACGTCAGCAGTTTCGTTAGCTACTCCAAAAATGATATTTCTTTGTTCCTTAAAATATTTGTGAATCTTAAGTTGCAAAATTATCTGAAAACCAAAAATAGGTTATGATAGATGCATATAGAGAAATTGGATTTTAAAATAAATGCAAAAATTTACATTGTAAGTTGTAAAAAGAGGCATTTAATTTGTTCTTTAATAGACTGTCATAAAAGTTATACTTTAATATATTTAAAAATTTAATTGAAAAACTTATATTTTGCAGGTGAAGAATTCTCTGAATGATATGCTTTTGCCATGTCAATTTTCCTTTAAGTGAAAAAAAAATGTCTGTGGAGATAACATAAAAAAAAATACATGATTGCCATACTATTTTGTTGTTGTTGCTGAGTATTTGTTTAAAAATATCTACATGATGAGTAACAAGTGATTCCTGGTCCCAGGGTATTACAGCTGTAACATTCAAAACACAGATTCAATATCAAAACACATTTATTATGCCTAAAAAAAGTGCCTTACAAAATGTGCTTTGTATCAAAGAATGAAAAGTTTGAACATGAGAATAAACTTGACCAACTTTTTTTGTCTTTATAAGATTCAATGCTTGCCAAAGTGTACATCTGTTTATGCGATTACTAATCTTTTTTTTTTTTTTTTTTTGAGACGGAGTCTCACTCTGTCACCCAGGTTTGGAGTGCAGTGGCACGATCTCGGCTCCCTGCAACCTCTGCCTCCCAGGTTCAAGTGATTGTTGTGCCTCAGCCTCCCAAGTAGCTGGGATTACAGGCACGCACCACCATGCCCTGCTAAGTTTTGTATTTTTAATAGAGACAGGGATTCACCATGTTGGCCAGACTGGTCTCAAGCTCCAGACCTTAAGTGATCCACCCACCTCGGCCTCCCAAAGCACTGGGATTACAGGCATGAGCCACTGCGCCCTGCTGATTACTAATCATTTCCTCAGAGTTTACAGCATCCCTTCTGGGCTTATGCACATGTGGCAAAACTCTCCTCTTTTTTTTTTTTTTTTTTTTTAACGATAATGAGTGAAAACTGAAATTACTTTCAATAATCCAAAAGCAACTCTAGAAGTTGTCTATTTACACAGTAACTTGTGTTCAAATGCCACAGCAATTTTATCTCCAATTCAAGATTCCATGGAAGGAAAAAAATATGTTGTGCCTTAGGAAATATCTGCATTTAGTAACCTAGTGAGAACATTTCCAGTGGAAAATGTATCAATAATTGCTGGGAGATGCAATGGAATGTCAGAAAGTGAAAAATTAGCAAAGTGATAATCCTTAGAAAAATTATACTTTACTATTACAGTTTTCAACACTGAAAAAGAAATGTTTGATTCTACATAGTATAAATGCCCCATCTTTATCTGTCTACATAGTTGTTTTATGTAAAATTAACAAATAATATAATTTGCATGACTGCATAAGAAATATAAATAATTGTAGCAAAATATAATTTTTAGCCATTAATCTCAGCTGAATAAGACTACTGAGTTTAATGAAGGCTCTTCTATTCCTACACACAAAATCCTAATTACCTCTATTCTTCCTGAAGAACAAACTCTCCAGACACATTTGCTTCAATAAAATGAGTTTATTAAGCCTAAAATTCTAAGTAGAGAGTGAATAAACAGAAATAGTCAAGGACATAATGTTCATGAAACTGTATAATACATTTAATTGAAGGAACTGACAGATATTTCAGAATGAACTTTCAGGATTAAATATGATTGTAAATAGTAAGAAAAAAGAGATGTGTATATTATGCACAAACACATCCAGTTTTTAAAAACAGAATTTAGCAATATAGAAAGCCAGTGCTACCAAACATCTCTGAAATATGTGCGTGTATGTGTGTTTTTGTATGTGTATATATTCATATAATGTGTGCATATATATTTGCACAGAAGAAAATGTGACAATAACATAGTCTTTTCAGCATGTGGAAATGGGAAACAGAAAGTTCAAAACTTCCCACTCCCCTCCTATATACACATACACCCATATACACACACAGCCCATACACAAACCCTCACTGATACTGAGTGAATTCTAGCTTTAGGACTAAGTTGCTATGAAATCTTTCTTTTTCTCTAACAGTGTTTTCAAAATTTCTGTATTTGTATTCACAATTTTGAGATTTTTATTGTATTCATGTATCACTTGTACTACTATTTACTTAGCTTTTTTTCTTAAAACAATTTACTTTTAAAATTTATCAAAGAGAAATCTCATTATCACTATTATATCATCAGTATCAATTGCCATAAATAGATAATGAAAAAATAACAACGTTGGTAAGTTCTAGCTAGATGTTGTTGACTACCAAATGTTCTAAGCCCGAAGCCTGCTTTCTCTCTATTAAAACATTAGATATTAAAGGCTAGCCCCCAAATGAGTCTTTCTTCAATGAAGAAATTAAAGGATTGAAGCAAATTAGAAAAGAAAATAATTTTCTCATTATAGGTTTCTGATACCATTATTTGCCTGATTAGAGTACCACCTGATATTGTCTGGCATACCATCGAGAGTTGTCTCAAATACCAATAGTATCCCAGGCTGTGGGAGGCCTTGCTGTTTTCCAGTAGCCACTGCTATTTTGGTCTCTGCTTCTTTTGTTTTAGATAGTAGAATGAGAAAGAGTGGGGTACCTTAATAACATGTATTTTTCTACTTTCTTCAATGGGTAAGAAATATAAATAATGAGGAGTATGAGATATCTATTCCATCAAAGGTGAAAATAATTTAGTAAACAATCTGTACCACTGGTGTAAACTGGCAATTCCACGTAAAATATGTCACCAGTAATTGAACGTCTCTTTCCTTTACTGCTCAATAATGTCCCAGAACTGAAAGACAAACATGAACTTAGGATTGGAAGCTAATAAATGACACACTTTTCCTAGGAGGCTGAGGGTAGCGGGGTTAATGAATTACAGATGAGATTGTTTACATGAGTGGGTGCTGTTTGCTTTCCTTGACATCAGTGCTATCCTTTCCAGTCAGAGTAAGTTCATTGACAATAGAAATGGAGAAGAGGAAACCAACCTAGCTCTAAAACAATGTTTAATTCCTTTTTAAATCTGTAACTCCAAAAGAATGTTTATGTTGCCTTTTTCTACTGCTGGAGAAAGGTTAATTTCTAGTTGGCTTTTAGTGCTACAAACTTGCTATTCAATAAGAAATATTTCCAAAACAACACGTTCTAGTTCAAGGCCAAGGCTGGTGTGGGCTTCTGTGTATGTGTAGTGGTGTGTGTATACTGCACTTTTCATAAATCCAAGAGAAATTTTAGAAGCCATTGTATGATCTGGATGAGTTAGGGCCTTACAAGTGAGGAAAACAGGACTCTGCCTCCTCCTGTCTCACACTATTAGAATTTGCATGATCCAGAAGGGTAGTTCAGAACTACTGAACTAAAGACCCACTCAGAGTTGGCCCTGAAAAATAGTGGTGAAAGGGACTCACCACAATGTGTAGAGCTTTGGGTGGTCCATGTGGCTGAACTCTTATTCTGGAAGGAAAGATGGCTTAATGTATGAATGTACTTGATTCATAAACTGTGGCTAATGAACTGGTCGACTGGTCATGAATTTGAAATGAACACATTTGGTGACAAAGGAGGTCTAGGGAACAGGTATATAGATGGATCTCTTATAATGGGCACAGAGGGTAACACATTTGTGATTCATGTAAATGCTTACCCAAGGGCTTCCTCTGTGAGGGCTCTTAATCATTAGGTAGATAATTGATCCCATCGTGGATGTCAGATAGCTTCTTATTCCAGCACACTAGTGCCTGTTTGATGGGTTCACTACAAAGTGGCCCTGACATCAAGAATGGACATTATGTGTGAGCTCAACAACAGAAACTTGCTCTCATTAAGGATGATCTGGCTTCTAGACACTCAACTGAGTGTGCAATTTGACTGCAGAGAGGACAGCAATGAGTTCCTGCATCACATATTGAGGGAATGGCTGGCAACCTGCTCATCATGGAGGAGGCAGCAGTTGTCCACACACAGACAAACGTGTATTCAGGAACAGATCTGCCTTTCCTGCATTTGGGGCTTCTGCCAGCATCTTGATTCATGGATTACAGATTGCTGTATCCATGGCAATCCACAACACATTACCTTTGACCAGGAGATTTGTTTTAAAGCAAAGGAAGTGAGACATTGGACTGATGCCAGTGGAATTCACTTTGATCTTATTTGCGTTAAGGCCAAAACACTTACCTTGATAGAAGAGTACAATGTCCTGAGGAAGCTCAGCTACAGTGCGAGCTAAAAACATATACTCTGTGAGATTTGGTACCATTTTACAGGATGTAGCTAATACCCCTTGAGCCAACAGCTAATATTTGACTCTATCTACACAGTCAGAATATAATATCTAGGGACAAAGGAATGGAGATGAGATTGGCTGCTCTCACTATTTTACCTAATAGCCTACTGGTAGAATTTTTGATTCCTGTCCCCATAACTTTGTGTCTGTGGAATTTAAGGTTCTAGGGAGCATTGCTTCTACAAGGGGACACAATCATAATTTTGATAAATTAAATGCTTAGACTCCTCATCGTTTATTTTGGGTTTTAAATGCTTCGGAACCATCCATTCTAGAGCTTCTGATTGGGTTTAGTTAATGAATAGCTCTAGTGAGACTCTGGAGGGAGGAAGAAATATGAAGTCAGGGTATTTATTTTCCCAGGCCTGTCCTTGTAGTTAGAAGAGTTGGGGACCATCTGGTCTTTGCTCCTCTTCTTGTATGTGAGGAACGTGAACTGAGAGGTACATGAACTGAGAGGCAAAGCTGTGATTTTTATACAAAGAAACAATTTTAAAAGATTTTATTAAGTCAAAGCCTCAGGTAGGGTCTGGATAGGCCAGGGGCTGTAAAATCAAGTGATATCTTATGCCATCAAATGTCAAACAGGTGAGGAGAAGTGGTTTGGTAAGTACAAGTGTATCACACAGATTATTGGGAACTGGAGAGGGCATCATCCCCCTCAGCACTTTCTACTTAGCCTCAGCTGATTGCCACCAAGTTGGAAATGCAGTGCCCAGTGCTGTCAGACTGAGTTTTCTAGAGAAGCCAGAAATATGGATATTTGTGTCAAATGTCTGATTTTAAAGAACGGTTCACTTTAGCTTTAAACACTGAAAAGCCTGGCAAAATAAACAGATGATCAGTGGATCACATAAGCTGGTATAAGCTACCACTGAAGAATTTTACTAAGGATCTGTGTGATTAGATCTGCAGTGAGAGCTACCCCACCAATAGCCCTAGGGAACAGACTGGGCAGGAGCAGGGAAGACAGGACAAGGAGGGTAGTGGAGAATCTACTGGCATCGTCTAAATTAGAAATAATAACGTCCTGAAGAGCAGCAGGACTTGGGAGGAAGGCTTGGAATATAGAGATCATAAGAAAGAGAAATGATATCTGGGTGATAAGAAACAAGGAGATCACTAATACAATTATCAGGGTTTTGTCATGTATAAACATGAAGATTTTGGTGCCATTGACCAAAGTGTGGAAAGCATGGGGAAAAGAAACTAGGTGTGCAGACGAGGTCGGGCATCTAGAGAGAGAGTTAGCGTGTTTAATCGGAAATATGAACTTTGAGGTGTATAGGCAACTAAGGCAGCTAGAAAGTTGAGTGTGGCATTTTGAAGTTAGGTCAGCTGGAGAAATAACTGAGCTTTGAGATCCTGCTGATCAGAGAGGTGAGCACTAAAGACAGCTAACTGTAATACCCCAGGAGCATCAATTTTTCAGGTGGCATTAATTTGATTTATTAGCCCACAGAAAACTTTTTAATGATAATACATCAACAGAATGCAAAGAGGAGCTCATCATTTGTAATATGTGCTGGGAGGAATGTAGAAAACAATATATGATTTTTCTGGTAAATTAATTGCTGCAATATGTGAAAAAATGGTCTTCTTATGCATGTTTTTATTTTGTAACAAAACCAAAAATTACCATAATAATAATTTAGATAAATCTTTTTTTGACAAGAAAATGTATCAGATTTTGAAAAAATAAAACATCTATTGGATGATTTTAATAATACTATCACTCCGTGCTTTTTTGCTTACGTCACATCCTCATATTTCATTAGAAACCATATTGTTGCACTGGATCTCTATATTGAGTGGTCCTTGGAGACTACTTATGGGCTTTCACAGTGATGCAGTCTGAACATGCTGTTTCATGCAGATATGTTGTGGAAAAGGTAAGCGTATACACATTTTGCAACCCCAGCTACTACTTAATTAGGCTGATCAAGAATTACCAATTGCTCCTTTTTGGAAAGTTCACTTTCCCTGCTTTATAATTTTTTTCCTAACTAAACCAAGAGTTGCAATTGTGTATCTTTATTTTTACTTATTAAGAAATGTTTGAAAACTGAGATGTCTCTTTTCGTTTACACGTTTCTTATGTCAGGTCCCCAGTAGCATGCAGTGACTGTATAGTGGTTAGCACTCTGTGTTGTGGTCACAGCAACCGTGGTTCGAATCTGAGTCATGATACTGTGGGAACATGTTTCTTATTTCAGCCACAAATCAAGGAGGGCTGAGTTTGTGTACTATAAACATTTAATGTGCAATAAATATTTTATGACATGAATTTGTATAATATAAATATTTAATATACAATAAAGAATAAGTAATCATTCAATAAATATTTATTGCATGCTTCCTCTGCGAAAATTTTCTTCTAGGTATTCGAAATATATCCATGAGTAAAATAGAGAGAAATCCCTACTCTTATGACTCTTGCATTTTGATGAGGATAAAAATATACACACAAAATGCATGTGTGTGGACATATTAAATTTCTGATTGTCTGGATTTTATGGTCTTCCTTTAAAGAGTGCTTCTGGATAAAGTTTATTCTTTCCAGGATTTTTTTCTTTCTGATTTATTGGTAGAGACAGGGTTTCACTATGTTGCTGAGGCTGGTCTTGAACTCCTGAGCTCAAGCAATCTGCCCACCTTGGCCTGCCAAAGTGCTGGGATTACAAGAGTGAGCCACCATGCCTGGCCTCAAGTTTTATTTATTTATTTTTTTAAGTTTTCTTAGAGCAAGTGTAAAATAGCCTTTATTCTAAGGTTAGGTTAGTCCCACTACTAAAGTGTGGCCCCTTTAGGGTGTGTAAAAAGTGCCCTGGGTTTTCACTTGGGAGTCCCCTGTCAGAATTAAAATGGCTCCTGGACCTCTGCAAGTTCTGGAAAGTGTTCACTTTAAACTGCCCAGTCATCCTTTGCCTGTCCTTGTGGAGATTCACCCTATGACAGCACACCTTAGTAAGCAAAGACTCAAGAAGACTCCTAAGTAAATTTCTGGATCTCTTTCTTTGCATGGATTTCCCCTCTGCAGGTTCGTGACTTGTCATCTCAACAAGGTTGCACTTTGCTTGAGGACCCTTCTCTGATCCACAATCATGAAAGTACCTCTGAGCAGAAAACCAGGGCTACTGTAGGCCTCACCTCATTTGATTCCATTCTCTGAGGAGACACAATCTTGAGCTTTCCATTATCAAATGTCATGTCTACTTACCTAGTTTTTTTATGAAGGGAGGGCAAATCTGGAGCTGATCACCCTGTTATTGACAGAAGCAGAAGTCTGATTTGTTCCTTGGAATGTTGCTGTTTCTCACCAGAGTGCAATAGGTTTTTTTTTTTTTTTAATTAAAAAAGAAAAAAACCAACAAAATAAAATCTAAAAACAATCTCAACAAAATTTCTGTATCTCAAAAAAGACAAGGCAACACTTAAATTATCATAAGAGCAATACGGGCTTAGTTCAGAAAGGAAGATAACAAGGGCCTGGAGTGGTCCAGGAAGGGTCAACAGAAGAGAGTTGTGCAAAGCTCAGAGAGGTAAATTTGATAAAAAATACTTAAAAATAATAAAGCCAAATTTTTGTGTGTGTGAGAGAGTGTTCCAATTTTGCTGAAGCATGATGGTCTTACAGGAAAATAGATGGTGATCCAGCGAGAATTATAAGCTGGGGCAATAGTAGAGGGTTTCAAAGATTGAATGGGGAGAAAAGGACATTCTGAGTATTTGCAGAAGCTGCCATTCTAACTGGAAATCAAGTCCTTCTGTTTGCTTGAGCCATTGAGTCAATTCTGGAGCACAAAGAGAGGTGTCAGTTCCTGAAATCACTTTTTTGTTGACGGTGCCATCTTCATCCTTCAGTCCGTTTTACACTGGCAATGTCAAGTAGTAATAAACATATCTTAAGGTAACAATAACCTTTCAATACAAAAGGTTCTTAATGTACCCTTTGCTCATTGCTTAAATAAATATTGTACCAGCACTCACCCATAATGTGCTGAAAGGCAGCTATTTAGGGAAAGCAAGAAAAACCCAACAACTATTTACTGACTCAAAGTAACAGCAAGAGTAGAAAAGGTATCTCTTTTGGAACACGTGGACACACAGAGGGGAAGAACACAAACTGTGCCTTTCAGAGGGTGGAGGGTGAGAAGAGAAAAAGAATCATGAAAAATAACTAATGGATACTAGGCTTAATACCCGGGTGATGAAATAATCTGTACAACAAACCCCATGATACAAGTTTACCTATGTAACAAACCTGCACTTGTACCCCTGAACTTAAAATAAAAGTTAAAAACAAAAAGAAAATGTATCTATTGGGATCCTTCTTAGTTTGTGGCTCTCCTTCCTCCACCATTACCTGTTGTGTGGTGTTTCTCAATCTTTGTCTCTCTCTCTCTCGTTCTCTCTCTCTCTCTCTCACGTATACGCACATGCATATGCATACACCTATAAGCTTTTAGTAGACTGCACTAGTAGGAGACAACATAAGCCTATTCTTCCCACTCTGTATCCATTCCCGTCATGTCCACCTCTGTTCAAGCAAAAACTATAATACAAGGAAAGCCATAACAATTAGCTCAAAAATTCATCCACTTCAGTGTTTCTTCTCTGACAGAGACAATCCAGTTTGTCTTCTGTCAATTAACATTAAAATATATAAGGTACATTTCTAAATATCTCAGAGTACTTGAATAACATATCGTGAGCTATCAACGCTAAATTTACTAAGTTTTAAAATAACTATTTTGTAATTAATTAACATATTGATATTTAAATAGGTTATATGTATTCAGTATACAATTCAAAATGTTAAAATGGTATGCCCCTCTCTTATAGGCACTTGGTTTTCATTTCTGGAGGCAATCACTTACTTGTGTGTAATTTTGCAGAGATTATAAGTACACACACAGTCAGCCCTCTGCATCTGTGGATTCGACCAACTATGCATTGAAAATATTTGGAGGAAAAAAATTGTATTTGCACTGAACATGTACAGACATTTTTTCTTGTCATTATTCCTTAAATAATGCACTATAACAACTGTTTACATCGCATTTAACTGTATTAGGTATTATAAAAAATCTAGAGATGGTTTAAGGTATACAGGGATATGTGTGTAGGTTATACATAAACATTATGCCATTTTAGATCAGGGATTTGAGCATCCACAGATTTTGGAATCTGTGGGAGGTCCTGGAACCAATCCCCCACAGATACTGAGGGATGACTATACCTATCAGTATAGCTCATCTATTTTTTTCTTGAATGAGATTTGGTAGTTTTGTCTTTCAAGCCACTCTCAAATTATCAAATTACTTAGCATAAAGTTTTTCGTAATGTTATTTTATTATCCTTTTGAGATCTGTAAGATCTCTGTAGTGACGGTTCTCTTCCATTTCTAATGTTAGAAATCTGTAGTCTGTCTTATGCATGCATGTAAAAATAAACATGTTATAACATTTATTATACATGCATGCAAAAATAAACATATATGTATATATACAATTTTACATATTGCTTTTCTTCTTAAAATATGTTAATATATTCATTTTAACAAGCACACATATATGTATAGCATCTACATAATATTCTGTTGTATGAACATATCTTAATTGATTTAACTGGTCCATAATTGGTGGACTGAGTTTACTTCAACTCTTTTGCTATTACAAATATTGGTGCAATAATTACTCGTGTACAATAATCAGTTTTGAAATGTGTTTATCTGTAAGATAAATTTCCAAAAGTATAATTATATTGTTTCAAATGGCATATGCATTTTCAATTATGATGGATATACTGAATTGCCATCCACAGACATTACATTGATTTACATGCCCACCGAAATGTATGAGAGTGCTTGTTTTCTCATGTCCTTGTAACATGTAACAGTACATGTTTTTTGACCTTTGGCAATCAGCTCGGGAAAAAGTGAGTTATCTCTTTTTAGTTTTAATTGGCATGCCTTATTTTTACAAGTGAACTCGAGCAAATGTTTAAGAACTATTCAATTTTTTCTAAATAGTTTATCCATTGCTCCCTTTGATATTAGGTTGTTGATTTATTTGTAGGAGCTTCTAATTTAGTAAACTACTTCTTTTCTGTGATGCGTATTGCAAATATTTTACCTGTTATTTCATATGTCTTTCACTATTGATAATGTTATTTTTGCCATGTAGTAATTCCTAACTTTTTTTTTTAATTTTTTTTTATTATTATACTTTAGGTTTTAGGGTACATGTGCACAATGTGCAGGTTTGTTACATATGTATCCATGTGCCATGTTGTTTTGCTGCACCCATTAACTCGTCATTTAGCATTAGGTATATCTCCTAATGCTGTCCCTCCCCCCTCCCCCCACCCCACAACAGTCCCCGGAGTGTGATGTTCCCCTTCCTGTGTCCATGAGTTCTCATTGTTCAATTCCCACCTATGAGTGAGAACATGCGGTGTTTGGTTTTTTGTCCTTGTGATAGTTTACTGAGAATGATGTTTTCCAGTTTCATCTATGTCCCTACAAAGGACATGAACTCATCATTTTTTATGGCTGCATAGTAAATGGTTGAAATTATCAACTTTTGATGGCTTCTAAGTTTTGTATCATACTTAACCCTTCTCTACTCTAGGTTTATAAACAAATTCTCTCATGTTTCCTTTTATTCCTAGTTGCTGACAGCTTTTATCATAATGGATGTTGAGTTTTGTTAAGTGCTTTTCCTATGTCTACTGAGATAATCATATAATTTTTTTTCTTTTTTATCTATGAATATGGCGAATTACATTGATTGGTTTTTAAATGTTAAGCCAACAGTACATTCCTAAGATAAAACTCAATTTAACAGAATGTACTGTCCTTTTCACATATTTCTGAATTCTAGTTCTTTCAACTTTTCAGAGAATTGCTGTGTCTGTGTTTAGTTTTCTTCTCTTCTAATGTCTATCTGCATAGTATTAGGTTAATACGGCCCCATAAAATAAGTAGTGTTCACCCCTCTTCCATTTTCTGGAGGATTTAGTGTAAGCTTAGCATCACTCTTATTTAAATGTTTGGTAGAATTCATCGGTGCACCCTCTCAGCCCAGATTTATCTTTGTGGGAAGTATATAAAATTTGAATTCAATTTATTTAATAGATATAGACTTATTATTTATCTATTTCTCAAATCGCTATAGGTCATCCATTTTTTCTTGAATGAGATTTGGTAGTTTTTGTCTTTCAAGCCACTCTCAAATTATCAAATTACTTAGCACGAAGTTTTTCATAATGTTATTTTATTATCCTTTTGAGATCTGTAAGATCTCTGTGGTGATGTTTCTCTTCCATTTCTAATGTTAGAAATCTGTCTTCTCTATTATTAATCAGTCTGGCTAGAAGTTTATAAATTTTTTTAATCTCTTTAAAGATCTGACTTTAGGTGTCATTGTTTTCCTCTATTGTTTCCTTTTTTCCATTTTATTGATTTCTGTTATATTATTATTATTTTCTTCTTCTTTGACTTATTTGGATGTGTCTTATTTAATTTCCCAATCTTTGGGGGTTTTCCAAGTAGTTTCCATTAACTATCACTTTAGTTTAATTTAATTCAATTTTATCATTTAGCTTAATTCAAAGACATACTTTGCATGATTCATGTACTTTTAAAGTAATTAATATACTTACTTAGAAGTATATATTAATTATTATATTTGTTATTTAAGAAATACAAATTTTACTTGTAAAATTTTCATATGCACTTGAGAAATATGTGTGTTCTGCAGTTTTGGGTTGAGTGTTCTTAAGTTGGTTGACAGTATTCTTATTAATTTTTTTTTTTTTGTTTGTTTGTTTTGAGACAGGGTCTCACTCTGTCACCTAGGCTGGAGTACACTGGTACAATCTCTGCTCACTGAAACCTCAACCTCCCTGGTTCAAGCGATTCTTGTGCCTCAGCCTCCCTAGTAGCTGGAACTACAGCTGTGTGCCACCACACCCGGCTAATTTTTGTATTTTTAGTAGAGATGGGGTTTCACCAGGTTGGCCAGGCTGTTCTTGAACCTTACTGATTTTCTATCTGCTTATTATACCAATTACTAAGAGAGGAATGTTAAAATCTCCATTTTTTTAGTTCAGTTTTTCCTAAGAGGTTAGTTGGATTCAGATGTCTTCAAGACTTGGTTTTTAAAGATGAGACTTTATTTTTTAGAGCAGTTTTAGGTTCACAGCAAAATCGAGAGGAAGGTACAGAGATTTCCCATGTACTTTCTACCACCACACATGCATAGCTTCCCCCATTATCAATGTCCCCAGCCAGGGTGATATATTTGTTAAATTTGAACAACCTACATTGACACATCACTATCCTTCAAAGACCATAGTTTACATTACAGCTCACTCCTGATGTTGTGCATTTTATGGATTTGAACAAATGTATAATATGTATCCCCAATTATAGTATTATACCAAATAGTTCAATTAACTTAAAAATCCTCTGTGCTCTACCTATTCATCTTTTCTCCCCCAACTCCTGGTAATCACTGATATTTTTACTGTATCCATAGTTTTACATTTTCCAGAATGTTATATAATTGGAAGCATATCATATGTAGCCTTTCAGGCTGAGTTCTCTCACTTGGTAATATGCATTTAAGATACATCATCTTTTCATAGTTTGATAGCTCCTTTCTTTTTAATGCTGAATAATATTCCATTGTCTGGGAGTACCACAATTTATTTGTTCATTCACCTACTGAAGAGCATCTGTTGGTTCCAAGTTTCAGCAATAATAAATAAAGCTGCTATAAACATTTGCATATAGATTTTTGTGTGAGCATGATTACTAGATTGTATAGTAAGAGTATGTTTAGTTTTGTAAAAACCAGTCAAACCAAAAGAAAAAAAAAGTCCAACCCTCAAACCTGTTAAATCATCTTCCTAAGTAGCTGTACCATTTTTCTTTCCCATAGCAGTAAAAGAGAACTGTGTTCATCCCACGTCCTTGTCAGCATTTGATGTTGTCAGTGTTCTTCATTTTCACCATTCTAATAGGTATGTAGTGATGTCTCATTGTTTTAATGTACATTTCCTTCATGACATATGATATGAATGATTTTTTCACACGCTTCTTTGCTATCTGCTATGGTGTGAATATTTGTATTTCTCTAGAATTTTGAAACCTATTCACCAATATGTTGGTAATAGAATATGGGGCATTTGGGAGATGATTAGGTCATAAGGGCAGGGCCATCATAAATGGGGTTAATGCCCCTATTAAAGAGGTCCCAGAAAGCAGCCTTGTTTCTTCCACCATGTTAGGACATGGTGAGAAGTCAATGTGAAAAACCAGAAATCGGGCCCTCACCAGAACCTGAATCGACTGGAGCCTTGATCTTGAACTTCCCAGCCCCCAGAACTATGAGACATAAATTAACTAACAGTTGTTTAGAAGCTACCCAGTTTACAGTATTTTGTTATAGTGGCTGAAACAAACTAAGACACCATCTATATGTCTTCTTTGGTGAGATGTATTTTAAGGTCTTTGGCACATTTTCTAATTGGGTTGTTTTATTATTGTTGAGATTTAAGGGTTCTTTGTACATTTTGGATAGCAGTCCTTTATCAGACATGTCTTTTGCAAATATTTTCTCCTAGTCTGTAGCTTGTTTTTCATTTTCTTGATGTTATCTTTCACAGAAAAGAAATTTTTAATTTTAGTGAAATCCACTTTGTCAACTTTCTTATTCATGAATTGTGTCTTTTGGTTTCATTGTCTAAAATGTCATTGCCAAATCCAAGGTCATTTAGACTTTCTACTGTGTTAACTTCTATGAGTTTTATAGTTTCACATGTTACATTTAGGCATATGATCCAGTTTCAGTTGATTTTTGTAAAGGGTGTAAGGTCTGTATACAGATTCATTTCTTTGCACGTGGGTATCTAGTTTTCCCAGCACTATTCTTTAAAACAAATGACCTTTTCTTTATTGTATTGCAGTTTCCCCTTTGTCAAAGATCAGTTGACTATATGTGGGTCTATTTCTGGGCTCTCTACTCTGTTCCATTGATAGGTTTGTCTATTTACTCACCAATACCACACTGTCTTATTATTGTAGCTTTATACCATCTTAAAATTGAGTAGTGTCAATCAGGCTTGTTTTTTAAGCTTTGTTAGGGTGGGTCTAAATCAGTCTTAACCTACGGCAAATTTAATCCTACTACTAAGCCTATGTACCTCTTACTACTCTACTGATAGAGTAGTAAGATTAATGAATTTAATCTTTAATTCATTAAAATCATTAATTAATTTAATTAATTAATGATTTTAATGAATTTTACTACTTACTACTCTACCTGATAGAGTAGTAAGAGGTATATAAGTAGTAAGTGGTATATAGGCATATATATATATATATATATATATATATGATTTATAGGCTTAGTAGTACCTGTGTACTACTGATGTATTAACAGGCCTTCTCACACTGGCTGGTGGAACACCATTTATTTCCGGCTATTTCCAGTTATAGACTTGAGGAGAACCTATAGACTTGAGGAGAACCTTTTGCAAATCTCCACTGTTCTCTCTGTATGCAAATCCTACTTTTTGATACTCTACTTTGAAAATTGCTGGGACCTCAGCCTCCTCAAATTTCATTTTTGTCTCTTTGACTAAGTGAAATGACCAGGGTCTGTTTGGGTTGTCCCTTTTTGCACTGCAGTCTGGAAGATACCTGGGATTACAGGCATGCGCCACCATGCCTGACTAATTTTTTTTTTTTTTTTTGTATTTTTAGTAGAGATGGGGATTCTGCATGTTGGTCAGGCTGGTCTTGAACTCCTGACCTTGTAATCCACACATCTCGGCCTCCCAAATTGCTGGGATTAGAGGCGTGAGCCACCGCACCTGGCTCACTTTTTTTTCTTTCCATTTTTACACCTTTCTTTTCTTCTAATTGCATTGGATAATGCTTCCAGAACAATAATACTAATAGCGATGATAGTGGGTTATCTTAGTCTTTTTATTTGTTTATATATCTAATTAGTGTCAGATATTTTGGACATGAGTTCTGAATATACACAATCTACTAAGTAAAATGGTACTTTCTTAAAATTACATTTAACTTTTAAGATAAATTATAAAATATTTGATAATAATACTTTAATAATACTTTGTGCCACATCCCCAGCACAACTGCCCCCTTGTTAAAAAAAAAGTTTTATTTTTTTCTTTCCAAATGGTTACTAACCAGAGTCTATAAAACAGTCATTCTTTTACCTTGTTCTGGTATTTTTTCCTCTCTGTCTCTCTGAGTATGTGTGTATATATATATATATATATATATATATATATATATATATATACTCTGTGAGTGTGTGTGTGTGTATATATATATATATATATATATATATTTAGCATTAGAGGTGTAAATACACCAAATGGTTTTACAAGATTTTCTAATAATGCATAGCTTATTGTTGTTGCTAAAGATATTTTAAGAAAACGATGTATAATAAATAGCATCCGTGTCCTTTTGTGGGCGGTAATTGATATCTCAATGGTCAGGTAATGCTTCTCCTGGATCAGGTGGGCCCAGGGAATCTTTCTGACATATTCTGTAACTTCAGGTAGCCTCCTAACTGATCTTTTTTCTTGATGGCCTGGATTAGCTTCAAATATCTTAGATCTAGAATAATTTAGTTACCATTACAATGTTGTAAATATTTATCTGGGTTTGAAATTTAGCTTCATATTGATAACTCATTTTATTTAAATTTTAAAAATATTATTTATTTAGTTCATTTTGAAAAAAGTCACCAATTCTATTACAAAGAAATAAAAGACAAAATCTTAATAAATGAAAAATGTAGTTTTGGAAAAAAACCTTAAAAATGTTGTTTTATTATTTTTAAGTGCATGTAGTGATCTCAATAGTAACAAATAATGGATTAAAACTTGCAGTCTTTCAGGCAACTATTTAATAAGAAGATACAAATAATTCAACTGATCTTTTGAAAGTAGGTTCTACAAAATTGACAAATATTTTTCCTTCCTAAGTAGGTTATAGTTACTTAAAATTCTGTTTTTTACATTTCTTTCATTTAGCAAAGTGATACTTTTATAGTATAAAAATAAACTTTAAAACAAGTCTAATCTTATAAACAGTGAGAAATCTGACCTTTACAAATGATTTTTGTACAAAAAGAAAAAGAATGGAATTTAATGGTATAAATCTACAACTTTATATATACATATAAAACATTTTATATATTATATATACAACATTTTATATATTTTATATATATACACGTAACTATATATAGCAACACATTCTACCTGTTGCCATTAAATTGGTATATCAGTAAAGTTATTAAAAGAGTTTAACCCCAACAAGTTCTGACAATAGTATAATCATTCAATAAATACCCACTGTGGTGGACTGAGTTATTGGCCTCAATTCTTTCCTCATCTCGGAGTCCATGCTCTTTTTTTTATAGCTTTTTGGTGTCCCTCCACTTGGACTCAGCAATGTTACTTCCTTTGGCCAATAGGGTGTTAGAAGAATTCATATAGCAGGTGGTTGAACAAAACATCCTAATTTTCATTCTTTGGCCATTGCTATAAGAAAACGCTAGGTTAGTCTTACGGAGGATGAAACATATGGAATAGGGCCAACCCATAGATAAGTAAGTAAGTAAGTAAGTCTAGCTAGACTTCAGACACATGATTGGGCATAGCCAAGGCCAACCTAGATCAACTGGAAACCAGCCAGCCCTCAGATGAATAAGTGAGCTATTTAAGATCAGCAGAGCCATTTAATGATTGCCTCTAATATATGAGCAATAAGTACTTGTTTTATGTCACTGAGATTTCTTGCTGCTTGTTATGCAGCATTATTGTGGTGATAGTTAACTGATATATACTCATTAAGTGAAGAAATCTTATTTGAATTATCTCATTGTTTCACACATATACATTTATTGACTTCCTAAATAGAAGAGAGGGAACTTGAGGTCGAGATGCCTGCTTCTTGATATCTTACATCTCATCATGCCTTAATCATCCTACTCCATGCTCTGGTGAATTTTCAGCATAACTGTCAAACTTTTAAATATGTTTACTTCAAATACTTCAAATTTATTAATTATTATTATTATTATTATTTTGAGACGGGGTCTCGCACTGTTGCCTGGGCTGGAGTGCAAGAGCGCCATATCGACTCACTGCAACCTCTGCCTCCCAGGTTCACGCGATTCTCCTGCCTCAGTCTCCGGAGCAGCTGGGATTACAGGTGCACACCACCATATCCCACTAATTTTTTGTATTTTTAGTAGAGATGGGGTTTCGCCATGTTGGCCAGACTGGCCTCGGACTCCTGACCTCGTGATCCACCGGCCTAAGCCTCCCAAAGTGCTGGGATTACAGGCCTGAGCCACCACGCCTGGCCCAAATTTATTAAATTTTATCAGTTTCTGAAAGTTTCTATCTGGAGCTATGGGTTCTTACTGCTTCATTGTATCTTTTTGAATAACTGTTGTCAATTAAAAATGAAATGGTATCTTAACATTTCAATCTATTCAACAGAAATAAATTGCTTTAAAATTATTCAAGTAAGTACCTTTACAACTGAAACTGGATTGATACAGGAAATATATTATGCCCACACAAACACACAGCGCATATGTATGTACATAAGGGCACCTGGTTCTGTGTATACACACAAACAGACAATTAAAATGTTAAACTGAACTTATATGTTTTTGCTTTCAAAAAATTGCCACTTTTATCATTTATTTTATATGAATCTTTCAACTGACAGAGAAAATTGACTTTTGGTGAGGAAATCTAACCTTTTATTTTCTTTATTTCCCCCCCTCAATTCCAAATATGAAGTCTCAAAATTATATTAATATAGATTTTGCATTTAATATGCAATAAAACAACTTGGTAAGCATTAAATGGTAACAGTGATAAGCTTTTAATGTAGTTAAATATGGCAAAACAAATCAATATATGGTTCTTAATTGATTTTGATTGTATTGTGTAGACAATCTCATTGGATTACATGCTCGTTATGGAAAAGAAAGCAAAATCAAAATAAACAAACCAGCCCTCCAGCATTTCTAGCTGTCCTATCCACCTGCATGCATCTTCTTGTGTGAATATTAAAGGAAATTAATTTTGCACGATTGACATTAATATGTCATTTTCTTAAGAAGTTCAGTTATCCTGAAATGTAGAAATAATTGGAAAAAATTCTAATGTAGATCAACTAATTATAAAGGACTAATCATGAAAGAATTGTGTTTTCAAAATTATGATTCAAAGAGGTAGTTCAGTACACTAAGACTGTTGAAACACATTTTAACTGTGCCATATACAGCCATATTTATATTTCCCCTTCATATATTTTGTATAACATAAAAAGTGTAAGTATCAAGCAGGAAGGGAAATTTTAAGATATTAGTTCAAAATAATGTAGCAACTTTGTTGGGTCTAAGACGTATTTTCATTCCAAATAAAAGAGCTTTTCTTCCCCTGAAAAAACAGAAATAAGATCAGCAAATACTATCTGACTAATTTGATGTCAGTGATTCTCAGAAGTACATAAGACAACATTTCATTGGAGCAAATGTGAAATTATAAAAAAAATTAGAAATTACTTGAGTCATTTTTTAATTCATGATATTTATGCTAAAATATCAAGTTGGTTGGTTATTGTTAGGTCAGTTTCCCTACTGCAGAGCCTGAATTGAGGATTTCTGGGCAAATTTTTTTTTTTTTTTTTTTTTTTGAGGGAATGTTCTCAGAAGGAAACTGTTAGGAAATGACAGAAACCAAATAAAGTAGGCGGAAAACATAGGAAAGGATATGCTTTTAACAGAAGTCTAGACTCATCCTGATCCCATGTGGAGCTCTGGAGAGTTTGAATGGCTCCTAAGAGTTGTCCCACTGAGACAAATTGTATTTTGTCTGTGTTGGTCAATTATTGGCTAAGGGCCGCCTGTCTACTCCCTACAGGCACCCCTGAGTGGGTAGGAGCTTCCATAACCACAAACACAGTCATCTCTGGGAGAGGTGTCTTCCTCTTATTCTAGCCAAAACTCACAGCAGCTGGGGAACGATTAATCTGGCAGATAAAGGTTCTGGGAAAGGCATTAATTGTATCTACTACAGTTGTAATGTTGGTCCAAACACTTGGTCAAATAAATTATTTTCTACATTTTAATGTTTATTTAGTGCTCTCCATTTCTCATATTTCTTACTGCTTGAGACATTTTTCTATTATGTTTGTTTTGTTTGTGTTTTGTGTTGTTATTGTTTCTGTAGAGATGGAATCTCACTATTGCCTGGGGTGGTTTCGAACTCCTGGCCTCAAGGGATCCTTCCCGCCATGGCCTCTCAAAGTGTTGGGATTACAGGTGTGAGCCACCACAACTGGCCTGTATTATCTGTTTATTATTGTTTCAAACGAGTTCTTATCTCTTTTAGAAGATGTCTACATCTTGAGATAAGTATAACATGTTTTTAAATATTCAGTTCAATACAATATTTAGTTCTTGATTCAATAGCCATCTACTATAGTTTAATGCAAAGTAAATTTAAGCTTTACCAATGACATTCATTCATTTATCAAAGACATATGATGAGAGAATCCTTAGTTGTTTCTAAGAAAACTTTTTTTTTTAGTCTAGCTTTATCTGTGAGATCAGAAATTCTCTTAAAAGAAGCAATTTGGAATAAGTGCAGAGGTGATTTTTTTTTTTTTTTTTTTTTTTACAGAGGATACATACAGGGCTATATTTTCTAGGCAAACTGGCATATTATGTAACATATCATTTTTTAAATCCTTATGTAACAAATCAATTATTTGAAAACTACTGTGAAGTGATCACTCTGAAATTTTATGAGAACAAACATTCTTCGTAAAACTTTTTTCCTTTTCCTAATTTATATTCATTCTAGAGTATTTAGAAAAACAGTCTGTTCTTTAGAGCTTGGATACTGTCAGCAAAAATGAACTTTATCTGGACAGCTTTATTGGTTCATTTCCTTCTGTGGATGTATTTGGAACCCCTGAAAATATCAAAGTGGAATTAAATTCTCCATATTTAATTAAAGGGTTGCGTGAAGTCCCACCATGGTCTGATGACTCAAATTCACAATGTCAATGGTGGGAGTTGGGCCTATTGGGCCTTCTGATAAAAGCTCAAAACAAAGCTATGCTTGCATTCATCACTGTTAAACACTCACGTTTCCTTCCTACCTTCTTTCTTTATTTCTGCGTAAGAAAAAGAAACTTTAGCTAAAAAAGGGGGAAAATAATGCATTTCAATAGAATGTTGTACAATTTCCTGATGACTTCAATTATAAAATAATGAGTCATATTTTATGGATAAAAATCTGAAGACATTACAGAATCAAATATCTCCAAACTGTTGTGTGGTAACTCAAATACTTCATGTTGAATTCTGCTTAACACCAAAAGAAAGCCTCACTATGCTGCTGCTGGGAGAGCCAGCACTGCACCCCAGCCCCTGCTCTGGGATGTCATTGTGAGGTGTGGCGACCAGTAGTAACAGTGTTTCCTAGCCTGTCTGGTTGACTGATGGAAAAGGGGCCTTATCAAGGCTCCTAGGATGGGTTTCTTGACACTTTAATGCATATCTTTTTGCCCCATGGATAGGAATCTCATTGCTCTGAAGAAAAATAGTTTCATTACTATTACATACCCATATTTTATTGCCAAGCAAGCATTAGGAATTCGAAACCCATGTTCTGCTACATTTATTTTGCTCATTGTGCATTTACTCTCACCTTCAAGTACTGTGGGGATACTTTGTCTAATCACATTTCATTTATGATGAAAGTGAAAATAAGAAGCATTGGGCACACAGCAATTCACCACGTAAAGCTTTTTTGTCATCTGGCAGTTACAGATGAACTTTGTTGCCATGTGACAAAAAAAATGGGTGAAGTTTCTGAGATAATCTAAATTTAATTTTATAAATACTGTGCACATTACCCTGAATGCAAATTAACTTAATTTTGGTAAAATAAAATTAAATAATTTCTCTTTCTGATATTTGTGTGTTTGACTATTTGGAGATTTGTTCTTTAGGGATGGCCATGTAAATGAGTTTGAGATGAAATTCAAACCAAGGTCTTTGACAATGAAGCAACTCCACGGCTTAGCAGTTCCTGTTTTGGAGGATGGGGGTCTCTCTCTATTGACCAGGCTGGACTACAGCTGCACAATCATAGCTCACTGCCGCCTTGAACTCCTAAGCTCAAGTCATTCTCCTACTTCATCTTCCCAAATAGCTGGGACTACAGGCATTCACCACCACCCCCAGCTAATTTGTAAAAATATATTTTTAGAGATGGAGACTCACTCTTTAGCTCAGATTGATGGTCTCTAACTCCTGGCATCAAGCAATTCTCTTGCCTCAGCTTCCTGAGTGTTCCTTATTTTGACTGTCAATTCAAAAACCTGTAAACTTTTCAAGATAAGGGCCACGTCTTTTTTTCCTTTGTCTTTACTCTATAATCTAGCATTTTGCTAGCTATATTCACATGAGTTTTTGGTTGAACTGTGCTGATTTTGGGAGAAATGTGCTTTCTCATTATATTAATAGTGTTTACATACTTGGAACCTTGGAATAACTTGGTTGACACGTGTTGTGTTCAAAGTCACAGCCTAAAGGGTCAAAAAGTCCAAACACTCTTGTTAAAGCTGATGGGAGGTATTGTGTCCAGAATTTGTGGGTTCTTGGTCTCACTGACTTCAAGAATGAAGCCGCCGACCCTCGCGGTGAGTGTTGCAGCTTCTTAAAGGTGGCGTGTCCGGAGTTTGTTCCTTCTGATGTTCAGATGTGTTCAGAGTTTCTTCCTTCTGGTGGGTTTGTGGTCTCGCTGGCTCAGGAATGAAGCTGCAGACCTTCGCAGTGAGCGTTACAGCTCATAAAGGCAGTGTGGACCCAAAGAGTGAGCAGTAGCAAGATTTATTGCAAAGAGTGAAAGAACAAAGCTTCCACAATGTGGAAGAGGACCCGAGCGGGTTGCCACTGCTGGTTCGGGCAGGCTGCTTTTATTCTCTTATCTGGCCCCACCCACATCCTGCTGATTGGTAGAGCCCAGGGGTCTGTTTTGACAGGGTGCTGATTGGTGCGTTTACAATCCCTGAGCTAGAGGCAAATGTTTTCCATGTCCCCACCAGATTTGCTAGATACAGAGTGTGGACACAAAGGTTCTCCAAGTCCCTACCAGAGTAACTAGATACAGAGTGTCGATTGGTGCATTCACAAACTCTGAGCTAGACACAGGGTGCTGATTGGTGCGTTTACAAACCTTGAGCTAGATACAGAGTGCCGATGGGTGTATTTACAATCCCTGAGCTAGACATAAAGGTTCTCCAAGTCCCCACCAGACTCAGGAGCCCAGCTGGCGTCACCCAGTGGATCCTGCACCAGGGCTGCAGGTGGCGCTGCCTGCCCGTCCCGCACCTTGTGGCTGCACTCCTCAGCCCGTGGGTGGTTGATGGGACTGGGCGCCGTGAAACAGGGGGTGGCGCTTGTCAGGGAGGCTCCGGCCACACCCAAGCCCAAGGCAGCGGGGAGGCTCAGGCATGGCGGGCTACAGGTCCCAAGCCCTGCCCCGTGGGAAGGCAGCTAAGGCCCGGCGAGAAATTGAGTGCAGCAGCTGCTGGCCCAGGTGCTAAGCCCCTCACTGCCCGGGGCGGTGGGGCCAGCCGGCCACTCTGAGTGCAGGGTCCGCCGAGCCCATGCCCACCTGGAACTCGCGCTGGCCCACAAGCACCGCGTGCAGCGCAGGTTCCCGCCCGCGCCTCTCCCTGCACGCCTCCTGGCAAGCTGAGGGAGCCGGCTCCGGCGTTGGCCAGCCCAGAAAGGGGCTCCCACGTGCAGCGGTGGGCTGAAGGGCTCCTCAAGTGCCACCAAAGTGGGAGACCAGGCAGAGGAGGCGCCCAAAGCGAGTGAGGGCTGTGAGGACTGCCAGCATGCTGTCACCTCTCAGTATGCTGATTGTAAATACACCCTTTACCATAGTGGTTCCTGGTGAGGCACTCAGACTATGGCATTTTGTAACAAGCGACTTTTTCTGATATATTAATTTATATTAGCATATTGATGTTGATAATTTATATTAATGTTGATATATTAATATATATTAGTTATGATGTGTCCTCTCTCAGTCTCATAACTTACATATAAATTCAGAAATGGAAATGTCACCTGATGTGTAAACACCAACACATAAACTTTAAATGGCATTGAATTAAAACACTTCAAATAAACTTTTTGAAAACTGATGTGGATTATAGTTAGCAGTTCTTGCCAACAGAGTTTCATTGCAATTGCAGAAGAGCTTGGCAATTTTCACAACACCAGTCAAATAAAGAATTAGAAGTCAAGTCATGAATTTAATTTTGTCCTGTTGAGGTTAACATATCATTTTGTTGATCAGTTCCTGACATTTTGGCATTTCTACACTCCTTTGGTAGAAAGAAAAGGAAATAATGAATAGCTTAATTCCTAGATATTATCTCTCTTAAACAAAACAGATTTTAATGCATTATTTTTTCAAATGCATGTCCCAACCAGTTACTTCTGAGGAGTAAGAACATATTCTACATCTCTGGAAATTCTACTAAAACCAGTAGGTTACCAGTTTGAGAATACAGGCTTTTATTAACATAAGCTAGTTGGCCTAGCTATAGTTTCTTAAGTAATATTTGTTTTTATTGAAATTAAAGTTGGTCTTCAACATTTGAATTTTTTATATAACAGTTTTTTCATGACTTTAGCTATCATAGTAACAACCCATTTAAATGAATGATAAACTTTAAGACATCAGACCTTTTGATTTAAGAACATTTGCTATTTTGATTGTTAAGTGGTGACATCAGAGTTTGACCTGGAAATTATGAATGCATAATTGTGTGATTGGATCAGTTTAAAATTAGTACAAACCTTTTGAAGTTAGAGAAGAGTTCCTCCAATAGGCTAGGATGATAGCTGCCAAAGGAATTGAATCAAAATAATGAATTATATGCTCATGTTCTGGTTAGGAGTTTACTCAGTCCCTCTGTGCTGGTGGTTGTTGATGATGTTTTATCCTTGGCCGGTGATGGTGTTTTATTCTTGGCTTGGCACACTGGACTCTAACTGTAGAGGTCTGTGCAATCATAACATGACCCATTTATTTAGCTATTCACAAACTCTGAGCACTTTTTTCCTTTCAGATGTGTTTTAAGTGGTCTCTATTTTGAGGTCATATATTGGGCTTAGTTTTTTTTTTTTTTTTTAGGCTTTCTATTTCACAACAATTATAGATTCACAGGAAGAGGCAAAAATGTACAGGGAAGTCCCATGTATTTTTCACTCAGTTTCCTTCAATTATAACACAACTATAGTATAACACCAAAATACTGTATACTATAGTTGTATATTGCACAACTATAGTATAACACCAAAACCAGTAAATTAACATGGCTTATAACCCACAGAGCTTATTCAGGTTTCATCAGTTTGACATGCACCCATCTGTGTGTGTGTGTGTGTGTGGTTCTATGCAATTTTATCACTTGTGTAGATTTGTGCAAACGCTATGACAATCAAAATACAGAGATGTTCCATCACCACAAGGCTGTCTCATGCCACTTTATAAGTACATCCATCCCCGTTCTCTCCACCCCTAACATTTGGCAACCATGAATCCAGTCTAAGTTTCCATAATTATGTTATTCCAAGAACAATATAAATAGAATCATACAGAATGTAATTTTGTGAAATTGGCTTTTCCATTCAGTATAATTCTCTTGAGATAAATCCAAGTTGTTGGTGTATCAATAGTATTTTTTTTTTTTTGAGACCAGCTTGAGCATCAGAAGGAGACCACCTCTCTACTAAAAATAATAATAATAAAAATTAGCCAGGCATGGTGTTACATGCTGTAGTTCCAGCAACTCTGGAGGCTGAGGTGGGAGGATCCCTTGAGCCTAGGAGGTTGAGACTGCAGCACTCGGCTATGATCATGCCACTTCATTCCAGCCTGGACAACAGAGTGAGAACTTGTCTTTTAAAAATAGAAAAAAAACAGTTTGTTCCTTTTCATTGTCGAGTAGCAATACATGTTATGAATGTACCAATAATCTGTTTGGCCATTAACTCATTGAAGGATATCTGGGTTGTTTCCAGTTTTGGGCTAGTACAAATAGAGCAGCTACAAACATTTACATACAGTTTTTTGTATGAACATTAATTTCCATTTTTGTGGCATAAATATTTGATAATACAATCGCTAGGAGTTTGATAGGAATTACATTAAACCTACAGCTCAATTTCAGGAGAATGAACACCTTTTCTCTGTTGTGTCTTCCAATCCATGTACACAATATCTCTCTATGTAGGTCTTTGATTTTTCAACAGCATTTTGTATTCAGCATGCAGATCCTGTATATGTTTTGTTGGTTTCTATCTAAGTATTTAATTTTCTTTGAAGTTAATATAAATGACACTGTGTTTTTAATTTTGATTTCCGTGTGTTTGTTGTTGGCATATAGAGATCAGATTGATAGTTTGTGTTGCTCTTATACTCTACAACCTTAACCAATTAACTTTATAGTTCTAGAAAGTTTTTCTTAGTAGATACCTTGAGATTTCCTATGCGGAAAATCATGTCGTCTGCAAACAGGATAAGCTTAGTTTTGGAGCTTACATACCTAGTGCTGTTTACATTTATGGCAACTATTTGTTCTTCTTGAAATTATTTTATGTGTTGTTTTCTATGACTTTGAGTATATCAATGATTTTCTAAAATAATTATTAGGTTGGTAGTTTTCAAAGTGTGGCTGGGCACTCTGAGAAATCGTTGAGACATTTTCAGTTGGTCCACAGCATCAAAACTTTTCTCAAAATTATACTGAAATATTATTGGCAATTTTCACTCTTATTCGGTCATGTGCATGCGGTGGTTTCCCAGAGGCTACATTGTGTCTGGAATTGGTTTCTTCCAGTGGATTCTTGGTCTCACTGACTTCAAGAATGAAGCCACAGACCCCCGCGGTGAGTGTTACAGTTCTTAAAGATGGTGTGTCCGGAGTTTGTTTCTTCAGATGTTCAGATGTGTCTGGAGTTTCCTCCTTCCAGTGGGTTCGTGGTCTTGCTTGACTTCAGGAGTGAAGCCACAGACCTTCACAGTGAGTGTTACAGCTCTTAAAAGTGGCGCATCCAGAATTATTTGTTCCTCCTGGTGGGTTCGAGGTCTCACTGACTTCAGGAGTGAAGCTGCAGAACTTTGCAGTGAGTGTTACAGCTCTTAAAGGTAGTGTGGACCCAAAGAGTGAGCAGCAGCAAGATTTATTGTGAAGAGTGAAAGAACAAAGCTTCCACAGTGTGGAAGGGGACCCCAGCAGGTTGCCGTGGCTGGCTCGGGTGGCCAGCTTTTATTCCCTTATTTGGCCTCACCCATGTCCTGCTGATAGATCCATTTTACTGAGTACTGATTGGTCCATTTTTACAGAGTGTTGACTGGTGCGTTTACAAACCTTTAGCAAGACACAGAGTGCTGATTGGTGCGTTTACAAACCTTTAGTTAGAAAAGTTCTCCAAGTCCCCACTTGACCCAGGAAGTCCAGCTGGCTTCACCTCTCAATCCCCCGTCAAACAGGACACCCCAACTGCTGTTGGGAATTGGGCGATGACTGCTCTAGCTACTTCCTGCTGGATAGGGGTGAAGAAGGGGCCCTGCAGTTGTAGTGTCCTCCAGAGGGGAATTTTTTAGGCCAGTGAAAGGACCAGCCCATCGGTCCAGGAGTCCTTGGTAGAAGTTGTTAGTTGAGCTCATTTGGGGTTCCATTTGTAAGATCATCTGTAGCTTGATGGCCTCGATACTACAGGAAACAAATTTGACAAGGAGGTTAAAAATACAGGGCCCAAAGACAAGTAATAGCAAGATGGCTGTCACAGGACCTAAAAAGGGGAGAAGCCATGTTGCCCAACTCCAGAGGTTGGTATAAGAGTTTGAAAGGCATTGTCTAATTTCAGAAGCCTTTTCCTGTAAATGCTGGGCAGCATCTCTTACTATCCCTGACTGGTTAGTGTAAAAACAACACTCTTCCCCTAAGAAGGTGCAGAGTCCTCCTTTCTCAGCAGAGAGGAGGTCTAGGCCTCAGCGGTTTTGGAGAGTCACTGCTGCCAAAGAGTCTATTTGGGATTGTAGAGTAAGGACAGATTTCGTTATTTCTTGCAAACTGTCTGAGAAATTCTTTGAGAGTGTGTGGTAGTAGGATAATACGTTACACTGTTAACTTTTGGCAAACTGTACTTTTGTTGAAAACCTTGTAAATTTGGGATTCCAATTATTCTTTGCTATTAATAAGACCTCGTTCAGTCCATATTAACTTAGAATTGGTATAGATGGCTCCTTTCTGATTCTGTAAGTACTTTTAAGGTTTGGCTAATAGATAGCTCCTTCCTGATTCTGTAAGTACTTTTAAGGTTTGGCTAAGTACAAACAGCTCGCACATTGGAGCAGACCAATTATTAGGCAATTTTCCTAACTCTGCTTCTACAAGAGTTTCCTTATCACTTACTGAATACCCATTGCGTCTTTTTCCCTTAATCACCTGGGAGGAACCATCTACCCGTCCTGTCCTGAAGGGAGTTCCTCCTAGATCTGGTCAGACCTTTGTATGGTAATTAATTAAGATTTAGATCCCCTGTTAGGAAACCTGCTGGGTTTAGAATTTTTCATAGGAAGGCTACGGGTAGTCAGTGGCCTCAGTGCTTTCGGGCTATGCCCTTGTTTGCACTGACAACAAGGTGGTATTGGAGTATTATAGGGTCACGGAGAAGACCTTCAATTATCAATTATAGGTTTTAAGTTTGCCCTGGCTTTTAAAGGAATAGAGTACGCTGTTTTTTCTTTACTAATTCCATCTCTTTTTCTTTCTCTTTTACTCCTTTTTCTCTCTTTTTCTGACTTCCTCTTTGTCTGTCTCTTTCTCTCTCTATCCTTTCTGCTGGTCATTCCCTGCCTCTGCCAGCCACTTATACTGCTGTTCTCCTCTCTCCTTCCCCTTTCTGATGGCTTCAGCAGTGTAAGACTGCCACCTTCTTGGGTTTTTGCACTGTGTGCAATAATTCCATGATTTCCCTGTGATATTTAATGGGGGTTTCCCCAGAGGTTAGAAACTCCCCTTTTTTTCTATATTGCAGCATGAGCATGTAGGATTAGATAAGCATACTTGCTCTCTGTATACACATTTATTCTTCTTCCCTTTCCCAGTTCTAAGGCTCAGGTAAATGCCACTAGTTCTCCTAACTGGGTGCTGGTCCCTGGGGGAAGACGCTTACTTTCAAGTATGGTTACATCACTAACTATTGTTACATTACATAACCTGCCCTTCATATCCCATTCTCCACAAATGAACTTCCATCAGTATATAGGTTAAGGCCAGGATTAGCTAAGGGGACTTCTAAGAGATCATCTCGGGTGACATAAGTCTGGACTATAATTTGTTGGCAGTTATACTCGATTGGTTTCCATCCTCTGGGAGAAAAGTGGCAGGGTTGAGGGCCACATACGTGCGTATTTTAAGCACCAGTCCCTCAAGGAGTAGTGCCTGGTATCTAAGCAGGTGGTTATCTGATAGCCATAAACTTCCTTTGGCACCTAGTATGCCATTTACATCATGAGCAGTCCAGACAGTGAGATCCTTTCCTTGTATTATTTTGATATCCTCTGACACTAAGACGGCCACCACTGCAACTACCTGTAAACAGTGAGGCCATCCTTTTGCTACTACATCAATTTCCTTACTTAGGTATGCTACTGGTTGTCGGGTTGTCCTGCAAGTCTGAGTAAGGACTCCAAGAGCTATCCCTGCTCTCTCTGTGATGTATAAAGAGTTTTGTCCTGTAGGAAGGCTTAAAGCTGGTGCTTGTACTAGGACAAGCTTTAAGGTTTTGAAGGCTATTTCTGCCCCTGGTTTCCCATTCTACTAGATGAGTATTTGCCCTCTGGGTCTCCTTGATTAGAGTACAGAGGGGCCTCACTATCTCGCTGTATCCAGGGATCCATAGTCGGGAAAAGCCAGTGATTCTAAGGAACCCCCGCAACTGTTTTAATATTTTAGGGTGACGATAAGCCAGTATAGGCTGTTTTCATTCCTTGCTGAGGGCCTGTCTGGCTAAGATTAGGCCTAGATATTTGACCTGCTGTAGGCAAAGCTGGGCCTTTGACCTAGACACCTTGTACCTTTGATTAGCTAGTAAGTTCAAGAGATCTAGAGTAGCCTGCTGGCATGAGGCTTCCAAACTGGTAGCCAAAAGTAAATCATCCATATACTGAAGGACCAGAGTGCCAGGACTGGAGAAGTGGCCTAGATCTTGGGCCAGTACCTGACCAAACAGATGAAGGCTACACCTAAACCCTTGGGGCAAGACTGTCCATGTAAGTTGGGACGTGTAGTCTGTGGGATCTTCAAAGGCAAAGAGAAACTGGGAGTCAGAATGCAGGGGAATACAGAAGAAGGCATCCTTGAGGTCCATAACAGTGAACCATTCTGCTTCCTCTGGTATTTGAGACAGCAGGGTATAGGGGTTGGGTACAATTGGATATAGAGGAATTACTGCCTCATTGATGAGTCTAAGATCTTGCACTAGTCTCCACTGACCATTTGGTTTTTGTACCCTAGAACTGGGGTGTTGCAGGAACTGCTGCATTTCCTTACTAAACCTTGAGCTTTTAAATGTTTAACAATAACCTGTAATCCTTTATGAGCTTCAGGCCTTAAGGGATATTGCCTTTGATAAGGAAAATTGGTGGGGTCTTTTAGCCTGACTTGGATTGGGCAGTTATTTTTGCCCTTCCAAAGTGTCCTTCCAATGCCCAGTCTTCAGGGTCGATTCCCTCCTCAAGTAGGGGACAACAAATGGGTAACTTGTTCCCCATATTCATGTAGGTAATAGCTCCAGCTTTGGCTAATATGTCCCTCCCTAATAAGGGTGTGGGACTTTCAGGTATAACAAGAAAGGCATGTGAAAAGAGCAAAGTCCCCCAATTACAACTCAGGAGGTGGGAGATATAACCGGTTACAGGCTGTCCCAGGATTCCTCGGATGGTAACAGACATTGAGGACAGCTGTCTGGGACAGGAGATTAACACTGAGAAAGCCCCACCAGTGTCCAGGAGGAAGTCAATTTCCTGGCCATCAATAATTAAATGTACCCGGGGCTCAGTGAGGGTGATGACATGAGCTGGCATTTGCGCCGAGCACCCTCAGTCCTGTTGTTGGATCATCTGGTTGGGGGCTTCTGGCCCAGAGAACCATTGCACTCTGGGGCAGTGCACCTTCCAGTGATTGCCTTGGCATAGCGGACATGGACGAGGGGGCGGCTTGTTTCTCATTGGACAATCTTTTTTAAAGTGTCCTTGTAAACCACACTGATAACAAGCCCTATCAGCTGATTGGCCCCCTCCATTTTCTGTCCTCTCTGAACTACCAAGGTTTGTTTGTCTTAGCGCCATGACTAAGCCTGCAGCCTTTCTCTGATCTCTCTTTTCCTTTTGGGCCTGTTCCTCTTGGTCCCTATTATAGAACACTGAGGTTGCCAGGTATAACAATGCATCCAAATTTTGTTCAGGACCCAGGGCTCGCTTTCGGAGCCTTCTCCTGATATCTGCAGCTGATTGGATAATAAACTTATCTTTTAGGATCAATTGACCCTCTAATGAGTCGAGTGACAGGGGAGTATATTTTCTTAAGGCCTCCTGTAGACACTCGTGGAAGGCAGAAGGATTTTCTTCCTTTCCCTGAGTTATGGTGGACATCACTGAATAATTCATGGGCTTTTTTCTAATTCTCCTTAGTCCTTCTAGAACACAGGTCAACAGATGTTTACAACTCCAGTCCCCATGATCTGAGTCGAGGTTCCAGTGGGGATCCATACTAGGGATGGCTTGCTGACCAGTAAGGAATTTGCCCCTTTCTTCAGCTGTCATTCTGTCATTTCTTTGACTAAGATACCAGGTATCTCCAAACTCTTGGGCTGCCGCTAAAGCCACATTCTTTTCATTAAAGGCCAAGGTTTGATCTGACAATAGCATGACATCTTTCCAAGTGAGATTGAAGGTTTGCCCTAGACCCTGTAGGACATCTATATACCTATCAGGATCATCTGTAAGCTTCCCCAGGTTTGCCTTGATATCTTTTAAATCAGAGAGGGAGAAAGGGATATATACCTGGGTTAGGCCAAAGTCCCCTGCCTGTACAGCTTGAAGGGGACATAGCTGATAGCCCAGGGGGTTTTGTGGTCCTTTGGAGATTTATTTGCTCATTTCCTTCTGGACAGGGGAGATTAGAGGAGGATTATCATTAATAGGAAGGGGAGCTAGGATATGGGGGTAAGCTGAGAGGTCCTTCTGTGGGATGTAAATTGCAAGCTGTGCATAGTTGTGGATTCCCCTTCAATGAAAAGAAAGCTTGGACATAAGGTATTTCACTCCATTTGCCTTCCCTCTTACTGAAAAGGTCAAGCTGCAGGATAGTATTGTAATTTATACCTCCCTCAGGTGGCCATTTTTCCCTATCAGAGAGAGAATACTGGGGCCAAGCCATAGTGCAGAAAAAATGAGCCACATCTTTTTCAGGGTTTTGCAGGTCAAATTGGTCCCAATGGCTTAGAATGCATTTCAAGGTTGATGCCTAAGTGTTTCCCATCTGAAAGACAAAACTGCCCGTGGTTTTGGTTGGTTTGTTTCTCCCCCTGCCCAAAAACCTGCAATGGTCCCTGGACCCTGCTGATTGGAATAATTGTGCTCACTGACACAGCAGCGGAAACACATCTTGCCCAAGAACCCGCAACGGTCCCTGGACCCTCCTGATCGGAATAGTTGAGCTCACTGACACAGCAGCAGAAACACTAGTTTTCCTCCTAGACCACAAGAAGGACCAAGGAAGGTTGGATTTAGTGGCCCTTACCATCGCATTCTCAAAAGCCTGCACCCTTGCCTGTCCTCCTAGACCACAAAGAGGACTGAGAAAAATCAGATTTAGTGGCCCTTACCGATGCATTCTCGAAAACCTGTTAAGAGTCCTAAGCATTCTCCTGTTAGTATTGGGACTTTACCCCATCCTATAATTATGTTATGCCCCAAAAATGAAGAGGAGGACCATACCCTGAGGGAAGGAAGGGATCTCCAGTGTTGGAAGAGTAATGCCTTTTGTCCTCACTTGAATAGGAAGGATATCATTTTTGAGGCTCCCCATATCCTACCTTCAGGAATAGCTTTTGTTAGGCCTGCTAGCTGAGGAGGGATCCTAAAATTCCAGATAGTCCACCTACCTACCTACGGGGCTTTAGGCAAAAATTATGCATTTCTGATTGGTGAGCCCAGGTGCCTAAAGAAGGTAACAGAGTCCTGAAGTTTATACTAGAAATCATTCTTATAGGAGAAACTAGAAAAGCACCAGAGACAGGGAGTGGTTTTTAGAAGCAAGACTAGCCTCAGAGGAGAGAGGCAAGAGGAACTTTTTCTGACAAGCATTAGGACCCAAGAGGCAAGGGTCAGGATAGATAGGACAGATGGGTGAGTCTTGCTTGGGCAACATGACTTTGAGAATTCTGCTCATGGCTGCTGGGTCAACCAACTTGTTTTCAGGACCCCAGAGCAGAATGGCTTTTCTCTCTTGACCCTTGGCTCAGCCCAGAAGTATAGGAAAAGCAGAAGCTGGTTCCAGGCAAACCAACGCTCCCAACTCCGAAGAGTCGGGGGATTGTTAGAGAGCCCTTTCCCAGAAAGCCAGACACCCATGTCTTTAGTCCAGTGGCCACACTAGTCGCTTTTAACTGGCCGACAGGTGCCCGGTATTTAGCCCCCGAATTCTAAGGAAAAATAGGACAGAACATCAAGCAAAAGGGGTCCGCTGGTACTCACTGCTTGGTGATAGTCCCATCTGGGTCGCCAAAATGTGTCTGGAATTGGTTCCTTCTGGTGGGTTCATGGTCTTGCTGACCTCAAGAATGAAGCCACGGACCCTCACAGTGAGTGTTACAGTTCTTAAAGATGGTGTGTCCGGAGTTTGTTCCTTCAGATGTTCAGATGTGTCCAGAGTTTCTTCCTTCCAGTGAGTTTGTGGTCTCGCTTGACTTTAGGAGTGAAGCCACAGACTTTTGCAGTGAGTGTTACAGCTCTTAAGGGTGGCGTGTCCAGAGTTGTTTGTTCCTCCTGGTGGGTTCGTGGTCTTGCTGACTTCAGGAGTGAAGCCGTAGACCTTCGCAGTGAGTGTTACAGCTCTTAAAGGTAGTGCAGACCCAAAGAGTGAGCAACAGCAAGATTTATTGTGAAGAGTGAAGGAACAAAGCTTCCAAAGCATGGAAGGGGACCAAGCAGGTTGCCATGGCTGGCTTGAGTGGCCAGCTTTTATTCCCTTATTTGGCCCTGCCTATGTCCTGCTGATAGGTCCATTTTACAGAGCACTGATTGGTCCATTTTACAGAATGCTGATTGGTCCATTTTTACAGAGTGCTGATTGGTGCATTTACAAACCTTTACCTAGACACAGAGCACTGATTGGTGTGTTTTTACAGAGTGCTGACTGGTGCGTTTACAAACCTTAAGCTAGACAGAGAAGTTCTCCAGGTCCCCACTCGACCCAGGAAGCCCAGCTGGCTTCACCTCTCAACATGACATGTGATATTGCAACAGATTTAGGAATTTAGCACTCTTCTGTTGTGTCACATGTTGAAGAGATTTGCAAAAATAGAAAATCATGCCATTCACTAATTTTTTGTTTTGAAAATATATTTATTTTTCGTAGAAATGGCTTATGTATGTTATATGAAATTCATGTATTGTCTTAAAAATAAATTATCAAATAAATATTTTAAAGTTTTTTCAGAAATTAAAATAATATCTAATAAGATAAACATTGATAGATAATAATTCTCCATTTTAAAAGACCCCTTTGGGCTCCTTAACAATTTTTAGAGTTGTAAAGGGTGCTGCAATAAAAACATTTAAGAATCTCTAATTTAGGTCAATCCTATTAAATTCTCTGGGTTAGCAAAATTTATCATCTAGCACATTGGCTAATGTTGAATAAATATAGGTTGATTTGGGGAAAGTATCTTTCTTTCTGGCTAGTTTGTTTATGGCAGAAGAGGAAGTTTTTCTGTCAGCTTTACAATTCTTTCTTTGAATGAAATCTTACATAAAAGTCCAATATTTAAAAGTAAGAACAGCAACCAAGACAAGGCTCAGAGTTTAAGCTATTTGAATTTCTGTCCTCACATCAAAGGCGACACAGTAGGATATATCTTAAAAATTCTTTGAGCATAATTTGAAAATGATGATTGTAGAGAATTAAGTGCATAATGATATAAACAAGGCATGGCCACTATGGATTATCAGCACCAGGCACAGAAATCCGGAATATTGCTTTGTGGTTGGCATAGAATAGGGCTCAATAAATACATTATGTGAATAATTGGCTACTGGGATATGGGAATACCATCAGATCATTTTTGAAATAGTAGCCACTGAAATCATCATTCTGAGCAAACTATCACAAGGACAGAAAACCAAACACCACATGTTCTTATTCATTGGTGGGAAATGAACAATGAGAACACTTGGACACAGGGCAGGGAACATCACACACTGGGGCCTGTCGTGGGTTGGGGGCTTGGGGGAGGGATAGCATTAGGAGAAATACCTAATGTAAATGACAAGTTAATGGGTGCAGCAAACCACCGCGGCACATCTATACATATGTAACGAGCCTGCACATTGTGCGCATGTACCCTAGAACTTAAAGTATAATTAAAAAAAAGAAAAGTAAAAAAAAAAAAATAGTAGCCACTGAAATGAAACTTTATCAACAGAAAAATTAATAAGCTGTATTTCTATGGGGCCACAATCACTTAATGCATTTCATTCACATCTAAGTATATTCAGACAAATATCTGAGTTCTACATAATTGGAAAATGAATATATGAAAAATTTACTTAGACAAGAAGTGACTCTCAATACTGTGTTTCTGAAGAAAAGAGAAATGTCTGAAAGGTAAGAGGACTGCTTTAACTGTGGAGGTAAGGAAAATGACCAGTCAAGAGCAGTTTTTCACAGCATTCTCCTTATTGAATAAATTATGCCAAATGACTATCACTTTAAATGTTCTCACTCACACAATTAAGCACATCCAAATGCTTAGTGATAATATTTACAGAGTAGGGAAATGTTATAAACATGAGAATCATCCACAAGACTAGATTATCACTGAAGGAAACAATATGTATTTTTCCTGAGGTTATTCCAGAAATTAAAAGTATATGATTATACTAATGAATGCACAAAATTAACAACAACAACAACAACAACAACAACAACAACTTCTTAATGAGGTATTTTAAGGCAGTTGCTTATTAAGCCAGGGGACCTTCTGCACACTCTGGCTTGCCACATTGCCTATTCTTACTGGGTTTCAGGTGCCATGACATTGGCTGTGGTTGACTGTGGCAGGAATGATTTCCAGCATCTTTCCTTATCTTGGAACAAGGCTAAATGCAAACAAGTTAAGGCCAGTGTGCCACCTAGGACCCTGTTTCTCACAGCAGCAGGAAACACATTCTTCATAAGATTGCTATTTTTGTTTATTAAAAAAAAATGTGGGGCTGTTTGCTGTATCATCATTAAAATAGTCAGAGGATAAGGAAAAGTTGATGGATAACTTCCTGATGCAAATGAATGCCTTTTTTCTTTTTTAACTCCCTTGGGAGTAGAGGTCAGTTACATGTTCTAGTGCAATAATACACATTTTAGTACACTTATACGTGTACTAAACAATAGAGTTGTTAGAAGAAACCTTGACAATAATGTTCAAACTTGGTAAGCATTCCATACAAGGCAAAGCAAAGAAAAAAGGATTGAGGAAAAATAGAGAAAGAAAGCACTTTGACCCAGCAATAGGTGACACATTCTCCCTAATATCTGTAGTCTATAAGTAGAAGTATGATTTATCCCTGCCTTTAATTCCAGAAGAAGCTTTCCCATGCCTTGACTTCTTACTCCCTGAGCAAGAGAGAACTCAACTGGCTACGTATTTCTGTTTTAAAATGTCTATTTTATTTTTATATGTTTTTAAATAATTAAAAAAATAGAAATAGGGGGTCTTGCTATGTTTCCCAGACTGGCCTCAAACACCCGGCCTCAAGTGATCCCCCGCCTCAGTCTCTGCAAGCGCCAGGATTATGAGTGTGAGCCAGTGTGCCTGGCCTGGCTATGAATTTCTATGTCTACTTGCCCTTCAGTGTATCATATATTATTATTTATTTATTTTCATTTTCCTGCAACTAGAAGACAAGCTCCATGAAAGCAAGCATTTGTCTGTTTTCATTACTACTATAAATCTAGTACACAAAACAGGCATTCGATATTTGTTTAATGTATGTTTGGTTATATAAAGTTTCTAAAAGTAAATCTTTTTTTGTGGTTGTGTTGCCCTTTTATTACCTGGAAGAGAAGATTCATAGTGAACAACACAATTTTTCAAGTAAAGGTTAACAAGAGGCGTGCAGAAAATACCCTAAAATAGTATTCAGTCAAATATTTATAGAACTATATGCTGGAACATAATTATATGTCTCCAGCAGCATACCTACATGCAGGACAAGTATCAGAAATTAAATATTAACTTCAGTAAATTTTAAAGACTCTGATAGCCTAAAGAAATGACTCGCAAACTTTTTGGACTCAAGACCCATTAACTGATGTTGTGCTGAGAAGAACGTATATTCTGTTGATATGGGGTGGAGAGTTCTGTAGATGTCTTTTAGGTCTGCTTGGTGCAGAGCTGAGTTCAATTCCTGGACATCCTTGTTAACATTCTGTCTCGTTGATCTGTCTAATGTTGACAATGGGATGTTAAAGTCTCTCATTATTATTGTGTGCGAGTCTAAGTCTCTTTGTAGGTCTCTAAGGACTTGCTTTATGAATCTGGGTGCTCCTGTATTGGGTGCATATATATTTAGAATAGTTAGTTCTTCTTTTTGAATTGATCCCTTTACCATTATGTAATCACCTTCTTTGTCTCTTTTGATCTTTGTTGGTTTAAAGTCTGTTTTATCAGAGACTAGGATTGCCACCCCTGCTTTTTTATGTTTTCCATTTGCTTGGTAGATCTTCCTCCATCCCTTTATTTTGAGCCTATGTGTGTCTTTGCTTGTGAGAGGGGTTTCCTGAATACAGCACACTGATGGGTCTTGACTCTTTATCCAATTTGCCGGGCTATGTCTTTTACTTGGAGCATTTAGTCCATTTACATTTAAGGTTAATATTGTTATGTGTGAATTTCATCCTGTGATTATGATGTTAGCTGGTTATTTTGCTTGTTAGTTGATGCAGTTTATTCCTAGCATTGATGGTCTTTACAATTCGGCATGTTTTTGCAGTGGCTCGTAGCAGTTTTTCCTTTCCATGGTTAGTGCTTCCTTCAGGAGCTATTGTAAAGCAGGCCTGGTGGAGACAAAATCTCTCAGCATTTGTTTGTCTGTAAAGGATTTTATTTATCCTTCACTTATGAAGCTTAGTTTGGCTGGATATGAAATTCTGGGTTGAAAATTCTTTTCTTTAAGAATGTGGAATATTGCCCCCCACTCTCTTCTGGCTTGTAGAGTTTCTGCTGAGAGATCCACTGTTAGTCTGATGGGCTTCCCTTTGTGGGTAACCCAACCTTTCTCTCTGGCTGCCCTTAACGTTTTTTCCTCCATTTCAACTTTGGTGAATCTGACAATTATGTGACTTGGAGTTGCTCTTCTCGAGGAGTATCTTTGTGGTGTTCTCTGTATTTCCTGAATTTGAATGTTGGCCTGCCTCACTAGGTTGGGGAAGTTCTCCTGGATAATACCCTTAAGAGTGTTTTCCAACTTAGTTCCATTCTCCCCATCATTTTCAGGTATATCACACTTAATCCAAAATTGACCACATAGCTGGAAATAAAGCACTCCTCAGCAAATGTAAAAGAACAGAAATTATAACAAACTCTCTCAGACCACAGTGCAATCAAACTAGAACTCAGGATTAAGAAACTCACTCGAAACTGCTCAACTACATGGAAACTGAATAACCTGCTCCTGAATGACTACTGGGTACATAATGAAATGAAGGCAGAAATAAAGATGTTCTTTGAAACCAATAAGAACAAAGACACAACATACCAGAATCTCTGGGACACATTTAAAGCAGTGTGTAGAATGAAATTTATAGCACTAAATGCCCACAAGAGAAAGCAGGAAAGATCTAAAATTGACACCCTAACATCACAATTAAAAGAAACTAGAGAAGCAAGAGCAAACACATTCAAAAGCTAGCAGAAGGCAAGAAATAACTAAGATCAGAGCAGAACTGAAAGAGAGAAACAAAAAACCCTTCACAGAATCAATGAATCCAGGAGCTGGATTTTTGAAAATATCGACAAAATCGAGAGACCACTAGCAAGACTAATACAGAAGAAAAGAGAGAAGAATCAAATAGATGCAATAAAAAATGATAAAGGGGATATCACCACCGATCCCACAGAAATACAAACTACCATCAGAGAATACTATAAACACCTCTATGCAAATAAACTAGAAAATCTGGAAGAAATGGATAAATCCCTGGACACATACACCCTCCCAAGACTAAACCAGGAAGAAGTTGAATCCCTGAATAGACCAATAACAGGTTCTGAAATTGAAGCAATAATTAATAGCCTACCAACCAAAAAAGTCAAAGACCAGACGGATTCACAGCTGAATTCTACCAGAGGTACAAAGAGGAGCTGGTACCATTCCTTCTGAAACTACTCCAGTCAATAGAAAAAGAGGGAATCCTCCCCAATTCATTTTATGAGGCCACCATCATCCTGATACCAAAGCCTGGCAGAGACACAACAAGAAAAACAACAAAAAAAGAGAATTTTAGACCAATATCCCTGATGAACATCGATGCAAAAATCCTCAATAAAATACTGGCAAACCAAATCCCACAGCACATCAAAAAACTTATCCACCACGACCAAGTTGGCTTCATCCCTGGGATGCAAGTTTGGTTCAACATACATGCAAATCAATAAATGTAATCCATCATATAAACAGACCAAAGTCAAACACCACATGATTATCTCAATAGATGCAGAAAAGGCCTTCAACAAAATTCAACAGCGCTTCATGCTAAAAACTCTCAATAAACTAGGTATTGATGGAATATATCTCAAAATAATAAGAGCTATTTATGACAAACCCACAGCCAATATCATACTGAATGGGCAAAAACTGGAAGTATTCCCTTTGAAAACTGGCACAAGGCTGGGATGCCCTCTCACAGGTGGGAATTGAACAATGAGAACACTTGGACACAGGGTGGGGAACATCACACACTGGGGCCTGTTGTGGGGTGGGGGGAGGGGGGAGGGATAGCATTAGGAGATATACCTAATGTTAAATGAGGAGTTAATGGGTGCAGCACACCAACATGGCACAGGTATACATATGTAACAAACCTGCACGTTGTGCACATGTACCCCAGAACTTAAAGTATAATTAAAAAAAGACCCTTAACTATCTTAAAATTTATTGAGGACCTCAAAGACTATAGTGATTATGTGGGTTATATCTTTAGACATTTACTATATCAGAAATTAAAATTGGTAAAATTTAAAACATTTCTTATTAATTCATTAAGCAATAACACAGCATATTTTATGAACAATTACTATTGCTTCCCAATCAAGTAAGTTAGTGAAAGAGTGACATTGTTTTACAAATTTGCAAATCTCTTTAATGTTGGGCTTAATAGAAAGTAGCTAGATTTTTCATTCTTGCTTCTACATTTCACTTGTTGCGATATCGCACATCATGTAGGTACTGGAAAACTCCACTGTACACTTATAAGGGAATGAGGTTGAAAAAGACAAATAATATCTTATGTTCAAATAAGAAGATCCACAAAATATCTATAGTTAACATTATACGTAATGCAAAATTAAGTAAATGACTAAATATTTTCCACTTAAGATTGGGAACAAGGAAAAATTGTTGGCTGTCACCTGTCTTATTCAACATAGCACTGGAAGTGCTAGCCAGTGCAATAGAGAAAGGAAAAAATAAGAATAAGCATACAGAACAGAAAGTAAGAAATAAAACTTACCCTATTTTCCCATAACTGTTTACAGCAGAGAATTTTAAGGAATCCACACACATACACAAACACACATACACAAACAAAAACAAAAAGAAATCACTACAATTAATAAGTGAGTTTGGCAAGATCAGAAGATACAAAAACAACGTTAAATAATTATCTTGTTTCTATATACTGGCAATAAATATGTGGACATTAAAATTAAAAATACCATATCATTTTTAGTCACTCAAAAAAATGAAACACTTAGGCATAAATCTAACAAAACACATAACACAGGACTTGTAGACTTAGAACTACACCATATAATGAAAGAAATAAAAATTATCTAAATAAATGTTCCTGGATTGGAAGACTCAACATAGCAAAGATGTCAGTTTTCCTCAAATTGATACATAGGTTTAACATAATTATCATCAAAATACTAGTGAGATTTGTATGTATGTACATAAGATTATTCTAAAATTCATATAGCATGAAATAAAAGAACTTAGGTTAGCTAAAATAATTTGAAACAGAAGAATGAAATGGGATAAATCTTACTGCAGGTTGAGTATCCGTAGTTCAAAATGCTTGAGACTGGAGATATTTCAGATTTTGAATGTTTTCAGACTTTGAAACATTTGTGTATACATAATAAGATATCTTGGGGATGAGACCCAAGTCTAAACATAAAATTGATTTATGTTTCATATATACCTTATAGCCTGAAGGTAATTTTACAAAATATTTTAAATAATTTTGTGCAAGAAACATAGTTTGTGTTCATGAGGTCAAGTGTGGGGTTTTCCATTTGTAGCATCATGGTTGATGCTCAGAAAATTTCAGACTTTGGAGCATTTTGGATTCCAGAGTTTTGGATTAGGGATGATTAACCTGTATATAGGTTCCATAATCAAGATTGTATGGTTTTGCTGAAGGATAGATCACTGGGGGCAGAACAGAGAACCTAGAAATAGACCCACACAAACATTCAATTCCCAAGTGGTTTCTCACAGGGGTGCAAAGGCAATTCAATGAAGGAAGGACAGCGTTTTTCAAGAAATGGTGCTGGAGCAGTTGGACATCTACAGTCAAAAACTGAAGCTTGATCAAAATCTCACACTTTTATAGAAATTACCTCATAATATATCAATAACTTAATTGTAAAATGTAAAGTTATAAAATTTTCTGGAAAAATATAGGAAATAAACTTAGGGGCCTAGGCTAGGCCAATAGTTCCAAGACTTGATACCCAAAAAACCACAATCTGTAAAAGAAAAACACTTCCCATAAAAGGAAAAATTAACAAAACCGGGCCTCATCAAAATTAAAAACTTTTGTTTTGTAAAAGACCCTGTTAAGAGGATAAAAGACTCTGGGAGAAAATATTTGCAAGCCATGTGTCTGACAAAAAAAATTCCGTCTAGAATGTATAAAGAACTCTCTAAGCTAAACAGTAAAAGTATTAGGTTGGTGCAAAATAATTGCGTTTTTCATCATTAAAAGTAATGGCAACACCACAATTACTTTTGCACCAAACTAATAAGAAACACTCCAATTAGAAAATGAGCAAACACATGAAGATACGTTTCACCAAAGAGCATATACGGATGGCAAATAAACACATGAAAAATTGTCCAATATCATTAGCCATTTGGAAAATACAAATTTAAGCCATAATGATTTATCACTCTACAGATATCAGCATGACTAAAATAAAAAATTGTGGCAACAACAAATACTGATAAGGATGCAGAGAAACTGGTTCACTTACACATTGCTGATGGGAATGTAAAATGGGAAAGCCACTTTAGAAGATACTTTGAGAGCATCTTAAAAAACCAAACATGCAACCACAGCAGTTGCACTCCTAGATATTTTTTCCAGGCAAATGAAGACATGTTCACACAAAAGCCTGTACACAAATGTGTATTTACTTGTATATTTACTCATAGTAGCCAAAAACTGAAATCAGTCCAAACATCCTCCAGTGGGTAGACGTACTGTGATGTATCTGTACCATGGAATATTAGGAAGAAAAAGGAACAAACTACTGATACATACAACAATTTGGATGCATCTCCACGATGGCATTATGTTGACTGAAAGAAAGCCAATAACAAAAAGTTACATACTGCATGACTTCATTCATATATAACATCATTTAACTGTAAAATTAAAGAAATGGAGTACTGATTATTGGTTGCCCTGTAAGATAGAGGGCAAGGTGGAAGATGAAAGTTGTTACTGCCATAAAAAGGTAAAAGAAGGAATCCTTGTGGTGATGGAAATGTTCTGTATCTTGACAGTATCAATGCCAATATCCTTGTTGTGATAGTGTACTACAGTTGTGAATTTCAACTATATTTCAAGCTACAATTATCTCTGAAAGTAAAAAGTTTACACACACACAAACACACACACACACACACACACACACAGACACAGAGCAAGGCTTTGATTTGCAAACTGGAAATAATTTCATTGTGTTTGGAGAAGAGTATCTAGAATGGCATCCGGCTAGTGAAAATTTAGTTTAACTTTCAGTTTTTAGAAATCTGAAGATGTCATCTTTAATACTGTTCTAAGAGATAAACACTTTCATCATAATGGGAGGCGTAGTGTTTACTGGGAGTAATAAGCATTTTCTTCTAAATATGGTTTAACCTGGATAATTTAACCAGTGTATCCTTACTATCCTAAAGATACAGAAACAAACTCTTTAAGACTCCGCGTACATCATGAACACTAAAAATTTGTTTCCAAAAGAAGCTGCTCTCCTTCAACTTGTTTTCATTGTCTTGAAGAACTTATTCAAGAGTTTTTGTTTGCAATGATGGTGGGAAGGAATGTAGATTAACAGATATTCTAAATAAGTGTACTGAGAAATTGTATTTTGAAATCTATCCAATATTCTTTACAATGATCAGAGTTTTGTGTTGTAAGTGGGGTCAGTATCAAGGATTTTTTCTGCATTCATTTTTAAAAACCATATAGGGATAAATTGTTTATAATGATGTGATCTATTTTGAATTATATTGGTACAGAAGCTTTTATACAGAATTAATGAAAAGATCAGAATAGATGTTGCTGTAATACTTTAAGCATTCATAAGAGTGACTATATGAAATGGTAAAAAACTGGCGTTACCATGGAAACCTGTCTTGTAAGGCCTGGGCCTGCTGGCATTCCTCTCATCCAGGCCTGTGGCCACACTGCTGGAGCATGCCTAGCTGAGAGAGGGCCTCTCCACTGCCTTGGCTTCCCGAACACATGATACTTAGTAAAATGATTTCCTTCAGCATCTTAGTATCTGCTGTGGGAGTTTGGGAGGGAATTAGAGAGGGAAACATTGGCTTACTAATTCCAAAGGACCTTGGAAAGATTGCAAAGGAAAAAGATAAAATAGATTTTTCAAGGATTTCTTTAGTTAAGCCGTTAAGTCTATAAACCTCTTGAGCATGAGAAAAAACACTGCTTGTTCTTATCTGTGTCTGCAGACAATCTAATCTAAATTAATTAGAATTAATAGGAGTGGCACTGTTTTCATAAAAATACTACGAGCCTGTGTATAACTTTTAATCAAATATAAAAAGTTATTTATACCAGCAAGAATAATGTAGACATTAATATATTATAAAAAGGGTGCTTCTTCAGCAATCACTGAGTCTAATTGCCTCATTTTGTACTTGCAGGAAACGAAAATTCTGAAAAGTAAATGGACTTACCCAAGGCCAAAAACTAATTAGTGGCAGAGCAAGCCCTGGACTCCAGGTCTTTGACTTCGAGTTCATGGTTGTTCACTGTGCTACTTTAATAACAAACAGAACGTGTTCTAGTGGCAGACTGCTTTCTTTTGCCCTCTTTCCCGTAAGAAAGGTAGCAAAATATAGAATGCATGGTCAAATATTTCATAATGTTTTTGGCAGATACTTATAATGGACTAATTTATGTATACAGCACTCCAGGTCCTGTCGAGTGTTCTTCCTCTTCTGCAGAGACCAAAAAGCAAAAAACTGCGTTTCCAAGATTCCTTTGTGGATAGCTTTCTGGATGTATTTAGGCTCTGCCGATCGGCACTTTTTGGCAAGATGTGGAGATGGGTCTGGGTTATACAGGGAGAAAGGCAAGGGGCAAGACATCCATTTCATAAGCTTCGTGGTGAGATAGGCAGCCTGCTTCTGTAGTTGCAGCTTTCTGTTGTAGCAGGGCTGCTTTCCCAATCATTGAAAGGCACAGTGGGATTCTGAAGGCTGGGAGTTGCCTGGAAGTTTACTCCGCAGCCTGCTGATGTAGCCCCATCAGTACCTGGTGATTAAACCCCTTTCTGTTTAACTTAAAATAGATTATCTTATCTCCAACTTAACAAAAACTAACACAGCGTTATGGGGTGAAAAATGAAGAAAATATTGTAAAATATGCTAACATACGGAAAGATTCTTGGGGTCTTGAGATAAGAAAGAAGGGGTTGGGCTAAGATTAGGGAATGAGGCCTGCTTTTGGGAAGGGAAAGAGAGCTATCAAGAGCACATGATTCCAAATCCTAGAGGAAATCAGTGACAATAGGTTTACTCTTAGGCTGTGGTTACATTTTAAAAATGAACCTCCACCAAGTACATGGGGCATATCTGACTATTTCTACACCCCCACCTACTCTCCTGGAAACCATATTAAAAGGAATAAAGAAATATGACTTTTGAAGCAGCTTTCAAGTGGGCCTTCTGTATCTGCAAACTGGTCTTCTGATTTGCTTGCTGATGCCTGAAATTTCTTTAACAGGGAGCAAATTATGCATAATTAGAACTAAAAGTGTCAAAATGCAAATGCTGATTGAGTTGACTTGTGCAAAACTCATCAATAGTAAAGGGTGATTGGTTAATCAAATTAGAATTCATGATAATTTTGGAACCCTTATTGTTTTGGTGATGGAGTTGATTAACATTTATAGAGGACCTGCTATGAACTTGGCCCTGGGGCCTCATGTTATAACACACTTCGTTTCATTTGGACTCACTGCAACTCTGTAGTTCTAAACTGTATTTTCATTCCCATTTTCCAGATATAGATACTGAGATTCAAAAATATTTAAAAACTCACTCCAAGTCACAAAGAGAAGGACTGGTATACAGCTTTCTCTAATTTCATGATTTTGAGTTGGGTCTGGTCTGTTTGCCTTTACAAGGTCAGGGATAAATTGAAACTGTTCTCAGATATAGTTTTCTCATGGGAGGGCAGGCAGGAAGTTATGTTTTACATGATTTATGGCTTATTTTTCCTTCAAGATGGCTTACTTTTTTATAAAGGGTTTATTTGGCCCAGAGGATACATTAATAATAACAAATTACAACTCACAGCGTTTGCATATCAGTTCATCCTACTCTCTTACAGTGTGTTTTCTTACATCTTGTCTCATTTTATCCTCACAATCACCCAGTAGAAACAGGTATTATTCCTGTCTAATTTTAAGATGTAAATTGAGTCCTGAAAATTGAAGTTATTGCCTCAAATCACATAGTAAGTGGAGACTCTGGGTCTGAAATGCAACAATTCAGATCTCAAATGCAAGAATTTAGTGCCCAATGCAAGGACTCAGTCCTCACTGCAATCTATCACTATTTATGAGAGACAGCACTGACCTGAACACCTTCAGAGACACATTGAGCCACAGAAAAGACCAAGGATACAGATAAAATGTTCTGTTTAATACTTCATCCATTTCACTCTCATTAGACACCCGTATTATTGTTTACCTTTTGTGCGAGCTGTTTACGCATGTCTTCTCAATAGTCCATAGAGCAGAAACTATGAGGGCCATCATTTTCTTATTTATTTTAATATTTCTAGCACCTAACACAATGCATAACTTAGAGAAGGCATTCAACATATGTTGATGAATGAGTACCTCCAAAATCTCAACTTTCAAAGCATAATAAAAAAATTGGAGTGAATTTTTCACTCCAATATTTTAGCCAATTTTTTTGTCTTATCACCATAAACATGGATTGAGTGTATAGTGGCCAATATCATACATCAGAAACACTGCTACTAAATAATTAGTGTATTGTGAAACACCTCATTTCCACCACCATCACTATATGGCTAAATATTTTACTACTAATTCAAAATATTAATGGAAACATTTTCTCCTGAAGAATACTCTATTGTAAATTGTCCTCCTCACATATTAAAATAAAACAAATCATGTTGGATTAGTAACTTTTTTTTGTGTGCTCAAATCCAATGGCATCAGTACCTGCATTTGGAGCAATGATAAACGAAATTGCCCAGCAGTGAAATTCAATCTGGGCCTTGAGTCATATTGCCAAGTGCTGGCCAATGAAAACAACCATTAAGAGAAAAAAATCCTGATTTATTTCTTTAATTTTCTAATGCAGACAGAGCATTTGTGGTCAAATGGTACCTTAATTGAATAAAAACATTCTGATTTCAAGTCTCTATTTTTCCGTCCTTTGTATATAATGAAAGACCATCTGCTCTGGATATCTCCCAGGTTGGAATAAATGTTTGCACTGCAGACTATCTTAGCTTTTGTTGTGTGCCCTTGAGGTGGTGGTTACTGTATGAAGCTCTTCCTTTTTTTTTTTAAACTTTAGGAAACATCTAGCTCTTGAAAATGTCCATCTAGTTTTCAGGTCATTTTGCAGCCCCAGATACATAAATGTTTCAGAGAGTTGACTGAGATATTACGCTTATGGCCTACAGGAGTTACAGTGTGTGAAAGGCAGAAATAGAGCAGGAGTCCAATAACCCTGAACCATTCTGAATCACCTCACTGCAAGAAAATTTGCTTAGCTTGTCAACTGTTGTCAGTCATAACAAATAACATTAACCTTTGTTTGGAGATGTTTCTTTTAATGAATTCTGCATTAATTTGCATACATTGGATTTATTTAGAAATCAATAAATAGTGGCTACAGAGATAATGGCCTCTGAAGAGTCAGACAGAGTTATATAGAATAGGAATATGAAATGAAGATAGATTCAGAATTGGGACAAACCAACTTCCCATTTTCATCTATTGATTTTAACACTATTCATGTTGTATTTGAGTTAGTCATTTCTTTGTCTGTCTTATCCCCTAGATTACTTTCTTCTCAGTGTTAGAAATTATTTTTTTACCTTTGCAACATCAGAATGTTACCTGTATAATCTAGCATCATTATCAAGTCACTACATGATATATAATCGTTGCTCAGAAAATCATTGTTGACACTTCAAATACTCAGTGTATATGTTACATGAATATTGTCCCTTAACTTTACTTAATTATAAATATATACCAAGTGAATTTAAATTGTTTAATATAAAACAAATCCTATATTATAACTAACATTTCAGATTATAGGGCTTATCTGAACTGGTCTTTTGGGACTTATGCTACTAAAATTTGGAATGGTTTCTTTTCAAGTTCAGAGAGAGAGAGATTCTCTGAATAAATTATTCAAATAAATTTGATGCACTAACATTTTTTACAATCTGCATAGAAATTTAATATGTATTCTTTGTTTCTTCAAACAATTCTGTGAGGTAAAAATATTAGATGTTATTAACTCCTCTTTACAAAAGAGAAAGGCAAGCTTCAGAAAAGTGATTTTTCTAGAATTTCTTACATAGTAGGTATTGGGCGAAGGATTGGAACATAGATTTTCTTACTTCAGATACTCTGAATTTCTCCACTATATGACATTTTTCATTTTAGCATACATTGGATGTATTTAAAATTTGTTGGCTTGAAGATGTTGTTAGAAATTTACGCATTTTTTTTCTGGTTTATGACACCACAGAGGCTGAGGGGTATGGTGAAAAGGAATTGGATTTGAAGTCAGGATTTGAATTCAGCTGTCCACATGGATGGGACTTTAATTATACAATTCTTAAGTAAAATGTGAATAAATAAAATAAGTAAGAAAAAACAAGTGAGATACCAGAAAAAAATCTGTGTATTGGAAACATGACTTAGCCATTTAGTGCCATAGTTTTTTCATCTGTTGAAAGGAACTAATTATAGCACAGGCTTGGATTGAGAATGAAATGAGAAGTACCCACTACTTAATTTGAATATTGTATTTGCTTTAATGATGCAACTGGTGGCTGAATCCTACCAAGAAGGCAGATGATTCATTTAACCTCATATATTTTATCTGGATATAACTATGTTTAGAAACATTCTATAGTTTCATAATAAATAATAACATTTTTCTTTTATATTCTCATCCTTCCTAAATTTGTATTTTAGATGAATTTTGGGATAACGTTGTATCAGATAATTTTATAAAATGTTGGACCTATTTATTAAAATGTTATATTGTCCTTTATGCTATTGGTATTTACATAAAAGATTTTCCCATTCAAAAAATTTTATGAAATTGTACAACTATCATGATACCCATCAGTCTTCAAAGCCTATTCAGGCATTTAAGATGTTCTTTCTGGCTAATTCATAAATAAGATTAATGTGAGAGGGGGAATTATCTTTTATCGGATCATGTATTTTGACAATTTTTCATATAAATAGCATTTTAATTTTCTACTCACTGTTTGAACCTTGGCCCCTTTCTGGAAGTTGTAACTAAAAATTGCAAAAAGAGAGAGTCTTTTAAGTTAATATAGCTGACATTAATTAGTTTCCATTCTTGGATTCTGGTATGAAGATCATAAATTCATTTCTTGGTCTCAAGAGACCATACTTAATAAATGAATGATTATTTAGAAAACAAAAACAAAACAGTGCTGCATGTGAAATGCTTCTGGGTAAGCAGAAGCCTATGTTAAAAGAAAGTAATGGAAATCTGCCTTCCCTATGCACTAGGAATATAGAATAATGATTGAGAGGTTGTCAAACATTCTAATATTCATGACATTCTTCTCATAGTTGTCATTTTACTTTTGCATCTTTATTATATATATTAAATATATTAATCACATGTGTTTATGACCACATAAATAATTATCAGTTATATGAATGACAATCAGCTTGTAAGATTCACATTATTAATTAAAATGAAAAAAGTTAATGCCAGGTAGGGCACTCTAATTCTATATTGAAGAACCTTCACATATTGTAGTGATACATGAAATATTTTCATAGAGAGTTGCTTCCACTTATTTCTTGTATATTACATCACTTTTTAAGTTTTAAAAAATATTTCTTAAAGTTTTATCTCTTTCACAGTGGTCCTTTTCCTTGAAAGAGTTCAGGTGTGATACTTTTCAAGGACTGCTATGCTATGGAACTTTGTAGAGAACAGAAAGCTCTGCAATGTGCAGGATGGGGCCTGGTGTCTGCAGGCTCACTTAGATGGCAGGCCATGGTCTCACCACAGCAGTGACAATTGGTACAAGGCTAAAACACAGATTTTGCCAGTAACAATGGGAAAACTGAAAAAATGAGGTTTTTTTTTTTTTTGAGATTATATTCTCTCAAATTTGGATGGTTTACAGCCTTTTAGTCTGAAAAATATAGAAGTGGTAGGTAAGTAAGGTGATTATTTGGCAAAATAAGAGTTGCCCTTAGGCATATAGCCAACTCCTGCTCTGCCTTAAAAAAAATAAAAAAAGCTAGCTGGGAAATCCAGAAGTCTAGGAACTACTAAATTAAGCTGAATTAAGAGGTTCATCCACACATACTAGCCTTCTTGAAGATAATTAAGTTTATGGCTCAGTAAAAGAAAATAAAACAAAATAAAATAAACAAAACAAAGCAATGCATGCCATGAGACTTTAGAATCACTTGCAGTAGTCAAAAAAGTTAGTGAAAAATGTGTGAACCTAAGTTGCCTACTGTCTTTATTTTAAAAATGATTGCCTTTTTCAGCTTTGTTTATTAAAATGTTATTATACTATAGTTTTATTTGGTTTATTTTTATAGACCATTTAGGTGATATGTAGGGGGTTAAAAAGTCACTGCTAGATAAAGCCAACCTTTTTTGTAGGAAAGGCTCTCTGGAAGGGGAAATAGAGATGCAAGATTTATGGAGAGCACAGAAGCTCTCCATAAATGCAAGAAAAGGTGACACCTACCTTTCCTGGTCAAGACTTTTCTAAAGACTTTTATTTGCTGCTATGAGTGCTGCCATGTTGGGTGAATAGACTGGGAGCTAGCAGTAGGAAAGCAGCCAAAAGGCAGGGAGAGCAGTATTCTCCAGAGGTCTAAGGGAGAAGAAAGGAAAGCTTCTCTATGCCCCACATCTTGTGGGAAGGACTCATGAAATAGAATTGACCCAATAGTAACAAGTTTCCCACTACTGACTGTCAGCAAGAGAAGGTATAGGTGAAGAGACCTGGCTAAGAGGAGACCAACGGCTTGGGAAAACTTTGTTGGATAATGAGAGAAATGTTGATGCCTAGAAAGTCTTTTTTTTTTTTTTTTTTTTTATCTTTGAAATGAAATTCATGCTTTAAACTGGATTGCATTTTTTTATGTCATTGGATCTACAGATGTGCTTTAGGGGCATCTGCAAATCATTGAGATTTTACAAAAAAATTATTTGTAGACATATTTTTATTGGGAGAAAGCTCACAACTTTCATTATGATCACTTTATATTTTTGCTATGTGTTTTAAAATATCCTTTCTGTTTGATTTCCTAAGCTACTAATTTGATACTCAGTAAGTTATTATTCTTACTTTTAGTTAATACATTGATTTTTTTGTTTTTGGTAATAGAAAATATTTTCTATGCTACAATAAAATCTCCCTGAATTTTTGCCCCTATTATTGTTTTCATTAAAGTTGTCACCTGTTTCTTCTAAAAGTTCTATTTCCCCAAGAACTAATTCCTTGGGTATTATTGGTTAGCCTCTGGTTGCTGTTTCTCCTTTAGTGTATTTTTTCAACTACTCATGACTCTGTTTACCTTTCTAAATCGGGTCAATTTTCTTTTTCTTCTGCCAGGAAGAATAAGTGGTGTCTATACTTGTTGAACAATGATAGAAAAATTTTTTTCCTTCTCTTGAGCATGCATTGTACTCCTATTTTCTCAGCCATGAGTGTTATTCACAAGCTTCAGTGAGAAGAAAATCAGCATCCATCTCTCTCTCTGTCACCTAGGCCAGAGCAGTACCTTCTAGAACACCTTCCCCTTAACACACACAAATACACGTACACACAGAAACAAAAACAGCTGTTCCGCAGAAGGAAAAAAAGACTTTGCAGGCCAACTTCTCTGCGAAAGAGAGTCCCAGACCTCGCCCCAGGCTTATTTCTCTGCCTGGCTCGCATCTGGCTAAGAGATAACAAAGTCCTGATCTTTTTATTTTTCATTTTTCATTCAGAAACCCTAACTAGCTTGTGTACCCTGAAGACGTAGCTAAATGGTGCTGCAAAAGAAGGATGAGTTTTCAGATTGCTACCAACCCCAATCATCTTCTCAGAAGAGTCTGTGACACCAAAAATAGTAAAATCCACTGCCTCTCATATGTCTGTTATGTATATACATGTTCATTCATGTATAGATTTGCATATGTGTATGTGTGTGTTTTGTTAGATATTTAACCAATACTTTAAATGTTTTTATTTCCTTGGGAAAAAATTGACATTTTTGAGTAGATAATTCTGGAGTCTATAGCTTATTGAAGGTGTATTTAGGTTTTTATCTTTGTTTTACCCCAAATGCCTAAGGAGCTGTGGCGGGGGGAATACCTAAGATAAGGCAGAAACACATTACTAAATGTGTATGTATTCTTGTCAAAGTGGGGTGTGCTGCTTTAAAAGAATAAAAGTAACTTATTTGAAAAGGAATTGTATAAAACAATGCATACATAATTGCATTTTTGGGATTATGACATGCAGATATGTAATAAACCTGCTTAACAATAATAGCACAAAGGAGGTTAGTAGGAACAAACTGTATTGGAGTAAGAAAATGACATCATATGGTACCTTGAATCCACAGGAAGAAAAGAAACAGTAAGGATAAGAGATATATGAATAGTTAATATAACAAACTCTATAAGTATATACATATTCTTTCTTCCTTTAACTTCTTTACAGGACAAAAAATTATATAAAGCAATAATTATAACAATATATTGTGTGATATACACACAGAATATTTATAACAATAGCACAAAAAGGGGGAAGAGGAAATAGAACTATACAGAAGTAACATTTTTATATTTTACCACAGCAAAGACAGTACAAATAAGATCTAATAAGTTAAGATATCTATGGTAGGCCCTAGAGCAAACACTGAGAAAGTAACTAAAAAATGTGAAAAAAAATCAGAAAAATCACAATGTTACTTTAGAAAGCATTCACTTAATGTGTGTGGTGGATAATACTGAATGTCAACTTGATTGGATTGAAGGATGCAATATCGATCCTGGGTGTGTCTATGAGGGTGTTGCCAAAGGAGATTAACATTTGAGTCAGTGAGCTGGGGAAGGCAGATCCACCCTTAATCAGGTGGGCGCCATCTAATCAGCTGCCAGTGAATATAAAGCAGGCAGAAAAACGAGAAGAGGCAAGACTGGCCTAGCATCCCAGTCTACACCTTACTCCCATGCTGGATGCTTCCTGCCCTTGAACATCAGACTGTAAATTCTTCAGTTTTGAGACTCAGACGATTCTCCTTGCTCCTCAAGTTTCCAGACAGCCTATTATGGGCTTTGTGATCGTGTAAGTTAATACTTAATAAACTCCCCTTTATATCTATATCTATATCTATATTTATATATTTTATATATATATATAAATATCCTATTAGTTCTGTCCCTCTAGAGAACCTTGACTGATACAATGTGAAAGAAAGCAATAAAGGAGAACAGAAGGGATAAGGCATGTAAATTTCAACAAGAAGAGTAAAATAGCAAATGTAGATCCAAAGCTCAATAATAACATTAACTCTAAATAGATAGATCCAACATTCCAATAAAAAAAATGATTGTCAGGCTGGATAAACACACACACACACACAAGCACACACACGCACACACCAAACTATGTGCTGTCTATAGGAGACACACTTTGCATATAAATAGAAATAGGTTGAAAGTAAATTAATGGAAAAAGGTGTATCATATAAACAGCAACCATAAAAAAAACTGTATGCCTATACTAATATCAAATTAAATATACTTTTAAAACATTACTGGAGATTATGAGGGACATTTCATAATTACAAAAGGGTTAATAAGTTAGGATAATATAACAATTATAAACATGTATGCATATAATAACATGCTAGTTTCTTTTGCTGTGCAGAAGCTCTTTAGTTTAATTAGATCACACTTGTCAATGTTTGCGTTTGTTGCAATTGCTTTTGGTGTTTTCATCATGAAATCTTTGCCCATGCCTACGTCCTGAATGGTATTGCCAAGGTTGTCTTCCAGTGTTTTATAGTTTGGGGTTTTACATTTAAGTCTTTAATTCATCTTGAGTTAATTTTTGTACATGGCATAAGGAAGGAGTACAGTTTAAGTCTTCTGCATATGGCTAGCCAGTTATCCCAGCACCATTTATTGAATAGGGAATTCCTCATTGCTTTTTTTGTCAGGTTTGTTGAAGATCAGATAGTTGTAGGTGTGCGGTCTTATTCCTGGATTCTTTCTTCTGTTCCATTGGTCTATGTATCTGTTTCTGTACCAGTACCATGATGTTTTGGTTTCTGTAGCCCTGTAGTATGGTTTGAAGTCAGATAGTGTGATGCCTCCAGTTTTGTTCTTTTTGCATAGGATTGCCTTGGCTATTTGGGCTCTTTTTTGGTTCTCTACAAAGTTTGGAAAAAAAATCCTGGGTGCAGTGGCTCACATCTGTAATCCCAGCACTTTGGGAGGCTGAGGCAGGTTGATCACCTGAGGTAAGGAGTTTGAGACCAGCCTGCTCAACATGTTGAAATCTCATCTCTACTAAAAATATAAAAATTAGCTGGACTTGGTGGAGGGCGCCTGTAATCCCAGCTACTCGGGAGGCTGAGCCAGGAGAATTGCTTGAACCCAGGAGGTGGAGGTTGCAGTGAGCTGAGATTGTGCCATTGCACTACAGCCTGGGCGACAGAGTGAGACTCTGTCTCCAAAATAATAATAATAATAAAATAAAAAAAGTTTTTTCTAGTTCTGTGAAGAATGTCAGTGGTAGTTTAATGGGAATAGCACTGAATCTATAATTTTCTCTGGACAGTATGACCATTGTAATTATATTGATTTTTCCCATTCAAGAGTATAGAATGTTGTAGAAAGATGCAAACTACTGAAACTGACTCAAGAAGAAGCGACACACTTGAATAGACCTATAACAAATAAATAGATTGTTAGTTTTTAAAACTATCTCTCCCAAAAAAGTCTGAGCTTTTTTTTTCTTTGGAAACTAAAGTACAAGCAATTTTAAAAAATGGATAAATTGGACTCCAGCAAAATTAAATATTTTTGTGCTTCAAAGGACACTATCAAAACAGTGAAAAACAATAAGCAAAGGAACTCAATAAACATTTCTCCAAAGAATGGATAGTAAGCACATAAAAAGATGCTTGACATCATTGGTTATCAAGAAAATGCAGATCAAAACTACAATTCATTGCAACTTCACAACCGTTAGGATAAGTATAATAAAAAAGATGGCTTATAACATATGTTATCATCTTAACATTATCTAAAACGGTAAGCATACGGAGAGACTGCAACCCTTATACACTCTGGTAAGGATGTAAAATGGTACAGCCACGGCCGGGCGCGGTGGCTCACGCTTGTAATCCCAGCACTTTGGGAGGCCGAGGCGGGCGGATCACGAGGTCAGGAGATCGAGACCACGGTGAAACCCCGTCTCTACTAAAAACTACAAAAAATTAGCCGGGCGTGGTGGTGGGCGCCTGTAGTCCCAGCTACTCGGAGAGGCTGAGACGGGAGAATGGCGTGAACCCGGGAGGCGGAGCTTGCAGTGAGCCGAGACTGCGCCACTGCACTCCAGCCTGGGCGACAGAGCGAGACTCCGTCTCAAAAAAAAAAAAAAAAAAAAAAAAAAGGTACAGCCACTTTGGGAAACAGTTCGGAATTTCCTCAAAAACTTAAACAGAGTCACGTGACCTGGGAATTCTACCTTTAAGTATATGCCTAAGAGACATGAAAACTTATACCCACACCTATATACCACACCTATACCCACATACATCATGGTTTATGGTAGCATTATGCATAGTAGTCCAAAGTGGAAGCAACACAAATATCTATTAACTGATGAATGAATAATCAATTTTGGTATATCCATACAATGGAACAATATTCAGCCATAAAAAAGAATTAAGTACTGATACTACATTGATGAATCTCAAAAACATTAAGCATATGAAAGAAGTCACAAAAGGCTATATTGTATGAATCTATTTGCATAAAATATTCAGCCAGACTAGGCAAATCTGTAAAGGCAGAGGACTGATTGCTAACAGGCACTGGGTTTCCTTTTTGAGTGATAAAAGTGTTCTATAATTATATCGTGGTGATTGTTGCACAATTCTGTGCATATGCTAAAGCTGCTTAACTGTGCACTCTAATGGAGTACATTTTTTAGTGTTTAAATTATATTGCAATAAAACTAATCAATGATCTCATAAAAGTATGACGTATTTACTATTTGCCAGACACTATATAAGGAGCTGAGTATATACTGAAAGCATGCACATCATCTGTTAAGCCTCACTACATAGGTACAGTAATCAGGATGGTGTAGTATTGGTGGAGAAACAGATATAGATAAATAAAATAGAAATGAGAACCCACAATTATACCCATAGAAATATCTTCAACTGTTTTTTGACAGAGGTGCAAAACCAACTGAACAGATGAAAGATAGCCTCCTTCCCAATAAATGGTGGTGGAGCAATCTATAAACCAAAAGCAAAACAAAACAAAACAAAAAACTAAAAGAAAACCCCAAAACAAACACACCCCAAACACACTTTTACCTTAAACCTTACACCTTATATAAAAATTAACTCAAGATTATGGACTGAAATGCAAAATGTAGAAAAATAAAACTTTTTTTTTTTTTTGAAGTCCAGGAGAAAAATTTCGGGATTAAGGGAAGAGCAAAATTTTTTTAACTTGACACCAAAAGCATGATCCCTAAAAGAAAAAAAATTAAGAGGTTAGGTCTTACCAAAATTATAAACTTTTGCTCTGTGAAAGACTCTGTTAAGAGGAAGGAAAGGCAAACTACACAATGGGAGAAGCTGTTTGCAAACTACCTATCTAGCCAGGTGCGGTGCCTCATGCCTGTAATCCCAGCACTTTGGGAGGCAGAGGCAGGTGGATCACTTGAGGTCAGGAGTTCAAGACCATCCTGGCCAACATGGTGAAACCCTGTCTCTACTAAAAATACAAAAATTAGTTGGGGGTGCTGGCATGCTCCTGTAATCCCAGGTACTCTGGAGGCTGAAGCACAAGAATCGCTTGAACCCGGGAGGTGGAGGCTGCAGTGAGTCGAGATCGTGCCACTGCATTTCAGCCTGGGTGACAGAGCAGGACTTCATCTCTCTCTCTCTCTCTCTCTATATATATATATATGTATGTATATATATATGTATATATATACACACATATGGAGAGAGAAAGAGAACCCTTAAAACTCAACAGTAAAAACTCTCCCAATTAGAAAATGGGCAAAATATATAAGAAACTCATAGCAAGAAAAAAAAAAAAAAACCCAATTTAAAACATGGGGAAAGAACTTGAATAGATAATTTTTCAAAAGAAAACACACAAATGGCCAACAGGTATATGAAAAAATGCTGAACATTACTGTTCATTAGAGAGATGCAAATAAACTACAATGGGATATTAAAATAAATATTAGGGACAAGAGCAAATGTTGAAGAGGATGTGCAGAAACTGGATCATTCATATATTGCTGATGGGAATGAAAAAATGTATTGCTAGTGAGAATGAAAAATACAGGCATTCAGAAAAACGGTTTGGCAATTTCTTATAAAATCATGCATGCAGCTACCACACACAACCCAGCAATTGCATTTCTGAACATTTATCCCATAAATATGAAAATTTATGTGCACCCCAAAAACCTGTACATAAATGTTCATAGCAGTTCGTTGGTACTACTCTAAAACTGGAAACAACCTAGGTGTCCTTCAACGAATGAATGACCAATCAAACTGTGGTATATCCATACTATGGACTACCATTCATCAGTAAGAATGGACTAGGCAGGGGATGGTGGTTCACGCCTGTAATCCCAGCACTTTGGGAGGCCGAGGTGAGTGGACCACTTGAGGTCAGGAGTTCGAGACCAGCCTGACCAACATGGTGAAACCCTGTCTCTTCTAAACTACAAAAATTAGCTGGGATTGGTGGCGTGTGCTTGTAATCCCAGCTACTTGGGAGGCTGAAGCAGGAGAATTGCTTGAACGTGGGAGGTGGAGGTTTTAGTAAGCTGAGATAGTGCTACTGTACTCTAGCCTAGGAGACAGAGCAAGACTCTATCTCAAAAAAAAGAAAAAAAAAAAAAAAACAGACTATGGGGACATGTGACACCTGGATGACTATCCAGAGAATTATGCTGATTGAAAACAGCCACTTCCAAAAGACTGTAAACTATCTGTTTCTGTTTATGTAACATTTTTGCAATGACAAAATTTTAGAAATAGATTAGTGTTTTTCAGTTTTATGAATGGGAGTAGGTAAGTATTGCTATAATGGGGCAACGTTCCTTTTGGTGGTGGGACTCTTCCATATCTTGACTGACTGTATCAATGTCAGTACTCTGGGTATTTCCTTGTACTATAATTTTGCAAGATGTTACCAGTGGCTGTAACTGGTGAAGGCTACATAGGATCTCTATCTTGTTTCTTAACAATTGCTTGTGAATATTTGATTATCTAAAAATAAAAAGTTTAATCAAAAAAAAGTCTAGGGGCCCTCTCTTTACTCCATGGACAACTTGAGAGGCTTTTTATGACTTAACGGCCAAATAACACCCTTTAATGCTGGCCATTTTGGATGCCAGTGAAATGGTTCTAAAGTGGGGTTTCCCTACCTTTATGAAATTATGCCACAGTAGAAAATGGTAATTCTGACATGACCCAACTCCAGCTCCATTTTCTGCTCCAGAGGCTGGAGGTGTATTAATGTTGGCACACCTTGATCCCACATTTGGCATTCTAGCTTGCTGTGGTGCCCCAGTAGATAAGCCCTACTCTGGAAATTCTAACATACCTTGGAGAGAATTTCTAAATAATGCTGTCATCTGGGTGTACCACATGTCAGTCACAGAAGTTACTACTAAAGAGTAAATCAATATTTTTGTTGTACTTCAACCAACATTACTCACCTGACAAAATGACTTTATGTTGAAATGAAAGGGAAGAGAGCATAAATATCAAACACTATTGTAAACATTTCTTTATTAATCATTTTTAATCCATGAATGCGTCCTTCCCTAAATAGGAGATCCTGTCTGTTTACAATAATAAATAGTTGGAAACTGTGCATTATGAAATAGTTATCTGTATTGTTCAAATATCCAATATTTTCCTTATGATTGTCTCCTTGCTAATTCTAATGTTACTGCACTCTCCTACCTTTTCTCTTAGCTCTTCCTACATTGTTACCAATGTAACAGGTCCTAACAGCCCGGTTCTTCAATCCGTCTCAGAATGTACCCAAGTATGACTTGCTATTTCATGATGTTGCCTTGGGAATTGGTGTGGATATTCCAATAGTCCAATGATGGTCTAGGGAGAAAAAAAGTACAAAAATGCATGTATGTAAGATGATGAACACATAATACCTCACTAAGAATATTGTGTTTGAACGACAAATAGCTACCTACATAAATATTAATTTCAGTTTTAAATGTTTCTTTAAAAAAATCAATGCTAGTGTCTAATAATAATCTTATAAAAATACACAAAAAAATAAAGATATGTTTTCATATAGATGAAATAAATATGTTTTCATATAGATGTGAAAAGATCCATTTATTTTTAAAAATGTATTTCCTGGGCCCTTATTACTTTATCTTTGTGATGTATTATATATTAATATTTATTTATTTTAGTGCCAATAATATATTCAGGGGCCAGAAAAACATAACTAGATCTATATTTTTGTGGAAATTTTTGATATCTTTAGAAGTCCACTAAAGTTTTATGCAAACACTTCTTATGTAATACAAAGGTTATTTCTACTTACTTTCACCCATTTGCTTCTAATTTTTGTTGTCCTCAATATTAGATTTATAGATTCAATATCAATTAGCTTTGAAAAAAGTTATAAGCTTTAAGAATGATCATTAATCCATACATTGAGGTTTCTATATTCCTCAGATCTATTAATGAACACTCAAACATATCAAGCCATTTCTGTTACTGGAAGAAAAAACCTTAATCTATAATATATTTGATAAACCACTTTTTAAAAAATAGTAAGGAATAAATCTATCTTTCTAAATCCCTAAGTATAGCACTTTGAAATTCCAAAAATATTGTTTAAGACACATGAAAAGGAACTCTATTTCCTTCCAAATTAAAACGTTGCAAATAAGTTTATTATACAGATTAACCTGCTTCACAGGCCTAAATAACACAATTCAAATAATAAAAGCTTTTAATGAATTACCCCCAAAAGCAAGAATAAAGCAGCATTATCCTACCTCAAGACATTCATAAGTTTTAACAGAGCAATAGGCATGGTCATCTTTGAAGGCTAATTTGCTTTTGAAGAGTTTATAGACATGAAAACGTTAAATGCTGCTGACATCTAGAAAGAAATTTCATGGTCAATAAGAAACAGCAATGAAAATGTGGTTGAAACTTGTTCCTGTTTCTTAAATGTGTATGTTAGTGATCAAGTGCCTCATAGAACACAGATTAGTACTTTACTTTTGAGCTGCTGGCTGTTTTCCTTCATCCTTGAAACTAGGGTAACAAGGGTCCAGTTGACCTTGTAGTCAATGCTAATCCTTGCAGCATTTTCCCCATAAAGTTCAAGTTGTTTTGTAAATAGTTTTCCAGTTGCACTAGTTTTCTGACCCATTGACCTGAAAGCCATCTTGTATCTTTAGCTATCTCACAATTTCTCCTTACATATAAATAATAATAGTATTTATCTCATGGTGTGGCTGTGAGGATAAAATGAATTAATTCATTTAAAGTGTCTAGAATAGTGCCAGAAACATGATAAAACAAAAACAAAAACAAACAACAACAAAAAACTACCACGCTAGTTGCTCTTATCATTATTGCCTTCATTAAATAGCAAAATTAAAAGATACACATATAATTAAGCAGAATCCTTTTAAAATAACTTAATCTAAAATATTATGAAGGCAAAAATGTATGAATTGGCCTCTATCTCATCTTCCTTCTAATCTTAAAATAGATTACTATTTACATAGTATTTGTTTTCATTTTGGTTTCCAGGAAAGACTTTGAAATCAGAACAATCTGTTTTGAATCTTGTCACTTCTATTTACTAGTTATTTGACCCTAGTAAAGTTAATCTTTCTAAGCTTCCCCTCATCCAGTTATAATGTAAGAATAATACCCACCTCAAGGTGTTGTTGGTAAAATTAAATGAAATAATTTGTGTAAACACCTAACATGTAACCTGGCCCACAGTAAGTGCTTAGCGACTATTTCTTTTCCATTGCTACTTCCTTGTTTTCAAATATGATGATCCAAAAATAATGACTTTGATAAGAGTAAAGCCAATTTTAGCTCTGTGCAACAGCTAATTTTAATCTATTCTCAGTTGCTTTATAGTTAAGAATCAATTATTCTATTTTTTTTCTATTAGTTCAGAGAGAATTGAGCATAAAATTATGAGAATAAGAAGTAATTGTGGACTTTTAACTAAAGGTCGTCTTTATTGAATACACACATGAAAAATTTATTCTAATCCTTTTTAGGAAATTTGATAATAAAAAACTTATTGTTTCCCTGTGAAACCTGTATCAATCGCTTTTACCTAGGTCAGGGAAATATCATCTATAATATAACTATAAACATTTATCTTCGTTCAGAAAATCATTCTTAGCTTTGTTTAACTCTATTTTTTATGTTGTCAAAGAAATAAATACTTACGCGAACATGACTGAGAAAGCTGGAAAAATATGAAGAACTAGAAAAAAAATCAGTCATAATCTCATACTCAAAAATAACCCTTGTTTAAACATTTTTATTCTATTTTTATACAGAAAATCCATTTAATTTTCAAATATTTGAAACAACCTTTGCAAAGATTATGACAATGAGAGAACTCTAGCATGGCTGACTCCATCTTGCTTCTAGCCTCACAGGCTGGCTGTCCTCACTCATTCCTGGGTGTAGGCCAGGCTAACCATGGGAGAAATTTAGTTTATAGATTAACTTAAAGCAAGGATGATAATAGCCCTTCCCAAAACAAACCACCTTTATAAAACTAATGAAAGACCACAAGATTAGGATTATGAGAAAGGCCTGAATTCTGCCAAGATACAGGCATAACCGATGATAACCACCTAGTGCTCTGGAGGTCACAAGATTTGTAACTTCCCCAATTATTCCTGTAGATAACATCACTATTTTAGAACCTAAGTTTAGCTTTTTGAGATTTTACAGACTTTTGCATTTCTGGAGACAAAATGATTCCACCTGGACCCTTGACTCAACTGATCCTGTGGCCCCCACCCAGGGGCTGATTTAGTGCACAGGACTGTTTTCCACACCACTATGATTTTATCCCTAAGCAGTCAACATTTCCCATTCCCTGCACCCCCTGCCCACCAAACTATTCTTGAGCTATCCTAACCTTGGAGGCTTCAGGGAGACTGATTTGAGTGATAACTCCAATTATTTTGTATAGCCATCCTTGCCTCAATTAAACTCTCTCTTTACTGCAAGACTGTGGCCTCAGTGAATTGGTTTTGTCTGTGCAGTGGGCAAGAAGAACCTGATAGGCAATTAAATATTCAGACATATCTCACATTAGAAAAACTACGAAAACCTTCACAAAGGTAAAGTTTTGGGCATGCACCTGTACATGTAGCATGGGGCTGATCCAGGGAGATGAGCTCCATGTCTTGGAGTGGAGAGTGGAGCGGAGTCTTCAGGCAGCAGAGGCACCTGGAGTGCTCAGTTTGGGACAAGGAGAGCCAAGTAAATAAAATTACATGGAGGAACCCATCATGTCCTGGGGTTGAGGTCTACCAGGTTAGGGAAAGGTCACCTATAGTCAAAGTTAGCCTTAAGCATGCCATAAATTGCGTGAAAGAGCAGAGGTCACACTAACATAAGAAGGACTGAGTAAAGAGCAGATTCTCACTTCCCATCTCCTTCATTTTCCTTCTCACACTCATGCCTGGAACCCAGTCTTTGAGTGAAATGACAGATAGCCTCTCTGAGCTATATACATTTAAATCATTCTCTTTCGCTAATTCCTTCCCCCACTCTTTTACAGAGAGAACAGAGTCAAATTCTGAGAAATTAAATATGCATACGTGGCAACTTTGTTACCTGACACTTATTCTTCCTATAGCTTTAAATGTGTCCAGTAAAAGCAGAAAATACACTACATTTAGAATTAAGGGGGACTCCATAAGTTATATTATTACGCATTTGATTTTATATATATGTAATTATAAACCAATCCTAGAAACTCTTCCTCCAATCTTTGCTTGGCAGATCACTTAGAAAAATATATTCAAGGTTCCTCTATTTGTTGGGCTTCTTCTATTATAAGGATTTCCACAGTTACTATGAGTTTAGGAGATGGTGCTGAATTATCTAAGCAAAGAGATTTTTCACCACCTTAGCAGAAGTAGGAGCCCAACAGAAGAGATGTAAAACATACTGAGAATTAAAGAGCTACAACTGGCCTTAAAAATCTTATAAATTCTATAGTACCAATATGTATCTGGAAAGAGATGGAAGTACTCCTTCAGGGACTTAAAATTCTTTCTGCAACTCTCTTTCCCTGCTTTTCTAGTAAATGCAAGATACCTTGTGGACCAGAGAGGTATTCTGAGTATGGACCACTTGTCTGGATGGTTCAGAAAGAAGCTTTTTATTACATCTGGAACTATTTTGTAATAAGATTCAAGCTAGGTAAGTATATAACAAGCCCAGAGTTTTATTTTGTAAGGAATAGAGTTAAGGACATTAGTAATAGAAAAACACAAATTTAATTTAAAACTAAAGGTGCTCCTTGGGAGAAATTTATCCCCATGGTGTTGAACTGTATTTGATTTCAGACACTGTACAAAAAAAATCAGCCATGGCCTGAGTGAAAGCACAACACCATATTTCTTCTTCCATCTCCTCCAACTCAGAGCTCATTCCTTGGGGGAAGAGGAGAAGTATGGATATCTGGAAAGTATTTAAGGTAGAAAATGCATTTGCAAGTTCCAAATCTGCACTGAGGATGGATGTTCACTATCCTGTGGGAAAGGGTGGTGCCTCACAAGAAAAAAAGACTGGGAAGGACTTCAAGGGGTAAAATTTTGGAGAGGGAGGAAACAAATAAGTTATAAAATGAGGAAGGACACATGGCATAAGGAATCAGACTTGGCCACTGTGGGGCTCAAAGGACTTTATTGGCTAAACCAGAGCCATGACCCTCCTCCATCCAACTCTACAGGCTTATGATTCTTGCTGAAATATTTTAGTTAAGAACAGCTTAAATCTCCCTTGAGGTTCGGTGTGTTATGATCTAGATAAGGAGTGGTAAAGTAGAATTTGGGACAGAGAAAGGATACTTTATCCTGATTTGTCCCTCTACCAAGACAAATAGGGAAAGAAGGAGTGCAAGTTCCTGTTTCCTAGATCACAGAAGAAAGGAACAGGGGCCCAACTACAAACCTTGGTGAAGCATTGTGACATCAGAAACATCTCTCTGCCTTTATTTCCCTGATGACCTGTGGGAGACAGTGAGATGAACTAACAGCTATTAATTATTAAGCAGATGATCAGTGATCAAAAACTTAATTTTGAGAGAGGAAGAAGAGAGAGCTAAAGTACTTGTAGCCCCAAAAGTCATGTCTTGATAAATGGACTATGTATGTGTCATAGACAAAGCTTCCAGACACCAGGGACAAAGGTCAGATGCTGAAATGTAAATATGCCTCTAAAGGCAACAGTTTGGTGGAGAGCTTAAAGTGAAGGTCAGTGAAAGTTTGCCTTCCCAATTGTAACTCCTATGGCAAAAGAGAACATACATTGATTCTTATGAAAAGTACATTTTTATTTCAGGCATAGAAAGTAAAAGATTGTATTTCTGCTGACTCGAGCTAACTTGAGTTAATTTAATGTTAGTTTGCATATTAGAAGTTTTAGCCAGATAAGTTTTAGGCTGAGATGTCTGCTGTTGCATGGGGAGGAGAGACTACACAACAAAGTTCTTTCAGCAAGCTCCTTATATAGAGCCAAAGCAATTTCTGTTTGCATGTGTGTATCTATGTGCCAACTGTTCCTTGGAAAATGGCCACTTGTTATTCTTTTTGAGCAAACCCTCAGTTCTTTTAAGATACACTTGAGACAATTAAGTAATAAGCCTAAGATGTAGAATGCTTTTTGTTCCATTAGGTGATGATTTCTAGCGGCACTGCTGCTCTCTAATGGGCACCAAAAGGACTCATTTTGAATTCTGATTGAATTTGGTTTTTAATACTGGTGTGAGTCAAATCATCAAAGTCAGCTGCCTCTAAACATCCACTGGGATGTCAACTGGACAGGGCAATGTATTCTGTCAATTACAGGAAGTATCGCAAGTTTCCATCTACAGAATGTAAACATCTATCAAAAATGTTGCTCTGACCTAAAAAGGCAAATTCACTATGAAGAATCAGATACTTCAACTTATTTGTTGAAAGTTGTTGGACCTTTAGTCACATTCATCTCATGGTTTTCAGAAAACAAATTGCAAGGTGGATGTTACATTTTTACACCTAAGAGAACACATTGATGAACTTCTAAAAATCAACATTCTAGCACAGCAGAAGGCAGTGACTGTTGATAATAAAGATCAGAAGCCTCACTGTAATTAAAGCCCAAATCTGGCACTAAATATGTGTAGATTTTTACTACATACAGACATCCTTGGCTCTTTGGACTGACAAAATGGAGGGAAAATGAGGTAGTCGCTGGTGTATCTAAAAGCCATATTTATATTGGTGCTTGCTTGTTTGTTTTCTTATGCCTGCTGTGAGGGCCTGCATTAGACATGTAGTGTTTTTGTGCAAATCACAAAAGATATCCCTTTTGAGTGGACAAATCATAAAAAGATTAGCTCTTTATTGGCACTCCTGGTTGGCATTTATCGTACCCATTTCTTCTCTGATTTTTGACCTGGCTTTTCCAAGCTGGCTCTGTTGAGGTATTTATTCCTGCTCCTTGGAGTCAGCAGTGTTTTCTGGGGAAACCAAACTCAGTGAATTTGAATAACTTGCTCAAGGACATGCCTTTATAGATGGTGTCCTACGAAGTGAACAATAAGCATGTTTCATCTCAGTCTGTGCTAGGCAACACTGCCTTTTAGCAAGGATACATGGATTTAGTGCAGTTTGATTACTGTACCTGAGATGACTGGAACATTAATATTCACTCTCATTAATGTCACAGAAAATATCATCTTTTGTGACATCAAATGGATTTTTTTTCCTGGGATTTCACTGAAAATTTAAATTCAGATTCAGTAAACTTAATAAATAAATTAATTAAATAATAAAAAATTAATTTAAATTCAGGTTCAGTACACTTTCGTTGAGCACTAAATGTGTAAGTGCTAACTGATAGGGGAAATAAAAAGGCAACCCAGCTAGGCAAGATCTCTTAATCAAATAAGACCTACTTGTTTGGTGCAGAGAGCGGAGACAGACAAAGAAGACTCAGTCCCTTTATGGCAGATTTTATTTGCCAAAAATTGCCACAACCATATCTGTTGCAACCATATCTTCTGTTGCACATGCTCTTCTACAATGTGAGCCGGCATCAAGAGGTAGGGTCTGATCCCTTCTCCCTGAATCTGGGTGGTCCTTGGATCCCTTTGACCAGCAGAATACAGCAGAAGTGATGCTGTGTGATTCCTGAGGCTGAGTTGTAAAGAGCTAAGCAGCTTTCACTTTTTCTTTCCTGGGACCCTATCACTTGGAACTATGAGTCACCCGGTTAGAGATATAGCCCTAACTGTGGTGGGCATGTGATGAGGAAATCAAGCCACATGGAGAGACCTTTCTGCAGTTGCTCTTGTTAACAGTTACAGTCTTGAAGTCATCCTAGCTCAGGTACTAATATGTTGAGAGAATGAACCTCTAGGTGATTTCAGTCCTCAGCCATCCTGAGAACCTAGCCTTCAATTCTTCATAGCCCCAGACATACATGGAGCAAAAATAAGCTATACCCACTGTGCCCCGCCCCATTCCCACAGGAACCATAAGCATTAAAAAATTATTAATCTATACCATTAAATTTGGGATTAATTTGTTATACAACAATAGTAACAGAAGCATTATTCTCCCAAGACAAGTCTGAAGTTGTGTGCAGCAGGAGGAATACTGGCAGAGGTCTGAAAACAGATGTACATATTTTTTTCCTTTAGTTTTATGTAGCACTTTTTGTAAAGGGGGAACAAAAAGATCTTGGAAGACAAATAGGCCAATCTACCTAAAGGTCATATTTCCCAAGTGGTTTCTTACTTTGGAAATACTGTAATAGTATTTTCTCCAATTGAACAGAAATATACATAAAATGTTCTAACGGAAAGAGCACAATATGTTTCAGGACGAATGAACATTAAAAAAAAAATTCCCAAGACACTGTCTCCTTGATATTGTTTCAAACACTAACAGGAGATGAGGAAGTGCTGTTATTACTTTTAGTATATATTATTTGGTGCCTGAGTTATATTTTATTCAGGAGACAAAAAAAAGCCTCTATTTCTGCCCTTATGTTGTACAATTTAAATCAGAGAGACATTATAAGTGTTTCTGACAGAACACAGTGTTCTGGTTTCTTTATGCTAATTTGAAAGTTTTCAAACAACCTAATCACCACAATGTAAAGATATGAAGTGAAATGGGAAGCAATGACAGAACACTTTCCAGAGTTTCAAGTCTTTATTTCAACAGCATAACTCTCTATTTTCAATCCTTCATAAAAGAAGCCAATTGTATCCACCATAATAGTTATAAGAATTATGAGATGTTGAGTTCAGTGATGTGCAGAGAATAGTTTAAATGAATCTTAAAAAAACAAACAGAACTCTCTTTAGATTTTGGCGTAAATATGTTAGAAAAAAATAAAAACATAATAAAATCTACTAATTAGTTTCAAGGCCAATCTGAATTAGTAATAAGTCTGAATCACACATTATGATAAGGAAATGTGGTTTTATTACTTTACAATAAAATAAAATAACTTCTGCAGTTTGAAAGCTGTGCAAGTTCTCTATGACTTTTTTTTTTTTTTTTTTTACTAAATGGGTAATTTATAACTTGCATCATTGGTCAACTGACCTCTCCTGCATGTGCTGAGAGCCTGCATTTGCGGAGAACTCAACAAACATGTCACAAATGACAACTTCATGTCCAGTTAATTGTCTAGGGTGTGTGGAGAATTCCGGAGAAAACAAACACATCATTCTTGTCTCCAAGAGCTTAAATTCTGTTCGACAATTTATTTATAAAACACAACTAGCTAAAAATACAAAATGCTTTCTAATTCTACTTTGTGCTATAGGAATTCTGAGAGAAGTCAGATTGAAGGAATTACTCAAGATTTCCTGGACAACATTGCCTTGACTACAGTAGAAGAGCAGAAATTAGTTAGATTTCTGAGAACATAGAACTCCATTTGGACCTAAGATAGAAAATTCTTACTTAATTTACCTTCTATATTTTAACAGCTTGAAGAAAAAGTATCTTTCCAGGTATACAAAAGGTAAAGCTTGGTCCTGGCTAGCATCTAGATACCAGATGATTTAATTTAAGCCACATGAATTAATGAGGTTTTTAAAAATCAGCTTTTAAAATAATCATACATACACACATATTCTATACAATATGAATGGTTAAAGTGTCAATAATAAGTATATTCAATCATTGACAATGGGGTTGGCTTGCATTAGTAGTTAATTTGGCTATCTCTAGGACATGATATAAGAGAAAAATAGCAGGTTTAGACTCAAAAGATATGAATTTGCATCTAGATGCTTCTTTCTACCAGTTTTGTGGCTGAGAAAGTCATTTAAACATGTGTAACTCAATCTGAGCTAATGATGGATCTCAATCACATAGGACAAAAGGGAAATATATATTTTTTTGACCCTACAGTAAAATAAAATGACTTTAGTTATCAGAAAATGATCTTTCAAATGCAATATCAATGACCTCTAAATCAAATTTTCCTCATCTGTAAAACACACCTGACAAAACTCACCTCATACAATTCTTTGTGATGATAAAACAAATTTAAGTCAATAAAAGAATGTTAAGAAGAAATTTGATAACATAAAATAGGACATTATTGTGATCCTTTAATTTTGTTTTCTAGAGGCACCAAGAAAAAGGAAAAACAATCTTATTGTGGAAATAAGTATTCTATTCTGGAAATAGTATAAAACCAATAGAGATTTATTGATTATCCGGTATTTCATTACTGCCTTTTTTCTGATTTAGAGAGCATATCTTAATGAATGACACTAAAATGATTTAACAATTTTGAGCAGTTGACTTAAAACGGGTTTTAGGCCAGAACAAAATGTATCTTAATCGTCTGATTATGTAACTTTATTTGGCCATTTAATTTATAGGATTTGTTTTCTAAAAGAGTTTAGTTTCCATACTGGTTACCAGTGTGTATATGAGATAGAAAAAAAGCAAAACTTAATGCTTAAGGTAAAAGTCAGTCACTTTTTTTGGAGCATTTATAAAAGTTAAGGGACTGAATTTTCTTCAGGGCCCCCAAGCCCACTGGGTTAAATAGTTTACTTTGGCCTATATTATTATAATTGACTTATAATTCCCTCTGTACTTCCTTTCCTTTCCTCTATGATTCCCAAGAGGGGACATAACACGCTCTGGAGGTTGTTTTGTTTTTCCAACTTGCCTTGCAGCCAACTCTGTGCAAAAGCAAAGGAACTATTAATCGCCAACCTGGGCTTCCTTATGACATTCACATCAGTATTTTACCTAGAATCTTCCAAAATTTGCAAGGAGTTTTCAGGTTCTTTCTTGTATCACGCCTTACACAAATCCTCCACTCCTTGAAGAGTGGCTTCTGGTGCTTTCATTTAGATAGCTTCTCAGTGTTACAGGAGAAAGTCCAATCTCCTTCATAACCTGATGTTATCTCTTACCACTCTCTCATACCCACTCAACAATTTCCCCATATAGAACTTTCTGCTTGGCCCACTTTATGCTATGCTCTTGCCTTCAGGCATGAATCAGCCTAAGATGTTGGCCAGGAATACGTTTTTCCCTCTTCTTTGCAGAGCAAATATCTGTTTATCCTATTTCTAAAGCTGTCTCCTAACCCCTTTATACATTCGTCACTTACCCTAAGGCAGGATTACTTATAATTATGCCATATAGCACTGTATAAGCTTCTCTTGAGGCAATTATCAGAAAACCTTAATCTGTGTGTTAATTTTCCTATTTTACCCAATAGAATATAAGCATGTTAATAATAGAACTCTAGGTTTTATAAATGCCTGTCTCTTTTTTCTTCAAGACTTGGCCTTGGTTATGTACCAGCTATCTCCTAAATATTAAATAAAGGTGTTCTAAAATTTCTACTTATTTGCCAAAAGTCTTTTTAGATAAAGGAATAGCAAGTGCACAGGCCCCAGGCAAGAATGTGGTGCAGTGTTTGAGTACTGGCTATGGCCAATGTGGCTGATACAGAGGGGGAAGGACATTGTACACATGTACCCTAAAACTTAAAGTATAATAATAATAAAATTAAAAAAAAAAAGATTGGGTCACAGAAGAGCCAGAAGCTGGATCCTAAGAGGTGTGGAAGACCTTGCCTTTTACCCCGGCCAGAAATTTTTAAGTGGAGAAGTGATGTGATCTCTTAGATTTAAAAGGCTTACAACAGATTCAAAGACTAGTGGCTACTAAAGCAGGAAGATGAGATAGGAGGCTATTGCAATAATCCAGACGATGGTGCTAATTGTTTCCTGCTAATTCAAAACAAAAATGCTAATACAAACATTGTATGTGTATTTATTACTGTTTATTAACTTTTTTTACTCTTTCTTTAGATGATAAATCTAATTAGTCATTAAAATTTTTATTCATTCTATTGTTAGTCTTAATGAATAAGACTTTCGTTTAGTGGTCTTACTTTCACCTTATCTCCAATATCTTACTATGATTTTCTATATGAAATTTAAACAAGAAACTAAATCTGTTAATAGCTGTCTGGCATTATATCATGTCACTCTGTTTGTACTTAACTCCGTATTTCATATTCTAAAATGGTGATTAGTCATTAATCAGGAATGTTCTGAATGGCTTAGTGTAACTTCTGATTTTGCTACCAACTTACATTAAAATAGTGATATGTTTTTAATATCATTTCTATCTTTTTTGATTTGTATTTTTTACGTTTTTAGTACCTAAAACCACTTAGGTGTTAAGCACCAAGATAATTTTTTGATAAGCTCTACATAAATATTCACAAGTAGGTTTTTATATCCTCAGTGCACATTGTTCAAAATCAACAAAATTAGATGATTAGTTACTCTGCTGAAGCACTGACCTTTCAGATGGTCACTGACAAACAACTCTCAATGAACTTTGTACATTACTGCTTATTTGGACTGTGAATTCTAGTTCAATTGTGAGAAATGTTTATTTTCCCACCCCTGTTTATATAGTTATGCTAAAATACTTCATTGCTATTTTCTTTAACACACGCACTGAATAGAGACAAAAAAGGGAAAAGACTTGTACAGTTATTGTTATAAAACTTGTGGAGAAAACTAACATGGAGATAGAAATTTTTAAAAAAATGAATGTCAGCATGTGTTAACCCAATTTTATGAACTAAGATTGAGAATTCACAGATGATTAACTTTGGGAAAAATAATTTACAGGTGTGTGTCTTTATTTCTGGGTTCTCTAACTTGATCCTTTAGTCTATGTGTCTGTTTTTGTACCAGTGCCATGCTGTTTTGGTTACTGTAGCCTTGTAGTATAGTTTGAAGTTGGGCAATGTGATGCCTTCAGCTTTGTTCCTTTGCTTAGGATTGATTTGGCTATTCAGGCTTTTTTTTTATTTCATATGAATTTTAGAATAATTGTATTTTCTGATTCTGTGAAAAATGACATTGGTAGTTTGCTAAGAATAGCATTGACTCTGTGAATTGCTCTGGGCAGTATGACATTTTAACATACATCACTGATTCTTCCAGTCAATCATCATGGAATGCTTTTCCATTTGTTTATGTCATCTCTGATTTCATTCAGCAGTGTTTTGTAATTCTCATTGAAGAGATATTTCCTCTCCCTGGTTAGCTGTATTCCTAGATATTTTATGCATTTTGTGGCCATTGTGAATGGGGTTGTATTCTTCTTTTGGCTGTCACCTAGCCATTATTGGTGCATAGAAATGCTACTGATTTTTGTACACTGATTTTGTGTCTTGAAACTTTACTGAAGTTGTTTATCAGTTCCATGAGTCTTTGGGCAGAGACTGTGGGATTTTCTAGATATAGAATCATATAATCTACAAGAGAGATAGTTTGACATACTGTTTTCCTATTTGTTTGTTTTTAAAAAAGTTTGTGGGTGCATAGTGGGTGCATATATTTCTGGAATACATGAGATGTTTTGATACAGGCATGCATGTAAAATAATCACATCATGGAGCATGGGGAATCCATCCCTTTGAAGCATTTATCCTTTGAGTTACAAACAATCCAATTATACTCTTTATTTTAAAATGTATGCTCCAGTTATTGTTGACTAGAGGCACCCTGTTGTGCTATCAAATATTAGTTCTTATTCATTGTTTCTAATTTTTGTACTTATTAACCAACCCACTTCCCTCACAGCCCCTAGCTAACCTTCCCATCCTCTGGTAACCATCCTTCTACTCTCTATGTCCATGAGTTCAGTTGTTTTCATTTTTAGATCCCCAAAATAAGCAAGAACATGCAATGTGTTTGTTTTTCTGTGCCTGGCTTATTTCACTTAACATAATGATCTCCAGTTCCACCCATGGTGTTGTGAATGACTGGATTTCATTCTTTATGGCTAAATAGTACTTTGTTGTGTATATGTACCACATTTTTTTAATCTGTTCATCTGTTGATGAACACTTAGATTGCTTCTAAATCAGCTATTTTAAACAGTGCTGCAGCAAACATAGAAGTGCAGATTATCTCTTTGATATACTGATTTTTCTTTTGGGTATATTTTATGGATATATATCCATCAGTGAGATTGCTGGATCATATGGCAGTTCAATTTTTACCTTTCTGAGGAACTCCCAAACTGTTCTCCATAGTGATTGTGTGTCCGGAATTGGTGGGTTCTTGGTCTCGCTGACTTCAAGAATGAAGCCGCAGACCCTCGTGGTGAGTGTTACAGTTCTTAAAGATGGTGTGTCTGGAGTTTGTTCCTTCAGATGTTCAGATGTGTCTGGAGTTTATTCCTTCTGGTGGGTTCGTGGTCTCGCTGACTTCAGGAGTGAAGCTACAGTCCTTTGCGGTGAGTGTTACAGCTCTTAAAGGTGGCATGTTTGGAGTTGTTTGTTCCTTCCGGTGGGTTCGTGGTCTCTTGTTTCAGGAGCAAAGCTGCAGACCTTCGTGGTGAGTGTTACAGCTCATAAAGGTGGTGCGGACCCAAAGAGTGAGCAGCAGCAAGATTTATTGCAAAGAGCGAAAGAAGAAACCTTCCACAGCGTGGAAGGGGACCCGAGCGGGTTGCTGCTGCTGGCTGGGTGGCCTGCTTTTACTCCCTTATCTGGCCCCACACACATCCTGCTGATTGGTCCATTTTACAGAGAGCTGATTTGTCCGTTTTACAGAGGGCTGATTGGTCCATTTTGACAGAGTGCTGATTGGTGCATTTACGAACCTTTAGCTAGACACAGAGTGCTGATTGGTGCATTTACAATCCTTTAGCTAGACAGAAAAATTCTCCAAGCCCCCACCCGTCCCAGAAGCCCAGCCAGCTTCATCTTTCACTGGCACTTGCTGCGGGACCCTGCGGCACCCAGCCTGGGCACTCTTGCAGCCCAGAGGGAGCTTGTCCCAGACAACCAAGAGGAAAAGAGTGGAAGTGAGAAAGAGACAGAGACAAACAAACAGACAGGCAAAATATCTGTGTCAGTGTACGTCTTTCATCCATCACTGGGTTGGGGTCTGTGGGACAGACCCCACACCTTGTTAGTTGGGTAGTTTGTAAATATTTTCTCCCATTCTGTGGGATTTCTCTTCCCTATGTTGATTGTATCCTTTGCTGTGCAGATGCTTTAAAACTTGATGTAACCCCCTTTGTCCATTTTTGCTTTGGTTGCCTGTGCTTGTAGGATATTGTTCAATAAATTATTGTCCAGACTGATGTCCTGGAGAGTTTCCCCAATGTTTTATTGTGGTAATTTCATAGTTTGAGGTCTTAGATTTAAGTTTTTAATTAATTTTTATTTGACTTTTGTATATGGTTAGAGATGGGGTCTCATTTCTTTCTTTTGCACATGGATATCCAGTTTTTCCAGCACCATTTTGTGGAGAGACTGTCTTTTCCCCATTGTATGTTCTCGGCACCTTGGTCAAAAATGAGTTCACTCTAGGTGTGTGAATTTTTTTCTGGTTTCTCTATTCTGTTCCGTTGATCTATGTGTCTGTTGTTATGCCAATACCATGCTGTTGTGGTTACTCTGTAGTATAACTTGAGGTCAGGTAATGTTATTCCCCCAGTTTTGATCTTTTTGCTCTGGATAGCTTTGGCTATTCTGCATCTTTTGTGGTTCCATATAAATTTTAGGATTGTTATTTCTATTTCTGTGAAGAATGCCATTGGTATTTTGGTAGACATTGCATTGAATGTATAGATTAGATTCCTTCAGTAGTACAGTCATTTTAACAATATTGATTCTTCCAATCCATGAACATGGAATAGTTTTTGTGTCCTCTTCAATTTCTTTCATCAGTGTTTAATAGTTTTCATTATAGAGATCTTTCACTTCTTAGGTTAAGTTAATTTCTAAGTGTTTAATTTTATGTGTGGCTATTGAAAATGGTGTTACTTTTAAAATTTCTTTTGCACAGTGTTCACTGCTGGCGTATAGAAATGAAACTCATTTTCACATGTTGATTTTGCATTGTGCAACTTTACTGAATCTGTATATCAGTTCTAATAGTTTTCTTGTGGACTCTTTAGGTTTTTCAAAATATAAAATCATATCTTTAAGCAAGAATAATTTGACTTTTTCCTTTTCAGTTTGGATGCCCTTTATACTTTTCTCTTATCTGATTACTCTAGCTAGGACTTCCAGTACTAGCTTGAATGACAGTGGTGACAGCATCCTTGTCTTGTCGTGTTCCAGGTTTTAGAGGAAAGGCTTTCAGTTTTTCCCCATTCAGTATGATACTAGCTATGGGTCTATCATATATGGCTTTTATTACCTTTAGGTATGTACCTTCTCTTCCCAGTTTTTTGAGGGTTTTTATAATAAAGTAATGTTGAATTTCATTAAATGCTTTTTCAACATCATTTGAAATGATCATTTGGTTTCCATTCTTTAGTCTGTTGATATGATGTATCACCTTGATTGATCTGATGTGTTGAACCACCCTTGCCTCTCAGGGATAAATCCCATTTAGTCATGATAAATGATCTTTCTAGTCTTTCTATTATTGAACTCATTTTGCTGGAATTTTGTTAATAATTTTTGCATGAGTATTAATCAAAAATATTTGCCTGTAGTTTTCTTTTTTTAATGTGTCTTTGTCTGGTTTTTGTCAGGATAATACCAAACTCATAGTATGAGTTTGAAAATATTCCCTTCTCCTCTATTTTTCAGAATAGTTTGAGTAGAACTAGTTTTAATTCTTCTTTAAATGTTTGGTAGAATTCAGCAGTGAAGCCATTAGGTCCTGGGCTTTGCTTTACTGGAGACTTTTTATTACAGCTTTGATCTTGTTACATGTTATTGGTTAATTCAGGTTTTGGATTTCTTCCATTCAATCTTGGTTGGTCATATTTGTTTAGGAATTTGTCTATCTTTTCTAGATTTTTCAACTTATTGACATACAGTTGCTCATAGTAGCCACTAATGATTATTTGAATTTCTGTGGTATCAGTTGTAATGTCTTCTTTTCCATTTCTGATTTTATGTTTTTGTATCTTCCCTTTTTTGTTTGTTAGTATGAGTAAAGATTTGTCAATTTTGTTTAATGTTTTAGAAGACCAACTTTTCATTTTATTGATCTTTTGCATTATTTTTTTCATTTCAATTTCAGTTATTTCTGCTCTGATCTTTATTATTTCTTTCCTTCTACTAATTTTGGGTTTGTTTTGTTCTTGCTTCTCTAATTTTTTAAGATGCATTGTTATATTGTTTCTTTGAAGATTTTCCTCTTTTTTATGTAAGCAGTTGTAGCTATAAACTCCCCTCTGAGTGCTGCTTTTGCTGTATCCCACAGATTTTGGTATGCTGTCTTGCCATTATCATTTATTTCAAGAAATTTTTTTTATTTTTTTATTTTTGAGATGGAATCTTGCTCTGTCGCCCAGGCTGGAGTGCAGTGCAAGCTCCACCTCCCAGGTTCACGCTATTCTCCTGCCTCAGCCTCCCGAGTAGCTGGGACTACAGGTGCCCGCCACCACGCCTGGCTAATTTTTTGTAATTTTAGTAGAGGCGGGATTTCACCATGTTAGCCAGGATGGTCTCGATCTCCTGACCTCGTGATCTGCCCACCTCGACCTCCCAAAGTGCTGGGATTACAGGCATGAGCCATTGCACCTGGCCTGTTTCAATAAATTTTTAAATTTACTTCTTAATTTCTTCATTGATCCGCTGGTCATTCAGGAGCATATTATTTACTTCCCATCTACTTCTATAGTTTCAAAAAGTCCTCTCATTATTAATTTCTAATTCTTTTCCATTGTGGTCAGAGAAGATGCCTGATATTATTTCAGTTTTTTTTGAATGCTTTCAGACTTGTTTTATGACGTGAAATATTGTTCATCCTTGATAATTATTCACGTGCTGAGGAAAATAATGTGTATTCCTCAGCCATTGGATTAAATGTTCTGTAAATATATATTAGGTACATTTGCCCTATAGCGCAGATTAAATTTGATGATTCTTTGTTGATTTTCTGTCTGCAAGATCTGTCCAATGCTGAAAGTGGGGTGTTAAAGTCTCCAGCTATTATTGTATTGGAGCCTTGCTCTCTCTTTTGCTCTAATAATTTTTTTATGTATCCATGTGCTCCAGTGTTGAGTGCTTATATATTTAAAATTGTTATGTCCTCTTGATGAGTTGACTCCTTTATCATTATATAGCTACCTTCTTTATCTCTTCTTATAGTTTTTGTCTTGAAATCTATTTTGTCTGATATATATATATAGTGACTCCTGCTCTTTTTCAATTTCCATTGGCATGGAACATCTCTTTCCATCCTTTGAATCTCAGTCTATGTGTGTCTTTATAGGTGAAGTGTGGTTCTTGTAGGCAATAGATTGATGAGTCTTGTTTTTTCACCCAATTAGCCAGTCTATATCTTTTGACTGGAGTATTTAGTCCATTTACATTCGATGTTATTATTGATAAGTGAGGACTTACCCTTGCCATCTGTTACTTGTTTCCTCACTGTTTTTATGGTCTTCTCATCTTTCTTGCTTTCCTTCCTGTCTTCCTCCTGTAAAGGTGATTTTCTCTGGTGATATAATTTAATTTCTAGCCTTGTCTTTTATTTTGTATCCATTATATGATTTTGTTTTCATGTTATCATGAAGCTTGCAGATACTACCTTATAACTCATTATTTTAACCTGATAACAACTTAACACTGTTTGCACAAATAAGCCAAAAATAAACTAATAAAAAATCTACTCCTTAACTTTGCATTCCTGCTTTTTAACTTGTTGTTGTTTCTATTTATATCTTATTGTCCTGACTCTATCTTGAAAGGTTGTTGTAGTTATTGTGTTTGATTTGTTCATTATTTACCCTTTCTATTTAGGATAAGAGTAGTTTACATACCACAGTTACAGAAGTATTCTGTGTTTTTCTGTGTACTTAATATTACCAGTGAGTTTTGTGTCTTCAGGTGATTATTTATTGCTCATTAATGTCCTTTCCTTTATGATTGAAGCACTCTCTTTAACAATTCTTGTAGGACAGGTCTGGTGTTGATGAAATTCCTCAGTGTTTGTTTGTCTGGGAAAGTATTTCTTCTTCACGTTTATTTCTTCTTCATGTTTGTAAGATATTTTCACTGGATACACTATTCTAGGGTAACAGTTATTTTTCTTCAGCATTTTAAATATGTCTTCCTACCCTCTCCAGGCCTGTAAAGTTTCTAGTGAAGAGTCTGCTGCCAGACATATTAGAGCTCCATTGTATATCGTATGCTTCTTTATTCTTGCTGCTTTTATGATCTTTTCTTTATCCTTTGGGAGTTTGACTATTATATGCCTTGAGATAGTCTCCCTTGGGTTATATCTACTTGGTGTCCTATAACCTTCTTGTACTTAGATATTGGTATCTTTTTCTAGGATTGGGAAGTTCTCTGTTATTATGCCCTTGAATAAACTTTTTATCCCTGTCCCTTTCTCTACCTCCTCTTTAAGGCCAATAACTCTTAGCTTTTTCCTTTTCAGGTTATTTTCTAGATCCTCTAGATCAAAACATCCATGCTATGTTGTTTTTAAATTATTTTTTCTTTTGTCTCCTCTGTGTATTTTCAAATAGCCTGTGATCATTCATTCTTTCTTCTGTTTGATCAAGCTCACCAATTATTTCTTCTGCTTGATCAATTCAGCTATTAAAGGACTCTTGCATTCTCTAGTATGCCAATTGCATTTTTAAGCTCCAGAATTTCACTTGATTCTTTTTAATTATTTCAGTTTCTTTGTTAAATTTATCTGATGGAATTCTGAATTCCTTCTCAGTGTTCTGTTGAATTTATTTGAGTTTCCTCAACACAGCTATTTTGAATTCTCTGTCTGAAAGGTCACATATCTCTCTTTTTCCCAACTGGTCCCTGGTGCCATATTTAGTTCATTTGGTGAGGTCTTGTTTTCCTAGATGATCTTAATGCTTGTGGATGTTTGTGAGTTCCTGGGCATTAAAGAGTTAGGTGTTTATTGTAGTCTTCATAGTCTGGACTTGTTTGTACCCATCCTTCTTGTGAAGCCTTTCTAGATATTTGAAAGAACCTGGATGTTGTGATCTAAGCTGCATTAACTTTAGGGGATACCCTAAACCCAGTAATGCTGTGGTTCTCGCAGACTCATAGAGGTACTGCTTTGATGGTCTTGGACAAGATCTGGAAGAATTCTCTGGATTACCAGACAGAGTCTCTTGTTCTCTTCCCTGACTTTTTCCCAAACAGAATTTCACTGTCTGTTCTGAGCCACCTAAAGTTGGGAGTGGAGTGACACAAGCATCCCTGTGGCCACCACGACTATGACTGCACTGCATCGGACCTGAAGCTCCCACAGCACTGGGTTTTGCCCAAAACCTGCTCTAATCATTCCCTGGCCACTACTTACATTTGTTCAAGGCCTTGGGCTCTACAATCAGCAGGTGTAGACACAGCCAGCCAGGCCTGTGTCCTCTTCAGGGCAGCAAGGACCTTTAGGCCCTGGATGGGTCCAGAGGTGCATCAGAGAGTCAGGGCCTAGAGTCAAAAACCTTCGAAGTCTACCTGGTGTTCTACTGTACTGCAGCTAAGCTGACACTCAAACCACAATACACACACAGTCTTTCCCACTTATCTCTCCCCTTTCCAAAGGCGGAGGAGCCTCACCATTTAGTTACCACCACCCCAGGCCATAAGGAGTACTGCCAGACTACTACCAATGTTCTCTCAAGGCCCAAGGACTCTTAAGTCAGTTTTTGGTGAATGTCACCAGGCCTGGGACTCACCCTTCAGGGTAGTGTGCTCCCTTCTGGCCCAGGATAAGTTCAGAGATGACATATGAAAATCATCCTGGAATTGGGCACCCAAAGAGCCTGCTTGGTACTCTACCTCGCTGTGGTCTTGCTGGTACCTGTAGCCAGCAATCCTCTGAGGCTCTCCCAAAGCCCTCTGTGTGGTACTTGGGTATCATTGTTGGTTATTCAGGGCCTAAGGGCTCTTCAGTTAACAAGTGATGAATGTTTATAGGACTGGGTTCTTTCCCTTATGGCAGCAGGTTTCCTTCTGGCTCAGAGTGTGTCTAGAAACATCATCTGGGAGCTAGAGACCTGGAACAGAGGCCTTACAACTCTGAAAAGTGCCCTACCCTGCTGTGGCGGAGCCAGTATCCAAGAAGCAAGACAAAGTCTTCCCTACTCATCCCTCTCCTTTCCTCAAGTGGAGTCTTTTGGAGTCTTGAGCTGTGCAGCCTGGGGTTAGGGGAGGGGTGATACCTGCATTCCCGTAGCTGCCCTAGCTGATGTGTCAGCAGCTCAGGTGTCCCCCAGTCCACTGTCCCTGGGCCTAGTTCAGCTCTAGGACTTGCATAAGAGTTGCAGTCCTTATGGCCAACACTGCCTTTCAAGTTTCCTTGGAGACACAGAACACTGTAGTCCTCAGTGGTGAGGTTTGTGGGGACTCAAGTTTAGACCACTAGGATCAGCAATTCCCTTCTGTCTAGGGTTGGTTTAAATGCTCCCTCCATGGTCAAGTGTCATCTGAGTTTGGTCTGGCTTCCCTTTCTGTTCTAACAGGACAGCACTGAGTTCAGTGCCACATAATTGCTGTGCTCTCCTTCCCTCAGTGTTCAAAGATGCTCTCTGCACCAGGTAGCTGCTGCCTAAGTTGTGGGAGGGTTGACATCGGAGATTCAAGACTGTTTTTTCTATCTCTTTAGTGCCTCTTTCAGTGATATAGTTAAAAACAGGTACTATGAGTGCTCTCTTGATTTTTGGTTATTATGAAGTTGGTGTTCTTGTGGGAGTAGCATGGGAGACGATCAATGGATTCTTCTCTTCTGCCATTTTGCTTTGCCTCTCCTTTCTTCCTGTTTGGATACCTTTTATTTCTTTCTCTTGCCTGACTGCTCTGGCTAGGACTTCCAGCATTATGTTGAACGGGAGTGGTAAGAGTGGGCATGCTTGTCTTTTTCTGGTTCTCAAGGGGAATTCTTTCAGCTTTTGCCCAGTCACTACGATGTTGGCCATGGGTTTGTCATAAGTGGCTCTGATTATTTTGAAGTATATTTTTTCAGTGCCTGGGTTGTTGAGGGTTTTTAATATGAAGGGATGTTGAATTTTATCTAAAGTTATTTCTGACTCTATTGAGATGATCATGTAATTTTTGTTTTAGTTCTGTTTGTGTGATGAATCAAGTTTATTCATCTGCATATGTTTAACTAACCTTGCATCCCAGGAATAAAGCCTAGTTGATTAAGATGGATTAGCTTTTTGATGTGCTGCTGGGTTCGGTATGCTAGTATTTTATTGAGGAGTTTTGCATCAGTGTTCATCAGGGATATTGGCCTAATGTCTTCTTTGTTGGTTGTGTTTCTTCCAGATTTTGGTATCAGAATAATGCTGGCCTCATAGAATGAGTTAGGGAAGACTCTCTTCTTGATTTTTTGGAATTGTTTCAGTAGGATTGGTATTAGCTCTTCTTTGTACAACTGATAGAATTCAGTTATAAATTTGCTGGGTCCATGGCCTTTTCTGGTTGCTAAGTATTTTATTCTTACAACCATCTAATCTTTGACAAAGTTCACAAAAACAAGCACTGGAGAAAGGACTCAATATTCAATAAATGGTGCTGGAATAGATGGCTAGCTGGCTAGCCATATGCAGAAGATTGAAACTGGACCCCTTCCTTTTACAATATACAAAACTCAACTCAAAATTGATTAAAGACTTCAATGTAAGAGCTAAAACTACAAAAACTTTAGAAGAAAACCTAGGAACTACCTTTCTGGACACAGGCATTGGCACAGATTTCATAAAAATGTCTTCAAAAGCAATTGCAACAAAAGCAAAAATCGACAAATGAGACCAAATTAAGCCAAACGGCTTCTGTACAGCAAAAGAAACTATCAAGAGAGTACACAGACAACCTACAGAATGGGAGAAAATATTTGCAAACTGTGCATTAAAGAAATAGCTAGTATCCAGAATGTATAAGGAACTTAAACAAACTAACAAGCAAAAACCAAACAACCCCATTAATAAATGGGCAAAGGACATGAACAGACACTACTCAAAAGAAGACTAAATGCAGCCAATAAGCATATGAAACATGATCAACATAAATAATAATTAGAGAAATGCAAATCAAAATCATAATGAGATACCATCTCACATTAGTCAGGATGGCTATCACTAAAAAGTTAAAAAATAACATGTTGGCTGGGTTGTGAAAAAAAGCGAACACTTATACACTGCTGGTGGGAATATAAATTAGTTCAGCCACTGTGGAAAGTAATTTTGAGGTTTCTCAAGGAACTTAAAACAGAACTATCATTCAATACAGCAATCCTATTACTGGATATACACCCAAAAGAATATAAATCATTCTGCCGTAAAGACGCATACACGTGTTTGTTCATTGCAGCACTATTCACAATAGCAAAGACATGGAATCAACTCAGATGCCCATCAGTGGTGGACTGAATTAAAAAGAAAAAACTGTTTTATATATACACCTGGAATACTACACAGCCAAAAGAAAAGGAAATCATGTTTATTGCTGCAACATGGATGCAGCTGGAGGCCATTGTCCTATGCAAATTAAAGTGGGGATAGCCATCTTGGCGCTACTCCATGTTATTGTTTTCCAAAATCTTATCTCTACTTTTTCCTTAATCCTTGAATTAGAGCTTATTATTGTTTTATCAGTCAAAGCTTATTTTGCTTTCTTCGCAGATTTATCAACTTTTAAATCTGAATGGTGATTAACCTATGCTTACAAATTCTCAAAAAGAGTCTTTATTTATTTATTTATTTGTTTTCAGACCCATGGACTGAGAGGAAAAAAAGCTCCATTCTAATCTCCCTTCTAATCTCTTTGTGTGAATGGACTTCTCATTAGTTAATTATTATTATTATTATTATTATTCCTCTAGGCTATAGTTCTTGGATGGTCACAGTTTTTTTTTGTGTGGGAGTTTTGCTCCGATTTCTTGTATTGTTTAGAATTACGGGTTCATTCCATTTCTAAGCCCTTTATTGCTGAGATCTCTTTATTGCTGAACATCTCTTACCAGGATATTCCCAGAATAAGTTTGTTCTCCTCACTCTAAAATGGACTATTCCCCTTGATATCAGCCACTTGGTATTTCCTTTCTTTTTTAATAGATTCTTTAAAAGGAATTATTTTATCCTTTTGTAGGATTTCTAGATGTTTCATTGAGGGCAGCAGGTTATTTAGTCTTGCATCTTGTCATATGCAAAAGTTGTAATCTTTACTTCTTTTTTTTTAAACCAGAATTTATTCTTTAAAAATGTTAGTGGTTAATTGAAGATCCAGAAGTAGTTGGGAAGTATGTGTAAATCTGGGCTTTTAATTTCCTATTTAGTCAAAGGAATTAATGAAGACAAATAACTTGACCATTATCGTACAGTTGTCCTTGACTGAAAAGGCATGTGTTACCTGCTCACTCTATCCACTGAAGTTCTATGATGTGAAGTATGCAATGATAATACATTTTAAATTTGCTCTTGTTTGTTTGTTCCCATTGCTTTTTTGTCTTCATTTTTCCAGGGCCTCGCAAAGTTTGTGGTAAGAAATTTGTACTAATTTTGCTGTAGGAGTTCATGAATAAATACACACTCAGTAGGAATATGTGAACTCACATGCACTATACTAAGGAACAAGAAAGTAAGGGGATGGAGTTTTTTGTTTTGCTTTCCATCTCAGTATTGCAGTAGTAAATTGTTTTAACAAATCATTCTAAGTCAATCAAGTTGTAGCTCTAACATAATAATACATAGAACATTGCATCTAATGTGAATCAGCTCAAGTATCTCAAACCTCAGAATTATATTTACTTTATTAACTCATTTTTAAACTTCAGAGCTACACAGTAATTTTCATTAACATAGCTTTGATTGAAATAGTGAACTGTAAATAACTCATTGTGAGCTGGACTGATTCACTTTCTGTCAACTCACATTTTTAATAAATATTATATTTCAAACTTTAAGAAATCAGCAACTGCCTTGGATAGGTAGGTAATCCATGTGTGTCATATTAAGTTTTATCCTTCAAAGAGATAAGTGTGAGAAAATAATGATTCTGATTGTATCTTAAAGAGAGAACTATATTAGCATTGTAGAAAGACAATGCTAAAATTAAAACTGAAAATTCTCAATGGCAGCATTTTGAGAAGATTTAAATTTTATCTGTACTCCTGATAAATGTTATTAAAATGCAAATATGTCAGAAAATCAAAACATAGTTTTTTCTGCAATAAGGTTAATTTCAGCAATTAATTATTACTTATCATAAGTTATTTGTAAAAGGAAAGACTCTTAAAGTTATTCATACTTAAAATAGAACAAGAAACAAATGTAGTAATAGGATATGTCAAATGCGATTAAAATAAATGCAATTCAAATAAAAATCTAAATGTGAAATATATTTAAATCTCCAATCCTTGTCCCTCTTTAACAATTCTTTCATTGTAACTCATGTGGACAGTTCTTGTTGATTGCTGTAATGAAACATAACCTCAACATTTTTTACATCATTTCTTTACTGAGAGCCTTTGATATGACATTATACAGGACTTCAACCTAGAGCTTGGCCATCTACAAAGCTGTCTCCCGTAGGGCGGTCCATTGCCATCTGAGTCCTCATTAAAATCACCTGATCTTTGTCCAGTGTCCTCTGCGGCAACATGGATGCAGTTGGAGGCCTTATCCTAAGCAAATTAACACAGAAACAGAAAAACAAACACCACATGTTCTCACTTATAAGTGAGAGCTAAATATTGTGTACACATTGACATAAAGATGCAAAAAACCGGCACTGGGGACTGCTAGCAGTGTGAGAAAGGGAGAGGGACAAGGGCTCAAAACTACCTACTGAATACTATGCACTACCTGGGTGAGGGAATCATTGGTACTCCAAATCTCAGCATCACACAATATATCCATGAAACAAATCTGTACATATAATCTAAAATAAAAGTGGAAATTGTTTTAAAAAAATTATCTGGTCAATCTGGCCATAGCACCACTCTGGCCCAATTAAATCAACTTTTATCCTTATAAACGTGCTGTTCATAATACATATCGAGGTGGCAATATATTTTATAACAATAAATGTATAAAGTAAAATGAAGTGCAACACTTAGATGTGTCTACTGTTACTGCTAGCCCTGAGCTTGATGCTTGGAGCAGGTGGGGGCAATTCAGGTAGGTCTGAGTAAAGGGTGGGAAATTAGGTCTCCAGTTGTTTACAATTGGAGTGGGAGTTGGGGGAGCAGGCAGTATTTGGGGCAGCATGTGTTTTGGTATTTTAAAAATAGCAGTTTACGATCAAAGTAGTTTGACGTAGTAACTGTTCTCATCCTCTCCCGACTTTATTAAAAAGAGAAAAGACTGATATATAAGTTTTCTAAACTGAGGTAGTCAGTGGACCACAGGTGTATTTATTAGAGTTGCTAAAAGATTTAGTTTTTTTTTTTCTTTTTTGGGGAGAGAAAACTTTTTTGATTAAAAAATAGAAAAGCCCAAGATGATAGTCTAAATAAGGCACTGTCATGTCTTGGATAGACAAGAGGAATGAAGAGAAAAAGTTGTGATATAGTAAAAAATTTAGGTTAAGGAAGAAATTAATGTTGAAGATGAAATATATAGTGAAAGAATAAGGTTTCCTAAAAATAACATAGAGAGGGGAAATTGCTCAGCGTTTAACATTTTGTCCTTTTCCTGTTTGAAAGTATATTGCTTATGTTATTGGATTGTCCTGGGTAAGAACATTCAAGTTTTGAGAAATAATAGGCATATTAATATGTGCTTACTCATTGTATTTGCGTTATAGCAAAAAGTTAGTTTCCTGACTTTTTTGCCTGAGAAAATCCTACTATTACAATATTTATGATACATGTGAGATGTAGACTTATCTAAACTTCTACATTTTTGCATTTTCCCCTGAGGCTAATGTGAATAAAACAATGTAAAGAATAGATTACCTCTCCTTTGAAAATGGACCAGTGAGGCAATTCCTTGGTAATAACTCAACACATATTCTACTGATACTGAATTTTTTATGTAAGACCTTGCAAAAATGTGTCTGTTTATGGTCTTGGCTACCTTTCGTCTCAATGGGGATGAAAAATTATGGACTGTGACTTTATATGTAAATCATCATGATGCTATCATTTTTTAATATTCAAAAATGGTTTCTTACATTGTTAGGGAGGTTGATCCCTTTAAGCATAATTTTTAATTGAAACTACGTTTGGGGAATTTGTAGTTTATTAGATAAGCCTATTACCATTTACTGCATATTACTATCTAGTGTCCATTTCTTCACATTTGCAGGCATGGGCCCAAATCCAGAAAGCTTAATGATTAATTCCATGTTTCTAGTGATAGCAAAAGTTATTGTCTTTATGGTCAGGAGTAAGACCTGCTGAGAGTCATTTCTCCTCTTCTTGGTGACTACACACTTGGTAAATGGCTCTAAGAACCAAATTATGAGTTGTCTCTGTGTTTATTTTCATACTGAAATGGACTTCAAAGTTGGGAAAGGAGTCAGGAAATTTTCCTAGGAAGAACTGTGCTAGATGCTCAGATGACTATGGCACAGTTTCAATCCATGAGGAACTCTTAGTCTAGAGCTGATACTGATAGTTCAGTGTGCTAACAATGTGATCACAGACTTAACAGCCACTGCTCTGCAAAGGAAGGATGTTTGAACTCCATCATGAAGTCTGAGTTTCTCAGATGGCTAATGGAGTCAAGGACATTCTACGCAAAAGTGAAATAGTCTAGGGTATTCTGCAATAATGGCAAGTAACTTGTATCTGGATCATAGAGCAGGAGGGACAGTGCAGCCAGAAGTGAGGCAGGACAAGAGTTTGGATGATTTTTTTTTTCATGGAAGTAATAAAGTAGAGTAATAACATTACACTCAGCAATTTAAAAATTAGCTCTAGTAGACTGAAAGTATGGACAGACCATGTGGGAGAGTAATTAATTAGGCAGTCATTGCTGTTATCCTGGATAAAGGTGATATGGACGTAATCCAAGGCAGCTGCCGTGAGAATGAAGAGGTGAGGGGACCCAGGGGACACTGGTGGACAGCAGGATGTGGGCAGTGGCAGTAAAGAATACAACTCAAGGACTACATTTGGTTTAGGTAAATGTGAAAGTGGTGATTTTCTGAGTAAAACAGGAATGTGTAAGCAGGAGCAAATCTGGGTCAGGCAGTGAGGTTTTTTCATGGACTTGATGAAGACAACTGTCTCTTCTCATCTCCCTACATGAAAGAGAAAGTACTCTTAAGGCAGGGCCTTTTCTAAGAGCTTGCTTTCAAGTAAATATCTTCACTTGATTAGTGTAAAGGAAGAAATGGGTAATATTCGAAAAGACGTTTAAAGACATATAAAAAAGAGAAGACATGCTGTTGAATTTCAATAAGTCCTACTCTAAGGATTCAGTGGTTTGATACTTAAGGGAGGTATAGGTGTTACTATTTTACCATGAGCAAAGTTTTTATTAAAAGTTTACAAGTGTAAGACGGTTTAAGACAGTTGTAGATACTTATTTGTTGCAGAATGCATTTTCAAGTACTCTTCCCTGGGAGGCTGTATCACTTTATGCAAATCCCTTATACAGTCTTAATCACATTGTTACAGTTACTTATATGTACTTATATTATATGAACTGTCTTTTATAAATCTCTGTATGTCTCTGACCGAATAATGTACGCAGCATAATTAGAACATTCTAGAGCCTCAAAAAATTGTGTTAATTGAAGCATCCATTAAGTAATTGAGGTACTAATTACAAATTATATAATCTACTTCTGTAAAAGATATATGTATTTCCCAATTTAAAAAAATATTTATTTTCTCTTGAAATAAAATAGCATATATATTATGAACACTTTTAAACTGTTCAGATGGAACTTTCAAACCTGTAACTGCTATACACTACTGAGTTACTTTGTCACACGTGTTGTTAATTTCTAACACTTTTCAAAATCTTTAATTATTTTGATTATATATATATATATATGTATATATATATATATATATATTTCTTCCTTAAAATGTAAACTCCACCAGAGAAAGGAACCCACCTGTCCAATTTATATCTGTATACTCAGTGTGTAGGGTGGTACTGGCTCAAAATTAGTGCTAACTATGTTTATCTTGAGTGAAACAATTAATGGATTTAAAAAATCAAATTATATGACTTTGTTAGGAAAACATCAGGCCTTATTTTTAATAACAATAAATAAGTAGATACATAGTATAATTGTTATGAATGAAGCCTTATTTTCTACTATTAACAAAAGTAATAATATTTGGAAACTTTCGGTTGCCAGGCACAGCACTAGATCTTTTAGTCCTGTTAAATCCTTGGAAATCTCTCAGAAGTTTTCTAAATTCAGCATATCTTATACATGAAAAATCTGAGACTCAAAATGGTTACAAAACTTGCACAATGTCTTACGGTAGAGTCTGGATTTGAATCTAACTTTGTAGAGTGCCAAACGTGTTCTTTCCATTAAATTGCAAAATGATATTCTTTATTGCAATTAAATTTTGTTTTTTAAAGTATCACAAAATGCAAGGGCTGTTTGAAAAACAAAGAAATATATGTACTCTTAAGAAAAATTAGAAAATGAAGATATTCTTATTCGCTTTCAGAACAGATGTATTGAATGATAGGATTTCCTATCTGGTATTTGGCCAGGTGTCTCAGGCTGAAATATATCCTAATTATGTATTAGTATACATTAAACTATGCCAGACCACAAGCATGAAAGGATGTTAGACACTATACATGTCAATTACAAAAATAAGGAAAATATGACATTTTATGCCTCTGTAGCTCCATTATTGACCCCAAAACAATGTGAAGAATTATTCTCTTGAGATACAAAGGGGAGTAATAAAATGAAATGTTTTCCTTTTTGTTTTCTATGGAAACTTAACCTTCTGTTTTCAATGTCACATTGCTAGAATTATTCCAAAGATTTATATTATACTTTATATTTCAAATAAAGGCATCTCCCTGTAGGCCAGTTTGTATGAGTTTTTCCAGTAAACATAAAAATGAAAACTAAACCTAAAGTCAAAATTACCTTTCTGAAGAATTTATGTAATAAAAACGCTCCTCTTTTATAAGTCGTATAGAAATATCAATAGGGCTTTTCTCATAAATGAAGAAAATGATCTTGAATTTTATATAGAAAAATAAAGTCATCAATAGCCAGAAGCTTTAAAAAATGAATAAGAAATGCCCTTCTTTATAGATCCAAAACATATTATAAAGTCATTATAATCAAATCAGTGGTAGTCCAAGGGAATAAGCAAATAGATCAATGGAATGAAATAGACAATCCAGAAATAGATCTAAGCATAAATGAGAATTCATATGTGACAAAGGTAGACTTTTCACTGAGTAGGATGGCACAGGCACAATGTGGTAAAAGTGGCTGCCATATGAAAAAAAATATGTAAAATTGTGCCCTTCGTATCATCACCTAGAACATCATCTTCCAGATAGCTCCATATTTAAATATTAAAAATTAAATGAGTACCATAGAAAAATATCTGGGAAGCTACATATACATCTCAAAGTTAGAGACTTTTTTTTCCAAGACTGGAAATTCGGAAACTGCTAACAAGATGTAGAGATGGTTAATAATATTTTTAAAAAATATTTGAAAGTTGGAACATCAAAATCAATAGATAAATAATAGATTTGGAAGAAAGTTTGAAAAATAGATAAGAACCAAAGGATTAATATATACACATGATTTTAAGAATTCTCAAGAAAAACATACAGACCAATAAAAAGATTGTTAAATAATATGAAGAGTTAGTTCACAGAAAAGAAAATCTAAACTGATAAATGAAGTAGAAAAAAATGGTTAACCCCACTACTAGTTACGGAAATGCAAGTTAAATTAATAAAGAAATATTCTTGAACACTTATCAGACTGGAAAATATTTTAAGACTTTACCCATTGTTCACAATAATGATGAAAAAGGCCATCAGTTTTTTTGTGGGAAAGTAATTTGGCAATATACATTACAGTAAAAAAATACGCAAAACCCTTTGACCAAGAAGTCTTAATTCTGGAAATCTATCCCAAAGAAATAAATGTAGCAAAACATGCGAACAAATATGATATTCAAAGTACTTTAGCACTGTTAGTAGTGGCAAAATCTGAGAAATAAAGTCAAATCCCAGGACAAAGCAAGAAGCAAAAACTTTTGTGCAGAAATGGGGACATAAATGTATGTGTATCTATATCTGTGTGAGGATATTTGTGTCTCTGTGTGTATGTATGTGTATATATATACACAGATACATATGCACATGGAAAAAAAGTAAAAACAAAAAGGAATGTATACCCAGTATCAACATGCATTATCTTGAATGGGTGAGGTCATGTCTGAGGAAAGGGGGAGATGCAGAGGAGGGAAGAGGCAAAAACAAAACAAAATATTTTACTTTTTTAATCAAAAAATTAAATATCTCATCCCATTGGTTGTGATCCAATTTAGGTATAATTACTTATGTAAAAAGAGTCAGTTTTATCCTTCGGAGTCTACGAAATAAAACAAGACATAGTCCATTCCTATCTGAGGTATACAGAAGTTTATTATAGTTATTCTTTGTAAACTGGGAATGTGAACCTTGTTGAATCACACTGCCCACCCAAATCTCTCTTCTTCTGGAATTACAGTGGTTGTTCATTATATTCTACATTTTACAGTAATTACATTTTAAAGGAATTTGGCTTTATTGATTTGCAGAAAACATGAGTACACAGACTTCTCTAGCCAGCTTGAAAACATGCTGGGCAATTTATCTGGCAACAACATGTTGAATGGAGTATTCACATTATTACCATAATCAGGTAAATTTGATATACTTTTAAGTTTGATGCTCTAAGTCTTTACTTCTTGCCAAAATTGTATTAAACCAAAGTTTTCTTTCCTTATTGTACCATCTGGAGAGAACATTGTATACACTTACAAAATTTTTCCTGCAGGCATAGTGAGCTAGTCATCCTTTTTGATTAAAATTTTTTAAAAGTCTTTGTAAGCAGTATTTCTGATTCATAATATAATGTTAAAATATTGTTTTTAGAGTAAATTCGAGGGGATGAATTTTCACAAAATACAGGTGACCATTTTTGTTTAAGACTTTAGCCATTCAGAATTTAGCTCTGAATACATATTTCATTCATCTGAGAATAGATCCTAGGATCCATGCCATGAAATTTGTACATGGCATTCATAGAAAACCTTATCAGGCTTCATCTCTCACTTAATGTATATTTGTGCATATTTGACACCTAACTTTCTCCCGTTTCCTTATTTTATTTTTAGGTCCACAGAAATCTATAAAAAGCCAATTAGAAGGAAGGTCAGAGGTTGCTACAGGTAGCAGAATGGCATAGTGTTTAAGAGCTCATATTCTGTGCTTCAGTCTCTTCATGTAAAATGGTAACACAATGGTGCCCATATAATGAGTTCATTGTGAACATTACATGAAGTAATATTGTAAAGTGCTTAAATAGTGCTTGGAACATAGCAAGTGCTCAATAATTGTAAACTCTTGGCAGCCGGGCTCAGTGGCTCACGCTTGTAAGCCCAGAACATTGGGAGGCGGAGGTGGGCAGATCACTTGATGTCAGGAGTTCGAGACCAACCTGGCCAACATGGCGAAACCCCATCTCTACTAAAAATACAAAAATTAGCTGGGTGTGGTGGCGGGTGCCTGTAATTCCAGCTACGCGGTAGGCTGAGGCAAGAGAATCCCTTGAACCCAGGAGGCAGAGATTGCAGTGAGCCAAGATATCACCACTGCACTCCAGCCTGGGTGACAGAGTGAGACTGTGTTTCAAGAAAACAAAAACAAAAAGAACAGAAACCATAACAAACAGTCTCTCAGACCACAGTGCAATCAAATTAGAACTCAGGATTAAGAAACGCACTCAAAACCATACAACTACATGGAAACTGAACAACCTGCTCCTGAATGACTATTGGGTAAATAATGAAATTAAGGCAGATATAAATAAGTTCTTTGAAACCAATGAGAACAAAGACAAAACATACCAGAATCTCTGGGACACAGCTAAAGCAGTGCTTAGCAATAAATGTTATAAGCAGTGTTATAGCACTAAATGCCCACAGGAGAAAGTGGGAAAGATCTAATATCGACGCCCTAACATCGCAATTAAAAGAAATAGAGAAGCAAGAGCAAACAAATTCAAAAGCTAGCAGAAGACAAGAAATAACTAAGATCAGAGCAGAACTGAAGTAGATAGAGACATGAAAAACCCTTCAAAAAATCAATGGATCCAGGAGCTGATTTTTTGAAGAGATTAACAAAATAGACTGCTAGCCAGACTAATGAAGAAGAGAAGAGAGAAGAATTAAATAGACGCAATAAAAAATGATAAAGGGGATATCACCACTGATCCCACAGAAATACAAACTACCATCACAGAATACTCTAAACACCTCTATGCAAATAAACTAGAAAATCTAGAAGAAATGGATAAATTCCTGGACACATACACCCTCCCATTCTAAACCAGGAAGAAGTTGAATTCCTGAATAGACCAGTAACAAGTTTTGAAATTGAGGCAATAATTAATAGCCTACCAACAAAAAAATGTCCAGGACTACATGGATTCACAGCCAAATTCTACCAGAGTTACAAAGAGGAACTGGTACCATTCCTTCTGAAACTATTCCAATCAATAGAAAAAGAGGAATCCTCCCTAACTCATTTTATGGGCCAGCATCATCCTGATACCAAAACCTGGCAGAGACACAACAAAAAAAAGAAAATTTCAGGCCAATATCCCTGATGAACATCAATTCTAAAATCCTCAATAAAATACTGGCAAACTGAATCCAGCACCACATCAAAAGCTTACCCACCACAATCATGTTGGCTTCATCCCTGGGATGCAAGGCTGGTTCAACATATGCAAATCAATAAACATAATCCATCATATAAACAGAACCAATGACAAAAACCATGTGATTATCTCAATAGATGCAGAAAAGGCCTTCGAGATAAAATTCAACACCGCTTCGTGCTAAAAACTCTGAATAAACTAAGTAGCGATGGAACGTATCTCAAAATAATAAGAGCTATTTATGACAAACCCACAGCCAATATCATACTGAATGGGCAAAAGCTGGAAGCATTCCCTTTGAAAATAGGCACAAGACAAGGATGCCATCTCTCACCACTCCTATTCAACATAGTATTGGAAGTTCTGGCCAAGGCAATCAGGCAAGAGAAAGAAATAAGGGGTATTAAAATAGGAAGAGACAAAGTCAAATTGAATCTGTTTTCAGATGACATGATTGTATATCTAGAAAACCCTATCGTCTTAGCCCAAAATCTCCTTAAGCTGATCAGCAACTTCAGCAAAGTCTCAGGATACAAAATCAATGTGCAAAAATCACAGGCATTCCTATACACCAATAATAGACAAACAAAGAACCAAATCATGAGTGAACTCCCATTCACAATTGTTGCAAAGAGAATAAAATACCTAGGAATACAACTTACAAGGGATGTGAAGGACCTCTTCAAGGAGAACTACAAACCACTGCTTAAGGAAACAAGAGAGGACACAAACAAATGGAAAAACATCCCATGCTCATGGATAGGAAGACTCAATATCGTGAAAATGGCCATATTGCCCAAAGTAATTTATAGATTCAGTGCTATTCTCATCAAGCTACTATTGACTTTCTTCACAGTATTAGGAAAAACTACTTTAAATTTCATATGGAACCAAAAAGAGCCCATATAGCCAACACAATCCTAAGCAAAAAGAACAAAGCTGGAGGCATCATGCTACCTGACTTCAAAGTATACTACAAGGCTAAAGTAACCAAAACAGCATGGTACTGGTACCAAAACAGATACATAGAGCAATGGAACAGAACAGAGGCCTCAGAAATAACACAACACATTCTACAACCATCTGATCTTTGAGAAACCTGACAAAAACAAGCAATGGGGAAAGGATTCCCTATTTCATAAATGGTGTTGGGAAAACTGGCTAGCCATATACAGAAAACTGAAACTGGATCCCTTCCTTACACCTTACACAAAAATTAAGTCAAGATAGATTAAAGACTTAAAAGTAATACCTACAGCCATAAAAACCATAGAAGAAAACCTACACAATACTATTCAGGACATAGGCATGGACAAGGACTTCATGACTAAAACACCAAAAGCAATGGCAACAGAAGCCACAATTGACAAAGGTATCTAACTAAACTAAGTTTCTCCACAGCAAAAGAAACTGTCATCAGAGTAAACAGGCCACCTACAGAATGGGAGAAAATTTTTGCAATCTATCTATCTGACAAAGGGCTAATATCCAGAATCTACAAGGAACTTAAAGAGATTTACAAGAAAAAAGCAAACAACCCCATCAAAAAGTGGGTGAAGGATATGAACAGACACTTCTCAAAAGAAGACATTTATGCAGCAACAAACATATGAAAAGAAAGCTTATCATCACGGGTCATTAGAGAAATGCAAACAGAAACTACAGTGAGATACCATCTCATGCCAGTTAGAATGGTGATCATTAAAAACCCAGGAAACTCCAGCATCTGGAGAGGATGTGGAGAAATAGGAAGGCTTTTACACTGTTGGTGGGAGGGTAAATTAGTTCAACCATTTTGGAAGATAGTGTGGCGATTCCTCAAGAATCCAGAATCAGAAATACCATTTGACCCAGCCATCCCATTACTGGGTATATATCCAAAGGATTGTAAATCATTCTACTATAAAGACACATGAACACGTATGTTTATTGCAGCGTTATTCACAATAACCATGACTTGGAACCAACCCAAATGCCCATCGATGATAGACTGGATAAATAAAGGTGGCACATATACACCATGGAATTAGTGCAGACATAAAAAGGATGAGTTCATGTCCTTTGCAGGGACATGGATGAAGCTGGAAACCATCATTCTCAGCAAACTAACACAGGAACAGAAAACCAAACACTGCGTGTACTCACTTATAAGTGGGAGTTGAATAATGACAATACAAGGACATAGGGAGGGGAAAATCACACACTGGGGTCTGTTAGGGGGTGGGGGGCTAGGGGAGGGATAGCATTAGGAGAAATACCTGCTGCAGATGACAGATGACATGTTGATAGGTGCAGCCAACCACCATGGCACATGTATACCTTTGTAACAAACCTGCAGTTTCTGCACATGTGTCCCAGAACTTAAAGTATAATAAAAAAAAAAGCAAAAACAAAAACAAACAAAATTACAGAAATAATTGTAAGCTCTTGTTGTTAGAGTTACACTCACAGCAATCAACATTTGACAAAATATGATCTGAATTTTCTGACCCCACAAAAAGTGGGGGTCAGAAAATCTAAAAAAAAAAAGATAATTTCAAAAAGCACAGAAATCTTGAGCTTATCTAGTGGAAAAGCAAATAATGCCTACAGAGCTTCCAGATCCTGAGAGTACGACAGGATTATAACTAAGTGAAATAATGTAGCATGACAACCCAAGGACATAAAAAATTTGATTTACATTTGGTGTTCTGTATTTAAGAAAATGGAGGAGAGGTAGCATGGCTGAGTTGTCTAAGATTCTGAATTAAGTCTCCAGTCTTTTTGGGTCCTGGTTTTGAATCCCACCGCTGCTAATTTGTCACTGGGCGCCATGGCTCATGCCTGTAACCCCAGCACTTCCAGAGGCCAAGGCGGGCGTATCACGATGTCAAGAGATGGAGACCATCCTGGCCAACATGATGAAACCCTGTCTCTACTAAAAATACAAAAATTAGCTGGGCGTGGTGGCGCGTGCCTGTGATCCCAGCTACCCAGGAGTCTGAGGCAGGAGAATCGCTTGAACCCGGGAGGCGGAGGTTGCAGTGAGCCGAGATCGCACCACTGTACTCTATCCCGGCGACAGAGCGAGACTCCATCTCCAAAAAAAAAAAAAAAAAAAAAACTAGAAAAGTGTATGATGCAATTCAAGCAATTCAAAATGATTCCTTAAAAACATTTAGAATTTAAAAGAATGTGTTTGTGCTTAATTCCCAGTTACCTAATTATCTAAAAAGATTCATTATCTGAGGGTGGTAGAAAGCACAGTTTTGTACAATATTTACAAATGTTTTATTTTGCATAATCTTTTACAATAAACTGTAAAATATTTGGACTATAATACATTAAAATTAAAAACTTAAATGATAAATTTATTAGTACTGAGTCTTTAGAAGTTTCTACCATGCATATTATCATATTTAATCTCATAAAATCCTGTGAGATATATATTATTATGCTCAATTTAAATATGAGAAAACAGAATCTCAGGGTGAGTAAATCCATATTAGTTTCTTATTGTTATAAACCAATAATAAACCACCACAAATTCAGTGGCTTAAAACAACACCAATTTACTATCTTACAGTTTTGTACATTGGAAGTCTCACTGGGCTAAAACCAAGTTTCAGATAATATTCTAAAATTAGATCATGGTTATGGTTGCACAACTCTGTGAATATAAAAAAACCACTTTAAGTAGATGCTATTGTATGTGAATTACATTTTAATAAAGCTGTTAAGAAATCTAGTAGTGGAATAGTAGAATAAGTAATTTCCTAGCATCTAACTTATGAAAAGCATCATGTTAGTTCTGAAATATTGCTGAACACATTGCCTTGTCTGCCCAGAGCAGTTACATTCTCCTGGAAAATATGCCTTCACAACCATGACACAAAAGTTGTACAGGTCAACTCCTCCTAACCACAGGATGAACACTGCAGCTGAGCCATTAAAGGGTCTGATCCATAGTCCTCCATCCACAGATGACAGTGTCATCCAAGATGGATCAATCTTCTGCCCAAAGATTTTTTTGATTGGAATTGGAGAGTTGTGTCTTTGGGTGAAGAGCTTACAAAGAAAAAAAAAAGAAAAAATCAGCCTGCAATGATCAGTGGCCATTTTTTTTCTTGTGGTTATTTTCCCCTCCCAGTAAACTGCAGCAAGAAAGAATTAAAACCAATTAAAGAAAAGACAACAGATGGAATGGGGAAGCCCTGATGTCTTCCACATTCTAGCTTCCAATTCTACTGGGCCAGGTTCACTCTGTCCTTTCTGTTGCTCTGATATTATTCGAATTGATTGGAGTTGGATCTCATGATCGCAACAAAAGTTCTGTTCTCAACTATCTTAGTTAGAGATTACTTGGGAAGAAAAACTATGAAGGTTTGAAAAAAATAAATAGAAATCTAAGCCTGAAAGTAAAATGGGAAAAAAGGGAGTCTGCAATCAAAGTGCAACGTGAAAACAAGAGTATGCAGTTCATTTCTAAGTGAATGATTTAGATAAAGAGTTTCGTGAATTTGGAGGAGAGAGACAACACTGTAGCTTGGATGATCTGGAAAGATTTTCTAGAGGGAAAGGGTCCAGACTAGAGTTAGACCTTGAAAAGTAGATTCTTTAAGTTTTTTCTTAGGGTCATCTGTGCTAGCTCACTTAAATGAATTTCATTTGGAGAGAGAGTTTAAAAGGATCCTTCGGAGGCAGACAAAATATGTCTTGAACAGGAAAGGGGAGAAGAGACAAATTTCATCTGTGATTACAGCAAGGATATTTTGTTCAGATGTTAGTATTGATGGGCATATGACAGACTTTTATAATGGGAATAACATCCTTTTTGTCCTAGGGTATGCACTGCATTAAAAATGATAAATTCTGGCTCTCAGTAAAATCAGTGAAACTTTTAAGCTGATGAAAGATTAACGGAATATTGTCAGAATCAAATAAGGATTGGATTCTAGTCAGCGTTGTGGAAGCAGTCTAGTTTTTTGTTTGTTTGTTTAAATTATCAGCCTAAGTTCCAGTAATCCTTAAGAATCTGTGCAATTTTCAGTTACACTTGTGTGGCTTTGATGTCTCTCTTTATTTTGAACACTGATCTTGATTCATGAAAGTCTGTTGCATAACATGAAAAGAATGGACAAAATGCCTCTACGAGTTGCCTAGTGTTCCATAATTTATTTATGTCTTTTGAATTTCTTTTTAAACACATATCCCTGAGGTAATACTTTTTGTAAACTGTGAAATCCCATGGGTGAGATTATAATGTTGGTCACTTCAACAATGAACTGAAGTAGTCCTTAAGAGCTTTTCATCAAAATTGTTTTTCTTATAAAGAAAGGGAAATATAAAAATCAAGTTTCTAACATTGGGAATTATCTTCGCTGGGCTTCCCCAAAGGAAATACTACCAAAAATATATTTCCTTTAGTTTCTTCTGAATGATTAACATGTAATTCTGAGGAAATTAGTAGAATTGTAGATTGTTAGAGTGCAAAGAAATCTCTCTGACTTTGTTTAATGCAATAAACATCTTTTACAGTGTTAACACTGAGATCCTGAGAAACTGTTAGACTTCCCAAGTCAGGGACTGAGCAGCACCTAAAACAAAAATGTCCCAGGTTTTTAGATGACACCATATTCTTTTCTCTTAAAAATATTAAAATATTGCCTAATTCAAAGTATTTCAGAGACTTTTTCCTGTTAGTTTCATTTTAGCCAGTACAAATATCTATAATTGGTCATAAATTAGAAGTTTCTCATGTTTTTGTTTTTTACTTTGGTATCCTCTAAAATGTTCACATGCAGGGAGAATAATGTTAGAGTTTTATAATACATGGTTTGTAAAAGTCTTGGATGAAAGTCTTTTAAAAGCTACAGTAAAACTCAGAACTGAAAGGAAATTACTTAAAAGGCATGGAATCTGAAAGCTGCAACACAAAATGTAAAATTTTTAGATGATATAAAGAATGGGTAAAGTCAATAGTTAAAACAATAATAAATTTGGAAACTTTTTATAATAATACCTCATGTGATCAGACCAGATAGTAGTTACAGCTCTGACAAGATGTTGATTCTTTTGGAATTCCTTTCATCTGGAAGGTGGCTAGGATCTCCAGGCTACTGTAGCCCAGCCAATAGCAGCCTCATAGTCCATTTACCCATGATAAAGTACAAATATACATTTACAACTAAGTCAATTTACCCCACGATAATATAGAAATATAATTCTCTGGTTGTCATGAGGTAAAAAGCATTGGAAACACTTATCTGTGACAAAAAGAGGTCTTATGAACTAAAACAACAATGTTAAAAGCCCAATAGAAAAACAAGAAAAGTATATGAACAACAATTTACAAAATTGCTATCTAAATTGCCAATATAAAATGTCTCCAGGTTTTTTTAGTAACCATGGAGATCTAAATTGAAGTAAAATCTGTATATCTCTTTATACTCATAAGACTGGCAAAAATTTAAAAGTATGGTGAAATCTATTGCTTGTAGGGATGCTAACAGAATAATATTTTCATTTACTGCTAGTGGTTAGGTGAAAAATTTCTGCCCTTTTGGAAAAGTGATCTGTGCATATCTTTTGACAGAACAATTTTATACTCTTGGAAATACATTCCTTTAAATATGACACCTGCCCTGATTTGCTTACACACATACACACCCAAGAATACTTATTGCATTATGATGTATTTTTTTTTCTTTTCACAGCAGCAAAACTCAGGAACCAAAATGAACAGATAAACAAATAGTAATAGGGAAATGCTTACTTCGGTTTAAAATAACTTGAAACATTTTAGTTAGAGTAGTAAGTTCAGGGATCTATTTTACAACATGGTGACTGGAGTTACTACAATGAATTCTTTTTTATTTATTTATTTATTTATTTATTTATTATTATTATTATTATACTTTAAGTTTTAGGGTACATGTGCACAATGTGCAGGCTTGTTACATATGTATCCATGTGCCATGTTGGTGTGCTGCACCCCTTAACTCATCATTTAGCATTAGGTATATCTCCTAATACTGTCCCTCCCCCCTCCCCCCACCCCACAACAGTCCCCGGAGTGTGATGTTCCCCTTCCTGTATCCATGTGTTCTCATTGTTCAATTCCCACCTATGAGTGAGAACATGTGGTGTTTGGATTTTTGTCCTTGCGATAGTTTACTGAGAATGATGGTTTCCGGTTTCATAAATGTCCCTACAAAGGACATGAACTCATCATTTTTTACGGCTGCATAGTATTCCATGGTGTATATGTGCCACATTTTCTTAATCCAGTCTATCGTTGTTGGACATTTGGGTTGGTTCCAACTCTTTGCTATTGTGAATAGTGCCACAATAAAAATACATGTGCATGTGTCTTTATAGCAGCATTATTTATAGTCCTTTGGGTATATACCCAGTAATGGGATGGCTTGGTCAAATGGTATTTCTGGTTCTAGATCCCTGAGGAATCGCCACACTGACTTCCACAATGGTTGAACTAGTTTACAGTCCCACCAACAGTGTAAAAGTGTTCCTATTTCTCCACATCCTCTCCAGCACCGGTTGTTTCCTGACTTTTTAATGATGGCCATTCTAACTGGTGTGAGATGGTATCTCATTGTGGTTTTGATTTGCATTTCTCTGATGGCCAGTGATGATGAGCATTTTTTCATGTGTTTTTTGGCTGCACTACAATGAATTCTTGCAAAATTCTAAGAAAGTGGATGTAAAGTGTGTTTGGCACAAAAATGAATGATAACTATGTGAGATAATGCACATGTTAATAATTAGCTAAATTTACTCATTCCACAATGTATACATACTCCAAAACATCATGTTGTACACAGTAATATCATTTTATCTGTCAATTTAAAAACAGACCTTTCGTAAAAGATATCTGTGAAAAGACTCTTAGAATGAGAAATGAGAGCTTTTATTAAAATGCCAGCAATAAATCTAACAATATTCCTTTTCTTATATTTACAGGAATAACTTCCAGATGTAATATTCAATTTGGAATTATAGCATTTTCATCTAGATAATTATTTTTTGGAAGATAGCATAACTCACCTTCCTTTCATATAATATATTTTTATCATTCTTCAGGTCACTTGGCTGAAGCTGGTACCGTGATGGATTTGTAGCTGCTATTAGAGATGCCACTCAAGGCAGAGGGAGGGGAAAATCTTCCTGATTTTCCTTCTTTCTACACTCTTATCTCCTCTTAACTTCTTTAATATGCTAACCCCAGCCAGAAATGCTGGCCATGTGAATCTTTCCCTGTAATACACAACAGACCAGGGTAAGGCAAACAGTAGATCTGAGAGAAAATTGGACAAGGACTGGTATACCTTCCCTTTGGGTGAGCAGATAAATTTGACAATTTTCTTCATCCCTTCTCCCTGTGATCACCAAGATTTGTTTAGAAGATTTTGGATTTAGATTTTGCAAGAGTCTCTTCTCTTTATAGGATTTTTTTGGGCCATTTTGTTTTGTAACTGTTCTAAGAACAATCTTATACCTAATTTTAAGTTTCATTAATTTTATTGCTCACTATTTTTCATACCCCTTCTTTGCTATTTTTATTACAATTCTTATTTTTTTCTTTTGCTCTTATTCACATATTGTCATTTAGGTAGGTGACACATTCTTAAGACCTTGCTCTATTGTTTTTTTTTTTTTTTTTTTTTTGAGACGGAGTCTTGCTCTGTCGCCCAGGCTGGAGTGCAGTGGCGCAATCTCGGCTCACTGCAAGCTCCGCCTCCCGGGTTCACGCCATTCTCCTGCCTCAGCATCTCCGAGTAGCTGGGACTACAGGCGCCCGCCACCACGCCCGGCTAATTTTTTTTTTTTTGTATTTTTAGTAGAGACGGGGTTTCATCGTGGTCTCGATCTCCTGACCTCGTGATCCGCCCGCCTCGGCCTCCCAAAGTGCTGGGATTACAAGCGTGAGCCACCGCGCCCGGCGTTCTATTGTTTCTTAACATTTCGTCTTTTGTGTAAGGAAGAGAATTCTAACGACAAATAGATATTGATAAATAGATTCATCTCTTGTGGAAGGAAGAGATTCTAATGACAAGTAGATAAACGACAAATGATAACTCACATAGTTATCTTTCATTTCTGTACCAAAAACACTTCACATCCACTTTCTTAGAATTTTGCAAGAATATATTAGCTCTAGTCACCATGTTGTACAGTAGATCCCTCTCCTAACTAAAATGTTTCAAGTTAAACTGAAGTAAGCATTTCTCTATTATTTGTCATTTTAAAGGCTACTTTTTCCTTCTGCATGGAAATGTATAGATTTCATTTTAAACGTTGGTTTTGAAATTAAGAACAAACAAAATGAAACCTTAGCCTAGTACTTGAAAAAGAATATTTTTTTGATCTGATGCTTTAATTCTGTTTTCAGTGTACGGATTTTTTTCCTCTTTGATCATTGATTCTTCTTAATCTTACTGTTTTGTACTTATATTAAATATTATTTTTATTTACCTGTATTTAATCCCAGATGAATTAACAATTACTTTAATCTGGATTTGTATTTCTAACAGAAATTCCTTGAAATTTCTGGTGTATATATGGTCTCATTTTGCTTGTTTCCAGGACTTATGTAGATGTTTTCTAGATATTTTTGTGTTTGTCATTTTAGTGGGAACTTAGAAGAGGATAGAGTTAAATATCTGCACTCAAATCACCATTCAAAATAAGAAATATCTCAATAAAATTTAAACATTATAAAACTTACCATTCCTTTCAAATATTACCAAAGTATGTGGCTACTTTGTACAAACGAAGAAATATTCTCTCCCTTAGGTGTTTCCAAGTGATGGAAAATGGAGAAAGATTTTCCTTTAGAAATAGGAAAGTGAGGATTCTAATTCATTTCCTGGGCTCTTTGGTGGCCACAGGTTTTTCAGGCCATGTTACTGGTGTGAACCATCCTAACCCATCTGGTCATCTTGATTGCAATGTCTCATTGGTGTGCTATGATGTCAAGCTGAGAGAACGTGGCACAGCAGAATTGCTTTCAAGACTAACAGATTCCTGCATTTTTAAGCAAGCACTACCATTTTCTCATCTGTAAAACAAACCTGATCCTACTTATGTGCATTATTAATTGACTTGTATAGTTTTATTGAGTGATTAAATGTGTTGTAGAGCATGTATTAGGATCCTAGGGGCATAAAGATGAGTAATATCCAGTCTCTGCTTTCAAGAATTATATAGCTAAAAGGACTATGAGGATTGTGTGAGAATTCATTAGCTTACATAGTAAATATTTGTAGAGAACATAATTGTTATTAGGAACTCTCCTAGGCATTGAGATATTAGGATGAATAAAAAATCTTATTAGCCTATTTGATTACATTTTATTAGAGGACAAAGGGAGATGATTAAAAATTAAACATCTAATATAATGTCAGATGTTGAAAAGTTCTGTGAAGAGAAATACAGCAAGAGTGGGGAGTATGTGTGTGTGAAGGAGAGAAGAGAGAACTATTTTAAATGGGGTAGTCTGGATAGCCTTTCTGAGAAATGTCTGGGAAAAGGGCATTGCTGAAAGAAGAATATATTTAGAGTGCTTGAGAAACAGGAAGGTAAGAATGGCTACACTTTGGTTATTTAAGGGAAAAATGGCAAAAATAAGAATGGAGAAGTATTTGCTAGAGTTTTTTGGCCATGGCCAAGAATTGAAATGTTATTCTAAGTGCAATAAGGGGAAACCATTGGAAGGGTTTGCACAGAGAAAGAGATGATTTGATTTGTGCTTTGCAAAGATTAGTCTGGGTGTTTAGTAGGGAATAGCTGTAGGGGAGACAAGGTGAAAGTGGGAGAGGAGGAGGTAGAGTGGGAGTGATGGAAGGCTAACATAGGAGAACAAGAGAAAAAGCTGTGCTTTGACTTGGGAGCAGTGTTTTGGAGTGAATGAGTCTTCATCAGATAATATGATACTTGGTATGGATAAGCTTGTAGTAAATAATTCTATTCTTATTATCATGTCTATATTGAGCAGTTACAAAGAAACTACATGTTCAGGCTTTAAGCAAAGTGTATGAAAAAATACAAGCAATTTTCTCGTAAACCCTTCAAGAAAAAATAGTAGGTAATAAAAATGGAACGTAAGAGCCTTCATTAAAAGATCATAGAGAAACTTCTGTAAATTGGTAAGAAAAATAAATCTAATCCAATGGAATAATAAAGAAAAGGAACTAAGAGGAAGAATATATGGTTAACAAACATAGGAAAATACACTCAATTTTATTGTTCAATCAGGGAAGTGAAAATCAAAACTGTAGGGAGACAATAGGTCACACCTACCTGTTTGGCAGGAATTAAAAAATTTAACACTAACACATATTGGCAAGGATATGGAGAAATCAAAACATTTATACACATTGTGGGTGGAAGTCTATATTGGTATAATGGAATATATGGAAAATAACAGGGCATTATATAATAAATTTGAAATTGCTGTTTTTTCATGACCCAGCAATTCTACTCATAGCTGTATACTCTAGGGCAGTTATTCTCAAAGTTGGTTCCTGGACCTGCAGCATCAGCATCACTTAGGAACTTGCTAGACATATAAAATCTTGTGACCCATCACAGCCATACAAAATTAGAAACACTAAGATTAAGGCTCAACAGTCAGGTTTAAAAAAGCTCTTCAGGTGATCCTGATACAGCTAAAATGTGTGAACCACTCCACTAAAGAAAGATTTGCACATGTGTACTAGGAGATATGTGCGAAATGTTTGCAGCATCTTTGTTTACAGTAGCAAAGTACCCTAAACAAACAATCTATTATTAATAGAAGGTATAAAGGAATGTATATTCACACAATGGAATACTGTACAACAGTGAAATGAACTATAGCTAAACACAACATGCATCAATCTCAGAAATATAATAGTCAAAAAACAAGACTTGGAAGTGAAAATATAATTATACATATTAATAAAAAGTAAAGAATATCTTATTGAAAGAAATAAATATATGTAGCAAGTTTGGTAAAATTATATGAAAGAAATAAGGAAATATTAAGCTCAAAATTCAGGGAAGTGGTTACTTATGATGGAGAAGAAAATGTGTAGGATCAGGGAGCAGTGTTCCCAATGGTGATAAAGTTTCATTTTCTAAACTGGGTAAGAAAATGGGTAATTATTGTAGTATTGTGCTTTATGTCCTACATATATTATTTAATTTTTTTATTTGCTCAATATTTGGTAACAATAATACAATATGATTAATAAAGCAAATGAACACACACAAAAAAAGGATGGAGAAAAAAAACAGTGGACCCCTTTTCCTGTTGTATCCACAGTGTCAGGAAGCATATAAAATAAGTTCAAGAAAAAAACCATCATATGTATCCACATTTTTTCTCTTTTTCATCTCAACTTTCCTTTCTTACCATACAGAGATTCACTCAAGAGAACTAATACTTATTTTAAGTGCAAAGGCAAACTAATTTTTAAAAATGGATCTGACAGGAAAATGCACAAATAATTAGGAAAAATAAGCCTAGAAATATAGAAAATGAATCTTAAAATTTCTAAAAGTTCAAGTATTCTGATTCAATTAAAAATGGTAAGCTCTAGTGAGTAAATGAAAATTACATCAGCATGTTCCCTGAGTTTTAATGAGGCAAGAAAGAGCTGTAATCTCTGCAAGAAGGCCAAGTGACAGAGGATATTACGAGAACAACATGCTCTGTACTTGGATAATGCTGCAGAAATATTGCCTTCTTGTCATAGACTCTGAATTGCTTTTTTATTTTTTTACAGGAAATAGGATTAAAATGCATGCTGGCCATCTACACTACACAGGTAAACTCAGTTCAATTCAAGATGACTATTACAATAAAATATTATTTTGTATATAAACAGAGGAAATTTCTTTTTCTCCATAATTACATTTAGGCACTTAAACATGGCAGATTTCAATTATAAAAGGAAGAGTTTAACCATTTCTATCTCATTTGGAAGTATGCTATTATTTTAGTAGTATTTTATTTTGGCAACTAAACAAATGGAGACAGTCGTGTGTGTGCTAAATGGAGACCAACAAATTCTATATATAATATTTCAAAGAGTACTTTTGAGACATGAGTTACTGTGCTAACCACATAACGTGCTGTTTTACCACAGAATAAGATAGTTATTTTCCCCACAGGATGCCAGTTAGGGACAATAGAAACTTTACATTGCTTTGAATTGTGTGTTGAAAAATGTTTGTGTGTGTTTTAAATAATAGGTATAATTCAAAAGAATAAAAAATGTTATAAATAAGCATGTAAATAATGATGTTTCAATTTCAACACTGCTGGGTAGAATACTTGCTCCTGATAAAATTTCTGTTGGCTTTTGCCATTGGAAACACAGATCATGAGTGTTTTCCTCTAAATAGTTTAAATTTTTAAAAAGTTTACTTGAAAGACTGAAATGCAATAGGAGTTTAAGGATCTTGACTATTTGGGATGTCTAACTGAGGGCAGACAGTGAACTTTTGAGCAAATTCTAAAAAGGGCATTGAACCTGTGTTCTGTAGAAGTCTCTTATCGAATAATTAGGCATTTTTCTCAATTTTTTACTTTAATATGAACCAGATTCTTAAGGCAAGTGAGAAATAACAATGACATTTAACTATATTTTATGTTCAAATTAGCAAATATTAAAAATAATCTTGGCAAGATTATTTGAAGTGATACTTTCATTTGTTGCTAATATATAAACTGATGTATCAGAACTTAAATTCTGCTATAATAGAATACCTGAGACTGGGTAATTTATAATGAACAGAAATTTACTGATTCATAGTTCTGGAGGCTGGGAAATCCAAGATCAAGCTGCCACCATCTGAGGAGGGCCTTCTTGCTGCGTCATCCCATGGCAGAAGGCAAGAGAGCAAGAGGGGACCACACTAGACCTTGTATATGGGCACCAATTCCACTCTTCAGGCTGGAGCCCATATGGCCTAATCACCTTTAAAGGTTCCATCTTGTAATATTGTTACAATGGCAATTAAATTTGAAGATGAGTTTTGGAGGGGACAAATATTTACAACATAATAACTGATATAAACTTTATCAAAATCAATTTGGTAACAGAAAAAAAAAAGAGCCTTAAAAATACCTGTACCCTGTCATTTATTTATTCTACTTTTCATTAATCTATCCTAAGATAAAATCATAAACATAAAAAAGATTTAAGGAAGAAAAACGGCAGGAGAAACAAATTAAAAGTTAAAAAAATTGAGAAGCGCTAAAGTAAACTGTTGCACAGCCAATTTGTAATGAATTATGAAGCCATGTAAATGAAGTTTATGAACAACTATGTACTAACATTAAAACAGCCTAAGTAATTAAAATAGCATAGAAACATTTAAACAATGTAGCCATAATTGTGCAATTAACCCTCCCCCAATCCCACCAAAATAATAATAAACAGGAAAGAAGATTAATAAACACAGACATAATAATAACTATCTCTGGATAATGGAAGTATGTATGATTAGTTTTTACATTATTCTGTATTTTCTAAATTATATATAATGGGGATATGTTGTTTCATAACAAAACAAATCTGTTTAACTCTTGTTTAGATAGAAAAATCCAAATCAGTACTATGTTAAAATAACATAGAAATTTTCCAAATTTTTGGATATTGTATTGGCATAATGTGATTTCAAAATGATGAACCACTGAGTATATGCAAAAGAAAATATTTATTTTATATATTTAGATTATACTTTTTTCCCTATTGGATGCTGGGCTATTTTTTCCTCACACCTCTTAGCATGCATTTGCCAGAAATGTGGAAATGGTTGATGGTGGTCCTGTGTGTAAACCATTCAGCTGATCCAGAGTAAAATAGAACTTATGAGCCCTATGACGTGAAAATGTGTCTTTAAACTTACCAATGACTAATATTTTAAGCAATGGTTGTATTGAAAAAGAAATGGTTGTTTATGGAAGAGGAAGAAGAAAGTATCTTGTTAAGTACACTCTAGTAAAAGGTAAAATGAAAGTACCACTTCCAAATTATATATCATTTGGAAATATTTCTTTTTCACTAAGGAGGGGAAAAGGCAGGTAAGTTTAGATTAAATCAATGCTTAAGTGTCAATAAATTTGAGAATGAAGAACCAACAAGATGCATTTGAACCAAATTAAATTTGACTCTCAATTCCGCTAAGCATATACTATTTTCAGTAAACACATGTTTTTAAGTCAACTATGTGTATAGAACCAGAATAACAACTATTAATAATATTTAACTGAGGTTAACATTAAGATGGGCTTCAAAATCCTAAGAACTTGTTAATTAATCAATGGTAGAAGAGGCAGAATAAGAATTATATTCTCTATAGAATCATAGAGAAATCAACATGGGAGTACGAATTGGGAGGCAACTGAGAGTTTAACAGGATCTTTTCTAAAGATTATCCTAGGTATAATATGGTTGACATCAGTAAAGAGTTTCATAGGTCTCCATTTACCATTTAAAATCTGAGCCTATTAAAATATATTTGGGAAATTATTTTTCGTTTTTTAATCACATATCAACATCTTACTTTCTTAGTTCTATTTCACCTAAATGTGTCCCTGTAATGCAATTTTTATATAAATTCCTGCTAGATGGGTTGGCCTAAGTTACTATTTGAAAGGCTTCTAAACTCTCCTGTATTGACCAGCTGAAATTTTCCTTTGTAATGGCACTTTACTTGAAAATATTATCAAAAAATCATTTTAGTTAGATAATTTTTCTTAAAAGGTAGATGTAGTTGAATGTTATCACTCATTTGAATTTTAGTGTAAATTTTAAAATCAGATGATTTCCTGTTTGTCTAAACTTTTGAAATGGAAGATTAATATACACAAAGTCAACTGCAGAGATCTTGAGTGTATAGGTTGGTATCTTTTTCAAAGTGAATATACATATTTAAAGCTCCAAATTTCCTTCTAAGTACTGCTTTGGCTGCATTCCACACATTTTGATTTGTCATATTTTCATTATTGATTTCAAAGAATTTTCTAGTTTTCACAGCAGTTTATTTTTTGGTCCAAGATTGTATGTGTAGCTTATTCCAAATATTATTTTCTTATTGATTTCTAGCTTAATTCTACTGAAGCCAGAGAATATATTCTGTATGACTTCAATCTTTGAAATTTGTTAAGACTTGTTTAATGGTCCAGATTATTTCTTTTAGTGAATGTTCCATGTTTACTCGAAAAGAATGTTTCTTTCTATGATAAGAGGGTTGTGTTGGTGGCATCTCTACTGTTCTTTTCTGTTTGTTGAATTGTGCAACATCTTCCAAGTGATATTTTATAGGAGTGTTTAATTTCTTCTGGCTCCATCTAGTAGCTGCATTTGAAGCAATGGTATTGCTTTGTATTTTCCCTAAGATCATTTGACCTAAATTTGAAGGGGTTCGAGTTTTTAACCTGATCTGTAGAGCAGAGAGGTTGAAAGCACTTAAAACTCGTTCAGTTCTCACATGGTCTTGCTGCCTGAATATCTGACTCTTTTCCATAAACATTTCTTCTCAGTTCATGTAGCTCTTCAATAGAAAGCTGCTATTACATATATTGTAATTTATGAAGGATGTTGGAGGGTCACAGCTTTACCTGTGACAGGTTTTGCGCGTGGTTTTGATACCTGTAACTCAGGGTATCTCAAAGCAAGTTGTTCTCCCACCACTTCCTTTCCCTGTGCCCTGACATTCCTTTCCCAATGCTGTGAAAAAGGTTCTGCTTCTCAGATGAATGGGTGCTATCTGTTTTGTTTCTAAATGGCCAATTTTGAGGATAAAATGGGAAGATATAATTGCTTCTTTTATACCTATTTGTACACTCTGGTGGAAGGGAGTCCTTATATTTGGGTTCAAAATATATTACTTTCTTGGATTTCCTTCTTAACTTTTTCTAACTTTGGGTCTAGTTTTTTTTTTTCATTGTCTCCTTTCCTAGGCATCTCTATTCTGGCAGAGCCATGGCAGGACATATTAAAATTCTAGTAGAAAACACTGAAGGAAAGTCTGTAGAATCACTAGTGACTAAATACTGGGAGGCTATTTTCTCAGTCTTCCTCCATGTTGTGTTCTTTGTGTTATCAAGATGATAATGTATTATGTATTTGAATTCTTGAAAAATGGAAAATGCTTAAGATATATGTATATAAAGTATATGCTATATTGGTGCAAGAATGGTAATTTTCATTAAAATGGTAATGAAAAAAGTGAGAAATATTTACATGTGTGTTCATAATTCAACAATACTAAATTCTTATGGCATGGTGTGATGGAGTAGAGAGTCGGATTCAGGTATATCATGTTAGTGTGGCCATGACTTTTAGCCAAGAGTTAATGATATTCTTAGGCTTTACTAACAACTAGAGAGGTCAACAGCATTTTCACCAAGTGAAGCTTTTAAAGGAAAAGGAAAATATTGAGAAGACTATGTTGGAACTCAGGGGAAAAAGACAGAGTATCAATCCTGATCGAAGGGCCAAGGTAGAGTCAAGGAGCCAGAAATAAAGTATATGTTGTCCTGTGTGTGTGTGTGTGTGTGTGTGTGTGTGTCTGTGTGTGTGTGTGTTTCTGTGTGTATAGAAGGGAAGTTAATCAGAGGACCATTTAAAGCCATCTTCTGGCTCAGGTTGTAGACTAAGCTCTCTGTTTTTATTGGAGCAGAGTAGGACACAAATAAGATAGCTGTACTTAAATGAGTCTTCTATCAGAGCAAAAGAGCCCATGTATATTTGTTTTTCCATTTTTCATCTACTTTCGCCAATTTTGAGCAAAGTTGCAAAACACACTAACAAGGGTTCGGGAGTATCATCAATCTCATTAACTGTGGTGAAAGTATAAATTGGTAGATGATTTTAAAGAAACCTTTCTATCTATCTATCTATCTATCTATCTATCTATCTATCTATCTATCTATCTTTCTATCATCTATCTATCCATCTACCTACCTATCATCTATAAGAACTTTAGAATAATATCTATTCCATTTGGCCCAGTAATTCCAACTTTTAGAAATTATACTAAGAAAATTAGATAAAGTTTTATTTATAAATATTTTCCATGCATTGCTATTCTTAATCATTTATTTAAAAAATTGGCAAATATAACACAAATGATGAAAACTACGTAAAACATATAACAATTATAAAGCAAGCACATATATGAATATCATATAAATCAAGACAGAATGGGGCCAACACACAAAAAACCTCTTTCCTACTTGCCCCAAAGGTAACCACTATACTGAATTTTATTTTAACACCAAGCATGCATCCTTAAATAATATGAGTTTTCCTGGTTTTTAAATCTTATGTGAATGGAATAATTCTGTATATATGTGTTTGTCTCTTGCTTATTTAACTCAATATTATGTGTATAAAGTTTATATATAAATCTATAGCTTATTTTTATTGTTGTGTAGTTTGTAATATTTGTATATAAGATCAGTTACGAATATGTCATCAGTTATTTATCCATTTTATTTAATACTGATGAATGTTTATATTATTTCTTTTACTTTCTTTTTATTTTATTCCTTTTAACTCCTCCCCTTCTCCTTTCCTTTCTTTGCTTCCTCCTTCTTTCCTTTAACCTTCCCGTCTGTCTTATCCTCTTCCTCAGTCATTCTTTCCTTCATTTGCTATTACAAAATAAAATCAGTGCTGCCATAAGTAATCTGTATACGCATGCTGCATTCATGTGCATGCATATCCCTAGGGTATAAATACAGGGGTAAAACTTTTGCTTGAAAGTTCATTTTCTTTCACCATTAGCAATATTTGGTACTGTAATGCTTATAGTTTTGCCCGTTAGATGGCTGTATGAGGGTTCTCCAAAGAAACAGAACAAATAGGACACACACACACACAACACAGATATATTAAAAGAAATTGGCTTACACAATTATGAAGACTGAGAAGTCCTACAGCCTGCCATCTGTAAGGTAGAGATCCAGGAAAGCTGGTCGTTTACTTCCAGTCTGAGTCCAAAGGCCCAAGAACCTGGATACCTGATGATGTAAGTACTAGTACAAGTCTGAAGGCTCTTGTACCAAGATCACTGATGGTTTAAGTTCTAGCCAAGGGCAAGAGAACACCATTGTTCTAATTTAAGCAATTAGGAAAGAGAGGAAGTTTTCCCTTTTGTTCTATTCAGTCTCCAATGAATTGAAAGACGTCTACCAAAATTGGGGATAGCAATCTGCTTTACCTCCCTCTACTTATTTATATGTTAATCTCATCCAGAAACACCCTCACAAACACACCTAGAATGTTTAACCACATATCTGGACACCCCATGTCCCAATCGACACATAGCAGCTGTTGTATATGGTATTTTTTTTTTTTTTTTTTTTTGAGATGGAGTCTCGCTCTGTCGTCAGGTTGGAGTGCAGTGGCATGATCTGGGCTCACTGCAACCTCCACCTCCTGGGTTCAAACGATTCTCCTGCCTCAGCCTCCAGAGTAGCTGGGACTACAGGCGCGTGCCACCACACCCAGCTCATTTTTTGTATTTTTAGTAGAGACGGGGTTTCACCCTGTTGGCCAGGATGGTCTCGAACTACAGACCTTGTGATCCGCCTGCCTCAGCCTCCCAAAGTGCTGGGATTACAGGCATGAGCCACCGCACCCTGATGTATATGGTATTTTCTTGTGGCTTAAATCTGAATTTCTCTGAGCAATTTTTTATGTGTATGGACCATTAAAAATCCCTCTTTTGAGAAGTGCCCATTTTCCCTTTGGGTCATGTCTTTTTTGGGTCATATGTAACCTACACTGATAAGTTACAGTTGAGCCTTTGTCATTTACATATCATGCAAACGTTTGCAACAAGACTGAGGTAGAGAATGAGAAGAAGGGGAGGGGAGAAGAAGAGAAGGAGGTAGAAACAAAGGAAGAGAGGAAGAAAAGGGAAAAGAGAAAACAAAAAGGAAATAAATAGAAAAAAATAAGAAGGAAAAGAAAATGTCTCTGACATTTGTCTTGTAACTTGTTTAATGTTGTTTCTTTGATACAGAGACATTTTAAATTTGAAGGAAAACATCAATTTTTAACAACCTCTTTAGTACTTGGTATCATTTTGGATTAAAGATATTTCATTACTTCAAGATCATAGAGATATGCTTTTATATTATCTTCTAGAGAGTTCCTAGTTCTGCTATTGACTTTTAGATCAATAATCCACCTGGAATTCTTTTATAAGGTATAAACTATGAGTGCGTGAATTTCGAATTTTTTCCAGTTTGATTGCCAACTGATGCAGCACTTTCATTGAAAAAATCTATTTCCTATTACTCTGCATTCATGTCTTGTTGGTAAATCAATTATCTATTATATGTGTATTAGTTTTCTGATCTTTATTCTTTCCATTGGTTTGTTATTATTTCTTATCTCTGTGTTAGTGCTCAATAGCTTTAATTACTTGAGTATTGATACCTAATAGTGTAAGTTCCTGCTGGAATCATTTATTTTGAGTATCTTGTGTAATTTGGCCCTTTGCATTTCCATATAAATCACCTCCAATAAAAAAACTTTTAATATACTTAAAATATCCATTAGCATTTTTGGGTGGAGAATTGACATATATAGAGAGCACTGTCTATGAACAGCACATATCTCAGTTTATTTACAACTTCTCTAATGTCTCTTTTAAAATTTGTAGAACTTGCCTGTTATAGGTTTTATACATTTTAATATTGTTTTCTAGTTAATAGACATATTTGATAACTTTTTAAATATTTCCTTTCTTTTTTGTTTTTGCTTTGTGCATTTTGAAATAAAATTATCTTTTATGGTAACTTTGCATCTACCAATCTTACTAAACTCCTTATTAGTTATAAATTTTTGCTCATAATTTTTGAATATTTAATGCATTCAAAGATATATTCTGAGAATAATTGAACTTTTTTCTTCTTTCTTTTTTTCACAGTTTTTATTCACTCTTTTCCCATAGTACTGTGGAAGAATTCCATGAATGGAAGTAGTGATAAGGGGCATTCTTGTCTTGTTCTACATATCAAATAGATAAATATTTTGATGTTTTACTATTAATTAGTATGTTCCTAGTAGTTCACTTTGTATATACTGTTTATCACATTAGAGAAATTTCCTTCTATTCCAGACTTTCTTAGAGTTTATATAATAAATATATATTTTCTCTCTTTCTGTGTGTGTATGTGTGTGTGTGCATTTTTTGAATTGTTTTACTTTTTCTACAGTTATTGAGAGGATTAAAATAATTTTTAAATCTACTAAATCAGTGATTATGTTGATAATTTTGGATTAAACCAAACTTGTCTTCCTATAATAAATCTAGGTATTCAATTAGATTTTTATGTGTTGCTCACTGCAGCTTGCTAATATTTCATTTAGAACTTTTGCATGTGTTAATGAGTGAAATTGGTCTGTACCTTTCCATTTTTTATTGTCGTTTTCAGAACATTGGTATCAAGGTTGTGTTAATTTCATAAAGTCATATATATATGTATTTATAGATTATGTTTTATAAATATATATAAATGATATATATAAGTATAATAACTTCTTTTTTTATTTCTTACCAGTATTTCTCTGGAATTAGAATTGTTTCCTTTTTGAATGTTTGTTAACACTCACTGATTAATATATCTGGCTTTGAGGTAATCATTGTGCAAAGAGTTTGATTACCAATTCAATTCATTTAATGTTTATAATACTAGCCAGGTTTTCTAGTTCTTCTAGAGTTAGTTCCATAAGTTATATTTTTAAAAAGAATTAGACATTTATCATTTTCAGAATTACCATGAAGTTGTTCATGAAATTAGGTTATCTGTTAAATGTCTTTATTTTTTCTCTCTCTGTTCTCACCCCATTTCTCTTTATTATTCTCTCTCTCTCTTGCTCTTTCTCTTTTATTCTCAAGTTAACATTGTTAGCCTTTTGATAAACCCCTGTTTTCTTTTGATGATTCCATTTTTTGTAAATTTTTTTTTTCTATTTTGTTTCTTCTACTTTCTTTGGGTTTATTTTGCAATTCATTTTTGAACCTTTTGGGTAAATGTTTAGCTTAAGCATTTTCAGTCTTCTTTCTACTAATGCATAAAGTTCACGTAGTTTCATTTATGCAATGCTCTGGCTGGATTCTACAAGTGTGTTATGTACTATTTTTGTTACCATTTGGGTGAATATATTTAATTATCAGTTTAATTTCTTCTTTAACACATGATTTATTTAGATTTAATTTTTTATTTCTAAAAATATAATAAATTTAAAATAATCTTATTGTTACAAATTTGTGATGAGACTATACTATACATTAAAACTTTAGACATTTTATGAGATATGATTTATTTACACCTATACAATATTTAAAAATTTTATTATTATTATTACACTTTAAGTTCTAGGGTACATGTACACAATGTGCAGGTTTGTTACATAGGCATACATGTGCCATGTCGGTTTGCTGCACCCATCAACTCGTCATTTACATTAGGTATTTCTCCTAATGCTGTCCCTCCCACATCCCCCCAGCCCCCAACAGGCCCCGGAGTGTGATGTTCCCCTCCCTGTGTCCATGTATTCTCATTGTTCGACTCCCACTTATGAGTGAGAACACGTGGTGTTTGGTTTTCTGTCTTTGTGATATTTTGTTGAGAATCATGGTTTCCAGCTTCATCCATGTCCCTCAAAAGGACATGAACTCATACTTTTTTTATGGCTGCATAGTATTCTGTGGTATATGTGGGCTACATTTTCTTAATCCAGTCTATTATTGATGGACATTTGGGTTGGTTCTAAGTCTTTGCTATTGTGAACAGTGCTGCAATAAACATACGTGTGCATGTGTCTTTATAGTAGCATGATTTATAATCCTTTGGGTATATTCTCAGTAATGGGATTGCTGGGTCAAATGGTATTTCTAGTTTTAGGTCCTTGAGGAATTGCCACACTGTCTTCCACAATGGTTGAACTAACTTACACTCTCACCAACAGTGTAAAAGCCTTCCTATTTCTCCACATCCTCTCCAGCATCTGTTGTTTCCTGACTTTTTAATAATCACCCTTCTAACTGGTGTGAGATAGTATCTCATTGTGGTTTTGATTTGTATTTCTCTTATGACCCGTGATGAGCATTTTTTCATGTCTGTTGGCTGCATAAATATCTTCTTTTGAGAAGGGTTTGTTCATATCCTTTGCCCACTTTTTGATGGGGTTGATTTTTTCTTGTAAATTTGTTTGAGTTCTTTGTAGATTCTGGATATTAGCCCTTTGTCAGATGGATAGATTGCAAAAATTTTCTCCCATTCTGTAGGTTGCCTGTTCACTCTGCTGATAGTTTCTTTTGTTGTGCAGAAGCTCTTTAGTTGAATTAGATCCCATTTGTCTATTTTGGCTTTTGTTGCCATTGCTTTTTGTGTTTTAGACATGAAGTCTTTGCCCATGCCTATATACTGAATGATATTGCCTAGGTTTTCTTCTAGAGTTTTTATGGTTTTAGGTCTTACATTTAAGTCTTTAATCCATCTTGAGTTAATTTTTGTGTAAGGTGTGAGGAAGGGATCCAGTTTCAGCTTTCTACCTATGGCTAGCCAGTTTTCCCAGCACCATTTATGAAATAGGGAATCATTTCCCCATTGCTTCTTTTTGTCAGGTTTCTCAAAGATCAGATGGTTGTAGGTGTGTGGTGTTATTTCTGAGGCCTCTGTTCTGTTCCGTTGGTCTATATCTCTGTTTTGGTACCAGTAACATGCTGTTTTGATTACTGTAGCCTTGCAGTATAGTTTGAAGTCAGGTAGCGTGATGCCTCCAGCTTTGTTCTTTTTGCTTAGAATTGTCTGAGCTATGCAGGGTCTTTTTTGGTTTCATCTGAAATTTAAAGTAGTTTTTCCAATTCTGTGAAGAAAGTCATCGGTAGCCTGATGGGGATGGCATTGAGTCTATAAGTTACCTTAGGCAGTATGGCCATTTTCATGATATTGATTCTTCCTGTCCATGAGCATGGAATGTTCTTCCATTTGTTTGTGTCCTCTTTTATTTCATTGAGCAGTGTTTTGTAGTTCTCTTTGAAGAGGTTATTCACATCCCTTGTAAGTTGGATTCCTAGGTGTTTTATTCTCCTTGTAGTCGTTGTGAATAGGAGTTCACTCATGATTTGGCTCTCTGTTTGTCTGTTCTTGGTGTATAGAAATGCTTGTGATTTTGGCACACTGATTTTGTATCCTGAGACTTTGCTGAAGTTGCTTATCAGCTTAAGGAGATTTTGGGCTGAGATGCTGAGGTTTTCTAAATAGACAATCATGTCATCTGCAAACAGATTCAATTTGACTTCGTCTCTTCCCATTTGAATACCCTTTATTTCTTTCTCTTGCCTGATTGCCCTGGCCAGAACGTCCAATACTATGTTGAATTGGAGTGGTGAGAGAGGGCATTCTTGTCTTGTGCCTATTTTCAGAGGGAATGCTTCCAGCTTATGCCCATTCAGTGTGATATTGGCTTTGGGTTTGTCATAAATAGCTCTTATTATTTTAAGGTACGTTCCATCAATACCTAGTTTATTGAGAGTTTTTAGCAGGAAAGGCTGCTGACTTTTGTCGAAGGCCTTTTCTGCATCTATTGAGATAATCATGTGGTTTTTGTCATTGGTTCTGTTTATTTGATGGATTATGTTGATTGATTTGCATATGCTGAACCAGCCTTGCATCCCAGGAATAAAGTCAGCTTGATCGTGGTGGATAAGCTTTTTGATGTGGTGCTGGATTGAGTTTGCCAGTATTTTATTGAGGATTTTCACGTCGATGTTCATCAGGAATATTGGCTTAAATTCTCTTTTTTTGCGTATGTGTATCTGCCAGGCTTTGGTATCAGGATTATACTGGCCTCATAAAATGAGTTAAGGAGGATTTCTTCTTTTCCTATTGATTGGAATAGTTTCAGAAGGAATGGTACCAGCTCCTCTTTGTACTTCCGGTAGAATTTTCTGTGAATCTGTCTGGTCCTGAACATTTTTTGATTGGTAGGCTATTAATTATTGCCTCAATTTCAGAACCTGTTATTGATCTATTCAGAAATTCAGCTTCTTCCTGGTTTAGTCTTGGGAGGGTGTATGTGTCCAGGAATTTATCCTTTCTTCTGCATTTTCTAGTTTATTTGCATAGAGGTGTTTATACTATTCTCTGATGGTAGTTTGTATCTCTGTGGGATCAGTGGTGATACCCCTTTATCTTTTTTATTGCATCTATTTGATTCTTCTGTCTTTTCTTCTTTATTAGTCTTGCTAACGGTCTATCTATTTTGTTGATCTTTTCAAAAAACCAGCTCCTGGATTCATTGTTTGTTTGTTTTTTTTTTTTTTTGAAGAGTTTTTTGGGTCTCTATTCCCTTCAATTCTGCTCTGATCATAGTTATTTCTTGTCTTCTGCTAGCTTTTGAATTTGTTTGCTCTTGCTTCTCTAGTTCTTTTAATTGTGATGTTAGGGTGTTGATTTTAGATCTTTCCTGCTTTCTCTTGTGGGCATTTAGTGCTATACATTTCCCTCTATACACTGCTTTAAATGTGTCCCAGAGATTCTTGTACATAGTTTTGTTCTCATTGGTTTCAAAGAACATCTTTATTTCTCCCTTTATTTTGTTATTTACCCAGTAGCCATTCAGGAGCAGGTTGTTCAGTTTCCATGTAGTTGTGCAGTTTTGAGTGAGTTTCTTAATCCTGAGTTCTAATTTGATTGCACTGTGGTCTGAGAGACAGTTTGTTGTGATTTCTGTTCTTTTACATTTGCTGAGGAGTGTCTTACTTCCAATTATGTGGTCAGTTTCAGAATAAGTGTGACGTGATGCTGAGAAGAATGTATATTCTGTTGATTTGGAGAGTTCTGTAGATGTCTATTAGGTCTGCTTGGTCCAGAGCTGAGTTCAAGTCCTGGATATCCTTGTTAATTTTCTGTCTCATTGATCTGTCTAATATTGACAGTGGGGTGTTGAAGTCTCCCATTATTATTGTGTGGGAGTCTAAGTCTCTTTGTAGGTCTCTAAGAACTTGCTTTATGAATCTGTGTGCTCCTGTATTGGGTGCATTTATATTTGGGATAGTTAGCTCTTCTTGTTGAATTGATCCCTTTACCATTATGCAATGACCTTATTTGTCTCTTTTGATCTTTGTTGGTTTAAAGTCTGTTTTATCAGAGACCAGGATTGCAACCCTTTATTTTTTCTTTTCATTTGCTTGGTAGATCTTCCTCCATCCCTTTATTTTGAGCCTGTGTGTGTCTTTGCACATGTGATGGGTCTCCTGAATACAGAACACCAATGGGTCTTGACTCTATCCAATTTGCCAGTCTGTGTCTTTTAATTGGGGCATTTAGCCCATTTACCTTTAAGGTTAATATGGTTATGTGTAAATTTCATCCTGTCATTATGATGCTAGCTGGTTATTTCACCCATTAATTGATGCAGTTTATTCATAGTGTCAATGGTCTTTACAGTTTGGCATGTTTTTGCAGTGGCTGGTACTAGTTGTTCCTTTCCATGTTTAGTGCTTCCTTCAGGAGCTCTTGTAAGACAGGCCTGGTGGTGACAAAATCTCTCAGCATTTGCTTGTCTGTAAAGGATTTTATTTCTCCTTCACTTATGAAGCTTAGTTTGGCTGGATATAAAATTCTGGGTTGAAAATTCTTTTCTTTAAGAATGTTGAATATTGGCCCCCACTCTCTTCTGGCTTGTATGGTTTCTGCCGAGAGACTCACTATTAATCTGATGGGCTTCCCTTTGTGGGTAACCCGTTGGCTGCCCTTAACATTTTTTCCTTCATTTCAACCTTGGTGAATCTGATAATTATGTACCTTGGGGTTGCTCTTCTCGAGGAGTATCTTTGTGGTGTTCTCTGCATTTCCTGAATTTGAATGTTGGCCTGCCTTGCTAGGTTGGGGAAGTTCTCCTGTATAATATCCTGAAGAGTGTTTTCTAACTTGGTACCATTCTCCCCGTCACTTTCAGGTGCACCACTCAAATGTAGATTTGATCTTTTCACATAGTCCCATATTTCTTGGAGGCTTTGTTCATTTCTTTTCACTCTTTTTTCTCTAATCTTGTCTTCTCACTTTGTTTAATTAATTTGATCTTCAATCAGTGATATCCTTTCTTCTGTTTGATCGAATCGGCTATTGAAGCTTGTGTTTGCTTCACAAAATTCTCATACTGTGGTTTTCAGCTCCATCAGGTCATTTAAGCACTTCTCTACACTGGTTATTCTAGTTAGTCATTTGTCTAACCTTTTTTCAAGGTTGTTAGCTTCCTTGTAATGAACTAGAACATGCTCTTTTAGCTCGGAGAAGTTTGTTATTATCGACCTTCTTAAGCCTACCTCTGTCAACTCGTCAAACTCATTCTCCATCCAGTTTTGTTCCCTTGCTGGTGAGGAGTTGTGTTCCTTTGGAGAAGAAGAGGCATTCTGGTTTTTGGAATTTTCAGCCTTTCTGCTCTGGTTTCTCCCCATCTTTGTGGTTTTATCTACCTTTGGTCTTCGATGCTGTTGACCTACAGATGGGGTTTTGGTGTGGATGTCCTTTTTGTTGATGTTGATGCTATTCCTTTCTGTTTGTTTTCCTTCTAACAGACAGGCCCCTCAGCTGCAGGTCTGTTTGAGTTTGCTAGAGGCGTACTCTAGACCCTGTTTTCCTGGGTATCACCATCGGAGGCTGCACAACAGCAAATATTGCTGCCTGATCCTTCCTCTGGAAGCTTCATCCCAGAGGGGCACCTGTCGGTTTGAGGTGTCTGTCGGCCCCTACTGGAGGTGTCTCCCAGTCAGGCTACATGAGGGTCAAGGACCCACTTGATGAGGCAGTCTGTCCATTATCGGAGCTCGAACGCCTTGCTGGGAGAACCACTGCTCTCTTCAGAACTGTCAGGCAGGGACGTTTAAGTCTGCAGAAGCTGTCTGCTGCCTTTTTTTCGGATACGCTCTGCCCCCAGAGGTGGAATCTAGAGGGCAGTAGGCCTTGCTGAGATGCAGTGGGCTCTACCCAGTTCAAGCTTCCCTGCCACTTCATTTATTCTGTGAGCATAGACCCGCCTACTTAAGCCTCAGTAATGGTGTACGCCCCTCCCCCAGCCAAGCTCCAGAATCCCAAATTGATTTCAGACTACTGCACTAGCATTTGGATTCCTCCTCTTATTTAACAGTCTTTGTCTTCTAAGTAGAACATTATTCATCTGTATCTAATACAATTACTATTTGGGTTTAAATCTACTATCTTGTGTTTTTGATTTATCACTTCTCTGCTATATAACTCTCTCCTTCTTTTAGGATTCACTGAGCACTTTTTTCAATTCATTTATTTCCCTCAACTACTTTGGAAGAGTGCGCGCGTGCGCGCGCGCACACACACACACACACAGGTGATGACTCAAGAAAATACGATATGCATCCTTAACCTATTAAAGACTAATCTTAAATAATATTTGACCCTTCTTCTGAAAATTACCATGGACCTTAGGATACTTTAACTCTAACCAACATTAATTCATAAACTGTTGTCACAGTATATTTTAATTATTGTTTTTAAAAAGACTACATAAGTCATTATTAATCATTACATGTACCCAGGCATTTTCTATTTTCTTTGCTCTACATTCTCTTTTGCATCTCAGACCATCTTCTATATTGGAATATTTTTCTTCTGACAGTAAAATACCCTTTAGTGCAGGACTATTTGTGGTGAACGTTCTCAGTTTTTGTTCATTAAACATTATTATTCAGGTTTCATTTGTGTAGGATAATTTTGCTGGATATAAAACTTGAGGTTAGCAGGGATTTTTAGTCCATTAAAAAAAGTCCTTCCATTCTTCTAGTCATGTCGTATTGTGATGTGTGGATTTAAAAAAATTATTTTGCTAGGAATTGGTTGGATTCCTTTAATCTTTTACTTGGCATCTATGGTAGGCAGCATTCTTAAAAAGGACCCCTCTTCCCTTCAGATTCCATACCCTAATCTCTAGAACCTGTGAATATGATGAAATATTATTCCTAAAAAGTATGTTAATGCATAGTTGACTTTATAATAGAAACATTATCTGAGACGCTTATCTAATCACATGAACTATTAAAAGCAAAGTATGTTTTCTGTCTGGTGGTAGAGGGGGAAATCAGAGAAATTTGAAGTGTTCAGAAGGACTCAACACAGTCATAGCTGCTCTGAAGATGGAGGATGCTACATGAGAAGAATATGGGTAGTATCCAGGAGCTTAGGCTAACCAGTCAGCAAGGAAAGGAGCCTTAGACTTCAGTCACAATGAAAAAGTAGTAATTAAAATTGTACATAGTCTATAGTCCCAATGCTGTTGAAACTGAAATGTGTATAAAAAGAACGAAAATAATGTATTTTAATAGTTTAATGGTATATCTGTGTGTTCTTAAATTATAGATGATATTTTTTCTTTTTATGTTTTCCTGAATTTTTAAAGTTTTGTATCATAAAAAATAAGTTATTTAGAAATTATTACCATGTGAAACTTGAAAAGATGATGATTTGAACTTAATTTTAGTTAGCCAAGAATTAAATCTGTTTTATCCACAGTGAGAAAGACCTTGAAATTCAATTTCATCCAAAAAATGAGTTTTATGTTTCCTCTAGCCTTATCATAGTGATTGATACCATATATTGATGTCTTATGAAGTTGATACTTGATATGTGATTCACTATCTCATTTAACCCCCACAAACAAATTTATGAGGAAGCTAATGTTTTCTATTCACATTTTTCACATGAGCAGATAGAGGGTTGGCAAAGTACTACAGTTATTTAGTGGTAGAGCTGGGATTTTAACCTGAGTTGTTTATTATAAATGGATTATAGGCTGAATAATTAATACTTATCTTAATATTTTCAAGAAATAAAAATATAATAGGAGAAATACTCTTTTAAGCATAAGCATCACTTCTGTAAAAATATTTCTTTTATTTTATTTTTCATTCTCATTTGTGATTCTAGTAACCAGAGATTCCTTTTGGATTGAATAATGCAAAGATCTCAGTTTCTGTAGACATAGCAGGCTCTCCAAAAATACTGTGAGACTAAACTCTATTAAATAAAATAATTGTTGTTTCTTGACAAGATTACACTAGATTGTTCTCTTCCAAGATAGAAGTAATTGGGATCATATGTAATAAAATCAATTAGGATGAGCCCCCTCTTTAATTACAATAGTCATATTCTATGTATGGTGTATAATTCAGAGTTTTAAGAATAATTATACAAACCATCAATCAAGTATATGTCTAGCCTTAAATACAAATTAAAAATTATTATAAAGTATTGCTTTATAAACCTTCTCCACTCAGTAGTGCAGATATTTAATATACTTCTATTTGAATAACAAAGCAAAGCACAACTGAGCAGGGATAAATAGATCAATATCTAATTTCATCCACATCTGCATCTTTAAACATTTTCTAGCCCATTTAGAATGCATACCTCTGGTGTGTGCAAAGTGTTTTTTTCTTAAATACAAAATAAGCAGCGCATGCTGTTGGAATCTTTCCTTAATCCTTTTAGCATCTTAGCATTATAGTACTTTACAAGCAGAGCTCTAACTGCCTAATAACTTTCTGTGGCTTCTAGAGTCTCCTCTACTCACTAGCAAATCAGGCCCGAAGTCCCAGAGATTTAATAATTCCCAGAAACATCCTTTAATGTATAAGTGATGGAAAATGTTTAATACTTCGGTTCTTTTGACCACTGATTACTATAATTCAGAGCTGCTTGCTCCACATTGGATCTCAGAATCTGTCTTAGTCTGTATTCTGCTGCTATAACAGAATACCCAAGACTGAATAATTTATACTGAACAGAAATGTATTGGTTCATAGTTCTGAAGGCTTGGAAGTCTAATATCAAGGTGCCAGCATTTGACAAAGGGCCTTTTCTTGCTAAATCACAATATGGTGGTAGGTATCACATGGTGGAAGAGCAAAGAGATGGCAAGAGAGGGAGAGCAAAAGGGTGCAAACCCATTCCTGTGATAACCAATCTATTCCCATGATAGTAGCATTAGTATATTTGTGAGGGTAGAGCCCTCATGACCTAAACACATTTTAAAAGTCCCACCTCTCAATACCATCACAATGGCAATTAAATTTCAACATGAGTTTTGAAGGTGACAAACCTTCAAACCATAGCACGGTCCTTCAGGGAGATTAAATTACAGTGGCTCCCTCAGTGGTAACTGACTTGATAATAGCCACTTTGTTTGTTGCCTCTCCTTCCTTATCTCTAGTTCCCATTTACTACTAGTGTTTCCTGAGGCCCATTCCAAAATAAACTACTCGCACCAGATTTCTTGTTACAGAATCTACTATGGCAAAATCCAATCTAAGATATTTTGTTATATAAGGGGTTCAAGGTAGCAGATACTTAGAATGGGAGTTAGAATAAAATACTCGCAAGCCAAATGACAAAAAGGGACCTAATGTTAGTGCAAAGAGACGGTGATGAATCCTGGGGTTAAAACATCAAAACTACTAATTGTAGTGGTGACTATTATTGAACTGCTCACCTATAGTGAATTGAGATGGAGTACAGGAGAAAGGAGATAAATTGGCTTATGCAGTATATTCAGTATTTGAGTGATGTGGGGAGCTGTGACTAAGGACTGTGGAATTGATTGACTATTGTTAGGTGCCATCAGTGTTTGAGGAAAGAGAATGGCAAGCTCAAGTCAGACAGTTTACTTGGGGCATGGCATCCTTTGTAGCTGAAGAGCAGACTGTGCTGAAGTTCTTTGATTGTTACCATCGTAGAATTATAAAGAAAGGTGAATTCATAGTCCTGCCAACTCCCTATATAAAGTCAAGAGGCATGTAAGTAGGACTAGGGCCCTGTGACCTGAGATGTCATTAGTGGATGAGCTTATAGTGGACACTATAATTTGTCAGAGAAGGTTTTAGCAGTCAGAAATTCCTCTTGCTAGAGATTAATAGCTTTCTCTTGCCTGAAGACCATGCAAAGTCCACACCTGAGGTAGATGCACTGCGAAGTGATGCTGTGAACAGTCAGTGAGGACCTAAGGGCTGCCAAAAACCATGTGGGTGAGCTTGGAAGTAGATCCTTTGGTCCCAATTCAATTACCTTCTATTACCAAATTCTCCTGCATTGACCACTTGAAATTTTCCAGTTTTCAATGGCATTTTGCTTGAAAGCATGACAAAAAGTTATTTCAGTTAGATAACTATTTCTTAAAGGGAGATATAGTTGAATGTTATCATTTCTTTGTATTTTAGTGTGACTTTCTGCATATTTGGCCAATGTCTTGACTGCAATATCCTGAAAGACCTTAAGCCAGAACTACCTAGTTAAGCTGCTCCTAGATATCTGGCACGGTAACTATGAGATAATTAGGGTTGGTTGTTTTAAGCCCCCAGGATTGAGGTTGATATTTTATGCAGCAATAGATAACAAATACAGTGATTGAGCAAAATGCATTGGAAAAATTGTAATCCATTGACCAATTTCCAGACCAGAGTCAGTTCTGTGACACAAAGCCCACCATTTGAAGAGAAAGCCAGTTCTTCCTTAGTGGCACAGCAGGATTCCTCAATTTTTCTGTAACTGTATTTAGGGATATTTACTGGAGAAAGGGAAATATCTAGATTTTTAAAGAGCTGTTGAATTTAGGGTTTGAACTCACACCTGTAGATTCAAAATGCCATCATGGAACCCTTGTAAGAGTGAGGTAGTTTGAGGGCCTAATTAAGATGGATATACTTAGCAGATGGGAAAAACTCATGCGTTATTTACCTGTCCTGTGGAGTAAGAACCATAATTACAGGAAAGGCCAACTGGAAGCTCTTGAAAGTGTCTCACCCCAAATGAAAATAGCATGTCATAAACAATCCTGAGTGCATAGTGAGTGGAATGGCAGGGATTAGTGGCAGCCTCAATGATCTCATGGATGCAGAGCTGGTGGTCTTTATCATATGTCTTCTTGGTGAACCAGTATAGTCTCTGAAAAAAAATAGATCCAGATAACTTAACGGAAGATGATGGTGGACTATTATAAACTTAACCAAATGATAACCCCAATTATAGCTGTTATTTAAAATATGATTATTTACTAGACAAATCAATGCAGACTCTGTCATGTATATGCACTTATTTATCCTGTAAATGCATGCTTTTAAAACCCTTATTCATTTTAGAATCAGTTCACAGTCACTGAGAATGAACAGCATTACACATTTATAATCTTGCTTCAGACTGTGTTAATTCTCCTGTTCTCTGTTACAGCATGATCTGAAGAGATCTTGGTTATAGAGAAATTGTATAGGGTATTTTACTGGTCCAGTATATTGGTGACATTATGTTAGTCAGATCTGGTGACCAGGAACTTGTAAGTAATCTGGATATTTGTTCACAATGTTGGAGAGAAACCCAATAAAAATTAAGGGGCCTCCCCCTTTGAGTAAGGCTTAAGAGATCAGATAATCTGGGTCATGCTGAGACATATCCTCTAATGTGAAGGTTGAAACATTACATTTTGCATTTCCTATTCCTAAGAAAGAGATGTCATATTTGGTAGCTCTCTGAATTTGGAAGAAAGCACATACCACTTTGGTTATACTGATCCATCTTATTTATTGAGTTACTCAGAAAATTGCTAGTTTTGAGTGAGGTGCAGAACAGAAGATTTTATAGCAGGTTTAAGCTGCAACATTGTTTGGATCATATGATCTGGCAGGAGCTATGTGGAGTTTCTCTAATCCCCAAGGTAAGAGTCATAGAACCCTTCTTCCAGACTTTTGACCACCAGCCAAGCCATTGATCACTGCCACAAGTTCATGGATATCTTTAACTCAACCACTTATCCCTCTGCATGATGACAAATATACTGCTGGTATCCATTGCATATAAGGATGCTATGTGGAATCTCTTCCAGCTTCAGTAAGAATGTCATAGTACTCACTCCTTAGGTTCTGGAGCAAGGCCATCCAATCTGCAGCAGAGAAAAATATTCAGAGCTTGAAAAACAACTTCTATAATGCCATTGTTCCCTGACCCTAGGGCAGGAAGCTCCTGACCATGGAACATTAAGTAATTATGCAACCAGAAGTGCCCATCACAAAGTGAATACATTATGTCCACCAAATCATAATATCAGGAAGCAATGGCAACAATCCATTGTACAATGGAAATGGTATATTCAGGATGCGACTCAAGAGGGTCTGAAGTCCATGAACAAGTGACTCAACAGGGGACCAGAGCCCCATGTTACATGTCCCTGTTGCACCAATGCCTCTTCTTTCACTAACAGCTATGGCCTTGTTAGGGGATACCTGAAACTAAATGATAGATAAAGAATCAAAACAAAACAAAACACCCAAGCCTATATCTCTCAGATGGGTTGACTATGTTGATAAAAGCCAGAAATGGACTTCTGCTACATTCTAGCCCAAATCAAAAGTGGCTCTGAAAGATAGTAGAGAATACATTCCTCCAAGTGGGCAGACCTTAAAGCAATACACCTGGTAATAAACTTTATGCAAAAGGAGAAGAAGTTGGGTTAATGATATACATGAGCACATTGGCAGTGATGAATAGCTGGGCTGGTGGTCAAAGGTTTGGAAGAAGCAACATTGAAAGATGAGGATCAATCTGAACAAAAAGCATGTGGAAGAACCTGCAGGAATGTGTCTCTGATTAATGCCTACAAAAGTATCAACCACAGGATAGCCACCTGGATAAAAGACTCAGCCGGTGAATATCAGCCAGACTCTTTTTTCAGTTATTTAAATGATAGTATAGGGACTCACACATGGAGTAGCAGAAATGGAGATTATGCGTGGTCTCAAAGGCATGAGGTGTTTCTCACCAAGCCTAATATGGCTACTGTTACTCCTGAATGTTCAACCTGTCAGCAGCAGAGACTTGTAAGCAGACTTGCACTATGTTCTCAATTTAGTCTTCTCTGAAGAGACCAACAAACTACCTGTCCTCACATTGATAGAATTATATTTTTTCCATCCTAGAAGGATAGCAATTGTCTTGACTGGGATTAATATTCTAATTAGGCTGGGCTTTCATACCATACTGCCTTTGCCATCACCAATATCTGAGGTTTCAGTGTGTTTGACTTATTATCACTTATTATCACAGCATCACATATATTATCTTAGATCAAATGATCCACTTTATAGCAAATAAAGTATAACAATGGCACATGTTCAAGAGCTCCATTGATCTCACCAGTCACAGCACCTAAATGTTTCCAGGCTAATAAAATGTTGCTTAGAGCCAATGGGAATTGATATGCTCTTTCCCTGATCAGCAAAACATGCATCTAGGAACCAAAAGGTGAAAGTTGGAGTTCCTTCTCCATTATTACTCCCCATGGCCCACCTGGTGAATTTGTGCTGGACTAGAGGCCTTGTTTTCAAAGGGGATTATGCTGCTAAGGTTTCTCTAAATTTAAGCTAACCACTGCCCAGTTCTTTAAGGGTTGTCATGCCAGTAGACAAGTAGGTAAAGAAAAAGTTTCTATACTATTATAATTGGTATAATTATACAGTAATAAATACATACCATGAGTACCACGAGGAAATATTGTTGCTACATATTACATGATGTGGGCAGAGAGGGATATGTCTAGAACCTAGAGATGCATTAGGTCATAGGGCACATCTTAGTGCTTCCATGCCCATTGATAGCTGTGAATAGGCAATTATAGCCATCATAACCTAACAGGATACCTGCAGTGCAGACTCCTCTGCCTGGATTATCCCAATAGACAAGTAATTTAGTTTGGCAGAAATGTTGGTTGAAAGTGCAAGGAAACTAGAATGGGTAATAGAGGAGAGAGATGATGAATATCAGTTGTGGTCTCAAGATCAACTGCAATAGCCAGGACTAATCTCCCTCCACCATTTTTTTTTCCAAAATTGTATCTGGTTACCATTTTGAAGAGGCTTTGCCAGGATGGATGGAGTGAACTTGACTTGGGTCACAGGTAGATCTGAAGAAATAGTTGACTATAACAGGTGTTGTCTGTGCTCCTCCCATATCATTGCAGTGTAAAATGGCCTGTGACTTTTAACTGAGTGAGGGCTTTCTCTTACACCACAACTTGCCTTGTACAGCAGCTTGAAGTGCTGGATAATTCAAATCCCCTGAGGGATCCCTCAACTAAGGGTGATGGAAGTTTGTGCACAAATATCTCAGCTTTATCCCCTCTCAAGTGGGTTGAGTCTGTGGAATTTGTTTTACATTCAATCTGTAACATGAGCAATCTCCAGTTACTGATAGTGGTAAACTAACTTAACAACACTTTCTTCATTGGCTGCCCTCAAATTCCTATCTCAGTTCTCCATAACCTGACTGGCATTTCCTTAGCTCACCTACCTAATAAATAAACTTTTTCCACTTGAATTCTCAACTCACAGTCTGCTTCTGGGAAACACAAATGAAAAAAAGCATGCATTGCCCATTTTGACTTTGAGCTTTACCTCACCAGTGCAAAAATACTCAGCAGTCAGATCAGGCAATCTGACTGCTGAATATTTCCCTTGCAAGGGTTTTATATTTTACAAAAGCTGCAATAGCAGGGAGCTTTTGTAAACTATAAAATCGCGTGGATTACATGAAGTAATGTAAAGGCTAGCATTTCATTCTTGAGGCTATCTAATCCCCTTTGGATTACCAGGATGTACAGGGCTACTTGCTTCAAATTCCAGTACTTTGAGACTCTTAGGCTTGTTATGAATAATACTTATTGAGTGTTTAATATATTTTGCGAACTGTTCCAAGTACTTTACATATGTTGGTTAACTTAATCTTCAGCAATCCTATGAAGTAATATAAAGTATCTATGGGGTAAAATTAGTTTTCTTGATCCTGAATCCATGATCATACCACTGGTCTTCTCCTATTTACTCATATCTACCTCTTCTAATATACATGCCTGAGGGACCAGATGAATAAGCTCTGCACAAGATAAGAGTAAATAAGTCATTAGCAAGTGTCACTCGACTTTGTAATACCTGTTTAGGTTCTTCAGATGATTTTTCAGATATCTTCATACAGTGAAGTTGCTAGATAAGTGACTTATGGAAATTGTATATTTCATATGAATTGCAATCCCTATTTAATGAATTTGCTCTTCCTGTTTCTGTTTTCATATTCCCTCCCCATGATGTTAGAGCTAATTCTAGTCTTTTAAATTTGTGAGTTATAGTCTCAATTTAAATCAAATGGTTTGCGCATAGGTATATAAATTCATGTTCAAATTTGCTTAAGATGTATTTATTATTGTTGTGTGCTCCAAAACTTAGGGTAACTAGAGGGGTATATATTTAGTGAAAGAGCAGAATTTGAAACTGTAAACCAAAAACTGTTAATATGATTTAGTTGTTTAAAGGAGTGAATCATTTAGAGGCATGTATTTAAAGTGATTATCTGAAATATAAACCTTTAACTAGATTTTAAAATATTGTATTTTAAATTTAAAACGTTACTTTGAAATGTGACTTTGTAAAAATAAATAAATAAATAGATAAATAAATAATTGTATTCCCAGTTCCTTTCTCATTGAAGATAGATTGACTTTAGGTAGACTTATTAACTAAATTATATATAAGTTATGACTACATACTTTCCCTTCTTGCAGTCATAGCCCTTCTAATTCTTTCTTTATTAGTCAAAATTTTGACATATTTTGTGTAATATATTTGCTGTTTGATGTATGGTACTATGAAAATTTGTCATCTGGCTATTTAAATATTTACTTCAGTGAGGTATAATAGAATTAGGACAATTCATTGAGAAAGGCACTATTTAGAAGATAATATATTATAATTGTGTAGTATTTTAGCAGGATAACTACATCATTAGCTTCATATTTATGCATATTCTTCTTTATTCCTTCTGAAGACAGTCAGCAGCTTGAGATTTGGCCCAACGGCTACTGACAAGGGAGCTTTCTGCAAGGATAAAAGCTTTGAAAATCACTACAAATAAAGCATCTTGTTTTCCATTAAGTTACATTCAAATATCCATGTACTGTACCCTGTAATTAAGTCAAATATCAATTTTAATCACTGCATCCTTAGTACATAATTTCTGTAATGCAATTGCAGCAGTATAATATGGAGCAGCTAAAATGCCCTCGTTAAATGGAATTTTAACTGCGGGAAATTGAGATACAAAGAAAATCATCATACCTGCACTTAAGCAGTTAAGCTGAGAGATTTATGGTTAGGAAAGTAGGGGAAGAGAGACTGGTTTAATTCACAAATTATTGTCCCTGCTAGTCTACATCTATGATTTTGAAATAAGAATACTGACTATGCTTTGATTTTAGGAGTATCTGAGAGTATCTTTAGAGAGTATCTACATCTATGATTTTGAAATAAGAATACTGACTACGCTTTGATTTTAGAGAGTATCCCAAGAAGTTCCTTAAAGATAGGACTCCTATTAGTTAACAAACTGATCCTACAATTATGTTTGAATGCTATTATCTTAACAGATAGCAACATTAATTTTGGGGAAGAAAAGTGTCTTCCTTTTGCTAGCTTTCCAAGAAAGGAGTTTGACTGTGCGAGTAAAAGCTTTATTATTTAAAGTACAACTTGCAGCTCTTCAATTAGGAGCAATTTCAAATGTCAGATTTAAAGTCTGTACAACATCTCACATAAATGTAGCAATTGCCTTGTACATCACTTGGCAATAGTTTAACTCTGTTTAAGACTGGAAGAAAATATTTTGAGTAAAATAGAAATGACAGTAGCTACTAGATGTCATCATATTTTCTTTATATTGACACATTAGCATATTAGGAAAAAAATGTCTGGTCATATATGGATATTGCCGGGCTTAAAACTCTTGCTCCCTTCAGTGAGCTGGCTCAACATTCATACTGTCATTGCTCCAAGAAATGGAAATCATCTGAGATGTCATTATGTAGCTAGTGGTTCTAGAGCCTTGATAGAATATTTACAATTTAAAAAGACAAAGTTTTGAAAATCCATGAATAATTCATCTGACCATTTACACAAAACATTCAGCTGAAATATTCCAGTGTTGCATGTACAAGTGCATGCTTAAGCTACTCCTTTTTCTTGATGATGAGAGGGAAATAGTTTGCTGGGCACACCCTTCTTGTCAATGGTGCAAATCCTTTTAGAATCCAATTTTGAAACTGCCATTTGGATTAGGTTCATGTTCATAGCTTTTGAATTATTGATTACTTGAAGGCCAGGGCATCTCAATCTGTGTCATAGATGCATAATTTATCATGATATTTAAAAGCATGTGTATCTTAAAGGCTTTTGGAACTTTATTTCAATGCCTAATGACAACACATCTGGAGCTTTTAATGTTTTCAAAGTCTTGGCAAAAAGGGCCTTCTGGTGCTGTGGCCTCACATGACAGCTCAGTACCTTTTAATGTCCCCTTTCTGTCTTTGAATTTTATACTTTTCCTTTCTGATTTGGTTCTTCCCCCGACCCCCAGTCCTTCACATCACTAACTCTTTCTTTGGTCTTTGTATATATTTTAAGACTCTATTTCACAGGCCCCTCCATGGTGCCCCCATGTTTTCTTTGCGTCTCTCTTCTTTATGTTCTTCTTTTGTGCATTCTGCCTTTTTTGATTTCTGCTGCTTGAGAAAACCCTTTCAGACACTTATTTCCTATTTATTGTGTTATTTTTCTTTGTGGGAAGAGCCTAGTTAATTTATTACTGGTCTGAATTTTGTCTCAGATGCCTCTAATATTTGCCACACCACAGTGAAGAAAAGGGGTGGAGAATGGCAAACTTCCTTTAACTTCTGTTGTTAGAATGATAAAAGTTGAGTGGGGTGATTTCAAAGCTGGGGGTGATTCAAGCCTTCCTCTTCTCCAGAGTTCAAGTCAGCCACCACCACAATGAGGCTGCCACCTTCCCACTTCCTTGCTCTTAACCCTAACAATGACAATCAGCACTCAGTCACAAACTGACAGAAATTCCAACTTGCAGAGTCGGAAAAGAAAAAGGGGCCAAGGATTGCTGGTGAGATGGAAGAAGCTTGAAGTGCAGACACATGCTTAAAGGAAAACTGTTTGATAAAAACACCCCATTTTTCCATTTTAAATGCCTTTTCAGTTTTTGTCTCAATTATTTTTAATCTTTCTTCTAAAGTGAGGTTTCAGTAATCTTTTTTAGAATATAATCTTTATTTGTCCATGAATTAAGACAGATTATTATGAAGAATTATTGTTTTATGTATGGGATACAAATCAGAATTTACATTTATGTTTCCTTATTGTTTTTGAGGAACGTGATTGCTGCCTAGAATAAAAGATTCTCATAAAAGGGTAGTGTCCACAGAGATACATGTAATGGCTTATTGAGGCCTTTCTTCATATTTTTTTATGTAGAATTAAATACACTTATCATGAAGACATCTTAGGTGATATATTGAGAAATAAGATTTAAAATGTGATTCACCATTTCTGCATACCTTATGTAACCTGCCTGTGAAAGAACCCTAGGGTTGGTGAAGATAATGACATACTAGCAATGTGATACCGCTTATTAAAATTCCTATATGTAGTAGTTTTCTTTCAGAAGATCCAATTTGATCCTTGGTGTTTCAAAATCCATCTAATGCAGGTTTTCTCCTGTAACAGAAAAGGGCTATCTGCAGGCAGGATGTCCCATTTTGTTATCTTGTTAAGTGACTCTTAGACTTCCAGAGTTTGTCTTCTTTACCACTTGATACTGATGTCTTACTGCTCTTCACATCAAGCCAAAGGATAGAGTTTTCTTCTATATTAATTCAAAGGTTCTTTAAGATCCATGCACACCGGCTTTGTTTCACACATTTGAACTAAGGTGCCTGGGATGCCTTCCATTCCTCAGAACAGAAAAAAGCGAGCTCTCAACTCTTCTATTAAATGACTCAAATTTGAGTTTTCCTATGACAGCTTTCTCAGCAAACTCCTAACGAGGCAAAATTGGCTACTCGTGGATTTGGTTCTCTGTATCCAGCACATTTTTCAACAACAGCCCCTAGAATACATTAGGGCACCTGAGGTTGTGCTTGATACAAAATAGGCATTCAATATGTACAGACTGGCATCAATATGGACACTTACAGACTAACAGAATGACTGACGGGTTAGATATCTAATCACTTGCAGTGCTCTCATCAAGCCCATGATGGATTAATTCACACGCCTGTACTTTTGCATATGCATTCTCTCTGGTCAGGGTCTTGTCTAGCTGAGTCATTAAGGTAAGAAGAAAACGAGGAGAAAAGAGGGGAGAAATAGCCAACATGTACCAACAACCTGCTGAGCCAGGTACTGTGCTAAGCACTTTACATTAATTAGTTAATTTAACCTCACAATAACCAAATGAGGCAGGAACCATTATCATCCCCTTTGGACAACATAGAAAACTGAAACCAGGAGATCAATGAACTTTCCCACAGTTACACAACTAGTGTGGAAATTGGACTTAGTTTCTGTCTGTATGACTATAGCTCTCAGGCTATTAGGTTGGTGCAAAAGTAATTGCGGTTTTTGACTTTTTTTTTAAGGCAAAAACCACAATTACTGTTGCACCAATATAATGATAACCTTCAATCGTTCTAACTTATCTAGCTAGCGAGTGCAAACTTGTTTTACAAAATCTTTGCAGCTAACCATTCCTGGCATGACAGTCATTTCAATGTTTCCCCTTTGTGCAGAGTTAGATGAGATTATGACTATGTGACTATTCAGATTTGTGTTTTCCTGCTCCTTGAAGGCATGGATGATGTCATCTTATCTCCTGTGCCTGGATATTTCCTGAGTCCTAGTTGAATAAATGAGTGAATGTCCTTATTGTACAAATTTTTATCACAGTTATCATATGCATTGCAGTTATTTATTTTATAATCTTATAATCTTTTTTCCTGGCCTTCCTTCTGATGTTGTTCAGAAACATCTGCCAAATGAATGAAAGAATGAAAAAGTGAAATTATGAATAAACACAAGTGATTGTGGTGTGGAAGGCTTGTTTGCAAATCTTACTTGCCAGACTCTTAAAAATTTATTTGTTCTTATCTGTCTGAATAATTCCAACTCAAATGTCAAGACTCAAGATACGCATCTTTTCCTCAGAAAATGCCACCGTCCCCAATATTTACACCCAGGATATACCCAGACTGACAGAGAGAAAAGGCTCATTGTTGGAGTCTCTAGTTCTGACCAGAGCTGGATGATGGCACTTCCCATGTTGTAATGCAACTCTTTATTTGGGTCTAGGTCTCCTAATAGGCTAAGACCTAGAGACTAATATTTTATTTAACTGTATGTCTTTAATATGTAGCATATTTCTTAGCATGCAGCCAACAGTTATTGACTGTTAACTGCTATTTGTTGAATGAGTGAGTCATTTTGTATATTTATAAATAGGTGTGGGAACCAAGAAAATTAATTAAAGGAAAAAGAAGCTAAAGTTAAACTTTTAGTTTATTTTTTATTTCCATAGGTTTTTGGGGAACAGGTGTTATTTGGTTACATGAGCAAATTCTTTAGTGGTCATTTGTGAGATTTTGGTGCACCCATCAGCTGAGCAGTACAAAACCAATTTGTAGTCTTTTATCCCTCACCCGCCTCCCACCCTTTCTCCTGAGTCCCCAAAGTCCATTGTATCATTCTCTTTTTCTTTTGAGACAGTCTCACTGTGTTGCCAGGCTGGAGTGCAGTGGTGCCATCTCGGCTCACTGCAACCTCTGCCTCCTGGATTCAAGCAATTCTCTTGCCTTAGCCTCCCAAGTAGCTGGATCTACAGGCATGCAACACCACGCCCAGCTAACTTTTTGTACTTTTAGTAGAGATGGGGTTTCACCATGCTGGCCAGGATGGTCTTGATCTCTTGACCTCATGATCCGCCCACCTTGGGCTCCTAAAGTGTTGGGATTACAGGCATGAGCCACCGCACCTGGCCCATTGTATCATTCTTATGCCTTTGCACCCTCATAGCTTAGCTCCCACTTATGAGTGAGAACGTACAATGTTTGGTTTTCCATTCCTGAGTCACTTTACTTAGAATAATAGTCTCCAGTTCCATCCAGGTTGCTGCAAATGCTGTTAATTTGTTCCTTTTTATTACTGAGTAGTATTCCATTGTATATATATGCTACAATTTCTTTATCCATTCATTAATTGATGAGGATTTCAGCTGGTTCCATAGTTTTGCAATTGTGAATTGTGCTGCTATAAACATGTGTGTGCAAGTATCTTTTTTGCATGATGACTTCTTTTCCTTTGGGGAGATACCTAGTAGTGGGATTGCTGAGTCAAATGGTAGTTGTACTTTTAGTTCTTTAAGGAACCTCCACACTGTTTTCCATAATGGTTGTACTAGTTTATATTCCCACCAGCAGTGTGGAAGTGTTCCCTTTTCACTGCATCCATGCCAACATCTATTTTATTTTTTATTTTTCATTATGGCCATTCTTGCAGGAGTAAGGTGGTATTGCATTGCGGTTTTGATTTGCATTTCCCTGATCATTAGTGATATTGAGCATTTTTCACACATTTGTTGGTCACTTATATACCTTCTTTTGAGAACTGTCTATTCATGTCCTTAGCCCACTTTTTGATGGGACTGTGTGTTTTTTTCTTGCTGATTTGTTTGAGTTCATTGTAGATTCTGGATATTAGTCCTTTGTCAGATGTATAGATTGTGATGATTTTTTCTCCCACTCTGTAGGTTGTCTGTTTACTCTGCTGACTGTTCCTTTTGCTGTGCAGAAGCTGTTTAGTTTAATTAAGTCCCATCTATTTATCTTTGTTTTTGTTGCATTTGCTTTTGGGTTCTTGATCCTGAAGTCTTGCCTGAGGCAATGTCAAGAAGGGTTTTTCCAATGTTATCTTCTAGAATTTTTATAGTTTCAGGTCTTAGATTGAAGCCCTTGATCCAACTTGAGTTGATTTTTGTATAAGGTGAGAGATGAGGATCCAGTTTCATTCTTTGACATGTGGCTTGCCAATTATTCCAGCACCAGTTGTTGAAGATCAGTTGACTGTAGGTATTTGGGTTTATTTCTGGGTTCTTTATTGTGTTTGATTGGTCTATGTGCCTATTTTTATACCACTATCACGCTGTTTTCATTACTTTGGCCTTGTAGTATAGTTTGAAGTCAGGTAATGAAATGCCTCCAGATTTGTTTTGCTTAGTCTTGCTTAGTCTTGCTTTGGTTATGCAGGTTTTTTTTTTTTTTTTTGGTTCCATATGGATTTTAGGATTGTTTTTTCTAGTTCTGTGAACAATGATGGTGGTATTTTGGAGGGAATTGCATTGAATTTGTAGATTGCTTTTGGCATTGTGGTCATTTTCACAATACTGATCCTACCTATCCATGAGCATGGGATGTGTTTCCATTTGTTTGTGTCATCTGTGATTTCTTTCAGCAGTGTTTTGTAGTTTTCCTTGCAGAGGTCTTTCACCTCCTTGGTTAGGTATATTCCTAAGTATTTTATTTTATTTTATTGCAGCTATTGTAAAAGGAGTTGAGTTTTTGATTTGATTCTCAGCTTGGTCGCTATTGGTGTATAGCAGAGCTACTGATTTGTGTACATTAGTTTTGTATCCTGAAACTTTGTTGAATTCGTTTATCAGTTCTAGGAGCTTTTTGGAGGAGACTTTAGGGTTTTCTAGGTACATGATTGTATCATCAGCAAACGGCAACAGTTTGACTTCTTCTTTACCAATTTGGATGCCCTTTTTTCTTTCTCTTGTCTGATGGCTCTGTCAAGGACTTCTAGTACTATGTTGAATAGAAGTGGTGAGAGTAGGCATCCTTATGTTGTTCCAGTTCTCAGAAGGAATGCTTTCAACTTTTCCCCATTCAGTATGATGTTGGCTGTGGGTTTGTCATAGATGGCTTGTATTACATTATGGTATGTTCCTTGTATGCCGATTTTGCTGAAGGTTTTAATCATAAAGGGATGCTGGATTTTGTCAAATGCCTTTTCTGTGTATCTAGAAATGATCATGTGATTTTTGTTTTCAATTCTGTTTATGTGATATATCACGTTTATTTACTTGTGTATGTTAAACCATCCCTGCATCTCTGATACGAAACTCACTTGATTGTGGTAGATTATCTTTTTGATATGCTGTTGGATTTGGTTAGATAGTATTTTGTTAAGGATTTTTGCATCTATGTTTATGGGGGATATTGGTCTGTAGTTTTCTTTTTTTGTTATGTCCTTTCCTGGTTTTGGCATTAGGGTGATACTGACTTCATAGAATGAATTAGGGAGGATTCCCTCTTTCTCAATCTTGGGAAATAGTGCCAATAGGATTGGTACCAAAGTCCATTTCACTCCCCTGCAACTTCCACTGGAGCAGGGGCTGGTATCTATGGCTGAGAGACCTGAAGATGGTTCACATAATGGGACTCTGAGCAGACACCCCCTAGTACCAGCCCACAGCCTGGTAGCCCTGCTGGGTGGCTAGATCCAGAAGAGAAATAACAATCACTACAGTTCAGTTCTCAGGAATCACATCCCTAGGAAAAGGGCAAGAGTACTATATTAAGTGAGCACCCCGTGGGACAAAAGAATCTGAACAGCAGCCTTGAGCCCCAGACCTTCCCTCTGACATAGCCTACCCAAATGAGAAGAAACCAGAAAAACAAATCTGGTAATATGACAAAACAAGATTCTTTAACACCCCCCAAAATCACACTAGCTCACCAGCAATGGATCCAAACCAAGAAGAAATCCCTGAATTGCCAGAAAAAGAATTCAGAATGTTGATTATTAAGCTAATCAAGGAGGCACCAGAGAAAGGTGAAGTCCAATTTAATTTTTAGTTCTTTAAGGAATCTCCACACTGTTTTCCATAATGGTTGTACTAGTTTACATTCCCATCAGCAGTGTAGAAGTGTTTGTGTGACTTGTAAGGAGGGGGAGATTGCACCTACCAGTAAACTTCCCTTTGGAAATAGTCATGTAGTGCTGTTAAAAAGTATATAATAAAAACCACTTTAGGCCAATAGTTGTAAAAATGCAACCCAAGGCTTCCAAAATGTTAGCAACAATACTCTGAAATTCCAGCAGATGGTGGTGGTGTTACGAAAATCTGCCATCCTTGGTTAGCTACACTAAAACACATCTCACTTTTCATAAAAACACTTTCGTTCTTTTTTCCTTTGAAAAATGAAGAGAAAAGAGGGTGCCCAATAACTCTTCTTTCTCGAAGCTTTAAGAAAGAAAACTTAAAAAAAGAAAGTGGTCACTGTTGGTCCATGATAGAAGAATTATAAAAAAATTTATTTTTCATAATTGATGGTATATAGATAGATATAGATGATATATATTATATATAAATATAAATTTTATATGAATATAATTATGTCACAGAAATGATAAAAATGATATATTGTGTGTTGGTCACTATTTATCTATTTGTAATTATATGTATATAAATTGCATATATCATATACACAATTTTTTTCTGTATTTGCTGTTTAGGATTAGAGAAGGAACAATGGTCCCCTTCCCCACATCTACAACTATCAACACTTCAAAATATGGTTAAAAAGGACTCTAATCATTTAAAAATATGTATCTTTCCATGGATGGGGTGTCCACGTTTGTGTTACCTTGAGATCAAATTCTGACAGAGTGTATGGGAACATTTCTCTTTTGCCTTAGTCCAACCCCACATTTATTAGTCCAGAGTTAAAATGTATATTATCTTTTGACTGATCAATGAAATGGGTACCAGTCAAAGATTACAAAGCATTTCAAGAAAGACTTCAGAATATCTGAGTACTGTACAAGCAAACAAGATTTTGGTTTAGATTATTTCTTAATACTTCCTAAAGCTCAGCAATTTCCTGTGGAACAACTGAATGATTTCCTGAAGTAAAGAAGAAGATAATTTTCTCCTTAAATCTTCTTATGCTTTTTATGCTTGCATCTATTTAGTATACAAATCAAAGGGATAAAAAATTGATGTACAGACGGTCCCCAATTTACAATGGTTTGACTTGACTTTTTGACTTTATGATGGTGCAAAAACCGTACACATTCAGTAGAAAGTGGTAAGACGCTGTCTTGTGATGCTGCAGCTCCCAGTCAGCCATGTTGTCACGAGGGTAATCAACTGGCACTCTGTAGTGTCCTGTGTTGCCAGATGGTTTTGCCCAACTGTAGCCTAATTTAAGGTGTCTGAGCACGTTTAAGGTAGCCTAGGCTAAGCTACAATGCTCAGTAGTTTAGGTGTATTAAAGGCACTTTTAAGTTATGATATTTTCAACTTATAATGTTTATGGAGATGAAACCTTATGTTAAGTCAAGGAGCATCTGTATAAGCAGGATCATTATCCTTATATTAATGAGATCAAAAAGAGAAGCATTCACTAAGGCAATTTATTTCTTTTAGTACTATTTTCTTGATAAGGAAAAAAGACAAAAAAAGTTGACCACATTTTTAAAAATTTACATTTTATATTTTTAAAGCACATCAATTCTATACAGGCCACCTAAATATTAGACTTTCAGATATGTGACTTCTAACATATTCTGAGGGCATTTTTATATGTATGTAAATGTGTATATACAGACATTTACATACATATATAGACATTTACATACACATATATTTATCTTTACATCTCTGAAATTAGTATTGAAATATGTGAGAAACAGGATTTGTTGTGTGTGCTCATTTTAAAAACACTGTATAACTGTGTAAAATATTTTTCATTGTGGAAAATGATTGGATGATATTATGTAGAATTATTTTACAGCTGGTGACATAAGGGGTGATTTTTTCAAAGAATTCTTTTACTATTTTGAAGTGTCCTTTTAAAAGAATGATACTTTTTATAACTGATAAAATAATTATTGTAATATAAAATTTAATGTCCAAAGACATTATCAGGAACACACTGATTATTGAAAAAGTAGTTTGTAAAACCTAATGTCTAATATATTAACGAAAATAAAATTTATTTTTGTTAATCTAGGTCATAACTGCTTTTGGAATATCATGAAACATATGAATGACTTTATTCCAAGTGAAAAATCATTCAGTAGAGTCAAACTATAGTGTTTTCCAAAGGAATTTCCTTTTAATGACTTGCAGATGTTGTTGTGTTTAATGTCAATAAAAAATTGAATTCAGTTTTTGGACATAAAAATTTACATGAAATACATCCCCGGAGTACATTAAGTGTTTTCATATTCATAAAAAAGACCATTTGGAAAATACTAAAAACAGATATTTAAAAAATTTATTACTAAAAATGTTTGTTAAATATTGTAATGACTTTCCTAGAGCAATCCCTTAAATTAAAAACCTAAGAAAATAATCGATTTTATTTTAGAGAGAGAAAGTGTTTTTAGGATTGAGAAAGAAATTACTTCTTAGTATTTCAAAATCCTGTACAGGTTAAGCATTCCTAATCCCAAAATTTGAAATCTGAAATGCTTCAAAATCCAAAACTTTTGAGTGCCAATTTGATGCCACAAGTGGAAATAATACAGTTGACCTCATATGACTGGTTGCAATCAAAACGCAGGCACACAACAGACTGGTGATCATGATAACAGTGATGATGAAGATGACTGACATTGTTAACACTGCAGAAAAAGTACCTATAGATGGCATGGTGAAAATGTGTGATGGGCTTATTGAAGGACTAGGGCAGCATGCATTCGTCACAGAACAAGAAATCATGTAAATTATAAAATCAAAGAAAGAATTCTAAGACAAAAAAATGAAAAATTAAAACAAGTTGTTACTGAGGCAGATGACATTCTGGAAGAAACATTTTAAAAAGCCATCCAATAGGATGCTTCTTCATCTTTAGAGGACCCACTTTCTGTTTCCTCAAGTGCTTCTGATTCTTCTTCTTGCCTATCTCAAAATACAATACGATGTATAGTAACCTTCTAATCTAAACAGAGGATTGCAGGTAGAGACTGAAAGTCTGCCATTGCTTGTGGATGTTGTTTGACAGCTGATACAGGCATTCTGGTTATGACACTGTGCTGTTTGGTTACCTCAAACACATTATTTTTTCACTGTATTAATGGTGTGTCCTCTTTTTTACAGTTAAATACCTATGTGTGAGTAAGTGTAAGAAAATGATTGCTTATTAATAGCATGTAAATTCAAAGTCAGGAGTGATGGTAATGCCAGAAAAAAAATCCTCATATTATCCACATGAGTGGCTGAGATAGTGACACTTCTGCTTCCTGATGAGTCAACGTACACAAATTTGTTTCATGCTCAAATCTGTTTAAAAATATCGTAGAAAATATCTTCAGGTTAGGTGTACAAGGTGTATATGAAACATAAATAAATTTTGTGTTGTGACTTGGGTTCTATCCCCAAGATATTTCATTGTGTATATGCAAATATTCCAAAATTTGAAAAACTCCAAAACACTTCTTGTCCCAAGCTTTTTGGATAAGGGATACTCAACATGTATTTGTTTTTTTCAATCTGCATTTTAAATTTTCTGATAAAATATAGGGAAAAAACAACATCTCTTAAAAAAGCACTCCATTTAAAGTCATAAAATTTCTATTTCAGTATATGTTAGTAATTCACAAAGTAATCCTCTAATAACAGCATCACAATCAGCTGGAGATTTCCGTTGAAATCATGTCGGTGGGACTTAGTGATATATGGTCCAAGGCATCTCGCCATAGGATCTTTTAGGGACCACAGTGGCTGAAAAACAAGCTAGAATCTCACTCCCACCAGCTCCTTAGCTCTTCTTACCAAGTCCCACGCAGTCATGTAGTGATGGTGAAGGCAGTTGACTGTAAGAGGCCACTGAGAGATGGGTTTAAACCTTTAAAGAAAGAATTTTATGACATGGAGAAATTTGTTAAGAGCAGGCTCTTATTTCTTTTAACTGTTAGAATCTGCTTTAAAAAATGCAGGTGCCTAAGCCCTGTCAGGAGGCTCCCCAATTAGAATGTGACTTGGTCTCACCTGCTTCTGGATTCTTACCTCTGTATTTTCCCAGCCTGTTTGGTGCTCTGAGCTCTACTTTTGCTGATTTTGTTTTCTTCTAATGTATCATTTGTTCTCTTGCTTTGAGGCCTCCACATATAATGTCTCTTCTGCCTAAAATACTCTTCTCTATCCCTCTCCCCATCCCTGTACCTCCTTTATCTTCTTGGCTAACCAGGACTCTGCAGAGAAGGTGCCTAGATGTGTGCTTCTCTAGAACTTTGCCCTTTTTTCTGTCATAATACTTGCAATTGCCTCTTTGTTTACTTACCTTGCTAGATGGCAAGTTTCTTGAAGTCAGGAACCATGACTCATTAGCTTACCATGCTATTTCAGTGCCCAGCACAATGCTAGGCCCTCAAGAAGTATTTACTAAATGAAGAATCCAGATTTTTTAAAAAAATTTCGTGGGTATATAGTAGGTGTACATCTTTATGGGGTACATAAGATAGTTTGATACAGGCATGCAATATGAAATAAGCACATCATGAAGAATGGGGTATCCACCCCCTCAAGCATTTATCCTCTGAGCTACAAACAATCTAATTACACCCTTTAAATCATTAAAATGTACATTCAAGTTATCGACTATAGTCACCCTATTGTGCTATCAAATAGTAGGTCTTATTCACTCTTTCTATTTTTTTCATACCCCTTAATCATCTCCAACTCCCCACTCCAAGGATCCAGATTTTTTACTCTCTCCCCATATTTTTTTTAAAAACCTTATTTTATTTTTTATTTCCTCAGGGTGCTAAAATTCTGACAAATCATTCAGAAGCAATAGCATCACAATATTAGCATTTATTTAGTCATCTATCAAGTCATCCTCCCACCCCTAGAATTAGGGCATGTGGGTGAAGTCTTAGGAGCCTGCAACATTTTTTTTTCCTTTTAAAGGGGCTAGGCACACTCATACCAAGTCGCTCCTTGGCATTTTAAGTGCTATTAGCTTTAGAGTTAAGACATGCTCTAAATGAAGTACCAATTACTAGTCACTGGTTCAAAATTCAAAGGGGAAGAAGAAAGGAGTTGAGGGTGAAGTTAATAAGTAGTCTTCTGCCGTAGACTCCGAATCTGCACCCTGATTTGTCCCCATTCATCTCCTCCTCACACCCACCCCGCCTATGAAGTCAGTTCTACTCTGGAATCTGGGACAAATCGAAGGTATAAAGGAGTTTAAGTATTTGTAGCTGAGTTCTCAGGGAGACTGAACCTTGAATCCATGTTTCTCTGGTTTTACTCTGACCTTTTATTTCTAGAAAATGCAATTCTTGACTTGTGATGAAGTCAGTTCCCCAATTTTTACTTCATTCGTGGAAACTGGGTCTCGGGCAGCATCTCAGCAATTCCTTCCAACGTGAAGTTCTCTCATCTGCTGGTAACCAGTCCATTCCTACTGGCATTCAAGCAATCACAAACACATCCTACTTTTCAGAAATGTGAGCACATGCTTCCCAGCCCCTTCCTAAAACTCTGCCTTGGATATGAAACATATCCCTGGGTAGCTCTTTTTCTGTCATCACTTTTGCCAGATGTTGATTGCAGAATTCCTGTTTGTTTATTATTAACATCAATTCCAGGAGATGTGTTACCCTCTGTCCAGAACATGAAGTACTTGACTTGCATCTATCTTGCTTATGATTTGTATTTCATTTGCACATGGTCCAAGATGAAAAAATTCAAGCAGTATAATCATAATTATTGGCATTTCAGTCATCTGATCCCTAATTTTTTCCCTTAACATTAGGAATTGATTCAATTTACAATGATTGCTGCCTATGTAATTATTTCTTTGTAACACAATATTTTAAGAGAACATTAACTCATGCATTATGAGATTGAGTATGTCATAATTATACAAAGCAGCAACTTGATCCAAGAGTTACAAAAAAAAGAATGGTACTACCTTTCAATTATGACTTTATCTCAGATCCATTTATTAAGTATTGTCAGACTCATGGCCTGTGGGTATCTTTATTTTGTGTCATAAATAAAAAAAGAAAAAAACATTCAGTTCAGAGCTCAAATCCCTTTTAGGAAAAAAGAATCGTATGGTAAAACTGTTTAGCATCAGAAAAACATTTTTTTAAGGCTTTACATAGTTTGTAAACAAGTGTTTATAAAGCCCCTTTTGGGCCTTTGCGACCTTCATAAAGTGCCCCTGATTATCAAAGAACAAATAAATAAGGCATGTATACCAAATTTTTCTCTTACAAAGAAACACTGGTGAAATTATGTTAAAATAAACTTGACAGGATTTCTGGATAAATGATACTTCAGTGCCCATAATGTTCTTTCTCTGATAACCTTGCTAAAAGGCTAAATTTTTCGGTGATAGATTATTCCTGACCATGATACAGATTGCATTTTTAATTTTGCAAATGTTTTTGATTGGCTACTATGACCTTGATATCACACTGGACACTAGGCTATCAGGGGTTGATACTGGCTGTAAAGGCATCACAGGTGTTTTATTTGCAGCCAACTAGTGTTCTCTTTAACTCTGATTCCTATCTAAACTAGTTGGAAAAACCCAGGATGGGAAAAACAGAAAAGAAAAAAAGAGAGAGAGAGAGAAAAGCATTTTTCATGAAGAACCATTCTGCAAAGCATTCTTTATTTTTCTCTTTCCTTCTTTTGTGAAGGGGTCAACCTCAGATAAATAGATTAGATTTGATTTATTTTTTGCCATTGGTTTATTTTTTGCTGATAACCTACAGTTCAAATCTCACAGTTTACTTTAAAAGTAAACAGGCTTCCAAATTAACCCACCTTGGGAAGGTCTTGTGATTCATGGCAACATCCTGTCCATGAGTAAAGAATCTTATCGTGAGCTTTCAAATTGTTGACGTACTGATAAATGCATAACCTACTGACACTGAAAAGGACACTGATTTATTTCTGAATTATAAAGTTTTACTGACTGTCTTGCACGTAGACATTCTAGCCTGTATGTTGCAATCTGTTTGCAAGGATTTAACCTCTGTATTGTACCCATCAATAATAATGGACAACTCTTATATAAGGAGTCCCCCCTCCCTTCCAAGCTTTCTTATAAACACCTTCCAACTTGTCACAGACTCCAGAACACTCCCAATTTTGTTGGTGTGTTTTCCCAGGTCAATCCTCACATTTGCCTTCCAATAAACTGTTATCAAATTGTTTCTGCCTCAACAGCCTTAGTTTTGGTGGATATTGCCAATGTTACTATTTTGTGAACATACTCTATTATTTATTTAACCCACACTCTATTTACTGTAATCTATGTGTGCATCAAAGTTACATAGCTTTGAGGTTGAGTCCTGTGATGTATAGCTTCTCATCTCCCCCAATTTTTTTTTTTTACTTCTCTCCTTCCTCAATTACTCTTAATTATTTTGAGGCAGACAATGGACAGATAAACTTATCTCTGAAGGTGTGTTAGAATTTTAGCATTGATGTATATGATAATTTCTACATAAGTTTTAGTTAATATATAAATTTTGCATAGTGTGAATATATTATAAGCAAGTGCTATAGTTGGAAGTAGGAACTAGGAGGTTAAAGCCTTAGGATAAACATTTGTCACTTATAGCCAGATGAGAAAAATATTTTCTTATAAGAGATTATAAAATGAAGTTATCTTTATGTCTATTAACATTAACATTTGTACGTGTAAAAAGAGAGTTGTTTTTTAGTTTTCAAGTGATAAAAACTCAACTTTTTTCAATTCATGTAAAGAATCCAGGCTCCATAAATGTTTTGCAAGATTACCTTTCTTTAAAGATAGAGATAGATAGATAGATAGATAGACAGATAGATAGATATGTGTGTTTAAACAAACAAATGAATAGCTTTGTAAATATTAGTAGGCAAGAACAATTAATGAATTTCTTAATTTCTTAATTGTTCTTTCCTGCTGTGGACTTTTCCCAGTGATTTTTTAAGTAACAGTTAATTCAGTTAAATGAATTGGGTATTTTCAGCCAACAGATATTTCTTGGCCTCACTCTGTGTCTGAGGCACTGAGTCAGGGGTGGGGATTAATCAGCTGATCAGGGAAAATTCCAAAACAATCACTAATGTCTAGAATCACAGAAGACATTTCCTCATGATAATATAGTATTGAGGGGGCAGAATTGTCTTGTTAAGTTATAAACTACAGAAGTGGGAAAGTAGCATCAATTACAAATTTATCCATTTACTAGATAATCTAAAACTTTATGATTTTGTAGAGAAACAGCCCATACTATTATTCTGTGTGTTGTTTGTATGGTTTTGTTTTAAAACAGAAATATTTACTGACAGGATGCTAAAATTTCTGCCTTTGAAAATTACCGGCTGTCTCAGGTGGGAACTCTGGAAATACTAAGAAGAAAATTACCTGAATTTGCCTTGGACAAATTTGTATTTGACTCTAAAGCCATACACACCAATAAATCAACTGACTGGGGGTAAAGATTTTAACCATCAGCTTTCTCTGTGATGATTTTGCATTTTTCATTATGTTATGAGAGTAAGCTATAGCCTAGGCCAGAATCCCATGGCTTTGGGCTAGAAAGATGAGAATGTAATGAGGTAGAAAACATACACACAAATTGCAACGTCAATGATGATGTCCTTATAGCTTAACTTGCCTGCATAACTGCATTATAAATGGAGACATAAAAAGATACAGCATGTTGACATCAACTTGTAAATCAGCAACCTAAGGGCCTAAGAGCTTCACAACCTTGGAGCAGAGTCAGTTTGCATGTTTTCTTCAGAACAATTCAGAATGTACAGCACTCATAGAGGACTGGTCTTTTTTTTCTGTACTAAATGAAACACAGGTCTTAGAGACAGAATGATATATCGGTCTATATATAGATATATCATTAGATATATATATATCATTACATATATATCATTAGATATATATATCATCACATATATATCATTAATGTATCAATCATTAGATATATATCAATCATTTGATATATATATCATTAGATATATATATCATTTGATATATATATCATTAGATATATATATCATTTGATATATATATCATTAGATATATATATCATTAGATATATATATCATTAGATATATATATCATTAGATATATATATCATTTGATATATATATATCATATGATATATATATCATTAGATATATATATCATTTGATATATATATCATTAGATATATATATCATTAGATATATATCATTAGATATATATATATCATTAGATATATATATATCATTAGATATATATATATCATTAGATATATATATCATTAGATATATATATCATTAGATATATATATATCATTAGATTATATATATCATTAGATATATATATATCATTAGATTATATATATCATTAGATGTATATATATCATTAGATGTATATATATCATTAGATATATATATCATTAGATATATATATCATTAGATATATATATCATTAGATATATATATCATTAGATATATATATCATTAGATATATATATCATTAGATATATATATCATTAGATATATATATCATTAGATATATATATCATTAGATATATATATCATTAGATATATACATACAAATCATTAGATATATATATATAACTTTTTCATCTTAAAAGTTAAGTGACAAGAAGCCATTTCTTGTTATTACTAAAAGCTGACAGAAAGCAATGGGAAAAAGAAAATGGTGGTGGAATGAGAAGGCGATTGGTTTCAAGTAAGAGGACTGTCACCAACCTAGTCTCTGTTTCCTCAGTTTGGTTAAGAGATCTCTGAAAATATTCCAGCCAAATTTATTTATATTACAGCTCTAAGACTCTTGAGATTATCTTTCTAAGCCTTTTGTTAGTTCTGAAAGTCAGTTCTAGCTAATGACATACTAATCTTTCCTTCTGTTCTTAAGTTTAAAGGTAGCAGCAGCAGTAGCTTGCTCTATGTCCTAGACAATCTCTGCCACACCAGGGCTTCACAGCTCATCAAACACAGAGTTGTTACTTTTCTAAATTTTTACCCCCAAACTAGAAAAAAAATTAAGAGATTATGAAGGAAATTGTGTTAGTTTGTTCTTGCATTGCTATAAAGGAATACTTGGGGTTGGGTAATTTATAAAGGAAGAAGTTTTATTTTGGCTCATGGTTCTGCAGACTGTACAGGAAGCATGGTGCCAGCATCTGCTCCTGGTGAGGGACTCAGGAAGTCTACAGTTATGGCAGAAGGTGAAGGGGGAGCCAGTGCAACACACAGTGAGAGAGGGACAGAGAGCAGGGGGAGGAGCCAGACTCCTTTAAACAACCAGCTCTCACATGGATTAACAGAGCAAGAACTCACTTACTACTGTAGGGAGGGCACCACACCATTCATGAGGGATCCACTCCTCTGACCCAAACACCTCCCATTAGGCCATGCCTCCAACACTGGGGATTACATTTCACCATGAGATTTGGAGGGAACCAATATCCAAACCATATCAGATACCAACTTAATAATGTTTGTATTTTATCAGTATACTTAGGAGAAAGATTAAAGATAAAGTAGCAGTAGAACACAGTTTTTTTGTGTTTGAGGTTTTTTTTTATTTTTTTTTGTCAGACTTACTCTGTTCAAGTCCAAGATCTACTACTTAAAATATGTAGCCTTGAATTATTTATTTTCAGTAAACTTCAGTCTCTTCATTTAAAAAATGGTAATTATAATGGTAATGATGGCTGTCTCAACTTTGCTTTTTTACCTAGAATGAAACTTAGCACATAGTAACACATTCTCTATAGGGAATTAAACTTTTGACAGTGCATCTCTTTCCTGAAGACCTTCCCTAATTAATCAGAAATACAGACGTACACCTATGTCTGTGTATTTCACATGGATTAAAAATGCATTTATCATAACTTTTGAAGTTTGATTCCTTCATACACATTAATGAAAAATAGAGAAAAACTTACTTTGAAGACAAAATGTTAATGTCTAAGGTGGCTGTATTCCTCTAGAATGTGTTTTCTGTTGAACATTGGAGGCTGATTTTATTAAAAAGAAAGTACATCCACATTCTCAAGATTTACAACAAAGTTAAAAACTAAAAAAACATTTGATTGTCAAAAGTTCTATTAACTATCAAAACTAGAATATTTATTTATTTTTATTTCAATAGCTTTAGGGGTACAGGTAGTTTTTGGTTACATGTGTGAATTGTATTGTGGTGAAGTCTAAAATTTTAGAGCACCTGTCAACTGACTAGTGTACATTGTACCTAACGTGTAGTTTTTATTCCTCACCTCCCTCTCACCCTATGCCCATCCCCCTCTAATGTCCAATATACCACTCTATATGCTTTTTTGTATCCATAGCTTTGCTCCTCCTTATAATTGAGAGCATGTGGTATTTGGTTTTCCATTCCTGAGTTACTTCCTTTAGAATAATGGCTTCCAGTTCCACCCAAATTGATGCAAAAGATATTATTTTGTTCTTTTCTATGGCCAATTAATATTCCATGGTGTGTATATACCACATTTTCTTTATCCACTCATCAGTTGATGGGCACTCAGATTGATTCCATATCTTTGCAATTGTGAATTGTGCTACAATAAACATATGCATGCAGGTATCTCTTTGATATAACTTATTTTCTTTTGGATAGATATCCACTAGTGAGATTGCTGGATCAAATGCCAGATCTACTTTCTGTTCTTTCCATACTGATTTCCATGCTGTTTTTCATAGCGGCTATACTACTTTAAATTCCTACCAGCAGCATATAGGCATTCCCTTTTCACTACATCCACACCAACATCTATTGTTTTTTGACTTCTTAATAATGGCCATTCTGCCTAGGGTAAGGTGATATCTCATTGTGGTTTTAATTTGCATTTCCCTGATAATTAGTGATGTTGAACATTTTTCCATGCTTGTTGGCCATTTGTATATCTTCTTTTGAGAGCTGTCTATTTATGTAATTTGCCTGCATTTTAATGGGCTTATTTGTTTTGTTCTTGCTGATTTGTTTTGAGTTCCTTGTAGATTCAAAGGATACTAGTCATTTTGTTGGATGCAGAGTTTACAAATATTTTCTCTCATTCTGTAGTCTGTCTGTTTACTCTGATATTTATTTTGCTGTTCAGAAGCTTTTCAACTTAAGTCCCATTTATTTTTGTTTTTGTAAAACTAGAATATTTAAGAGAATTTGTTTTATGAAAAAATATCAAGTTTAGTTTTTAACCACCTGAGCTAACAGGCAGAAATTTTGGTAGTTATCTTTATGTTTCAGTACTTGGGAAAAATAGATATTTGCTATATATACCAATAGAACTAAATGAAATTTAATTTAAAAATCAGAATACGCATTTCAGTGTTTTCCATACTTGTCTGATTTTAAGCATCACCCACCCAGAATCATTTCTGATAATTCAGATTCCTAGCATTTATTCTGGAGCTATCAAATCAGAAACTCTAAAGAGAGTCTGAAATAACACTCCGCGTTATTCTTATGATCAGATAAGTATGTGAAGAACTAACACAAATATTTCTCTGAGTTAAGCACATCTTTTAAGATTTTTAATCATTACCAAACAACACGGACCTTCTAAGAGAGAGGCTTACATTAAAAATAATGCAACAGAATTTGAACAGCAATAAAGTTTACATTTTATAAACGAAACCAAATTCAATTATCTTAATTTCTTTTAATCCTCTCACAGTTTTCAGATCAGTAACATTTAAATTTGTGAATTTCTCAGATTCATAAGGTGTTTTGACTCTCTGAGAGTCAAAAATAGGAAGTGCAAATCATAAGTAAGGAGGTTTTGAAGTATAGCTGTATTGTTGCTGGTTTAATTTGTGAAGAGGTTTTAAATATTGATTTTTTTTCTTCAACAAATAATTTAAACTATCTGCATGTTGGTGCATGCCAAGCTATCGCGTGAAATTTTACCAGCTGGGAATTATCCCCTCATTCTCTGGTGTGATTAACACCTCCAGCTGTAAAATAATTAAAATGTCAATCAGTTCAGAAACAGAGCAAAACAGTTTCTCATTTGATCCGTCAGTTAGAAGGCTAAATGAAAGAGTACATCAGGTGTCTAGCTCTTCTCACAACAAGAGTTCGCATCCCACCTCTCCCTGTTTTCCTCCACCTCCCCTCTTCTGCCTTCACATACACAAACACACACTGTGGACTCTGGGTTTGGATTATGTTCAAATTTGATTCTTTGATATGTCATCAATCTTTCAAAATTTGTTGTGTTGATTATCTTTAAGAAAAACTTGGGGGAATAATGAGACCAGAAGGATAGGTGGGTTTTGTATGTGTTTTTATATGTGTTTTCTGCATGGTATATGTTCCTTGAACCATGTAAACATACACTTTATTAGTTTTGAAACTTCTTCCTTCTTGATCTGACAGCACTGACAATGATATGCTTCATCATCACTCATAACCAGGACCTGAAGGGATGATAAAGCTTCTAGGCTTATAAAAAACAAAGTGATGGGAAAAAATAGTCACAGCATGCTTAATGTTCCTGAGTATTCTATTCTGTAGACTTGCATGAACATAGTGGCTGGAAAATACAACGTGGATGCACAAATTTAAATCAATACATCTCTGAAAGCCCCAGCCCCACTTCTGCTTCTTAAATACTCTTTTATAGGTCTCGATGCCTAGAGTCAGCAGCAGCAGTGTGGCTGTTACATTTTTCTGTTAGAGCTCTTTTTAAACTTAATTAAAGCTTTAATAGAAGTTTTATTTCCCTTAGAGAGTTACTCTGAAGTTTAAAGTGGCCTTAAAAATAAGTACCCTAAATACCTGTTCATCAAACATCCTTTTGAACTTTTTGTTTTACTCAGAAGAATATTACTAATCATATATATGAACTCTTTCGGATGAATCTGATACTCTAGGTAATGATTCCTAAGACTTCTATAGTGGTTATTTTAGTGGTTTCTTTGAAGTCTTAAGAAGAGGTGGTAGCAACATGTAAGTGAGAGGGTGTCAAATTGGTAGAAGCTAAAAAAGGTTGCGTTTCTGAGTGATGTCCTCTCATTTGAAGAAACCTTGAGCAACTATTTAGCCAGCACCTGCTGTGCTGGCAGGCTGAACCTCAGATAACATGGTGATGTTCCTGATTTAAATGATCAAGGTCATACCACCCACAAGTACATTTCTAGGCTTAACCTTTTAAATACCTTTGTCATTTGCTTCCTTCTAAAGCAATTGTGCACACGGTACAATTTACTGAATGTTGAGACAGCACAAAATATTTGCTCTTTTCACTAATTTTCCTTTTCTCTCTCTTTTCAACACACTAAACCTTTTCCAAAGGTTCCACAGGAGGAGTCAAAGCGGCTATAATCTTGATTCAGTTTTATGGACAATAGAATTATTTTACTGATTCCTGGAATCATGGCTCCTATATATGTAAGTAAGATAATCTTTTTCTCCGGTCAATATGTATTCACTGAGAGGCTGAGATTACATCAGCAAGGGCTAATCCACTGACCCCTAAATATTCATACTTAAAAAGGAAATTTGGAATCCAATAAGAGAGGTGAGACTATGGTTCGATTAAAGAAAGTGCCTTTAAAAAGGATGATGAAATTCCTTCAAGTACAAGGTATGCTCTTTGAGTTGTTATAAACTTGTTATTGTTGGAATTTTACTCTGGGTAGCAGATATTTTAATGTCGATGAATCCCACATGCAATTCTCTGGGCTATTTTTGAAGACTATGGAACATTAGAGAGCAAAAAATATAAAGTTACCATAAAATGTCAGCATTGCATCTGAATGGGTTCAAAACAAAATCAGTCCATATCTTGATGCTGTGTGCATTCTCTGAAAACACAATAACCACAAATGGTGCCAGAGGGAAAAGAGAAAGGGCTTCTGTTGACTTCAAATAAAGGCGGTATCCGACAAAAGGGGAAGCAAATGATACCTTGATATGCCATTAACAAATGCCTTGTGTATCCACAGCTGCACTCTATGAGCACTTTGGAAATTAAAGGATTGCCAGCTTTTCCACTTTGGGACAAAAAACATTTGTGCTAAACAGCCGGTAAGTAAATGCAGTAAACATATTTTTACAGTGAATAGAATTGTTTTATATTTTGGGGACTGATTGTGAATTTCTACTGCTTCTCGATTAGCAAACATTTGGCACTTCCCGAGTCTTTAGACATTAAAATGCCAAAACAGATTTTTATTCTCAGACTGAGCTCCTATATTTTTTTCATTCCCCTAACAATTATCCTCACAACATTTGAAAGTACTAAAATGAAACGTGTTCTGAAAACACATTCGGAAACGTTTTACCTGTGTGACTTCAATAAGTATGTAAATAAAAAAAATTACTGGGTTGCTGTCTAACTTCCTTAGGGCAGAGATGAGAACACAGTACATACATAATGACTGTTGGAACTGTTGGTGGGCATTTCCTACGGCCTTGCCTTGGGACAATGGAAGGTTTTATTGCTGAACACCAAAGCTGGTAAAAACAGATGTTTTGTGCAAAGTCTCTTGGGTGTATCTCTCAGTAGTAATGTTTCTGCTAATTTTTAAAATCAATAAACTTCTAAGAGGTTTAAAAGTTCTCAGTAATGATTTCTATCTCTTTTTAAGAGTCATGTCCTTACACATTTTTGTGTTGTTACATTGAAATTATTGGAGAGTTTTTCTTTTAAATGATAATTTTAAGTATCTTACACTTTAACCTTAAGATGGATTAGGAGATGGATTGTATTTGTTTTGCATTCATTCATTGATTATAATTTTTAGTTAATTATATAGAAATGAATGTTTGAATTTGCCAACTTTATGTAAAACTTGAAAATTCAGAAAAAACAAGTAGGCAAGATGGCATAATTTTTACACTGGCTGACATCTTGGTTGCAGTGCAGGATTTTGCAGTCTTCTGTGATTGAGTGTGTATGTGTTGTGTATATATTTGTGCATGTGTGTGTATGTGATTTGTGTGTGTGCGTAAGTGGAGGTTGTGGTTTTATCATTGTAATTAAAATTTTAAATTAAAATGTAATGACATGTACTAGTTTTCTATTGCTTCTGTAACAAATTACTACAAATTTAATGTCTTAAAACAATACACATTATCTTATAGCCCTGGAGATGATCAGTCTGAAATGAGTTTCACTGGGTTAAAACAAAGCCTTGATGGGATTGCATTTCTTCTAGAGGCTTTAAAAGAGAATCCTTTTTCTTTCCTTTTCCATATTCTAGAGGCCACTTATTTGTATTCCTTGGTTTTTAAGGAATCTTCAAAACAAGCAACTACATCACTCTGACTTCTGTTTTCATCAGAGTTTCTTTCTCAGACTCTTGACTCCTCCTGCATCCCTCTGACAAGGACCCCTGTAATTACATTGGTCACATCTGGATAGAGGGCCATCATTGTTACTTCTACTGGCATAAAATTCACTAAAATAAAATTCTTGCTACTTACCTATCCCTTCAGTAAATCTTCCCATGATTTCTTACCTCCCCTGAACGCCAGTATTTTTATCCATATAGTTCACCTATTTGCTTAAGGAAATTATCCTTGAGTATCCATGAAATTTATGCTGATGCAACTTGCCCAACCTTCCCCAACATGCCTACTTTATAAACTGGACTTTTCCTTGCCCCCTTCCCTGTGTGAGGTGGAAGCATTACTTCTAGAACAAACTTCTTCTACCTGAATCTTTTTTTCTAATGGTGCTTCAATTCCCTGAAATGGGAGCACAACTTTCTCCTGGAGGTTCCATTTCTATAAGATGACCTTCCACTGGAAGTAAATTCTTTTCTGCTTCTGCAACTCAAGGTGCATGTAAGGAGATGCCTCGTCCTTATTCCTTGATGCTTCTTCCACACCATTATTCTACAACCACCATCTAACAATGCCTCCTTCCTTGAAGTTGATGATATCTGGTGGTTGCTTTTCTTTCCCCATTTTTGACATGATATGCTAGCTTCAAGTTCTCCTTATATTCTTCATTTAATTTATTATTTTATTTTTATGATTTGCAGGGATTATTCCTTAGACACTTTATTGTCCATACTGCTATCATCTACCAAACTAGCTTCAACTTCAACATCAATGGCCTCCTTTATCACCTTCCCATATTGTCCCTTACGTATGGCAATATCTTGAATCTTGAAATTACTTGGAAATGATGAGATGGAAAATGAACGCTAAGGTTCTACTTTGTGACTTTACCCTTCTTCCCTTCCAACTGTTCCCTTTCCCTTTATTCTTTCTTGACCCCATTTTTCAATTTCACCTGATTCCCTGTCTCTAGACTTCTCTATTCCCTCCCTCTTTTAGCCTCTCCTATAAGTCCTTATTTATATTCTGGAGCAGTGCTTCTGAAACTGTCTGTGAGGTGAAGGACCAGTTTTTATTTCCCAACCCACTGTCAAATGATATTTTATTAAAATATGATAATCATGAATTTTACTTGAGAATTGAAAATAATAGACAAGTACATACAAAATGCAAACAATTTTTACTTTAAGAGTCAATAGATGTAAAATTTCAGTTACTATGATCAAAGCAAATAGAGTAGAATAAAATAATTATAAAAATCACACATAACACATTGAAAATGTGCCTGTAAATGACTAATATGGCCATTTTACTCATATTTGTATGATATTCTTCAACCATAACCACCTGGAATTTCATTAAGATTGCACTGAATTTATAGATTAAGTTGGTAAAAACTGATATATTGACAATACTGAGTTTTCCTATCTGTGAACATGGAATATCTCTCCACTTATTTAGCTCTTCCTTGATTTATTTTATCAGAGTTTGTAGTTTTTCTCATATATGTTTTTTTTATATTATGTTAGATTTATACCTAAGTATTTCATTTTTAGCATGCTAATAAAAATGGTATTGTGTTTTTATTTTCGAATTTCACTTATGCATTGTTGATTTATAGGAAAGTAATTTACTTTTGTATATTAACCTTGTATTCTGCAACCTTGCTATAATCACTTACTAGTTCCATATTTTTGTTGTTTTGAATTTTATACGTAGATCATGTCATCTATGAACAAAAAGTTTTATGTCTGTATTCCTAATCTGTATACCTTCTTTAAGAAGCTTTCCTAAGAAAAGCACACATAAGTCTAAAACCCACTGGCCTGCATGCTATATATCTGCATGCTTTCTTAAATTTTCTCCTATATTTTAGTCATTTTTATTCAAACACAGCATGATATTTAATCTACTTTGAATCTCTAATTACTTTACTCTTTTCTTTACCGATTTCTATTCCCTGCCTCCTGCTCCCAAATTTCTTTCTGTTCTTTATTCTGTTCTTTAATGAGATCCTAATATGATAACTTAAAATGTACCCTCTGTGGGTAAATCAGTATTTTGAATTAGGACCTCCACCTTTCGTTCCATCTTATTTTCAGTTCCTCTGGGCAACTCTTCTTATGTTTTTGTCATCTTAATGAAAGTATTAACATCTGTTCTCCCAAGCCTGTTTATGTTAATTTTTTGTCTCATTTCACAAGTACCTCCATATCCTCATTCAGCCAGGATAAGTATTTAGATCTGTGGGTTTTTTTCTTTCTGTATAGGCAGAATTCTAAAATGATGCCTGTGATTCCCACCCCGTGAAATGCACAACATTTTGTAATCTCCTTTTTCATGCAAGTGAAACTTGTAACTCACTTATAACCAGTAGAATATAGCAAAGGTGAAGGGAAAGCTTAGATGTAACTAAGGTCTTCAGTCAGTTGATTTTTAGTTAATAAAAAGGGAGATTATCCTGGGTTGGCCTGACTTAATCATGTGAGCCCTTCAAAAGAGGCTCTAAGCCTTTTCCAAAATAAGACACAGGAAATAGCAGATACTCTCTCCCTTTCCGGCTTTGGAGAAGTAAGCTGCCATGAATTTTACAGCCAAACAGAAATAAATCCTACCAACAACCTGAGGAAGCTTGGAAGTGAATACTTCCCTAGTTGAGCTTCCAGATGAGAATACATCCCAACCACCATTTTGATTACAGCTTTGTGAAACCTTGAGCAGAGTACCCAATGAAGCTATGCCCAAACTTGTGACTTACAGAAACTTCGAGATAATAAATATGTGTTGTTTTAAGCCACTAAATTTGTGGTAATTTGTTATGCAGCAGTAGAAAACTAGAACACTCATTTCTTCTAATTTCCACATTTGCTCTTCAACCAATTTCTGTCTCTTCTACATACACAATATTTCTTACTCCCATTTTTCACCTTCTCATCACTATGACTTTGGTTTATTTATTTATTTTATTTTCTATTACTAAAATGGCCTTTTGAGTGATCTTCTTTCCTCTCCAACTCACTCTAAGAACCACTAGAAACACTAATTATGCCATTCTCACTGTAAGGAAAGATGGTCACTGTGGTCATAAAGTAGAGAGGTTGATCTAGTGATACTGGCAGAAGAGCATGATTAGATGAAATTTCCAGGGAAGAACTATTAGAACAGGTGGCTGGAATGGAGATGGTAGGACCCCGAAGATAAGTTAAGGAATTGAGAAATCATTGTGACTATGTTGCATAGGCTATTCAAGTAGACATGAAAAATAAAATATGCTGGTTATTTTAATATTACAATTATAATAAGCAGAGAACAAATGAAATTACTTATTTTATGTTGTTTCTCATGCCTTCTTTCACAAAAACATAGTAAAAGTTCCTCTTTGGCCTTTTGAGAAGAAAGTTTTAAAAATGTGCATTTATGTAATAACTCAATATAAGTTACAAAAGTCATGTATTACAAAGTCCATGCAAAAAAAATTGTTATCACATAAAAAAATTCTGTAATTATCAAGCCTTCTAACCAAAAGTGAGTCAGTTATGCTCTTTTATACAGAAGCTGCTTTCTTCTAGGAAAAAGGAAATGCCAGTGTTAATCAAACCAGCATGGAAGTTAATTAGAACCCCAAGAACAAGCGGATGGGCTTAGCACCTTGGACACATGAATATCTTGTTTCTAAAGATGACCTCAAAAGATTGCATAACAATCCAGCCCAGCACAAGTCAGAAGTAACTAATTAACTTTTCCCTTAGTAATTTAGTCCTGCTCTTTAAAAATATTTCTAAACTGAGAAATCCGCATTAATTGCTGTATATTGGTTGTTCAAATGAGGGTAATGACCCTTTACTTGATTGTATATACCCATCATTTAGTTTATCTTTTATATGTGCTTTATAAACAACTCTCCAACATGAAGCAACTTTAGTTAATAGCCTCATTAAATCTGAATGTAGATATAGAATTTTAGAGACTGGAAAACTTTCTAACACTGCATGGAAAATATTAAATATTTTCTTATCTACCTTGCAATTAGGGGAGAAATTGTGCTAACCTCTCCCCCAGACATTATTGCTGCATCATCTCAAACTGCTAGAGGCTCATAGTGGAAATGGTTGGGAAGAGGGCAATACATCAAAGCACGCTTTCTTATCAATAATTACTTTGATGTTTTCAGTTCTGCTCTCACCTTTTTTAGGTGAGAGATCTGCCCACTCAGTGGTTACCTAGGCTCAGCCCTGAAAAAAGAGAGGTTAGGGGTCACTTCAGATGTTGCTTTGGCAGTTTCTTTTTTTTTAATGTTTTGTGTTTGTTTCCTAGAGTCAATCTACTGAGGTCCTACAATTCTTTTCATTGACCTGAACAAACTCGACTCTGCTTTTCCCTTAAATTTCTGTACAGAACCCTGACAACTTGTCTATACTTTCTGTTGTTGATTTCCCCCATGCTTCTAAGTTTCTTACGACTTCTGGATTCTCCTTTTGGCTTTGCAGAACACCCCTACTTCCAAACTCTAGAGTAAAATTCCTGTGAAGACTGATACCTCAGAAGTGACTGCTTCACAGATAGACATCTCATTTTTTAATTGAGATTTCAACTATTTAACACTTACCATGTTAACTCATGACACTCTCCTCCATTTGCTCATAAACAACAAAACAATAACAAAAATGAATGCCCACTGAGTGCTACAAAATGCAAACTATTAGAGATACAGAAATAATGAATAGGACTTCTGACCTTGAGTGGTTGGTAAATAGAAATATAAAAAATGAAATAAATAATTAGGGTTACTGCCACTATAGAAATAGATCACAGGCTACAGATTACTACTGGCCCTATGAAGCAGGAAGACAGCACAGGTATAGCAAGGGACCTTTTATATGTAGGTAGAACCTTGTTGGAGGTAATGGTGAAAGCCAGTGAGCCCTTGCTGTGGGCTGCTCTGGTGAATGGGCACTCCCCTTCACTGTTTCGCTGACTAGACTTCAAGTACCCTCCATGAGAGACTAGGGAGGCATTGTGGAGCTGTGTCCCCTTTTCTACTTGCATGAATTATTTGCATTGCTTGTTTGTGCGTTTTAGCAAAATAAACTGAATGCAGACAATGCCATGTCCAAGTAATCTTGCTTGGCAATGTTTGAATCTCTATCAGACTTTGCCGCTGCTTACTTTATTCCTTCTCCCAGTTCAACCCCAGAAAAGACACAGGAATTAAATGACAAAAAGCGTGGGTCTGAAGAACTAAATCAAGACTGTTAGAAAACACTGGGCAGAGAGAGGTGGTTTTGTGCTTGTATGGAGAGAAATAGCTGGCAGGACTGAAAAGTTTTGCACGCACAGCATAGAAACTACTTAGGGGAAGAGCATTCAATTGTGCTCCTTTCTCATGGTGCCACACTGGCTTGCATAGATGCTCACTTCCTCCTCATTTTTGATAGAAAAGCAGCTGTGACTGCGTAGGGCCACTGGGGTCAGTAGGGTGACATCAGAGAGGCTTAAGACCACACAGACTGGAAGGCCAGCTTCTGAACAAGCCCTCATCCCCTCCTCTCCTGCCACCACCCTCACCCAGCTGTAAATAACCAGACAATGAAGGCAGGCTCTGGGAGAGAGCTGTGTCACAGCAGAGGGTTCCCTGAAAACCAGTGCTATCTGTTGGGTCGGGGGGCAGACAATGGCTCCTCAGCCTCTGCCCCGTGGTGTATCTCTCCCACCTTTAACCAGGCCAAGAGCAGTACGTGCTCTACCTTATACACATTACCAGCAAGATACTGGATATGCCCAGTGAAGATGTGCTGGCAAATGGTGTCAGACTTTTGTAGGCAGAATCATGAAATAGGAGAGTCAATAAAATGGGCAAGTCAGACTAGATGAACCAGGCTTAATTAAAGTATCAAATCAAGAATTAAAAATAAAAACACTATCCTCTAATACTACAGAATAGTAACAAAATGAGGGAAGTGCAAGCCATTTTAAAGAAACACAAAGTAGAAAACTTGGATGTAGAAAGAAAATAATTAAAACATTAAAAATGAATAATTACACCTGAAAATGAATAAATGAGAGTATCATGTCAACAAACTCTCATGAAAAGAATTAGCAGGAATTAAGAGAGAAATTTTAAAAGTTAAGGTGTACAAAATTTAGTACTAGAAACATCAAAATCTAAATATTAGGATACAAAAGATGGAGAGGAAAGTGTTGAATACATAATCATGCACAATTTTTCAGAACTAGAGCAAAATAAATAAATCATATTGAAGAGATTCCTAGTATGACAAATAGGATAAATACGGAAACATTTACATGTAGACATCTTATAGTTAAAATAAAACATTTACATATAGACATATTATAATTAACATCAACTATATCAAGAATATTCCAAAAGCTTGTGGATAGAGCAGATCTTCCTAAAAGAAAAAGACTTAGATTGACTTTAGATTTCCCTTAATGACCCAAGAAGCAAGAAGTGAGGTCACAATTGCAAAGGAAAAGAATTTAAACATGGGATTTTATTGTTTTTTATTATTAAAGATTTGTGACAAAAAGATAAAGAATAATAAACATATATCTACTATAAATTATGAAATAATAAATCATTACTTTTTTTGTGGAAGTATTTTGCTTGCCCACACCAATCAAATCCCTTCTGAGTATGTTGAGTTTGATGGACATCCTTCTAGGCCTGTCTTTATAAGTTTAGTTCTTGTGGATGCATTTCTAGACAAAGTGTCATTATTTTGGCATATTTTTTAAAAATAAAGAAGCCAGGTATTTTATTACCATTATTAAGCTATCATTTCTTTGGTGACAGGGATGTCTCTTTATTTGTATAAAATAACAGTCGTCAAAGAGTTACACGGAAAAATTAGGGTAATATTGCTTATCTTCTGATGCAGGCAAATAAACAAAACTTATTTCCACTCTAGTTCTAATTTCCAATGAACACTTCCTTAATATGCTGACAGAAACTCAGTAATAGATAAGTACAGTAGTTGCAATATCATTTATGGCCTTTACAATACAATTTTAGTCTTACAATACATGTTGTTAGAACTATTTTTCACCACAGATAGTACTAGGAACTCTGAATATTTTGCTAGACTCTAGTTTGAATATCACCCACTGATTGTGAAAAAGGTACAAATTGTGTTTATGCACAATCATTGGTAAGCTAATGAAACTTTTCTTCCAATATCATAGTTACAAAAACAGACACATAGACCAATGGAACAGAATGAAGAACCCAGAAACAAGTCCGTACACCTACAGTGAACTCATTTGCAACAAAGGTGCCAAGAATATATAGTCTCTGCAATAAATGGTGGTAGGAAAAACACAGTTTGTTCAATAAATGGTGTTGGCAAAACTGAAAATCCATGTGCAGAAGAATAAAAATAGATGCTTTTTGCTCACCATATACAAAAATCAAATCAAAATGAATTAGAGAATGATAGTTTCCAGCTTCATCCATGTCCCTGCAAAGGACATGAACTCATCCATTCTCAGCGAACTAACACAAGAACAGAAAACCAAACACCTCATGTTCTCACTCATAAATGGGAGTTGAACAACGAGAACACATGGACACAGGGAGGGGAACATCACACACCAGGGCCTGTTGAGCGGTGGGGAGCTAGGGGAGGGATAGCATTAGGAGAAATACCTAAAGTAGATGACGGGTGGATGGGTGCAGCAAACCACCACGGCGTGTGTATACCTATGTAAGAAACCTGCACGTTCTGCACATGTATCCCATAACTTACAGTATAATGAAAAAAGAAAAAACCTTAAAAAAGAATTAGAAACTTGAGTCTAAGATCTCAAATTATGAAACTACTACAAGAAAACATTGAGGAAAATCTTCAGGACATTGGTCTGGGGAAAAAATTCTTGAGTAATATCCCACAAGCACAGGCAACCAAAGCAAAACTGGATAAATGGGATCATATCAAGTTAAAAAGCTCCTGCACAGCAAAAGATAAAATCAACATGAAGAGAAAACCCACAAAATGGGAGAAAATATTTGCAGATTACCCATCTGACAAAGAATTAATAACTAGCATATATAAGGAACTCAAACAACTCTACAGGAAACAATCTATTAATCTCATTTAAAAATGGGCAAAAGATCTAAACACATTTCTCAAAGGAAGACATACAAATTTCCAACAGGCATATGAAAAGGTGCTCAACATCACTGATCATCAAAACTACAATGAGATATCATCCTACCCTAGTTAAAATGTCTTATATCCAAAGACAGGCAATAACAAATGCTGGTGAGTATGTGGAGAAAAGGGAACCCTTGTGCACTACTGGTGGGAATTTAAATTAGTGCACCCTCTATGGAGAACAGTTTGGAGTTTCCTCAGAAAGCTAAAAATTGAGCTGCCATATGATCCATCAATCCCACTGCTGGGTATATATCCAAAAGAAAGGAAATAAGTGTATCTAAGAGATATCTGCACTCCTATGTTTGTTGCAGCACTGTTTACAATAGCTAAGATTTGGAAGCAACTAAGTGTCCATCAACAGAGGAATGGATAAAGAAAATGTGGTATATACAATGGAGTACTATTCAGCCATAAAAAAGAATGAGATCCAGTCATTTGCAACAACATGGATGGAACTGGAGATCACTGTGTTAAGTGAAATAAGCCAGGTACAGAAAGACAAACATTGCATGGTCACACTTCTGTGTGGAATCTAAAAATTAAAACAATTGAACTCTTGGACATAGAGAGTAGAAGGGTGGCTACCAGAGGCTGGGAAGGTTATTGAGGGTTGTGGGGGAGGTACAGATGGCTAATAGTTACCAAAAATAACTAGAAAGAATGAGGAAGATCTACGATTTGATAGCACAACAGGGTGACTATTGTCAATAATAACTTAATTGTACATTTTAAAATAACTTAATGTAATTGGATTGTTTACAACTCAACGGGTAAATGCTTGAGGAGATGGATACCCCATTTTCCATGATGTGCTTATTTCACATTGAAAGCCTGTATCAAAATATCTCGTGTACCCGTAAATATATACACCTACCATGTACCCACAAAAAATTTTTAAATGATAATATAAAATAAAAAATAAGATCTTATGAATATCAGTATTTACCTTTACAAAGAAAAAAGCCCATAAAACAAAATAAGATACCATGCACAATGGAAGAAAACAATATTTTTTGTTGTGCTAAGATATACATAACATAAAATTTACTATATTGACCAATTTTAAGTGTACAATTCAATATTGTTAAGTACACTCACATTGTTGTGCAACCATCACTGCCATCCACCTCCACAACTTTTTCATCTTCCCAAAATGAAACACTGTATGCATTCAACCCTGATTCTCAGTTTCTTCCTCTCCCCAGCCCTTGGCCACCACCATTCTACTTTCTGTCTCTGTTAATTTGACTACTCTAGTACCTTGTATAAGTAGAATTGAACAATCTTTGTATTTTTTTTTTTTTCTTCATGACTGGCTTTTTTCACTTAACATATTGTCTTCAAGGTTCATCCATGTTGTAGCATGTGTCCCAATTTCCTTTTTTTTTTGACCTGGAAAATATTCTATTGTATGTTTATATCACATTTTATTTATCCTTTTATTCATCAATGGACACTTGGATTGCTTTCACCTTTTGGCTATTGTGAATAATGCTGTTATGAACTGCATGTACAAATCTCTCTTCAAGTCCCTGCTTTCAGTCCTTTTAGACATATACCCAGAAGTGAAATTGGTAAATCATATGTTTAATATTTTGAGCAAATGTCATACTGCTCTCCACAGTTGCTGCACTTTGTACATTTTCACCAGCAAGGTGCACAAGGGTTCTAATTTCTCCACATACTCACCAACACTTGTTATTTTCTATTTTTTAAGTAGTTGCTATTCTAATATTTGTAAAGTAGTGTCTTATAATTTTGATTTTTATTTCCCTGATTAGAGATGCTAAGCATATTTTCATGTACTTATTGGCCATTTGTTTATCTTCTTTAGAGAACTGTCTACCCATGTTCTTTGCTCATTTTTAAAATTTTGTTTTGTTGTTGAGTTAGAGTTCTTTATATAGTCAAGATACTAAATTCTTATCAGATATATGATTTGCTAATATTTACTTCTATTATGTGGGTTGTCTTTTTATTCTGTTAATAGTATCCTTTGATCCATAAAAGTTTTTAATTTTAGTAAAGTCCAATTTATCTACTTTGATGCAAATAGACAGCTTCAAGAAGGAGGCTACGCCTTATCTTTGCAAGAGAAGTAACTATGAAAAGGTTTGAGTCTAGGTTTCAGTGGAATGAATTGGAATGGTGGGGCATGAGGCAATAGCTAGGATGTTTAAAAGAAGGAAGGCAAAAGAGAGAGTAGTAGGAAAAACATATGAGATCACGGAAGCAAATTTCTCCCTTCCTCTTCATCGCCTTTCCTGTCTTCTCTCAATCCTGGTGCAATCATAAGTACTGTAAAATAAAACTCCAGCCAACATTTCCATCTTTATGAAAGAAGACTTTTTTTTCTTTTTATTATGAATATGACCTGAGTATATTAATAGGCTTTGGAAAGAGATCGCAGAAAAGGGGAGGGTCAGAAGATAGAAGAAAGAGGGGGAAATTGTTTAGTGAGGCCCTAATCCAAAAGTGAGGGGATGGAAGGAGAATAAAGGCAAATGATTATTAGACCTGGCCAATGGGTAGGATTATCTTCTACTTCAAGTATAATAAACATAATAAATAGCTGGAAAGGGGGATAGAATATTTATGTGTGATAGAGGGAAGTTAAAGAGATTCATATGGTAGAATTGCTCTTATATCTCTGTGAATTAGGAAACAAAATCATCTGCCAAAGGTAAGGTGTTAGGTTAGGAGTTGGAAACAGAAATAAAAGTCTGGAATTACAAAAAATGGCATTTTCTCTTGTTTTGGAACAGAACCAGCTTTAGGATGTTTTAGCAAATTGCTGTGTCTCAACTACCTGAACTGCCTTCCCTGTTGTAAATCTCTCTTTACAAGTAGAAACCGTGGCAAGCAACCTGTCACGGAATTCCAGCTGAGTGCTAAATGCATTTTATTCTTTAAAACCTCCTCAATGATCACTAAACAGATGGCCTTCCACAGTTAGCTTCACCAGAACATCTTGTCAGGCCAAGCCTGTTTAGCTTCAAAGATGGCATAAGTCATAGCAGTTTTCACATCGGCCTGTTTCTCACTTGTAGGTATGTTCACCTACTAATTATTTATATGAGCCTAATAGCTTTTTAAAAAGCCAGTTTAATGAAAACAAAATGTGACTGCCAATTTTCTTCTAATTTATTCTTTTACTAAAAATATTACTTCTAAAATATAATTCTGATTACTCTCTTACTTAACATGTGTCCTAGGCTCCATATCCTAAGTTGGAATGAAGCCATTGCTTTGTATGATCCTCAGGTCATTCCGAGAGACTCTCAATGTCTCTGCATGACCTGGACCTCTGTCCACATCACAGTCCCATCCTGTGGTGGAGAGTCTTACTCTCAAACTCATGCTTCCCTGTTTTGTCTCGGAGCATCACGCATACTACTCTCTATACCTATATCACTCAGCTCCTTGCACGTTATCAATGCTAATTTATACCCATGTTTCATGTCTCAGCTTTGATATCACTCTTTCCAAGGGCTTAAAGCTCCTATTATGTGCTCCCACAGTACCTTGTTTTTTTTTGCTTTACAATTGCTTCCATTTTTTCCATCTCCCTCTGTGTTTTTAGCCACAGAAGTCCATGGACCACATCTGAAGAGTCACTGTTCCCTCCGTACACCTTATACATAAAGTCTGGCATATAGCATGAATTAAACCATGGTTTTACTATTTTCTGAATTTGAAAAGAGATTTTGTAGAAACAAATTGGAGTTTGGAGAAATTATCCAATTTTGTTGTCCCTTTTACTAGCTATATCGACTTGTGATATTATTTAAATTTCTTTGACCCTTACTTTTCTTAGCTGTAAAATGAAGTTGTCTACCTGCCTTCCTCATTGTTGTAAGAAGTAAATAATATATACGTCTAGTACAATGAATAGCACAAAACAGGGCAAAATATAATTGATTCTATCTTATTATTTTTCCAATTAAAACATAAATGCCAATATTGTTATCATGGTTTTCCTCCTTTATTTCCCCTTTACTCATTCTATCAAGATGGCAGCGCCAGTGCATTTGAAAAGAGCTACTTACACAGTTAGTTGAGATAGAAATAACAACTAAAAATAGCTAACATTTATTAAGCAGTTACTCTGTGCTCGGCATTGTGCTAAGCAGTTTATACATACTATATTGCTAGTACTTATTCGTGTCATTGTCTTCATAATATTTGGGATTATGAAGGATGTAGTCACTGATTATCCTGCAGTCAGTGATGACAATGGAAGATGAGGCAGAATCTTCTTAGTTATGTTAACATTCAGGTGGACATTCATTAGTGCATGCCAATTTATTTTTTTGTATTCTGTATCCTTTTCGGAGTCTCAGTGCCCAGTAAGAAGAGAAGAGATCTATGTGGAGAAATGGACTGTCAGCTGCTCCCATCTCACACGTTTTACCCACAAAATATGCCAATCTAAAGCTGTTACCAATATGTCCTTTTCTTCTCAAAGATATCACCAATTTCTGGGCCATTATTTTATTGGAAGTCCCATAAACACCCTGGACATTTTAATGTCACTAAGATTTCTCGTTGTTGTGTCTGGGGTGTGTGTGTATATATATGTGTGTGTGTGTATCATACATACATATACATAAAATTTTCTGCTTGCTGTTTTTTCTTTTGTTTCTACTGTAGGTTTTTAGTTTCTTAAAGGCAAGAACTGGCTGGGCGCAGTGGCTCACGCCTGTAATCCCAGCACTTTGGGAGGCCGAGGCGGGCGGATCATGAGGTCAGGAGATCGAGACCATCCTGGCTAACACAGTGAAACCCCATCTCTACTACGAAATACAAAACATTAGCCGGGCGTGGTGGCAGGCGCCTGTAGTCCCAGCTACTCGGGAGGCTGAGGCAGAAGAATGGCATGAACCTGGGAGGCGGAGGTTGCAGTGAGCCAAGATCATGCCACTGCACTCCAGCCTAGGCGACAGAGCGAGACTCTGTCTCAAAAAAAAAAAAAAAAAAAAAAGGCAAGAACTATGTCTTATTTGCATTAGTATCCTCAGAACCTGGTATTGTACCAGACACATAGTAGACTTCCCAAAATTATTGTTGAAAGAATACATTTTGAATAAATTATTCCCCTTTGTATACATGTGTGTACACCCACATGAATACTTTCTAGGTAATTGATATGACTGTCACAATTTTGCTAAGACTTGTACTTAAAGAGTACTTGTATCTTGTAGAGATTTATACAGATTAAGTAAAAGACACTGTGTGAGCAGTGATGACCCCTGTGGAAAATTGCTGCTCTCGGAACAGCTGGGAGAACAAGGAATTTTCAAAATGAATAGTTTGTGCTTCTGTGTTAAAGATCAGATGGATGAACTAAAGTGAAACTAAGTGTGCTAAACATGACCTTGGCTTTTTATTGCGGACTTTGAACTAACCTTATTCTCTAACCTCAGTCAAAATAATTTTCTCAATTAAGGTCTGTCAAATAAACATGCAAAAAATGACCTTCACGGGATAGTCCTTAGGAAAAGCTAATAAATGATTGCAAAACTCTGAGACAAGGAAAAGCACTTGGTAAATCTTGAATAATAAATCAGGACCTTTCTGTGCTAAGTCAAACTAAGAAGCATTTAATTTGGAATCTTCCAGTGTTTGGCTATCTGCTCAAGGAAAAAGGTTTGCAATAAATGTATATATGAAAGAAAAGCTGACAGTTGAAAAACTAAAATGAAAAGTAATGACATAATATTAGGAGATGCCTTCAAGGAGACAAGTCCTCAGAAAGTTGAGATCTCAATTTAAAACATTTCTTTCTCTCTAATTGTTGTTCTGTGCGCTGCTGCAGTATGATGAAATGGCCATAAACTTAGTGTGATAGGCTTGCAGAATAATTTAATTATAATTTAACACTTACTTTTATGCTATGCAATTACTTACATTGCTTTTTGCTGAAGACAATCCATTTAAGCAGCTGCACACAATGAAAAAATAGCTGACAGGGTCAATTCTAAAGTTATACTAAGGTTTACTTACATTCGTTTTTACCCAGTGGACTTAACAAATTAGGCAAACGAGACTGGTTGAAAGAAAATAGACAAGTATTCAGGAGCCCTTGATTCTACTCTAAACCAGCTCTTTGAATTTTGCAGGTTCTATAATCTTTAATGGGGTAAGTAGCTTTTTTTAAAAAAAATCTATAAACATTGTCATTATATGGTCGATATTTCTTTTATTCACTAACATTCTATAAGAATGATACATGCTGATGTAGCCTGTTGAATCAAAGAAAGGCTGTGTCATTTATGAGTTTAAATCTATCTCCAAAGCCAGTCATCTGCATATATTGGGTGCCTACTCTATGGTAATGGGCAAGAATGGTCCATGATGTTAGACTTTTATTCTGTATTCTAGGTTTCTTTATATTTTTTCTCTCCCTGGAAGTTTGCATCACGAGTAAATTTTACATGAGCACTTTCACTGCAAAATACTTGTTGTCTGGTTACAACGTCGATATGACCACTTGAAACATCACTTAAGACTTTTTTTGTTAAATAATATTTTCATGTTCACTCTTTGTGACTTCAGTGTTAAAGATTCTATGTTGATTTTAAAATTAACAGGGATATATTTTACTACCAACCCATCAATGTTGACTTGTATAATTTAGAATTTGGGGTTATTCTGAAAGTAAGCAGGCTTTGTTAGAATTAGAAATTCCAAGTAAAGAGCATAATGTAGAGGCTGATAGTTTTAAAGCTTTCAAGAGACAGAATTCATTTAGTTTATTCTTGGACTAACAGTTTTGTTTTAAATAGTTTTGTTAAGATATAATTAACGTAAAACTCACCCATTTACAGTGTACAATTTAAGTTTTCATTGTTGTTTTGTTTCTGGAGATAGGGAAGGTGAGGGTGATCTTCCTGCTTCTGCTGTTTTCTGTTTCCAAGGCATCATATATTCAGGTAGCATTTCCCCGTACTCCACCACTAGAGTATTTATGAATTTAGTCTATAACAAAAGTTAACATTTCAGTTCAGCAAGAAAGGATGTATCTGTTTTGTTTCTGTTCTCTCTTTTTTTTTTTTTTTTTAGAGATAGGGTCCTCACTCTGTCACACAGCCTAGAGTGTAGTGGTATGATCAAAGTTACTGCAGCCTCAAATTTCTGGGCCTAAGTGATCCTCATGCCTCAGCCTCTCAAGTAGCTAGGACTACAGGTATGTGCCACCATGCAGGCTGTTTTTTAAAATCTTTTTGTGGAGATGGAGTCTTGCTATGCTTCTCAGGCTAGTCTCAAACTCCCAGTCTGAAATGATCCTCCTGCCTTGGCCTCTCAATGCACTGGGATTATAGGCATGAACCACCAGCCCAGCCCCCAGTGTAAAGTTTTGGGATTATTCACTTAGCTGTGTAGCTATCACCACAACCTAATTTTAGAACATTTTGGGAGTCCTAGCCAGAAAAATCAGGCAAGAGAAAAAACAAATGGTGTCAAAATAGGAAAAGAAGAAGTCAAACTATCTCTCTTCGTGGACAATATTGTTCTATACCTAGAAAATCCTAAAGACTCCACCAAAAGGTTCCTGGAACTAATAGACAACTTCAGTAAAGTTTCAGGATACAAAACCAATGTCAAAAATCAGTAGCATTTCTATACACCAATAATGTTCAAGCTGAGGGCCAGATCAAGAACTCATCCCATCTACAATAGCCACCAGAAAAATAAAATACCTAGGAATATATATAATATATATAAAAATAACTAAGAAGGTGAAAGATCTCTGCAAGAAAAACTACAAAACACTACTGAAATACACCATAAATCACACAAACAAATTGAAAATCATTCCATGTTCATGGATTGGAAGAATCCAAATTGTGAAAATGGCCATGCTGTCCAAAGCAATCTATACATTCAACACTATTCCTACCAAACTGCCAATATTTTTTTTTCACAGTATTAAAAAACAACTATTCTAAAATTCATATGAAACCAAAAATGTGCTTGAATAGCCAAAGCAATCCTTAGCAAAAGAACAAAGAGGCATCACATTATCCAACCTCAAACTATACTTTAAGGCTACAGCAACCAAAACAGCAGGATAGCAGTGTTGAAAGCAGACATCCTTGCCTTGTTCTAGATTTTAAAGGGGAAAGTCTTTAGGTCTCTCAACATTGAATATGATGTTAGCTGTAGATTTTTCATATGTGCCTCTTTATCATGTCAAGAAACTTACCTTTTAATACTGGTAAGGTTATAATTTTTTGCTTTCAACCATCATATATTTTAAAGAACTTAGGAGAAGAAAAATAGTCTGTCTACACAGATAGTTACCATTTCTGTGGTTCTTTCATTCTTAAAGTTATCACTTTCCCTCTAGTATCATTTTTCTTCTCTCTCAAGATATTCCTTTACCATTTTTTTAGAGCGGATATACTGGTAGCAAATTATCTTAGGCCTCCTGTATCTGAGAATGTGCTTATCTCACCTTTATTCTTAAATATTATTTTCTCTGAATATTGATAGTTCTTTTACTTTAAAAATATCATCCCAGTACCCTTGGACTCCATGGTTTCTAATGAGAAGTCTACCGTCATTTAATCATTGTCTCCTATAAATAATATGTCATTTCTTCTGGCTTCATTTAAGATTTCTTTGTTGTTAATTTTCAGAAATTTGATTGTGATATTTCTGGGCATGGATTTATTTGTGTTTATTTTAGCTGAGGTTAGCTGAGCTTCTTGAATCTGCAAGTTTATGTACTTAACCAAATTCGGTTACGTTTTCAGCCATAATTTCTTCACTTCTTCTCCTACACTTTGTTTTCTTCTTTCTTCTGGCACTACGACTAAACAAATATTACACCAGTTGTTGTGTGACAGATCCATGAATTTCTGTTTAATTTTTTCAATCTTTTTTTTCTTTTTATAATTCTGAGTGGATAATTTCTACTAAACTTCTTCAATTCACTGACTCTGTCTTCTTTACTCTGCTATTGGGTCTTTCCAGGAAATTTTTGTTTTAGTTTTTGTACCTTTCTGTTTTAAAATTCCTATTTTGTAATATCATTTATTTCCTGGCGAATACATTCTGTATTTTCATCACTTTTTAAAAATTCACCTTTACTTCTTTTTACTTTATTTTATTTTTCTTTTCCTTCATTTTTTTCCTTTTTGAGACGGAGTCTCGCTCTGTCGCCCAGGCTGGAGTGCAGTGGCGCGATCTTGGCTCACTGCAAGCTCCGCCTCCCGGGTTCACGCCATTCTCCTGCCTCAGCCTCCTGAGTAGCTGGGACCACAGGCGCCCGCCACCAAGCCCGGCTAATTTTTTATATTTTTAGTAGAGACTGAGTTTCATCGTGTTAGCCAGGATGATCTCCGTCTCCTGACCCCGTGATCCGCCTGCCTCGGCCTCCCAAAGTGCTGGGATTACAGGCGTGAGCTACCGCACCCGGCCTCACCTTTACTTCTTGAAGCTTGACTATAATAGCTTCTTTAAAGACTTTTATCGGCCAGGCGCGGTGGCTCACGCTTGTAATCCCAGCACTTTGGGAGGCCGAGGCGGGCGGATCACGAGGTCAGGAGATCGAGACCACGGTGAAACCCCGTCTCTACTAAAAATACAAAAAAAAAAATTAGCCGGGCGTGGTGGCGGGCGCCTGTAGTCCCAGCTACTCGGAGAGGCTGAGGCAGGAGAATGGCGTGAACCCAGGAGGCGGAGCTTGCAGTGAGCCGAGATTGCGCCACTGCACTCCAGCCTGGGCGACAGAGCGAGACTCCGTCTCTAAAAAAAAAAAAAAAAAAAAAAAAGACTTTTATCAGTTAATTCCAACATCTGGATCATGACAGGATTGGCATCTGTTGATTCCTGCTTCTACTTATGCTGACTAGTTTTGGGTTTCATTTTGGATACTTAATATGTGTTATGAGACTGGGTCTTATTTAATTCTTATGGAGATTATTGAAAAGAGAGAGAGAGAAGTTCATAGACTTGGAGATTTAAGCTAAAAGTACCAAACCACTTTCTGTAAGCGATAGTTCTAAGTGGGTTCAATTTTCACAGTTTGCAGTGTAGTTTGGCTGTCTCCCATGTGTGTGACATTCAGAAGCCACAGTCTGAGACCTTGGGGATGGCCTACCTATCAGTTCTCAAGAGTCTTTGGTTAGGCTCTTATTCATGCTTACGTAGCTTGTAGGGGAGACCCACAATTCAGACACAACTTTATGGAATGACTTTCTTGAATTCTCTCCTCTTTACAGTCTTTGTGACACTTTTTGGTTCCGAAAGGCCCTGATTCTGCTTTTCTGTCTAGAAGGATAGGGCTTTAGTTTTCCCTCTCTGCTGTGAACATTCCACAACCGTGTCTGCCACTGAAGCCAAGTAGCAGGGTATACAGAGAAAGAAAGAATTGGGATATTCCATCACATTCTTAGGACCACGGTCCCTCTTGTCAGAGGGAAGGATTGCTTTCCCTCAGAGTTTTAAGTGTCTGCCCAGCTACCACTGTTACTGTTTTCACCTCTGTGACAGTACTGCCCCAGATTTTCCTTGGTCTGGGATGGAAAAAACAAAAAGCAACACAGTCAAATTTTTATACTTTCCCCAGGAACTGAGCCCAAGGACTCCTTTTCCTGACTGAGACTGGAAATTGAGGTCTTCTCTTACAGCTTTCTGCCTACATTCAGCCTAGAATTCTGAACTTTGGGATGCGTTTCATTCCACTGTGGGAGATACCAGAGGCAAAAAAAACAAGAAACTCCCCCTTAAATTGGTCTTACTTTGAGTACTCATTTCCTTATTTCATTCTACCTGCTACCATTTAACGTTTCAGAGTCTTCAGATAGCTGCTCAATATATCTGTTGTAGTCATTCGTTGTACTCAACAGGAGAGACAGGGTGACATATGCTTACTTTTATCTGAACTGGAGCCAGAATCTTAAATATATATTGAAAAGATTATATTAGATAATTTTGTATTTATGTCTATCTTATTTACTTGTTTTTTTCCATATATTGTTAGGCTTAAATGTCCTAAAGCATTCTAGGCAAATAGCACAAATCCCTTTTTAAAAAAAGCCCCTCTAAGTATATTCCAGAACCTCAGTTAGTATCTAGCCTCATTACTTCTTTATATTATTCCATTAAATTTTAAGTCCATTTTCTTTAGTTTTAACTATGGTCTGTTACATCATTTTCCAAACAAAATGTTGCTTATAAATATCTAGGGGGATTAGAAATTTTAATAACTATTTAAATAAAAATTATTGTGGGTATATATACACATTTTAAAATAATTACACAATGAAGGGAAAGAAGGCAAAATTTTAATAAGTATTCCTCTCATTAGAGGAGAAGAACAAATTTTTACCTGTTGGATGCATGTTTACAGTCTGCTGAATATGTACTTCAAAATAACATACATATATAGAATGTAATTTTTAGAGGAATTCTTACTTCTGATTGACCTGACATATACCCTAAAAGGTGTTTTATCTCTGTTCTTATGGCTGCCATGTTAGAGAAGGTAGTTATGCAAACATGAGCAGGGTAGGAGAAGGGCTCCCCAACAAGGAATGTCAGGCAACTATCAGGTGATGGTCAATCAGTTGTTAAACTGTCGCTTTAAAATCGTAATTGGTTGCAGCCAGAGCCAGGGAAAGGCAGTCTCCAATAGCTAGAAAATACCTGAAGCTGGTGATCAGTAGCGTCCCAATAAGATCTCAGGAGTTGGGCAAGTGGCAAGTGGCCTCAAGCATGCGCACTAACAGGCAAAATGGTGGAGTTTAAGTGGTATATGATCTACCTCTAGGAAAGCTTGACTGATAAGGAAGAAATGCTTCAAGTAAGCATGTGCACAACTTCAGTAAACACACTGTGCATGTGGCCCCTCCTAAGTGCTGGCAGGCTACTACGCATGTGGACAGCCTGCTTCAAGGGAAGAATCAAGGGAGAAAAAAACCCCCTGCAAACCCTGGCACCATGCCAATGTATAAAATCCCAAGTTAAGAGCTGAACAGGGCCCTTGGATCTCTCAAGTCCCCTGCTTGGCTTTCTTCCAAATGTACTTTACATCCTTTCATTCCTGGTCTAAAAGTTTTTAATAAACTTTCATTCCTGCTCTAAAACTTGCCTTGGTCTCTCCCTCTGCCTTAAACCTACTTCTGCCCTTCAGCCGAATTCTTGCCTCTGAGGAGTCTGCTAGCTGTACAGATTCACTGCTAGCAGCAACACAACTCATTATATATTTTCATTTAATAATTATAGGCATACCAAAACTTTTGTGGTGTTTAATAAGAAGAATCAAGGTAAGTTCAGGTTTACCTGTTGAATAAGCGTAAGAACACTGGGGTGAGGGTAGGAGTGGAGGCTATAACTCATCTTTGAAAATAATTATATATGCCTGCCACTATATGCATTTAAAAAACAAAATTGAATAATAACTAAGCTAGTAAAGGAAGAGGTAATGACTTTTCACAATCAGAAATGAAAAAACAAAAAACAAAAACAGAAAAGCGTTATGTTTCCCTAAGGTGGATCTTTTTGTGGTAGACCATAACAAAGCAATAAAGGAATCGGCAATACTTGCATACCCAGTGGACTATTTAAATATGACTGTGACTGAGAACAAAAGACTTCAAAATTTCCCTAGCTCTCTTGTTTAAATCTATATGGGAAAACAGATTTAGAGCTAAATGGAGCACAATCACACAGGGAGCCTTTGGAGGCTACCAGGACTATGAATATTGATGGGAATTCACTTCTGTGTTGTGCTCTGAACAAATGACAACACAGTAGTAAACAACTATTTCCTTAGAGATGCAAATAGATTCCGCAGGCTGTGAACTGAAACTGTTTCTCACTCAGATCTTATTCAAAGCAAACAGTGTATTTAGAAGGGTACACGTACCCTAACAATTAGACAGGATATGGCAAACAGAAGCAAAGACATAGAATTAGTTCCAACTCCTTATAACTATAAACAAGTTATTTTCTCTCTCTCGCCAAATAAGCTGGAGATGGTATTATCTCTGTTTCACATTTTTTAAAATAAATGAATTCATTCTAGGAAAGTTGCCTTTGAGTATTTAGCAAAATTTTCCTGGACCTGAACTCTGCAAGTGCCATCTTTCAGAGCGATACAATAGTTCCTGGAGGATTGCTACTAATGTCATTTTACTCATGTTGAAAAACTGTTTTCCAAATAGAAAAACTTCTCTTTGGGATCTGCAGAGGCTCATAAGTGACCTTCCAGATACAAGCTGCTATTGAGAGTTAAGGGGATGATCAAAAATCACAGTAGTTGATGCAAAATCTGAATAATAATATTCTAAAGAGGAAAACATGATTCTTTCTTTTTGCCTAGAAAAGGAGCAAAGGCTACTGTATGGAAATTCAGAGAAGGAAAAATGTCTTGAGCCTGAACATGGATGAGCTAAGTATTAAATTATTAAATGGGGTCAAATAATAAAACTGTCCTTATAGAATTTAGCATGATGTCTATCAATAATTATTATAAAGCATTAGCTTAAAGAACAATAGTTTTTAAAGGGCAAGAAAATTTAGGTTGTTCACAAAACATACAACAAAAGTAAATTTGTGTATTGCTTCATTTCTGTGGGGGCATAAATGTCTCAAAGTCTATTTTGGAATATCTGTGAGTTCCCTGAGGGTGAGGCTATGTGTTATTCATCTTTGTATTTCCAGGATCCAAGTTTAACTCTAAATTCAGAGGCAAATCAGCAGTCTGTTTTAATGGAAAACCCTAAGATGCCAGTCCATCAGGGGTGCTCGGATATCACTGGAAATGCAGCAGAATGGAAAAAAAAAAAAATGTATTTTCCTGATCTACTCTTAGGAAGACCATTGCATTCTGTTTGAAAAGATTTTTCGTATGTCCTTGATGTAGGCAGTGAGACCTCAATGAGTATGTTCAAGTGATAAAAGGTGACTAACTGCCTTCTCAGGAACATACTTTTTTTATTATTTATGTAATTTACTTTTATTTTTTACTTGTAGGGCTTCAGTGTTCTTCAGCGAAAGGCACAAGTTTGCCAAAGAGCAGAGTAACAAAAGAGCAAGCTAGAAGTGGGGTTTAAATTCCGTCACCAGTAGCTCTCATTTTCTTCCTCACATAAGACTTAGTTTTCTCTCTAAATAAATATTTAAAACTATTCACACATTTGTTAAAAGAGGCAGCAAAGTGTTAGCCTCCTTGGGGCAGGCACCCACATGATTCAGCCTGGATCTGTTTATCAATCACCATCACAGGTGCTACACAATGAATGCTACTTTTTTCCCATCTTGATACACAATGTTCTTGCTAACAGGGAGAAAAGCCAGTACCTTTTCTCTATCCAAACATTTGAGAATTAGGTGCTAGATTTCACAGATTCTATTGGAAATTATCAATTTCATCAAAATTTCCTGAAACATTCCTCTATACCTTCTGATATGGTTTGGCTCTGTGTCCTCACCCAAATCTCACCACGACTTGAAATAATCCCCATGTGTTGTGGGAGGGACTCAGTGGGAGGTAACTGAATTATGGGGGTGGGTTTTTCCCATGTGTTCTTGTGACAGTGAATAAGACTCATGAAATTTGATGGTTTTATAAAAATGCAGTTCCCCTGCACACACCCTCTTGCCTGCTGCCATGTAAGACATGTCTTGCTTCCCCTTTGCCTTCCATCATGATTGTGAGGCCTCCCCAGCTACGTGGAACTGTGAGTCAATTAAATCTCTTTCCTTTATAAATTACCCAGTCTCAGTTATGTCTTTATTAGCAGTGTGAGAACAGACTGGGACCGGGCACAGTGGCTCACGCCTGTAATTCCAGCACTTTGGGAGGCCAAGGCAGGTGGATCACCTGAGGTCAGGAGTTCGAGACCAGCCTGGCCAACGTGGTGAAACCCTGTCTCTACTAAAGATACAAAAATTAGTCAGGTCTGGTGGTGGGTGCCTGTAATCCCAGCTACTCAGGATGCCAAGGCAGGAGAATTGCTTGAGCCCAGGAGGCAGAAGTTCCAGTGAGCTGAGATTGCACCATTGTACACAGCCTGGGTGATAAGAATGAAACTCCATCTCGGAAAAAAAAAAAAAAAAAAAGAGAAAGAAAGAAAAAGAAAAAGGAAGAAAGAGAAAGAAGGAAGGAAGGAAAGAAAGAGAAAGAGAGAAAGAAAGAAAGAAAAGAAAGAACAGACTAATAGAGCAAACTGGTACTGGGAAATGGGGCATTGCTGTAAAAATAACTGAAAATGTGGAAGCCACTGTGGAACTGGGTAATAGGCAGAAGTTGGAACCGTTTGGAGGGCTTGGAAGATGACAGGAAGGTGTGGGAAAGTTTGGAACTTCCTAGACTTGTTAAATGGCTTTGACCAAATGCTGCTCATCTCAGATTGAGATGAGGAACTTGTTGGGACTGGAATAAAGGTGACTCTTGCTATGTTTTAGCAAACAGGCTGGCAGCATTTTGCCCCTGCCCTAGAGATCTGTGGAACTTTGAACTTGAGAGAAATTATTTAGGGTATGTGGCAGAAGAAATTTCTAAGCAGCATAACATTCAAGAGGTGACTTGGGGGGTGTTAAAAGCATTCAGCTTTATGTATTCACAAAGATATGGTTTGAATATGTAAAAAAGGGAAGTAGAGCATAAAATTTCAGAAAATTTGCAGCCTGGTGATGCGGTAGAAAAGAAAAACCCATTTTTCTGAGAAGAAATACAAGCTGGCTGCACACATTTACATAAGTAACAAGGAGCTAAATGTTAATCACCAAGACAATGGGGAAAATGTCTCCAGGGCATGTCAGAGATCTTCACAGAGGCCCCTCCCATCACAGTCCCGGAGGCCTAGCAGGAAAATGGCCTTGCTGCTTTGGGCAGTCTTGGGATTTGGTGCTCTGGCTTAAAGGCCCAAGGCATAGCTTGGGCCATGTCTTCAAAGGGTGAAAGCTCCAAGCCTTGGCAGCTTCCATGTGATGTTGAGCCTGCAGGTGCACAGAAGTCAAGAATTGCGGTTTGGGGCCGGGTGTGGTGGCTCATGCCTGTAATCCCAGCACTTTGGGAGGCCGAGGTGGGCAGATCATGAGGTCAGGAGAATGGCATGAACCCGGGAGGCGGAGCTTGCAGTGAGCCGAGATTGCACCACTGCACTCCAACTTGGTTGAGAGAGCAAGACTCTGTCTCAAAAAAAAAAAAAAAAATAAAGAATTGGGGTTTGGGAACCTCCACCCAGATTTCAGAGGATGTATGGTAATGCATGGATGTCCAGGCAGAGATGTGCTTAAGGGGTGGAGCCCTCATGGAGAACCTCTGCTAGGGTAGTACAGAAGGAAAATGTGAGGAAGGAACCCCCACATAAAGTCCCCACTGGGGCACTGCCTGGTGGAGCTGTGAGAAGAGGGCCACTGTCCTCCAGACCCCAGAATGGTAGATCCACTGACAGCTTGCACCATGCACCTAGAAAAGCTGCAGACACTCAATGTCAGCCTGTGAAAGTAGCCACAGGGGCAGAGCTGCCCAAGACCACAAGACCATGGGAACCCACCTCATGCATCAGCGTGACCTGGATGTGAGACATGGAGTCAAAGTAGATTGTTTTGGAGCTTTCAGATTTGACTGCCCCACTGGATTTCAGACTTGCATCATGCCCATAGCCCCTTCATTTTGGCCAATTTCTGGAATGGGTGTATTTACCCAATCCTTGTACTCCCATTGTATCTAGGATGTCACTAATTTGCTTTTGATTTTACAGGCTCATAGGCAGAAGTGACTTGCCTTGTTTCAGATGAGACTTTGGACCATGGGCTTTTGAGTTAATGCTGAAATGAGTTAAGACTTTAGGGGACTGCTGGGAAGGCAGGATTGTGTTTTGAAATGTGAAAGGGACATGAGATTTGGTAGGGTCCAGGAACAGAATAATATGGTTTGTCTCTGTGTCCCCTCCCAAATCTCACATTGAACTGTAATAATCCCCATGTATTGTGAGCAGAACCCAGTAGGACATAATTGAATCATAGGGGCAGGTTTTTTCCTGTGCTGTTCATGTGATAGTGAATGTCTCACAAGATCTGATGGTTTTATAAAAGGGCAGTTCCCCTGCCCACACCCTCTTGCCTGCTGCCGTGTAAGACATGTCTTGCTCCCCCTTCACCCTCTTGCCATGACTGTGAGGCCTCCCAGCCACGTGGAACTGTGAGTCAATTAAACCTCTTTCCTTACAAATTTCCCAGACTCAAGTATGTCTTTATTAGCAGCATGAGAGCAGACTAATACACCTTCCTTTCATAACTGGGCTGTCTCTTCTGTCCCAGATTTCTCTATTCCTTCTCTTCCAGTAGCTCCACCTTGCAGAGATGCTATCAAATATGCACAAGCTCTTATATTATCAGTGTCTTCCCAAGATGAAGCCAAGTCCTGATAAGCTGAAGCTAAGAGTTCTTTTCATGTTGACATACTGGCAACCAGCTAACCCAACCATGGCCCTATTTTCTCCAACCATTATTAAAAATGTAAGTCCCTTAGATCATCCATTTTCTCTTTGTCAGTCCACTTCTGTTTTTTCTGGCCTCTCAAAATTGCAAATATGCTCTTTGTAAAACTTCTGTTCTTTGTTAAAACTTCTGTTCCTTTTTAGATGCCTACTCATCCTCAATTACCTCACTGATCCTTCTTGACACTGGCTCCTCCTTGAGGAAATCACCTTCATCACAGCTTTTACCAATGGACGGAAGGCTGTCATTCTCCCAAACCATATTTATATTCTGGTCTGTAGTTTTGGTCCATGTCTAAAGGTTACTGGTTGAACCTGGGCATTAATTCTCTTCTCTTTCTATGTTAATAGAGTGCCTACTTTATAGCTGAGTCATAGTTGCCTTGAGTAAAGCTATTTCTCAGAATTCCTTACAACTGGGTGGCATGAGACTGAGTTAAGTACCTAATGAGGTGTCAGCAGAAATAGGGTATTTAACTTCCTGAAGAATCTTTAAAGGAAGAGAACTGACCCTTCTTCCCATCCCTCCTTTCTATTGGCTTGAAGGTGGATGTGATGGTGGAGCTGGAATAGCTATGACTTGGGGAATGGAGGCCACAAATGGCACAGCAACAGGAAGAAAGAAGCCTTGATCTTTGATAAGTTGAGTATTCTAACTCATTTGGAATGCTTATGTTTAGCCTCCTATTTAAGGGATAAATAAATATCGATCTGTTATTGGAGTTTTTTGTCCCTGACCACCAAAACTAATCGTAACTGACATAGTCAGTGCTGCTTTTACTCTATTGGTAAAGCCAGTGATCCTTTGAGACTCATGTTATTTGCCTAAATCATCTTCAACCACTCCTCATTGCTGATCTTTGCTGACCTTTTTTATGCCCTCTAATGCTTTGAAGACCTCAGTATCTTCAATATCCATATCCATATAGAAAATATATTGATTACATTGGCTTCTCAGTTTTTATTCTTCTTAATTCCTTCAAGTTTTCCATTCGTATCAATCAGGATACAATTAGCTATGTGACTAAGAAACAACCCCCAAATTTCAGTTGCTTATAGTAACAAAGGTTTATTTTTTGTTCCTGTTGCAGGGCATTCATGTGTTTTCTTCACTCCAGTGCCCATGCTGACTTTGCCTCTAACTGGGATATTGCTACTCTTGTGGGAGAGGTAAAAAGAAAACAAAGCAAACTAAACCAAAACAAAACAAAGACACACACACACACACACACACACACACACACACACAGAGCGAACTATATACAGGCTGGCTCTTTCAAAACTTCTGCCTGCTCAAAAGTGGCACATATCCCTTCTACTCACATTTTACTGGCTAAAGTAATTATTTGGTTAAATGGAATATTAATAATATTAATAGGGTGAGAGATGGGCAACTTTAGTGGAGAATAATATATCACTCTAATACCTATTGCAATGCACATAGCATATATATTCAATACATATTTATAGGTGGATTGATTGGAATATAAAATCATTTTTAATTGTACAAATTATTTAATTTTTATTTTGAAGAAAGGTGGGTCATCCAATTTAGTCTTTTATCTAATTCTGAAACAATTTCTATAGTATATGGACAATTTGCTAATGTTTCTTTTAAAAACTGCTTAGCAGGGACCCTACTATCTTACAACATAATCCATAAATATTTATTTTTACATAAAAATGGTTATTTCCATAGCTCTTTGGAAGAATGGAGGTAAACCTGGGCAAGCCCCATGTGTTGAACCAGGAAGTCCTTATAAATTTTGATTTTTTTTTTTTTTTTTTTTTTTTGAGATGGAGGCTTGCTCTGTTGCCCAAGCTGGAGTGCAGTGGTGTGATCTGGGCTCACTGCAACCTCCACTTCCTGGGTTCAAGCACTTCTCCTGCCTCAGCCTCCCAAGTAGCTGGGACTACAGGCACGTGCCAGCATGCCCAGCTAATTTTTGTATTTTTAGTAGAGACGGGGTTTCACCATGTTGACCATGCTGGTCTTGAACTCCTGAGCTCATGATCTGCCCACCTCGACTTCCCAAAGTGCTGGGATTATAGGCATGAGCCACTGTGCCTAGCCAAATTTTGAACATCTTTTAATGTTAACTCTTCTTTGTAACAAATTGAAATTTGTCTCCTCATAACCTCTTTCTTCTGATTTTTAACTTAGTTTGCAGATTAATAAGACCAGGTTGGAAAAGAGAGCTTGCTTGACAAAATGAAGAGCACCTACACTCTCTGAAGAAGAGTTTTTACTCAGTTCCAGCCAACTGCATAATTCAGGAAATTGCTCTTATTCTGCCAAAGGTTCATGTACCCTTAGTACTAGAAATGGGTTTCAATTAAAAATAGAAGAAAGTAACACTAATAGGTCAACCACAACACATGATTGTGGCCTAAATGTTCCCAAAATGTGATGACTATTTTCTTTTCTTTTTTTTTTTTTTTTTGAGACGTAGTCTCGCTCTATCCCCCAGGCTGGAGTGCAGTGGCACGATCTCGGCTCACTGCAAGCTCCGCCTCCCGGGTTCACGCCATTCTCCTGCCTCAGCCTCCCAAGTAGCTGGGACTACAGGCGCCCACCAACACGCCCGGCTAATTTTTTGTATTTTTAGTAGAGACGGGGTTTCACCGTGTTAGCCAGGATGGTCTCGATCTCCTGACCTCGTGATCCGCCCGCCTCGGCCTCCCAAAGTGCTGGGATTACAGGCTTGAGCCACCGCGCCCGGCCTGTGATGACTATTTTCGACTGACATAGTTTGAGAATAATTCCCCTACTCTGAACACTTTTTGTGGCAGCTTCTTAGTTATGTCTTGTAGTTGAAAATTGAGAGAAAAGAAACAAATTTTGAAAACAAGAGTACCTTCTATGTCTCCTAGGTGCTTCTTGATTTTTGAGTTTCATAAGAGCATGGCCAGGGAAAGTGAGATTTTATATATATGATGTGGAAAATTCCATCACAGTGGGACTGAATCTGATAGGAAAAGCAATTGACATCTCTCATGCACATGGTGTCTATCTTTGTATAGCTTTAATCATCGATAAAGCTTTTTTGAGCTGAGGCTGGGGAGAGGTAGAGAATCAGAAGTAGTATGGGAGCATTTGAGAACTCCCTTCTGATAAGACCAATAATGAACCATGTTTGTTTACTGTTTAAGCACCCATAGACTTTTTTTTTTTTTGGCTAAAATTCAATTGTACAGTGTTTCTTCTGCTTGCTCCAAGTGTTTGGTTTACTTCAGAAAACATGATTTCCTGTACTAGGTGTTCACAGGCCTTGTATTCAATGCTTCACTCTAGAGCTATGTTATGAATCAGTCTCTAAATTGCTAGTCAGTAGTTTCTGGATTTGATCTTCTCTTGTTAAAAATTGGAATATTTCCTTATTCTATATTTCTGGAATTTGTCATATTTGTCACAATTCTTCAGTAATTAGTAATAGTTGGTTCTATGATAATATCTTAAGGTTTTGACTCTTGAGGTGAAATTAATCAGAACCCAAGATCCTGAATTCATTTAGAACAGTCCAATGCTCTGGTATTATTTTGACTTTTGTTTGTTTATTTGTTTATCAAATATTTAAGCCCTAAGTGTTTGGATCTTAAGTTGGGAATGGAGATATAAAAATTAATTAGATACAATTTTGTTTTCTAGGACTCCAAGTCTCATAATAACAACCGTTAAAGTAATTGAGTGCTGCATGTGCACAAGGACTACATGTCCAGTGTTTGCCTACTGGAAGCTCATTGTTTTCCTCACAGCATCATGGGGGTGACACTTTATTTCGATGAAAAGGAAGCTGTTGCATAGAGAGATCCAATGAGTTCCTGAAGATCTCACAGCTCATAAGTAGAAGTATCACTATTCAAACCTAAAACTTGTGTTCATATCAGGTTACTTCCCTGATTCATTAGCGTTACTTGAAATTCTGTCATTAACCCATTTGACTACCAGTTTTGGTTTTAAGAACATTCTTCTTAATGAAGAAGCCAAGAGCAAAAGAGGATTTAAAAGTAATGCTTATTTTCTATCACTCACAGAAATAGCTGAATTCTGTCTGTGGATATACATTACTGCACAATAGAAGTATGATACTACTTTGCCTTCTCCTAACACCGGGGCTATTTACTTTTCTTCATTGTTCCAACTTTTAACGTATTTGTAAACACCCTTTATGTTGTTCTTTGTCCTAAGACTCATTCACACTTCTGCTTTCCCCACATTGCAACATTTCTATCAAAAACCTGTGAAGGTTTCCCATGATCCTTTTATGTGTTCCACTTACCCATACATCCTTGACTCAAGTCATCATCCCGGAGGAGCCGTACTTTAGATGTGGTTTATCCTTATTAGGCTGATACATAGCTATTACATTTTAAGGAAAACATCTTGCCTCTCAGTATATTTGATAATAGCAATATTTTTTTTTGTCCCCTAAACTTCTGGAAATCAGTTTCTCTTAAGTATAAAATTCATATGAGACCAGGTCTAGAACTGCCTCCCTGGATGAATGTGCCAAGATACTTTTCTCCTAAGCTTCCTACTGCTTTAGTTTCATCAATAAATTTTTGATATAATAATTATCTAAAGTCTAGAGCAGTAGTAACCTTTGTTAATTCTACTCTCTTGTCGGACATAAAAAGTTAGCAAGATAACTTCATAGCAATTGCTTCTCTTTCATCAGTATAAGATTTCCAGCCAAATCTAAGTAGGTAAAATTCCCCAGTTCTTAGTAAACTTCTTTGCTATTATAAAACAATCCATTTTAGAAAACCTATTTCATTTGCTCAGTGTTCTCAATAGTCAGTAGCATCCAAAAATATTCCTGATGAAATAGTGTTCTTAATATAGAGTCAGATCAGTGTACAAGCCGTGGTATCAGTTTCCTCTTACCAGCACCATCACCTTTAGTGATAACTAGTCTTCTCAGAGTCTTTTTACCTGTTACAAGATGAAATCAAATGGCATAATGTGAAAGAGTATTTTTAAAATATAGAAACTATTTTAATAAAAATAATTCCAGGATGCTTTATGTTTTTCTCCCCCTTTGATATCTTTACCTAAATGAATATCCACTAAGCTAAAATCAGATAGGCCTTAGGTGGTCATTCATTTTGTTTATTTTGCCTTCATGTTAAACACTAGCTTAAATGAATGTTACAGAACTTTGTTATTTCACCAAAGTCAGAGTCAAAATATGTTGATATGTATTTTTATGTGTCACAATTTAAGATAACACAACATTTTACTAACCCAAAGATTATTTGTATGCCTTACTGGTCTCAGAGAGTAATTGTTATGGCAAATATGTTTCCTTGGGACTCAATCACATATAGAAGTCTGCAGTTCTATAAAATCATGACATTCTTTCAATTATTTATATAAAAGAATATAATTTATAAGTTCATATGCCTTGGTATCAGACTAACTTGTGTTTGAATTTTGGCACAAAAAATACTGGTTATGTGATGTTAAGCAAGAAGTAATTTTAACCCTCTGAGGTTCAGTGAATTCATCTAAAAATAGTGATAAAAATTTTTACTTGCTTATTGTGAAGAATAAGCAAGGTATTGTGATATATTGTGCATTTAAAGTTCCTTATTACTATTAATTGCTATAATCATTCTTAAAAATGCCATAGCATACCATTATCAAATTAGGAGTCCATGGAAAGCTGTACAACAGTGTTGCACAACTCCAGGTGGTGCAAATGGTATTTCCATAGCATTTCAGGTACATGGCAGGCCCTGCAGTTGCACGAAGTCTTGGATTTGAACTCAAGTACCTTATTCCATTGTCTCCAGATTTCACTAATTCAACAAATATATGTAGCTATTCAGATCTATTCAGAGACTGACACTGGGTTAGATGGTAGGAAAACAAAGACAAATGAGAACACTATCCCTTTTTAATACAGTGTATCATTTAACAAAAATAGTAGATAATTATGTTAGAGGAAAAAAAAAAGAATCAAGACCCTTTGTTTTCACCTGCAACTCTTTAGAGCATGTTAGAGAAAGGCTTCTTCTCTGGGCAGAGAAGTTAGAAAAAGTTTTTTCTTGCAAAGTTGTACGGGACAGAATGCAAGTTTCATGCCACAGCTCCACAGATTGAAGAAGTAAACCCAGGCTCAGTTAAGATCCTAATCACGTTTCCTTAGCAAGGTAACTTTGTGCAGAGCACAACCTGCACAACTGTACTTGGAGATGCTAAGTTTACGGTAATAAAAAGAGGATGCACTTTACTTTGGATAGACCATCACGAAAAATTCACAATGACGCGAAATTAATGGAACTTCAAAATTTTGCATTATTTGCATAAAGTCAAATTAACATGTCTTGGCTCATTCTTGCATTTAATGAAATATGAGTCTTGTATTTACAATAATTAAACAACAATTTAAATATTTACTGTAGTCTTTGGAGAAAATGCCAAAAAGTGTTGAATTCACACAGCAGAACTTCTCATTTTTTATTCCTTTGTCTTTCTCTTTCAATATCTTATATCCGTGGGCAAGTCAGAATGGAGGAAATATTCTTCCTGTACCGCTTGCTTAAGGCCCCAGATTTTTATAGAAATTGGCTTTATTTACAGGTAGAGTGAATATAAGTGTTGTATTATAGTGTGATGTTATAAAAATTCTCATTTGCAGACATTGTTGAAGTCCATATAGTTAGTGAGTTAAGTTGGCATATATATCTATTTTATCCAACACTAGGCAAGTTAGTAGTCCTGCATTACAAATTGCTTTTCTCTCAAAAGTCTTGTAAAATATACCCCAAACTAAAGTTTAAATAAAACCAACTGCTGTATTTCCTTTTGACTCCTAACCCTAAAAGCTCAGGAAAAGTATATACACTTTGGGATAGGGGACAGATAATTAATGGTTGCCTATAATTCTGAAGCTGAGCATGTTCAATCTGGGTAATTACGCCAAATCAGGCAGAAACACTATTATCAGCTTTTAAATGCTATTATGCCACTAGGCTTTTTACCTTTGTTTTTCCACTTGAAATGAGACATGACACCATAATTGAATATATCCTGAAGTTGATGACAAACTTTAAAATATACAAAAGTACTTTCCCCCTACTGAGTACTCAAGAACAGTTCTAAAAGTAGCTGGGACCAATCTCACAAGTCTAAAGATAACAATGTATTTTACGTGATCTTTCTAAATTCTCTTCTGGAGGGACACCAAATACCTTTATATTTATAATTCCAATTTGAAGCTTTAAAAAATGCTTTTCAAATCAACTTTTACCTATTTTATTGGTACTCTGTTCTGTTTGAGTGAGAGAACAGAGAACAAGGTCTGAGAACAAGTTGAAGAAGCAGAACATCCTAGAATTAGAATTAATAATTAGAATTAGTAAGTGTATGAGTCATTTGGCCCAATACCCCAATTTTCAGGTGAGAACACTGAAACTCATTGAATTTAGTATTTTTTTTTAAGTCGTCCAGATTGCTTGTGGCATATCAAGAACTAATATCTAATTCTCATCAAGGAGAGTGCTTCACTACTCCAGGAGTTTTGGGTTTCAGAGCTCAATCTGATGTCAGCTATTTAACAAGAATTGAGAAAATAAACACTATTCAAATTATTTTATTGATTGATTGAGATAGGGTCTCACTCTGTAACCCAGGCTGGAGTGGAGTGGCACTACCATGGCTCACTGCAGCCTGGTTCTCCTGGGCTCAAGTGAACCTTTCACCTCAGCCTCCTGAGTAGCTGGGACTATATTTTATAGTGTTGATTTTATGTCCATCATTTTAGCTGCAACATTGTTAAATAATCATAGTAACTTCAAAAACATGTGACACAACAGTTGGGATAAGCTAGCCAAAGAGAGAGAGAGACAGAGAGAGAGAGAGAGAGAGAGCAATAGATGTGTAATTTCAGTATCTTCCAAAAGTGGTTCTTGATCAATAGAACATGTATTCTTAATTATATTTTACTGTCAACATGGATATAGAGAAAATGGAGATTAAGTCAGGAGAGAAAGTACAAATTGCTTTTCCAATTACTCTTTTTCTTTTTTTTTTTTTGAGACAGAGTCTCACTCTGTTGCCCAGGCTGGAGTGCAGTGGCGCAATCGCGGCTCACTGCAAGCTCCGCCTCCCGGGTTCACGCCATTCTCCTGCCTCAGCCTCTCCGAGTAGCTGGGACTACAGGCGCCCGCCACCGCGCCCGGCTAATTTTTTTGTATTTTTAGTAGAGACAGGGTTTCACCATGGTCTCGATCTCCTGACCTTGTGATCCGCCCGCCTCGGCCTCCCAAAGTGCTGGGATTACAAGCGTGAGCCACTGCGCCCGGCCCCAATCACTCTTTTTCTTTAGTAATTTTTAAACCCTTATTTTTAAAAGAATTTTTGGATAAAGTAAGATCAGGTTTTTCTTCAAAGCTCTTCATTCAAAAGATTTGGAAATATTTAGATCAAGAGTATAACACAACATAAAAATTATGTCTTTATCATTTCATCTGTTAAGTTTATTCTTAAAAAATTAAAGCACTAACTTGTGGAAAGAAGCTAAGGTAATTGAAGTTATTGAAAGTCATTAAAGTCATTGAAATAACCATTGCATATATAACATTGGTTTGAGAAAAATTTATTGTTTTGGATTTTATGCATTTTAACTTACAGTGATGCTGAGACATCTAACTGAAATGGGCTCATAAGCAGGCAGAGATCTGGCTCATAATCTCATAAGTTCTAGTTAGTCATTTAGATTGTGCAAGTTTCCCAAGGGATAGTTAAAAAGAGGACAAAGGGTCAAGAAATAGACCTCAGAGAATTCTCATGTTTAAAAATGAGATTAAAAATCTGAGAAGTCAGAAAAGAGAAATCAACACAAGAAGCATAGCAATTGAAAGGGTAGATGAAAATCTAGATAATGTAGTATTCCAAAAGCAAAGCAGAAAAGCAGCTTTGGAAGAACTTACTGTTAAATGAGTCTGCATGGTGTGGGAATTCAATGAAGGCAATTCACCCATTGTATCTGAGAGTCGCGTAGGCCTCCATGATGTGTCTCTCACTCCTACTTCCCTGTGAAACTTGAGAATTGTAACTTACTGATTTGCTTTGAGCCCCATCTCCAAAATTCTGGCATCATTCTGGGTTGAAATAAAGGATCACAAGTATGTTCTCAACAGTTGTTTACCCTTGTTTACTCTTTGTTTAGATATGGTCTGTCCCCACCAAATCTCATGTTGAAATTTGTTTCCCACTGTGGCAATGTTAGGAGGTATAATCTGTAAGCTGTAGAGCCTAATGGGAGGTGTTTGAGTCATGGGGCTCCACTCTCATGGATGTCTTGGTGCTATTTTCACAGTAGTCAGTGAGTGAATTTTTTCTCTGGCAAGACCAGATTAGTTCTCTCAAGAATGAATTAGTCCTCCAAGAGTGGGTTGTTATAAAGCCAAGATGCCCCTCAGGTTTTTCCTATTTGACCATATCTACCCCCCCTTTAACTTTCTGCCATGTTGTGATATAAGCATGAAAGTCCTCAACAGAAACCAAGCAGATTCTGGTGTCATGTTTCTTGAACTTCTCATCCTGCGGAACCCGTAAGTTAAATAATCTCTTTTCTTTACAAATTACCCAGTTTCACATATTCTGCAATGGCAACACAAAACGGAAGAAGACAACCCTAAATGGCTGTAGACAGTTATATAAGGATGAATAATCAGCATTAAAACAACTGTATCTATAATTATATAGTTTTGCTGTTTATTCCTCTCCTTGAGTGATTATTTTCTTCACTGATATACTGACTTTTCCAATCTGATTTCTTCTTTCATAGTCTATTACCCCAGTGCTGCCAAGACTGTGTGCACGTTTTCATCTTAGATTTTTAGATTTCAGAGGTAGCATGGGCATCACTACATATACAGCCTTATTTCATGGGAAAGAAGCAGATAAAAGCAGGGTTAGTACTTTGCCAAAAAAATACAACTAATTGGCTTCAGAGACTGGTATAAAGTTTCCAGAATGACATTATGAGTTAACTACAATTTCTCATATTTTAAGTGCATACTTTATACTGTAATAAGGACAGAGATATTTTATTAGAAGATAATAATGGCTAGATCTTAGCTTTACCATTACTGTGTGAATTTGGATAAGTTACTTCAGTTTTCAGCGCCTCATTTTTCTCATATATAAAATAAGCATAATAATAGTACTTTTAAAAATAGGGTTGTTACAAAGATTAAATAGATGAACACACATCAACTCTTAGAACAGTGTCTCCAAGTAGGAAGCAGTCAATATATGTTAGTTATATTATTGTTGTTATTGTTGTTGATGTTCCTTGGTATATACAAAACAAACTTTGAGCCTCTTCTTCAGGAATGCATACTACTGTGTGCAATTGATTTAATAAAATTTAACTTAAACTATGTTCCTAAGAAATTTATGGACTTGAAAATGTTTAGTTTGATTCAAACTCTGCTATATATTATCTAAGTACACTTGGGAAAGTCATTTAAATTCTCTGGGTCTCAGGTTCTTCTTTTGTAAGATTTGTTTCTAGCTCTTCTCAGGTTAAATATCATATCATATATTAAATATCATATCATATCATACATTCAGACAAAATAGCTGTCAGGTTTACTTAAAGCTTATTTGCATATACAATTCCATAATGAATTTCCAAAATAAATATTACCATAAATAGTAAAAAAAATTTGACAGAAAAAAAATCTGTCCATGAAGTTACTGTGAAGATCAAACAAATAATGAATATGAAAGAATAAATTATAAAGTGCTATATATATGCAAGACACTATTTTTCTTATTTGACCCCTCATGGAACACTAAATCCAATGGAACCCTATCCCACAAAATTATTGCTTAAGATAGAATGCAGAAGCAAGTTGTGATAGCACCATTTATTTTCTCTTGTTTATACGTACTTGATTTCCTTTATTTCCTTGCTTCCCTGTCCTTCCCTTCTTTCTTCCTTTTTCCTTCTACCCAATATTTTGAATGCTGCTCCATGCCAGGTCCCGTGCTACATATTCCAAATAATAAAATATATTTTCCCTCAAGAAATCTCATTGTCTAGTATGGGAAACACACTTAACAAAAAAGTAATAAATTATAAGTGCAAACAATAAATATATGAACTGGATAGGGAGGCTTAGTTATGTAATTATTATTTTTTAAGACTATGTTTTCATCAATTGGCATTCTCTTTTTATTACAAAATCTTGAAACAAAACAGAAGTTAAGGCTTAAACATGGAGTCATAAGTACCTTGGAATAACAACTATTATATATTTAGGGTACTGAATGTATAATAAAATAAGAAAATGTAATAGTTGTCAGATAAATTGGGTACAGTATAGTTAGATAACTTAATCTGAGCAGAACTGCAAAAGGAATTCCAGAAAACATTTCAAATGAGGCTTCAATCTTTTCTTTGCATCCTATCCTTATAGTTATTTTTTTTTTGGTTATTTGTGGTAATTGGGTCATATCATAACCTTTTGCACCTTCTTAGCTGCGTCATCACTGAACACCTTCCTGTGTGCTCCAGTCTTTTCATCCACCCATCTGTCTGACTGCTCCATTCGTCTCCTGCTGTGTCTCATTCCAGTTGACTTCTAGCTCAACTTTGCTCCCACCCACCTCTTCCTTTTATGCTCCAATGCACAGTGAGCTCAAAATGGCATCAAACTGATCTCCCTTTACTTGAAGGATCACAACACCACTGTTGCAAAATATAGGAAGTTTCTAAGTTGATTCAGCTTTCTTGTCTTTCTGTCTGCTGGTTAAATGCCATTTTTAAAAGAATTCAAATTGCTTAATTCAGACTGTATCATTTTGAGTAACTCTTCTTTTGTGGAACTTGAAGATTTGTTTCTAGCTCTTCTCAGGTTGAATATCGTATTATATCATATTACATTCACAAAAAATAACTGTCAGATTTACTTAAAGCTTATTTACATATATAATTCCATAATGAATTTCCAAAATAAATATTACCATAAATAGTAAAAAATATCTGTGGGAAATAAGTAGTCAGAACTATACTTGAAATGTTTAAAGCATATTTTTCTCTATAATGTCCTTGACCTAACAAGATAGTTATCAGCTTGTTAGTTATTATGTCTTACTGAATTGACTAAATTCTGGGGAGAGACAGGAAAAAATAACATAAATAGTTAGATAACAAAAGGCAGTTATGATAGTGATGGAGATATGCTTACTGTAATAATAGCCAACATAATTTAGCCCTAAGTGTCATGCACTGCTTTAAGTGCTTTATACATACCTATTCTCTTAGGTAGGTATTATTATTATACACATCTTACAAATGAGAAAACTGGGACCATAGATTATAAGTAACATGTCTGAAATGAGCTAACTAGTAAGAGGCCTTTCCAGGGTGTGAGCTCAGGCACTCATGTTTCCAGAGCCCACTCACTTAACCTACAATATTAAGCCCTCCATCCACCTTATATATATTTTGCATAGAATCTAATAAATGAGCTTATCCAGAGGCAATCAATAGCCCATTTCTGAAATATGTATTTTCATAGTAACACTCAAAAAAGCAAACTAAAGTCCAATAGAGTTTGCTGATGAGCTTGTATAATCATAACTTGGTTTCCTCAAGAGGTTATATAACTTCTTTGAGCCTCAGTCTTCCTGGGTGTATAATAAGGAAAATTATAGGCTATCTTGTTGGGTTATTTAAGGGATTGCATGAAGTGCTAACACAGTGGGCACACAGTAAGCATCTAACAAATAGTAGCTTTTTTTTTAGTGTTATTATCTACTAGTAAGTGAAACAATTTTAAATGGCAGTCTTTTAAAAATTCATCTCTTCTGTTTTATAAGTCCAGCATCATTTAGTTATTTGCAGTGAAGATACTGAATTTAAGACCACAGGCTTTCAAGAGCAGCTCTTTCTAAGAACATCTGTTTCCAAATTTGCAAATGTGGAAGTTTTTGTAGAAGTTCCCAGCTTTTCCATCTCTTTTTGTTAAGTCATGTGTTTCTCATAAACAATTTAATTATTTCTTTTCTTTTTTTTTTAACTGACACTTCTATCTTTTCTTGTGGACATTTTTGTCAAAAGACAAATGTTAAAGAATGTCAATAAATGAATGCTACTAACACAAGATGGGTAGAAAAACCACAAAGTTACATTGAAATGTAGATACAAGGAATTTGTTTCTTGATTACAGCATGTCATTGATCTTTCAGGTTAGTGAAAAAAAGTAGAAACTCAGAGTTAAATCCTCAAATGCCACAAGCCTAGAGAATTCACTATATATTTGGTACTATAAGAACACTGGGTAGTCCTAATATATGATTGAAGTTACAGCACACCCCAAGTAGTCAGTACAAATTACATTCTATTTTCAAGTAGAGAGAAGATACATACGTTCTGTTTCTACAACTTTAATTCAGATTGTTATATATAGCAAAATTTGAACTGTATTTTGCTAATATTTTCTATTAAAACAAAACAGAAAACAGTTTGTCCATTGGAGAAAATAAAATTCATGTGTTTATAATTAATTCATGGACAGCCTCTGAAAAATTGCTTATGAAACTAACTACCTGATATCCAAGAAGACTTTTGGCTGTTTAGAAGCTCTCTTCTTAACACAGGAAGTCATATTATTCTGAGGATAAACAAATGAAATTCCCCAAAGATTTAAAGCCAGTTCCAAACGGTCAGATGGGTTCTAATATTGGCAAAATCATATTTTCCAGATGCAGTTTAACAAATGTAAGGGTTGCTTTTTTTGTAAATAGAAATCCCTTAGCCCGTCAACATCCAAGTAAGTGAATATGAACATATAATTTAAATGTTTAGTTTTAATTGTATAACATTATCCTCAATGTAAAAACCTTAAACATGAAACCACCCCAGTGACATGTTTGGAAAACTTAAGTTAAAAACAGAGGAAAAATCCAGAGTTGTCTCAAATTCTCAAAATTGCTTATTTGAACTTTCCTAAATATCTAATATCTAATATACTAAAGGTAATATATTAGACCTTTATTTCTATTCTGCTTTAATAGTAATGGTGACTATTTTTTTTACTCCTTTACTCTAAGGCATGAAATCAATTAGAAATAAATGTATTGTGTGAGAGCTTTAGACTAGGAGATGCAGTTATATATTATTTATCTAACTTTGTATTGTATATTATGTATTATATAACTTTAAAATATAAACTTTCATTTGGTTGGTCTACATATGTTTTATATAATTTTTATAAATATGCCACAAATAATGGTCTACAACACATAGCCTGTGCATCCATGAAATTATGCAGTTTATTTTTTTTGGCAAGGAGGAAATTATCATCAGTGTTGTACCAAGTTTGTATTGAATAATTTGTCCAGGATTTAACTTTTCCCTTACTGTTAAGATTATAGAAAAAAAAAGGTCACTGTGTATTGTCTGTTTACTTCCTCAGTTTCTGTTTAATCTTTAGTGCCCAAAAATGTAGCCGTTTCTCTTTTTTTTCACAGAAGCTGAGATTATGGTTAACTATAATGTCTTACTTGCCACACAGCCCACCATCTTCTTTCCCTACTTCCCATGGTAATTGCCATTACTATCTTTCTTTTACAATATTACTGAGAATTCAGTTACACCACACCTCTAGTTTTTCTTTCTGTTTTTCTGGCTGTTGCTTCTCAATTTGATTCATTAGTTCATCATCTTCTGTAGCCCATAAAAGGCTCATGTTATGCAGGATTTCTCTTCAGCCCTGTTTTTTTTTTTTTTTAGTCTCTTTTTCACTTTAATCAAGCTCAACTTTCTCTAGGGTGTCAATGACTACATAAATTCCCATGACACCCAATTTTTATCTCCATCTTAGATTTCTATCTTTAACTCTATATATCCAACCAATAGTTGGAATTCTGTAACTGGAACTTGCTTCAAGTTTAACAAATTTAAAAGAAATTTAGCACCATCCTTCTCAAACCTGACATTTCTCTCACAATCTCAATCTCAGTTAGTAACCACGCCTGGTTGCTTTAATGAGAAACCTGGGGATCATATGAGACTTATTCTCCCCTATTTATTACATCCAATCAATCACCAGGTCATGTTGATCCTCCTCATAAGAATTTATTGCTTCTCTTCTGACCCTTTGCCACCACCATCTTCACTTGGAAACACATCGTCAATTGTCTAGACCATTGTAGTATCTTGTTTCCAGTCTTCCTCATTCTAGTCTTTTCTCCTTTCCATTCACTTTCTTTAAAGAGCTTCTTCATCTGTCACTCACCTCTGTTTGGCATCAGCTCCTTCCTATATATACTTTGAACTGTCAAAAGATTGAATTTCATGTACCTTTCAAAGAAGCCATGCTCTGTCACCCACCTTTGTAATGGCATAAGCTCTTTTTTCTGTCTTCCTATTCTATGTCCAATGCCATATATATGGCTTCCAAAATGAAGCCATTTTTCATCTTTTCACTGAAGTTGCTCTTATTTTAGATCTCTCCATTGTTCTAATATATCTGTCTATAGGCTTGTATCAGTATTTTCTTTCTAAACATGTGTTATAGATTCATTAGAATTTTATTTAATTAATATTTATTTGGTGCACACAATACAAAGTTGTGTGCTCAACATTGTATTAGATACAATTATCAGAAGTAAATAAAAGAAGGATTCCTGCTCCCAGAAGCTCAGTTTTGCTGGTAAATCTTAACTCATGTATTATTCATCTCTTCTCTGAAGGCTTTTCTGACTTCCACTTCCCCAACAAGTCAGACTCATAGGCAACTGTCACCAAGGTCTCAATGTATCATGAATTTAGCTTTTTTGTATAAATTATGTTTTACTAATTTACCTGCACTACATTGTAGGCCATTTAAATTCAGGGAATTTGTCCTTCATCTCTCAATTCTTAATTTATAAGAGCAACTCAATAAGTAATTTTCTTAATGAACAAATGAATGCAAAACTTTGGAAATGTCTACAGAACTCTCTGAGCTATTTAAATTGTATTATATCAGGATTTTAGTTTTTGATTATGTATACCTTTGATTTTTCTATTTGACTTTTGCTTTTAAAGATTTTAATTTAAAGTATACCTAAATATAATTAGAAAATCATTTCCTTTGAACTTTACCAGTTATTTATTGGAAATGAACACTTTAATATGTATAGACAAGACAAAATAGAAATCAAGGCCATTGTTCTTGAGAAGCCCATATTCTAACAAGCGAGACAACAGTTCTACATATTTCTATTCTAGATTTACCAAAATTTTATTTATTAAATTTTGAGGAGTGCCTACTATATGTCCGACACTATGCTGGATATTCTGGATTTTTAAAGGGTAAAATATGGTTCCCAGGTTAAGAATTTTGTTTTACAAATAAAGAACTAATGTTGCCTGCTCTTATCTACAGCAAGAAAAAAAATCAAATGATAGAATCATTAACTGTGTTTTGTGAACACTTTGTGAACACTTCTGTTTTATATATTTATTTTAATGAAGGCCTCTACCTAGGTCAAAAGTGTTAACATGGCTTCTAATATGGGTTGGCTGTGTCCCTGCCCAAAATCTCATCTTGAATTGTAATCCCCATTATCCCCATGTGACAAGGGTGGCACCAGGTGGAGGTAATTGGATCGGTGTTGGGGGTGGTTCTCCCATGCTGTTCTCATGATAGTGAGTGAGTCTCAGGAGATCTGATGCTTTTATAAGTGTCTGGCATTTCCCCTGCTTGCACTCACTCCATCCAGCTGTCCTGTGAAGAAGGTACCTATTTTTCCTTTGCCTTCTGCCATGATTGTAAGTTTCCTGAGGCCTCCCCAGCCATGCTGAACTGTGAGTCAATTAAACCTCTTTCCTTTATAAATTACCCAATCTTGAGTATTTCTTCAAAGCATGGGAATGGACTAATACAGCTTCCTTATGTGAAATGTAAGATTTGTGAAAAACTAACCACTTGCCTTTATCCAAGTCCTATATTTAAAAGAGGACTTCTTATTTAAAGAATTTACTTTGGGCCTGGTGCAGTGGCTCCCACCTGTAATCCCAGCACTTTGGGAGGCCAAGGTGGACGGATCACGAGGTCAGGAGTTCAAGACCAGCCTGGCCAACATGGTAAAACCCCGCCTCTACTAAAAATACAAAAATTAGCCAGGGATGGTGGCAGGTGCCTGTAGTCCAAGCTATCAGGAGGCTAAGGCAGGAGAATTGCTTGAACCCAGAAGCAGAGGTTGCAGTGAGCTGAGATCACGCCACTTCACTTCAGTATGGGCAACAGAGCAAGACTCCATCTCAAAAATAAATAACTTCAATAATGGAAGTGTAAAAACAAATGCCGGAGACAGTAATGATAAAATCTTTTGTTATATGAGAATGGTGGCAGAATATGCCACCCCTAAATATGCCATTTTGCCATAAGAATTATTTTGAGGTAAAGACATTTGAAAAATAGCCTATACTGACATTCTGCCCTTTATGTCCCAGGAGAAAAGAAACACTCTTATCACCAAAGAAAGGAGAAAGCTACCTAATGTGAAAGATGGTCTATTGTTCTAGGAGGTACCTCTCTGTACTGTCTTGTCACCAGAGATGGGAGACTGAGGCTGAGAAAAATTTATACAAACAAATCTTGTTAAAATAACTCTTACCTTTCTTCAGCTTCTTCATTTATTTCAGTTACTTTTTAACAATTGGTACTGTTTGTTCAACCTAGCATAGAAGCATTTAGTTTTTGTTGTTTCTTCCGGTCTTCACTTTTCTGTGGGGATTCCCACCTACAGGTAAAAATCTATATGCTTTTCTCCAGGTAATGTATTTTAGTTAGTTTAATTTTCAGGCCCAGACAGAGACCTTAAGAGGGTAGACGTAAAGTTTTGTCTCTTTGCCATAGGCACAGTGAAAACTGAAGTAAAAGTGAAAACAAATCATTAGCTATATTATATATTAGCTATGTTACATAGCTAATAGATATATTTAGAGGTGTGAAAGTATAGCAAGTTTGGAGAAATAAATTGCATTGACATACAGTTTTGAGTCTTGCCATTGTATAAGATATTGTTTTTTCTTTTCTATTTTCTTTTTCTTTCTTTCTTTTTTTTCTCTTCTTTTTCCGGGTCTCATTCGGCTGCCCAGGCTGGAGTGCAGTGGCATAATCATGGCTCATTGTAGCCTTGAACCTCCTGGCTCAAGTGATCCTCCTACCTCAGCCTCCTGAGTAGCTGAGGCTATGGGCATGCACCACCACACTTGGCTAAATTTTTAGATTTTTTTTTTTTTTTTTGTAGAGATGGTGTCTCTCTGTTTTTCCCTGGCTGGTCTTGAACTCCTGGGCTCAAGTGATCCTCCTGCCTTGGCCTCCCAAAGTGCTGGATTACAGGCATGAGCCACTGTGCCTGACCAAGATATACTGTTATGTAGCATTTTTTATTAAATATGCTAGCACTCATTTGCTTTTAGGTTAGAAAACAAACAACCAAAAAGCCTTAGTTTAAAAGAAAATCTATGTTATGTTTAAAACAACCAAAAAAGCCTTAGTTTAAAAGAAAATCTATGTTATGTTATGGCATGTATGGCTACAAAACACATTGAAATTTTGTGCCAGAATATTTTTGTTCATAGTCGTAGATAGATTAAGAAAATGGGAGATGTGTCTTAGTAATTTTAACGTATATTATTGCAAAAATAAGTGGCGATTTATATAGTGAAATAATAGCAGTGTTTGTGTGTATGTTTGATAAATAGGATGTGGAAACTATACAAACGTAAAAGGTTAATATTTCAAACAACAGTGTATAAATTTGATATTCCACGAAGAATTGTTTCTTTAAAAGTGAAGTTGTATTTCAATACATGAACATTTTTTTAAAATGAGTTTATGTAAAGACCCAAGTAGCTCATCTTCTGAGGAAATATTACTAAGGCAAATTTCTCAACTTTTAAGTTTCCAGTATTAAAAACATAGTAAGTATGGCGGTAGTTATAGTTCTGTTTTTACTGTTGTAAATGCAGTATAACTTGGAGTACCTCTGGTTAAATGACAAAGTTAAAATGATATTCAATATTTCCTGTGGATTCATGTTAATATGTGGTTTTAATTTGTTGCCATTCACAGCAGAACAATTTCCTCACCAGGTTTCCTCATTGAAAATAATACTCAATTTTCCAGAGCTCCTACCACACAATCTTTAGAAGTAGAGAAGTAAAATTGATTTTCAATAAAAAGGCTGATTACATCCTTGTACAATGTCCATTATCTCTAAAAAACAAACAAACAAACAAACAAACAAACCTGTAGCTTATGATACTATGGATTCAAATGACCTCATCACTCTTAGTTGCAATTATCTACCATGAAATATCTAGATATTTTCCTCATTACCAGAGAGAGCTTATTTAATATTTGCTTTCTTGGCTACAGATTAGTTCCTAGAAACTAACTTTGTTAAATAAACAAAATGAAGAACAAAACAAGTATGTATAAAAGAAAAACTTTTCAAAACGATGGAGCCAAAGATGTTGCCTTTCCTCACTCCTACGATCTGTCCAAAATGAGTAAGAAATAAGGAACTGGGAGAATAAAACAGCCATCAGCAATGAAATAGAGAATAGTAGCAACTATTTCCTGTTAAACTTCAAGATATTTTTTTCCAGATAGTCATACCAAGTTTACCATGACTCTTGGAACTGATACTCAACTTCTCTTCAAGATATCACAGAACTGTTGTGAGAAATTAGCTGGGGAAATTCCCTCAAATCTCAATGAATTCCCTGATTAGGAGAACTCATAAAAAAGATGGAAGCTCCTTCTTCTACTCTAGATAAATAGCATCTCATGTCTAGTGCTAGAGTTGGAAGACAGAGGATCTGACCATGTCTCATTGTTTCCCTGAAGTTGTTAATTTTTTGATCTACTCCTCTTGTGGAAGGAAAACAAATATACAAACAAATAATACTTTTTGCCATACGTTGCCTTCACACATTGCTATATATCAGTTTCCTTAGATTTATTGTCAATCTTAATGGTAAAGATGAAGAGAAAAGAGACAAACTGGAGTAAAATCACATATGTGTATCTGTGCCAGCCACATTATCTCCAGAGCCCTCAAAGTTAACTACCTTTGTAGAAAATGACGCATAACAACAATGGGCCATTGACATCACTTCACAGCTGCTATTAGAGTGGCTGAACTGCTTCAGGAGAGTAGACAGAGAGTGAACAGAGACCAGAAACTGGACTACCCCTTTTGCTTGTTTGTAATCTTCATGAATGGGATTAATGCCCTTATAAAAGAGGCCTGAGTGAGACCCCTTGCCTCTTCCAACTGTGAGAACACAGGAAGAAGGTGCCATTTGTAAATCAGAAAGTGGGCACTCATCAGACACCAAATCTGCTGGTAACTTGGTCTTGAATTTCCCAGCCTCCAGAACTGTTAGAAATAATTTTTTGTTGTTTATAGGCCAAACAGTTTATGACATTTTGTTGTAGCAGCCTGAATGGATTAAGACAGAAAGTTGGTACTGAGAAGTGGGGGTGTTATTAAAACGCAGCTTAGGAACTGGGTAATTGGCAGAGGTTGGAATAGTTGAGGTGAATGCTAGAAAAAGCCTACATTGTTATGAATAAAACATAAGGAGTGATTGTGGTGAGGGCTCAGAAGGAGAGCAGTACAGTTATAGAGATAGCCTCAATCTTCTTAGAAAATACCTAAGTGGTTATGAATGGAAGAATGTTGGCAGAAGTATGATTTGTAAAGGCCATTCTGATGAGCTCTCAAATGGAAATGAGGAACATGTTATTGGACAGTGAAAGAGAGGACATCCTTGTTATAAAGTGACAAAGAACGTGGAAGAATCATGTTCATATTCTAGTATTTTTTTTGGAAAGTAGAATCTGTGAGTGGTGCAAGTGGGTGTTTGGCTGAGCAAATATCTAAGCAAAGTGTTGAAGGTGCAGCTTGTTCCCTCTTGACTGCCTGTATAGTTAAAAGTGAGGTGAGAGAAGTTATTTTAAGATGGAATTGTTAATCAAAACAGAACCAAACCTTAAAATTTTAGAAAATTCTCAGCCTATCCATATTGGAAAAAAAAATGAGAAAGCATGTTTGGGAGAGAGCAAGGATTTGGACAAATGATAAGAGATTACTATGGATTGTATGGATGGACCATCTCAACTGGAGCCAGGCACTATTCACCAAGATGATAGGGAGTTTATTTAGCCATCTAAACAGCAGCCAGGACCCATTGTCAAAGAAAATGGAAGAATGACCCCCAAGACATTTCAGGGATCATCTAGGCTGCTCCCACAATCAGAGGCCTAGAGTGCTAAGGCCTGGGGTGAGAAAAATTTCAAAGAAAGAGCTGCCATTGCCCAATGATAGCACACAACAAGGACTCTGCTGTTCTTACTCCATTGCTTTGTTTTTTGCTGTCCCAGGTGCAGCCCTGAAAAACCGTAGTAAAGTGAGCATTGTGCCCAGCAAAGCTATGGTGGCATAGTTACCGCCACCTAGATTTCAAAGGATGCTTTGGAGAGCCACAAGGTCCAGGCAGGAAACTGCAACAGAGATCCTCCATCAAGGCAATACCCAACAGAGCCTTAGAGGCAGTGCCTCCTTTGTGACCCTGGACTGGTGGAGCCACCTGTGTGGCATGTGAATTCCACTGTGGAGAGCCACAAGCACTCCAACCCATGAGACTACAATATGGGCTGTGTCCAGCAAATTTATGAAAGCAGGACCACCTAGAGCCAACTTTTGCTAGGCAAAGATTCAGGAGCAGAATCTCAGTCCTAGTGTGTCCAGAAGGCAGGATCTCTGGCCCATTAGATCTGGAGGGCAGAACACTGAGCCAAAGAAGATTATTCCAAAGCCTTAAGATTTAATGTTGTATGCCCTGTTAAATTTTGGACTTGACTGGGGACCTGTCCTTCCTTTTTTCTTTCCTATCTCCCTTTCGGAATGGGAATGTCCATCTTACGGCAGTTCCATCATTATATTTTGGAAGCACATAATATGTTTGATTTCACAGGTTCATGATTGGAAAGCAATTTGCCTCAGAATGAATGACAGGTTGAGTCTTACTGAGACTCAATCTCTATATGTACTTTGTAAAATGCGTGCTCTGCAAGATATGCCTTGGAAATTAGCAGTTATCAGTTTTGTTGTGTCACCTGTGGTAAAATAACATATACCCTGACTCAGTTTTCCAACATATGGTTTAGGTAAAAGTTCCATATTTTTTTGTTAGCATTGTACAAACCTTGTAAAGAAAAATGGTCAATTGATATACAGTATTATGTACATGTTGGGTGTAGTTTTTCAGAAAGGAGACATTCCAAAATCTCACAGAATTTGGTGTGACTTTGGAGGAATGTAAAATAATCATTTGAAACTACCTTTTGCAACTGTGGACCAATAACAGAAAAGGGGAGAAACACCAGTTGAAAGCCTTGTATGGCAAACCTTTTGTTCTATCAAATGTGTTGCCAAAATGGCTGCCTTACTGAAATGCAGGAAAGTCATCTGAAATTGGAGTTGGACTTTCCGATGGTCATGAAGTCTTTTCTTCACCCTTTTTTAGGCTGGGTGGACCCCTGTTGCAAAAGTTTCAGCAAATGTAGGGAAAAGGCAAACAGAGACAAAATTACCCCATTCCCACAACTGTAAATGACTTCCCACCAATTTCTTAATTAATGTTATTAATAATATAAGTCTACAGTATGTTTAAAATTAGTAGTGACTTTCCTCTAAAAAAGCATCAAGTTTAATGTTAAATAAAACAAAAGAAAAATAACAAACAAAACCTTGGACATGACCTATCACACAAGAAAATAAGATAAAAGTTGAACAAATGATATTAAATTATAATGATTTATGTATTACATGATTACATACTGAGAAAACCAAACTACTAGAATTAAAATTAGTAAATAAATTGCCAAGAATAAACAAAAACAACTCCCTTGAAAACGAATAATAATCACTTTTAAAATACAATTAAATAAAGATATAAAGCACATAAACTTACCAAGAACTATGCAAAGCATACATAAAAACAAAATACTGGTGATCATAAAAAATGGTAAGTAAGTAGAGAAATATCACATGGTCTTGGCTAGAAATATTTTGTTGACAAATTTTTCCCAATTAGGCTGTGTATTTTGTATAACAGCAATCAAAATTACAAAGGGTTTTTAATTGAAAAATTTGTAAAATATATCCTGAAAAATAAGTGGACAAAAATATCCAGCCAAATTCTGAAAAAGTTGTGTAATGAAGGAGACTAACCTTATCAAATATGAAAGTGTCATTTAAACTAGATTGATTGAAACTATAGTGAGAATCCAAGAATGGACAGATCAGTTAAAAAGAACAAAGTCTCTACAAATTAGCAGAATAATTAAATATTTGACAAGAGTAGCTTTTTGAATCACTGAGCAAGGTTCTGGTTATACCAGAAAAAAAAAAAGTGAGAGGCAATTGGATACATATTTGAGAACCAAAATAAAGACGACAAATAAAGCTCTTATGCCTTATATAAGCATATATTCCAAATATATTAACGATGTAATATAAATACTAGAAAATATAATAGATCGATATTTTTATAATTTTGATATTCAAAAGCCCTCTAAGCACATGTCAATGGTAGAATACACAGAATAAAATATTGATGTACTTGATTAAGTACAAATTAACACATTGTGTTTGGCAAATACACAAATATTAGAAAAATTATGCTGGAAATATATATTTATGAAACACCTATTCTAATAATGTTGCTAGTTACAAAACAACAGAAAATTACTGGTTAACATTAGCCTAAAGGTTGTTTTGGGAGTTGCTCACAGAACCAACAGGAAGGCTTGAGAAGCGAGTTTAATCAGAAGCAAGATGGAACAAGTACAGCAAAGGCACTGTACCAAAATGGCGTATTTTCACTAAGAGGTCATGGAGAAGCTTTGGGCCTTTTTACTTTACCACGGCTATCTCAAATTATCTCTAAAAGACTCTCCGTATTGAATTACCTCCTCTAGATTCAATATCCCCTGCAGAAACATCTGATTGGCCATCCTTAGGGCATTTGACTCCAATATACTTGCTATACTAGGTTGGAGAGAGAAAATGGCATGTCTTATTTGGCTTCCTGAGTGGGAGGCAGTGTGGAATTCTCTCATATTCGAAAGGGTATTTATTTGTTGGACAGCCTGAACAATTATTTTCTACTAAGAAGTTTATATTTCTTTTCATTTGAAAACCTTTTGTAAATCAAATAAGGAAAAAAATAACCAAATAGGAAAAAAAAGAGCAAACAGCACAAAAATGCAATGTGGAAGTAGAAATACAATGACTAATAAGCCTATCACATGTCTAACTTTTCTAGTAATCAAATAGTGCAAATTATTGAAACAATTAAAATGAGAAAAAAATTGATTAGCCAAAAGTATAAAAGTTTTGAAATATCCAGTGAAGTTAGTGAAGATAAGAGGAAATGGATACTTTGATACAGTGTTGGTGGAAATATAAGTTGATTGAATCATCTCAACTATATTTGTACCAGTACATTAGCTTCATAAAAGCTGCCATTCTTTTCTGTTTTGATTATTGCCATATTTGAAAAGACTACAATAGTGCCTGAGAAACATTGCAAATTCTTAATAAATCCTTGTTCAATAAATTAATATCAACATTTAAAATCTAATAGTCTTTTACCATATAATTCTACTCCTAAAAGTTTACCCAAAGGATGTAAACATGTGTCTTAGTCTGTTTTGTGCTGTCACAAACTGGGTAGTTTATAAAAAACAAAAATTCATTTCTCACAGTTCCGGATGCTGGGAAGCGTAAGATCAAGACGCTGGCAGGTTCGACTGGTGAGAGTTGCGTTCTCCAGATGGAAGAAACATTGTGTCCTCACCTGGTGGAAGGTGGAAGGGTAAGCTACCAAACACTGCAAAGATCCTTTAAAAGCATCTTAATCCTGTTCGTGAGGGACGAACTCTCATGACCTAATCACCTCTTACAGACTCTACCTCTTAATACTTTCACATTGGCAACACCTGATTTTGGAGGTAATATATTCAAACCCATAGCAACAAGTATGCAAAATAGAAATCAAGTATATACAGATCTTACTTTGTCTATTAAAGTGTGAGAAAAACAATTTGAATGTTCAACAATCAGTTATTGGTTAACTATATTATGGTCTCTACAAGTAGTGAAATGTTATATAGTTTTAAAAATATATATCTATATTTGTTAACATGAAATAATGTCCATGACACATTACTGAGTGCAAGAAAAGCAGTTTGCAAATGTTATCCCATTAGATCTGATTTTTATTTTTTCAAAAGGAAGTTACTATAGGTGCATACTTATCTAGACAGAGCCTGCTAATTATATACATCAAAATAGTAACAGTGGAATATCCTCTACCCCTTTTTTTCTTTTCCCCTCCTGAATAGTTCAGTCCAAAACCCATTAGGCAGGGTGTCTATAAAGGTAAGGAAATGACACCAGACAGTAGTTGCAATCCCTCCACAATCCTCACTTCCAAAGCAAACAAAACAAAACAAAACAGCAACATTCTTGACTACTGCTTCTTCTTTTTCCAAGCTTACTTATCCCGGTTCCCTGATCCTCAAAATTTTTGTGATATATAATCCAATGATTGTTCTGCCTGACATCTCTGCCTCTCCCAAATATTCTTTTCTTATTAGCCTAAATTCCATCACTTTCTAGCATACACCCTCAGCTTCCTCTTCTCTCCCTTTCTTAGCAATCATTGTTTTCTTGGAAAATACTAGCAAAAAGCAATCCTTATGTTAGGTAAGTTATGTCAGGTAATGTTAACAGCTATGGAGAAAAATAAAGTGTGGATGTAATTTTATATAGCATTTATTGTGGCACTATTCATAATAGCAAAGACTTGGAACCAACCCAAATGTTCATTAATAATAGATTGGATAAAGAAAGTGTGGCACATATACACCATGGAATACTATGCAGCCATAAAAAAGAATGAGTTCATGTCTTTTGCAGGGACATGCATGAAGCTGGAAACCATCATTGTCAGCAAACTATCACAAGAACAGAAAACCAAGCACCACATCTTCTCACTTATAAGTGGGAGTTGAACAATGAGAACATGTGGACTTAGGGAGGGGAACATCACACACTCGGGCCTGTCAGAGGGTAGGGAGCTGGGGGAGGGATAACATTAGGAGAAATACCTAATGTAGATGACAGGTTGGTGGGTGCAGCAAACCACCATGGCACGTGTATACCTATGTAACAAAACTGCACGTTTTGCACATGTACCCCAGAACTTAAAGAATAATAATAATAATAAAAGAAGAACAGTACTGTGGCTGGAGCAGGATACTGTTGTGGGGGGTGGGGAGTGAAGCAATAGTAAAAGATGATCTCAGAGAATTACAGGTGGCCAGACATGTAGGGCCTTAAGTTACTACCTAAAATCCTAACCTCTCTTAACATTTTGACGTATTTTCTTCTAGTTTTGTTTCTTATCTAAACGTTTCATATAGTTGAGATTATATCACCTATCTTATTTTCTTGCACTGAGCCTTTTATAACATTACCCCTTCAGCATTTTTTCCAATGGCACAACACTTCCAACATATTTTAAATTATTGCATAATATATTATCATATATACATATGCAATGTCATTACTACGTACTGGTCATTGAAATTATTAACAGGCAGAAAGAAGGTAAGGAGTACCAGTCTAATGATTCTGCAACTCAGCATCAGGCCTCTTTATTTTGACTCTCTCCTGACTGTAGAACAGTTCTTGCCTCATTTGCAAGACTGTGTATACCTTCCCTATTCCTTTTTTCTTTCTTTTTTAAGAAAAATCTAGCCCATTACAGCGCCCATATCTTGATAAGGTTCTCATTTTCTTGTTTCTGGGGCTGAAACCTCTGCAGTTCTCGGATGCAGTTTCTATAAAAATAAATCACTCATTGCTCTAGACTTATTTCTTAGACAAAATACAGATGTTATATTTTGGACTTGTTATATATTAATACAGTATTACACAAGTCTATGATAAAAAGTATATTACCACATAGCCAACTTTCAATTTTTCTATTATGAAATGCCAATATGATGTTTGGAGTAAAACAAGAAAGATGCTTGGTTTTCATAACTTACAAATAATTTAACTCACCTAAACAATGGGAGAAATATGCTATATTGAGGACCTTATTAGTTCATTATGATTCAAGAATTTTTAAAACAACGCCTGGGTCCTTTGCACCACACAGCTGGAATATGGCTGGAGGTGCTCTGAATCATGGGGAATCCAGAAAGAGAAGTATAGAATAAAGATTGATAAGGAATACACTAAGCAGATGTTTTATTTCTTCCTTTTGGGGATAATTCTAGAGATTATCACAATATGGTCTGTGGGAGGTGGAGAGAGAACAGGTAACTGGGATGACCCTGAGGTAGCTGGGAAACTCCATGTCTTTAGCACAAAGTTCTGTCAATAACACCAAATACTGGCTTTCAGTTATAAAGATGCTGCTAAGTCAGCATCTTCCACACTGCCTTATTGAATCGGGATTTAGTAACATAACTTGGATCTTCACCCCAAAAGTGATCAAAAGATCTGCATCATCATATCAGCCTTTACTAAGTATTAGGGGCATATTGGATGTGATGCTGAAAAGCTTCTTTCCGGTTCCTAAGAATCTGGGTGCTTTAGTGAGATAAACTAGTTACTGCTACTTGGTTTTAAAAAAATGGCCATGGATATTAGTAATGTACTTACCATTACTTAAATAGCATAACAAAGGGAGCTGAATTTTCTCTGACCATAACCTGCCTCCTGCTATCTTTGTTGTGTTTATATGTATGTGTGTGTGAGGGGGACATTTGAAAAGCACAATACTGTGAATATATAGTATGTTCACTTCAAACTTTAATTCAGAAAACGAAACCTCAAGGAGAAGAAACATTTGAAACTCAGATAAATGCCATTTTGTCTTTCAAGCTTATGGAAAACTTTCCTCCCTAAATCTTCCCCAGTGCATCTAGATTATGGCTTCCGGTGGAGCTTCCTAATCACACAGTAGGGAAGATACATTAGTGGAAGTCAGAGTAGGGTATTGAATGGACTAATGGAAGCTTTTTAAGAATTCCAAGTACCCTTCATATTAGAACCTTTGTCATAAAGGTGACAATATTAACAATAATAATCCTCTCTAACAAAAGACTAATATCAGGTCTGGCTCCATAAGAGCCACTGGTTCCCCTGTGCTCTGTCCGAGGATGCCCTGATTTCCATTTCTAGTCCTGAGTACATATTGTTCAATTTAATAACCTAAATTTTCACAAGTAAAACAGATCTTCAGAATGAATTCAGTAATTAGCTTCCCCGTTAGAGGGCTCATTTAATTTCAAAGCTAATGCTATCCACGTTTCCGTTTCTAATTAATCCAAATATAGCAATGCTATAGTAACCAGACAACATGTTCTTTGAAGAGCTGAAGCTATGACATTGTCATGACATCAGCAGACTTTCATTAGTGATATGATTTTAGAACACACTTTAAAACAAATGGAATCTTTTCTTGTCTATTTTCTTGACTTATTGCTTTTGTTTTGTGATTTTAAAATGTTTGAAATATATGCAACCTCTTCCAGTCTGATTTCTTAAGAAGTTTTTAGCTATTTATAAACAAGATAAATGCTTTCGTAAGATTCAGAATAGAAGAATAGAGGTTGAGATTATTTTGAGATCAATGTCCTTGAGAAATTTAAGACAGCTATGGAAAGTTTCCTTGAGAAGTATTAGAAATATATAACTACCTGACAGCATAAAGAATCAGATTCCATTTGATTAGAGGATTTGGCATATGTGAAATTATGTAATGCTAGAATCCTACCTTCAGTTCTTTCTAGGAATATTTATAGATATTTATAATTTGTATATTTTTGTGTAATATGTAGATGCATATATATGTGTACATATATATCCATATTTGAAGCTATATTTAGTTATTCTTCCCTTAAAAATATCATTAAATGGAATATGGCATTGGCCTGTTTCCTGTTCAGTCATAAGGAGGATTATTTAAATGTGGTTAACTGCATGTCACATTTTCAAATTACATTGTCAAGGTTTTTCTACAGGAAGGATGAAATTAGAGATTTACCAATAGGTAAATATATTAATATAAATATACAATGATATGTTATATATGTTCATACTTACATAGGAAGCAAAATGAAATAAATAAATAATAATAGACTGGTTAGCTGAAGGAGAGTCGAAGTTGTTCTAATCATTTATTTGGAGGTCAATCTGGCAGTTTTGTCTGGAAAAAGTCTGATCAGTTCACAGAAACAATAGGCTTGAGACAACCCCAAGAAAAGTGTAAGAACTATCTGATCAAAAGGATCACAAACAGAGAAAAATGAAAAGAAGCAATCAGTGAGAGATCCAAGGCCTACTGCCATCAAAATTACTGTTGAGAACAATGAGATAAATTGGATCCTCCCTGAGTGGTTGGAATTATGATTAGGACAGCTTTCTAAGAATGATTTTTAAATGGTTTGGATGAGGTTTTCAAGTGAGAATGAGACATTAACAGTTTTTAAAACCTTCAAGAAAAATGGTCAAGCTGTAAGAATGTTTGACCTCTGCTTCCTAGAACCAAAGCAAAGATAGGCTGTTTCATAATAACAGAGCACCACCTTGTGTTAGTAAGTTATTACACCTCCTTGGGACACCTAAGGGAGGCTCTTTCCATCGTATTAAGTGAGAGCCTGTCAGTAACGCTCGAGTACAACAGGCAAGTGTCATAGCTTCCTACCATTTTAAGCTCTAAGCCTTATGTAGTGTCTGTGTTTGTGTTCCTAGGAAGATAGAGAAAATGATGTAGAGAGGTGATGAATCGGACAAAACAAAAAATGCTTTTTTTTGTATTTTTAATATGAATGCTTTTATCTCAGGAAGGAATTTATCAACTAAATTCACAGCACTGATACCACATTGTTTTTGCATTGAACACATCATATTCATTGTTTCTTAACATGAACTAGGTTAAGTATCAAATCTCAATGAAGCAATTTTGAATTTAAAATAATTTAGAAGTGCATTATTTCTGGAGTCTTCAACAAATAATTGTTAAGGAACAATGAACGATGTAAAAATCTTAAGATGAAAGTAAAATCACCTTAATTTTTTCTAGTAAAGACACAACATTTATAAAGTAAGAAGAAACGTTAGTCGAATAGCATTAAAAGCCTTCACTTTCCTATAATTGCTGCCCTAAAAATTTTATCTTTTACATAAAGAGAAATTTAAAGCCATGCAACAAATATAAATATCTTGCTCATTCTTCAAAATTAAACTCAAATCTTAACGAACAGTCTTCTGTGGTCACTAGTGTTCTTGTGGCACTTGATTTGTAAAATTAAAACTGTCTTGTATTAAAATGGTTTTTGCTCATGTTTCATCTCTTCTAGCATATCTTCAGCTCTTTGGCTGTAATGTACTGCCCTCAACCTTTTTTGTGGCCCCAAACTATCTAGGAGAGTTATTGTCCTATAAAACTTTCTGTGATGATAGAAATGTTTTCTGGACTATCCAATATGGTAATCATTGGTCACATGTGGCTATGGAGCAATTGAAACGTGGCTAGTGTGACTGAGGGACAAATTTTAATTTTAATTTTAATTTCATTTTTTTTTTGAGACAGAGTCTTGCTCTGTCACCCAGGTGGGAGTGCGGTGGTGTGATCTCGACTCCCAGGCTGCAGATCCATGGCAACCTCTGCCTCCCATGCTCAAGTTCAAGCGATTCTCATCTCTCAGCTTCCTGGGTATCTGGAACTGCAGGCTTGCGCCACCACGTCTGGCTAATTTTTGTATTTTTAATAGAGACAGGATTTCCCCATGTTGGCCAGACTGGTCTTGAACTCCTAGCCTCAAGTGATCTGACCACCTTGGCCTCACAAAGTGGTGGGATTACAGGTGTGAGCCACCGTGCACAGCATGATTTTTAAATACTAATTAATATAAATTTAAATGTAAATAGTCTCATGTGTCTAGTGGCTACTGTATGGACAAGATGGACCTAAAAAATACCTTAGAAAAATATATATTGAATGAATAAGTGTCAAATTATTAGAACATTATGTGTTAAATTATTTCTACTTTTTGTTGTAGGAAATAATTACAATTTTCAGCTTCATGTTTTGTGTCTTATCTCAAATAAAGCTTGAGAACTCTGTAACTCATTCACATAAGAATTTTTTATAACCTAAATTATTGAGATAGTTTTGCTTCCTTCCTATACTCACTTTCTGTCCTTTATTCTCATATAATTATTTTAAGTTTTGCCTCACAATTCTGCATAAATTCTGAAAAGCAATAAATTTAATTATTTGAACAACATAGGAGAGTTTTTAAGTATATATGTAAGTGAACTTGAAATCTATATGAGTAGATTTAAATTTCAGCACTATCTTGTTCAAATGTCAAAAGTAAAGTCACAGAGGAACCCCTTATCTCATTAAGTCCTCCTCTCCCTCCATCCTGGCCAATGGCTTAGAATAATATGACATCCTGAAAAACTTTTCTGGATGGTACCCTGCAAGTGTATAGGCATATTGAAATATTTTGCATTCAACTCCCAAATTATTTTCATTTAATTTACTCATAAAATATTATATCTATATTATATGCCAGTCACTTAGCCAAGTACTGAGGCAGATACATAGGCAAACTCTCTATATAATACATCCTTAAGGTTTTCAGTTTTGGGGCCAGGAAGCAGTTAGTTTTGACAGTTATTAATATATATTGAACACTTAATTCTTTCAAGATCTCTGTGGTGGTATCATTAACCTCATTTTATAAATGATAAAAGCAAGCCTTGGAGAGGTTAAGTAGCTTCTTTAAAGTAATACTGTAAAGCTGACAAATGAAAAAGCCAGAATTCAAATTTAGGTCCTGTTACTTGCAAGTCAGACAATGATAACCGTCATGTTTTATTAAATTTTTAATAAATACTTATTTTAAATAAACCTTTATGAATGCGTTAAGAGTTTGCTGGAAAATGTTACTAGAACTCAGTGAGTATGTTTCTCATGAATTCAAGTATATCAAGTATATACTTTTTTGATTATCAGAGATGTGGATTCAAACATAAAGGAGGGAGAATTTTGTCTCATAACCAAATAAACACATATTTATCAAATAATATGTAATTTGAACTAGACACAAAACAGATCCCCTAATTATGTAGTTGAGTTTTTGTTGCTGTGCAGGCATTTCTGATCATGTATTTTTATTCATCTACAGGATTCTCTGAATCACTATTTAAATAAGATATCCTAAAAAGTTCATTAGATGGTGTTTTGTGTTTAATTATGAAATATGAAATGGGAAACACATTTGTATTATCCCAGCAGAATGGGGATAGGAGGGCATATCATGCTAACTTTTACTTGAAATATGGATGTTTAATATTTTATTTAATATGAAACACATATTACCTTTTAAAAGTTAGAAAATTCTGCATTTTTAACAATGTACTTTTTCCCTTTAGTTTTTTTCTAAATGTGTAAACACAAAGTTTTGTTACCTTTTGAGTTGTAGAGATGGTGACCTTGCTTTGTAGAAAAAAACATTATTTTCAAGCATATGCAATCTACATTTCTGAGGTTAAATGTGAGAATTTGATAATAGATTCAGTATAGCTTCATGTCAAAATAGCTAATCTTTATTGTTTTGAACCTATTTCTTCTTTCTTTCTTTCTTTGTGTGTTTTTTTTTTTTTTTTTTGACAGAGTCTCGCTCTGTTGCTCAGGCTGGAGTGCAGTGGTGTGATCTCAGCTCACTGCAATCTCCACCTCCCAGGTTCAAGTGTTTCTCCTGCCTCAGCCTCCCGAGTAGCTGGGATTACAGGCATATGCCACCATGCCTGGCTTATTTATTTATTTATTCATATTTTTAGTAGAGATGGGGTTTCACCATATTGGTCAGGCTGGTCTTGAACTCTTGACCTTGTGATCCGCCCGCCTGGGCCTCCCAAAATGCTGGGATTGCAGGCGTGAGACACTGTGTCCGGCCTTCTATCTTTCTTATGTAAATACTTTTCTTCTTTCTGAATGTCTCAAAATTAAATTTTAGGAAATATTAAAATTTTTGGTAAAATATTTCTACCTTATTCACATTATTTTATTTCTCTTTTTAAATTATTTGACAAAGCTGGATTTCATTGCTGACCAGTTATGCTTATGACGAAGTACCTTTGTACTACATCAAAAACATTAATTATTCAATTATTTCTTTTAACTTATTGGCAATCATGTATCTCATTCATCAGTTGGTAAGTACATATTTTTGAGCATTTTCAGTATGTCCAGCACTGTAGCAAGGAACACAGAAGAGAGAAATACGGTGTATATCCTCATAGGACTGCAATTTTGCTTGAGTGACAGAATTAACAAATGTCATCAATATTATTAGATAAAACAAAGATAAAAATAGCATTATGTCAATAAATGAAAGAGAAATTAAAATAAAGCAAGGTTAGTATGGGTTCAGTATTCTCTTTACCATATTCTTGAGACAGTATTGATTGTTTCATTTCATTCTGCAGACGAGGAAACTAGATTTTAGGGAGGCCCAGGGGCTTTTCACCTGGGAATTTAACTCCAAAGCCTATCTTTTTTCTGTTGTGTCACCATTTTAGAGAAAGCTGGAGGTAGTACTCATGCTGGATTTCCTAAACCGTATGGGGTTAAGGGCAGGGTTAAGCGATAGAAGCCTAGTGTGTGAATGAACATGGCAGATGAGAATGCTTGTCTGATGAGCCAGGTGTATGTTTTATAGATTAAGATGAGTAGAGTTGTGGGCTGGAAACAGATCTTGGAAGCCATGCACATTAAATAGCTGATTCTTTTTGTAATAGATTTTGGAGCAGGGCAGTTGCATATTTAAATGGCATTTTAGAAAAGCAAAGATGGATGAGTGGGAATAGTTGCAACCAGGAAAGCAACTTATCTGAAAGAAATTGTAGAGAAAATATTGCCTGGACACAGGCTTAGAACAAGAAGCCTCTTCCTATTCTTCTAAACTTTGAGCTTCTAGAATGAGTAGTGTATTGACTCTTTTTAGACATTGCCCACTTTCTCTTCAGCCGACTCAATATGCCTTCCATAGCTCCTATTTCCAATAATATTGCTCAGTGATAGAATAATTTGCAAGGCCCCATTTACTTATTTATTGTAGGTCTTCTCCACTAGAATTTAAGTGCCATGAAGAAAGAAAATGTATCTTGTTCATCCCAGTATTCCTTGAGCCTTGAATATATCTGAGCACACAGAAGGTGCTCTAGGAGTGTGCTTTTGAATTTTTATAGGCTTTTCTTTAAATCATTATAAAATCATTCAAGTTTAGTTTGTGGTCATGGCAGAAATGGAAATAGATATTATGCAATGTGCAACAAAGGTGCTCACGGGAAAAATGCATACTGGACTGTAACTAAGTTTAAAATGATGGTGGCCTATTTCCAACTACTCAGAAGGTGATTAGTTTGCGAATTGTCCACAGACTTCCTGCTTCTCTTTCATCTAACTGCTGCCAACTTTGGGCTAATTTTATGCTCATTAACACTTCCTCTAGAGCATGGACAAGGCAAGGGTGTGACCTTTGAGTCTGTCCATTTTGCTGCTGATTAACAAATTTGGGGGTGATTTGGTGGAACAGAGATTGAAACTATTTGCAAAGATGAATATTTTTTATTATTACGTATAGGTTTTGTTTATTGATGTTATTATTCCTCATTTATGCAGAACCTATTGGAAAGATATATGTGTAATGTGAATATAGTATACACAATATTCTCTTTGATCATGAACATTTGCTGACACATCCATACATATGGATTATCATGAAAATAGAGCTTTAAATCCAAAGTTTAATTGAAACAGTTGTCATGCCAGAGTTATTCAAAATAATGGTATCTTTTATATCTCCTAATGTTCAAGGAGTTAGACAACCTATGTAATTTCATAAATAAATATTTGTTTTAATTAGAAGAGCCATGCATATTTTAGGGAAAGTCACACAGCATATTTAATGACTTAATTTGGCCACAACCCATTTATAGTTAATAAATATGTCAAGTTCTGTGATGAATTACAATGAATTGCAAAATAATATAGAAATAAAAATATCAATAGGTTGATTAGAAGTCATAGTTTTAGACATGAAGAAACAACATTAAAACAAAAATGAATTACAAATATAAAAATGTATTAGATAAAGCTGAGAATCAGTCAACGACAAAATACTTAACAATGTAGAAAATCTACTGCAGGACTCATGGGATTTAAAATATGTCTAATATGCATACTATAAAGAAATGCAGTAAAAATGCCTAACTATATAGACATACTCATTGTTTGATGAAATCTCTCCCCTATATGGTAAAAATTATTATTCTGTGATTCTGGGTTTAGTTGGAATTTGTTACTAAAAGAATCCATTATTTTAATTAGCACCAGTGTTTATATGATAAATAGAGGCTGAGGATTGTATAAGTACAGAGATCAAACTGGATCTTTTACCTTTACCTTTGGGGAAAGCACAGATGTAAATTAAAACATAATAAATCATATTATTTACTACTTTTGAAAAATTAAATGAATTTAGGCTCAAAATTTTGTATAGATGTACAGCAAAATAATATAGACAAAAATAAAGGGTATGGCTTAGCTGAATGGAGAAAGTTATAGAATATTTGTTTATATGTTGATTGCCTTTGCTGAGCATCATTTGTATTAACTTTACATGCGCACTAATAAGTACAATTAAATCATTTATCCATGTTGTACTTATAGCGTATATTTCTGAGTATAACTCAAATATACTTGTCCCAAGCTATGCCATCTTTTACTCAATATGTTTTCTAGAATTGTTAACTGCAGTCGGTGAACTTCTTATTCATTATATCATATGGCCTTTTCTTTACATAAAACAAAGTGAGGCATAAATAAATGTATATACAAACAAATAAATAGGCTTGCTAATGTTGGAATTCTTAATTTTAAGTGCATCAATGCTACTATATTTCTACCAGCTGCTTGCCAGTGTATTATCGCTATACATTCTATTTGTACGAAAAACTCTTAGGGAGGAGACAAGTTCCTTCGCACAATGTTATTTATTTTAAGAATGCCTTTTGGCCATTTAAAAATCTGTCAGAGAAGTATAGATATGCCAGTGACTTATTGATCCCTTTTCTATTTTTTATTTTGTACTAATTACTCACAGAGAGTTGTAAACAGGACTGGTGTTTTACTGCTATCTACCAGTACTAGTTGTTTATGGATGGCATCTGTTCTGATGAGTCCATGCCAAACACACACTAGCTGTTAAATATTTTGAATATTATCCTAATTGTAAATATAATTTTACCGGATTACACATGTGAAAAGAATTTTGTCAGTTAGAAAGCAAACAATTTTAAAAAAATTAGGTCAGCTTTAGAAAATAAGCCATGTTACATGTTTAACTATGTAACAAACCTGCACATCCTGCACATGTACCCCTGAACTTAAAAGTTGGAAAGTTTTAAAAGCCATGTTGTTTCTATTTTCTTAGAAGCTCACTTTATAAATGCATGACAGTCACAATAAGGCAGTATTGTGATTGACAGAAAGGCACCAACAGATGCTTTTGAAAGACATACAATTTTTTAAATAATATAAGACGCAGATATCTTTGCAGAGATAAGTAGAGCAGCTGATAGCTCAGCATGCTCCCAGAGGGAGGAGCTGCCTTATAGGCCTCAAAGTTTCCCACAAGCACAGTCAGCTGTTCATGAAGCCACCTGTGTGGAATGAGGAAGCTGTCATGCACTAGGAGTGCTCCCTGTTCCACTTTCACAGGATGTTACGTCCTCCTGAGAAATCCTCCCAGTGCAGAGGGACGCTGGCAACATGCATGCCTGCCACCAGGTACAGGAGCCAAGCAACCTTAGCACGTTTCTCAGTCATTTATTTATCACTGTGTGAAACTGAGATCAATTCTTCAGGAGCTGCCCTCAACTTGCTCAGGCCTCAGGTCTCTGAAATTTTCCTGGATTTAGATAAAATTTTTTATCACTTAGCTTGGAATATCTATTTTGATGATGTAAATTGCTTTCGGTAGTGTTATCATTTTAACAGTATTAATCCCTCCAATCTATGAACATGGAATATCTTTTTTTTTTGTATTTCCTCTTCAACTTCTTTCGTCAGTGTTTTATAGTTTTCCTTTGATAGATCTTTCACTTCTTTGGTTAAATGAATTCCGCTTTCTTGATTTATTTTTCAGTTTGTTCTCTTTTTATATATAAATACTACTGATTTTCATATATTAATTTTGTATACTGCAACTTTACTGAATGCATTTATCATAATAGTATGTTGAACAAAAGCAATGAAGTTTGGCATCCTTGTCTTGCTCCAGATCTTACAGGAAAGGTCTTCAATTTTTCCCTCTTCACTACAATGTTAGCCACGGGTTTGTCATATATGGACTTTATTATTTTGAGTTATGTTCCTTTTATACCCAAGTCTTTTGAGAGTTTTTATCATGAAGGGAAGTTAAATGTTACCAAATACTTTTTTTGGCATCTATTTAAATAGTCATAATTTTTGTTCTGAGATTTGTTAATGTGCTATACTAATTTGTGTATGTTGAACATCCTTGCCTCCCTGGGATGAATCCCACTTGATCATGATGAATAGTCTTTTTAATGTGTTGTTGAATTTGATTTGCTAGTATTTTGTTTAGGATATTTTTTGCATCTATGTTCATTTATGATATTGGCCTATAGTTTCCTGTTTTTGTTTTGTCTTTGTCTGACTTTGGTATCAGGGTAATGCTGGCCTTATAGAATGAGTTTGAAAGTATTCCCATTTCTTCTTCTTTTTCTTTTCTTTTTTTTTTTTTTTTTAAAGACAGGGTCTCACTCTGTCACCCAGGCTGGAGTGCAGTGGCACGATTTCGGCTCACGACACCTCTGCCTCCAGGGTTCAAGGAATTCTCCTGCCTAAGCCTCCTGAGTAGTTGGGATTACTGGCATCCACCACCACGCCTGGCTAATTTTTGTATTTTTAGTAGAAACAGGGTTTCACTGTGTTGGCCAGGCCGGTCTCGAACTCCTGACCTCAGGTGATCTGCCTGCCTCAGCCTCCCAAAGTGCTGAGATTACAGGCATGAGCCACCACACCTGGCCCATTTCTTCAGTTTTTAAAAAGAGTTTGAATACAATTGGTATCAATTCTTTAAATGTTTAGTAGAATTTATCAGTGAAACCATTAGGTGCTGGGTTTTTCTTTGATAGAAGGTGTTTTATTATAGCTTCAATCTTGTTACTTATTAGTTTGTTGAGGTTTTCTCTTTTTTATGGTTCAATCTTAGTTGGCTGTATGTGTCCACGAATTTATCCATTTCAACTAGGTTTTTCAATTTGTTGCATATAGTTGTTCATCAGTCTCCAATGATTATTTGTATTTTTGTGGTCTCAGTTGTTATATCGCCTTTTTCATTTCTGATTTTATTTACTTGAATTGTCTCTTCTTTTTCCTTGGTTAGTTTATCTAATGCTTTGTGGATTTTGTTTAACTCTTCAATAAAACAACTTTTTATTTAGTTGACCTTCGGTCTGTAGTGTTGTGTTTTTTTCTGTCTTGATTTCATTTATTTCTGCTCTGATCTTTATTTCTTCTTTTTCCCTACTAATTTGTGGTTTGGTTTGTTCTTACTTTTCTAGTTTCTTGAGATATGTTGTTAGGTTTATTTGAAGTTTTTCTACTTTTTTGACGTAGGCATTTATTGCTATAAACTTCCCTCTTTGTACTGTTTTTGCTGTATTCCATAGATTTTGTTAAGTTTTTTCTCCATTTTCATTTGTTTCAAGAAATTTTTAAATTCCCTTCTTAAATTTCTTTTTATTATTATTATTATTATACTTTAAGTTTTAGGGTACATGTGCACAATGTGCAGGTTTGTTACATATGTATCCATGTGCCATGTTGGTGTGCTGCACCCATTAACTCATCATTTAGCATTAGGTATATCTCCTAATGCTGTCCCTCCCCCCTCCACCCACCCCACAACAGTCCCCAGAGTGTGATGTTCCCCTTCCTGTGTCCATGTGTTCTCATTGTTCAATTCCCACCTATGAGTGAGAACATGCGGTGTTTGGTTTTTTGTCCTTGCAATAGTTTACTGAGAATGATGGTTTCCAGTTTCATCCATGTCCCTACAAAGGACATGAACTCATCATTTTTTATGGCTGCATAGTATTCCATGGTGTATATGTGCCACATTTTCTTAATCCAGTCTATCGTTGTTGGACATTTGGCTTGGTTCCAAGTCTTTGCTATTGTGAGTAGTGCCGCAATAAACATATGTGTGCATGTGTCTTTATAGCAGCATGATTGATAGTCCTTTGGGTATATACCCAATAATGGGATGCCTGGGTCAAATGGTATTTCTAGTTCTAGATCCCTGAGGAATCGCCACACTGACTTCCAAAATGGTTGAACTAGTTTACAGTCCCACCAACAGTGTAAAAGTGTTCCTATTTCTCCACATCCTCTCCAGCACCTGTTGTTTCCTGACTTTTTAATGATCGCCATTCTAACTGGTGTGAGATGGTATCTCATTGTGGTTTTGATTTGCATTTCTCTGATGGCCAGTGATGATGAGCATTTTTTCATGTGTTTTTTGGCTGCATAAATGTCTTCTTTTGAGAAGTGTCTGTTCATGTCCTTTGCCCACTTTTTGATGGGGTTGTTTGTTTTTTTCTTGTAAATTTGTTTGAGTTCATTGTAGATTCTGGATATTAGCCCTTTGTCAGATGAGTAGGTTGTGAAAATTTTCTCCCATTTTGTAGGTTGCCTGTTCATTCTGATGGTAGTTTCTTTTGCTGTGCAGAAGCTCTTTAGTTTAATGAGATCCCATTTGTCAATTTTGGCTTTTGTTGCCATTGCTTTTGGTGTTTTAGATATGAAGTCCTTGCCCATGCCTATGTCCTGAATGGTATTGCCTAGGTTTTCTTCTAGGGTTTTTATGGTTTTAGGTCTAACATGTAAGTCTTTAATCCATCTTGAATTAATTTTTGTATAAGGTGTAAGGAAGGGATCCAGTTTCAGCTTTCTACATATGGCTAGCCAGTTTTCCCAGCACCATTTATTAAATAGGGAATCCTTTTCCCATTGCTTGTTTTTGTCAGGTTTGTAAAAGATCAGATAGTTGTAGATATGTGGCATTATTTCTGAGGGCTCTGTTCTGATCCATTGATCTATGTCTCTGTTGTGGTACCAGTACCATGCTGTTTTGGTTACTGTAGCCTTGTAGTATAGTTTGAAGTCAGGTAGCGTGATGCCTCCAGCTTTGTTCTTTTGGCTTAGGATTGACATGGTGATGCGGGCTCTTTTTTGGTTCCGTATGAACTTTAAAGTAGTTTTTTCCAATTCTGTGAAGAAAGTCATTGGTAGCTTGATGGGGATGGCATTGAATCTATAAATTACCTTGGGCAGTATGGCCATTTTCACAATATTGATTCTTCCAACCCATGAGCATGGAATGTGCTTCCATTTGTTTGTATCCTCTTTTATTTCATTGAGCAGTGGTTTGTAGTTCTCCTTGAAGAGGTCCTTCACATCCCTTGTAAGTTGGATTCCTAGGTATTTTATTTTCTTTGAAGCAATTGTGAATGGGAGTTCACTCATGATTTGGCTCTCTGTTTGTCTGTGATTGGTGTACAAGAATGCTTGTGATTTTTGTACATTGAGTTTGTATCCTGAGACTTTGCTGAAGTTGTTTATCAGCTTAAGGAGATTTTGGGCTGAGACAATGGGGTTTTCTAGATATACAATCATATCATCTGCAAACAGGGACAATTTGACTTCCTCTTTTCCTAATTGAATACCCTTTATTTCCTTCTCCTGCCTGATTGCCCTGGCCAGAACTTCCAGCACTATGTTGAATAGGAGTGGTGAGAGAGGACATCCCTGTCTTGTGCCAGTTTTCAAAGGGAATGCTTCCAGTTTTTGCCCATTCAGTATGATATTGGCTGTGGGTTTGTCATAGATAGCTCTTATGATTTTGAGATACGTCCCATCAATACCTAATTTATTGAGAGTTTTTAGCATGAAGGGTTGTTGAATTTTGTCAAAGGCCTTTTCTGCATCTATTGAGATAATCATGTGGTTTTGTCTTTGGTTCTGTTTATTGATCACTCAGGAGCATGTTGTTTAATTTTCATGTGTTTGTCAAGTTTTTGAGGTTCCTTTTGTTATGGATTTCTAGTTTAATTGTGGTCAGAAAAGATAATTAATATGATTGCTAATTTTTTGAATTTGTTTAGACTTATTTTGTGGCCTAAGAGATTATCTGGAGATAATCCTGGAGAATCCTTCTTTCATGTGCTGATGAAGAAAATGTGAATTCTTTAGCAGTGGGGTGAAATGTTTTGTAAATGTCAGTAAGGTCTATCAGGTCTAGTGTGTAAACTCCAGTGTTTCTTTGTTGTTTTTCTGTCTGGATGGTCTGTCTATTACTGCAAGTGGGGTGTTAAAGTCCTCTACCATTACAGTATTGCTGTCTATCTCCCCCTTTAGATCTACTAATATTTGCCTTATATACTTGGGAGCTGCAGTGTTGGGTGCATAGATATTTATAATTACTATATTTTCTTGCTGAATTGACCCCTTTATCCCTATATAGTGACCTCCTTTGTGTGTTTTTACAGTTTTTGCTATGTAGTTCATCTTATCCGATAAGTATAGCTACTCCTGCTCTTTTTTGGTTTCCAGTTGCATGAAATATCTTTTCCCGCCCCTTCACTTTCAGTTTATGTGTATCTTGGTAGGCAAAGTGGGGACCTGCTTTTAAAAATTAATTCAAGGCCATCTGTCTCCTTTGAGTTTTTTTTTAATTACAAATGGTCAAATAACCAAGAGATAATGAAAAATTGCTAATTATTCCCTCCTGTTCTGTTAGCCCCAATTTCCACCCCTCAAATATAACTAACCCTAATGCGATCTTTCCATATCCTTTTTATACAAACTTCCTTACATATTTTACCTCTCTCTCTCTCTCTCTCTCTCCTCTCTGTCTCTCTCTTTGTCTCGCTCTGGTTAAACAGATACAGGATTCCAGTAGAAAAACTAGTGTGAAGCTGACCTTTTAATTTAATATATCATGCATGCCCTTGTCAGTCAATATGCAGAGTTCTTTCTTTCATATAACTACATAATATTTCATAGTGTGGACATCCTGGAAGTTATTTCACCATTCTCCTGTAAGTGGACATAATGGCCTTTGTCATTGTTATTTTCCAATATTTGTGATGTTCCAGGGAAGCTCCAATAAGCACCTGCCTCCATGTATCTTTACGTACTGGCAGCACTTTTATTTCTGTAGAGTAGATTTCCACAAGTGATACTGCTGGGACAATTACTGTGTATATGTCTTGTTTTCATTTATGATGCTAGATTATTTATAAAAAGGTTTTAAGAATTTAACCCCCAGCGGAGCCTGCAGTGAGCTGAGATCGTGCCACTGCACTCCAGCCTGGGTGAAAGAGCGAGACTCCTTCTCAAAAAAAAAAAAAAAAAGAATTTAACCCCCTACCAGTTATACTCACTAATACTGGTTATCATAGTTCTTTTAATTTTTGTTAATTCAGTGTTTCTTTGTACTTTGTGTTGTTTAAATCTGTTTTGTTCCTGACTACTAGTGAGGTTGAGTATCTTATTTCATGCTTATTGTCCAGGTGTATTTCTTCTTCTGTGAATTGTTTCCTTATCAGTATGTAAGCATTGAATAACTTATAGATATTAACCTTTTATCATTCGTGTTGCAGATATTTTTATTTATGGTGTTTGTTGTAATATGTGGTTTAATTCTTATGTAGTTATATACATTTATCTTTTTTATGATCATTTTTCATTATTTGAGATTCATTTTATTGAGTTTCATTATTTGCTTAAAGAAGATCTCTTTAAGATCAAATTATTTCCTAATATTTTTCTAAATTGTTTTCTAAGGTTTAGAACTTTATTCTATTTGGAGTTATTTTCATAGTTTCTGGTAGAGGTTCTAATTTTTAATTTTATATTAATATACAACAATATCAAATTTGAAATAGAATACCATCTATGTTATTTAGTGTTTTTCTAAACATTCTTTTCTGTTTGGAGACCTTTGACTCTGTTCCAGTGGTTTATTTTTCTGTTTAGGTGGTTATAACTGTTATTTTATTACAATAGTCTCATGGTAGGTTTTGGAATTTGGTAAGGTATGTCTTCAAAAACTGTCTTTTATTTGTCTGTACTTTATTTTTCAATGTGAGCTTTAATATAATTCTATCAACTCCAATATAATTTTGTTTGGAATATATATATATATATATATTCCAAACAAAATATATATACACACATATATGTATATATATGTACATATGTACATATATATGTGTATATATGTATATATATATATGTGTATATATATGTATATACACACACACATATAATCTTCTCAAGAAACATGATTATGCTCTTTAATAAAATTTTACAGCTTTGAAAAATAGATCCTATACATTGCTTTGTGAAATTTCCTCTGATGATTTTTATATTTTTGTTTGCTTATGTAGATTTTTTTCTCTCATTTTCAAGATTTGGTGTTTTATTTTAAGTTAAAGGCACATAGCTAATTAGCATACCATTGTGTAATTATCAATATTTTGTATAAGCGTATGTCATTTTCTTTTGTCTTGAATAATTCACAATTAAATTTAAGAAAAAATAAAAACAGATACACGTCTAGGCAAGCTATACATATACCCTTGTCTAAAAAGCGGAGATTCCTATCTGGGCAGAATAATTCATCAACCCATCAACCAACTGCCAAAAGTTGAAAATAATGAACAAAACATGTGGGGAAATAAAGGGAACAACTCCTAACCAATCAGTTCATTGGACTAAATCCTAAAAGTCAATGAGGAGACAAATATCATGCTCAAGAAACTCTCATCTTATTCAGGATATGGAATAAGACTTCCACATAAAAATATTAGTTGGGGAAAATAACTCAAATATCCATTTTAAAACTAGTTCTATGTAAGAACCAAAAGAAATGTAATTATCATTTCCTGTGCTTATTTTCAATAGAGTTTCTCCAGAATATCAATTAGTGTAAAGATATTGGATATATACTTTGAATGTTGAAATTCAAACTAAAGTTCTTTTGGATATAAAGGCAATCAGATTTGCTATTTTATATTCTTCAATTGAAATGGACTTTTATAGCAAGTTAGATATATATAGCTTACAATGATGGAATCAATACATACGTTATCATTCTCTTTCAAACTACCATGTCTTCTTTCCCAATTGTTAAAAATTTCAGTGCCAGCAAATTTTTGAAAATGTAATCAAAGGCTTTAACCTCTAGCTTTAGCTACATTAAATAAAAATATTTTTATCTTTATTTTAGCAAATTTTATGATGGGACCCATTTATTTGATCATATACATTAACAAAATATAATGAGCACTGATACTTTTTTGCTCCTTTTAATAAACTTAATCACAAAATGAGTATCTATCATCTTTTTGAGCCTTGTTCGTGAGTGGTCTATTAGATAGGTGAATATAATTCATGATCACTGAACTTTTGTGTTCTTTCTCTAGAAGATAATTTACATAAATTATATAATAGTTTTCAGTAGTTATGGTTGCCTATGAATTACAAAAATAGGTTTCCAATCTTGTTGCATCACTTTTCAGTAACTTTTCTCAAGAACCTGTAGTGGAATTTGCCACTATAAGTGTACCCTCTGTTGACTGCCCAGTCTTACTACTCAATAGATTTTTTTTTAAAGGCTGCTTGGGTGAATTCTAACTGCAAACTTCCAAAAAAGCAAGTATTCTGGTTTTATACTAGGTATCTGGCAAAACAGAATATAATTTGAAGATTGGAAGCCAAACATTGAAACCATTTTATTGTAAGCAGATGTCACAGTTTTAAAATATAGCCCCCAAATTCTTTGATACTCCCCCTATTGAGATGTGGGATCTATATCCTGAACCATCTCTGGAATTTGGGCCCTGTGACTGCTTGACCAATGGAGCATAGTGGAAGTTATGCTGGACTAGTTTCCAGAACTTTGAAAAAAAAAAAACCAAAAACTGACATTTCTACTTCCTCTCTCTTTGTGCATCAATTTTGGAGCCCTGAGGCTCCATATAAGAAATATTTGGCTACCTGCTGTGACATGACCCCAGAGAGAGGTGCTGGTGGATGTTGATGTTGTGTGTAGGTGTTCTGGCTGAGCACAGCTGAAGTCCTTGCTGGCAACCAGCATCAACCATCAGACATGTGACTGATGGAGTCTTTGAGAAGATTCCAGCCCCTAGCCTTCAAGTCCTTCCAGCTGAGGCCCCAGACATAGCAGAGTAGATACTCCATCATGATGAACTCTTTCCAGATTCTTGAAGCATAAATTCAGCAAGTCTAATAAAACAGTTGTTTTAAGTTTCTAAGTTGTGAGGCAATATGTTACACACAGAATAGTAACTAGAACAGCAAGTACTCCTAAAACGTTTATACCAGCCTCAGTTTCAGTGCCTCAGCACAACGACAGTCTTTAAGTTTTGGAGGACACTGAAGTGGGGCGGGGGGGTGGGATGCAGTTTGGAAATAACTTCAGACAATGCAGATATGTCCCTTGCCAAGAAGTACGTTCATCCTTAAACCCCAGTATTTTGAATTGCTCTATTAATACTATAAGTGTCTTCCTAAGTTCATACACTTAGCAGTTTGTGAAACCTATTTGGATGCTGTGCTATGAGTGCTACTTCTATTTTGGGATTGTCCTAAGCTGCTTTGTAAGAGATATAAAACTTAATGATGCTGAGCCTTGGCCTTGGGATGAAAAAAAACATAATTAATAGTATAATTTTATAACCATAGTTATCAGACAACTTTCAGGACAGTTTGTTCCATCTTGTCAGTATAGACTATTAGTAACAGCAAGATTGACAATTTATACCCTGTTCAGGTGTGATGCCAGTGGACTCCACCACTATGGCAAGTCACATGACAGTGATGACCCTTTGGATCAGTAGAATGTGAGAAGACCCAACCAAGACTTTATTTTGAGCCCCTGTTTTCTAGGTGTTCCATGCACATGTTGGATGTCACTGATGCAAGTGAGAAAGTGCATCCAGTATGGCCTCGCAGTAAGGAGGACAATTGGAGCCTGCATCAGACCACTCTGGACCCCTTGCTGTAAGACAGCCTTTGGCTGGGATGCATATTCTTACTATAATGCTGATGCTATATTTTATCCTTGTCCTTCAGTAAAGTGTAGACTTGTAAGAATTGTGGTTAAGTCTTGTGAGTCTTCTTTAGTGTCTTTTTTAAATCTTCTGCAGGGAAATAAAGACTTTATCATCCTAGGGTTGGTAGCTGGGTGTACAAACAAAACAAAACAAAGCAAACAAAAACTGAGAACAGGCAGATTAACAAGAGAAAAAGCATACAACTTCATTAATTTTTAATATGTCCACAAGGGAATTATAAGAAAAAACTAACACCCCACAAAACCATGAGATATGGGAGTTTACAAACCATCTTAATAGGGAAAGGGAAGAGAGATGTTGGTTACTTAGGGGAGAATAAATGATTTTTAGGAAAGAAGAATGGGTCCTTAGAAGAATAGATGGGAGATAATGATAGATTCAGACAAAGTTTGTCAGGGTGTTGTCAACTTCTAGTTTCTGCTCCCGTAATAAGAGTCCATCTTCCTAGTTGAGGGAACTCCTGGGGAGATGGTTTACAACGATGGAGTTTATTTTGGAGGATTTGCCTTTAGGTAGGCAAAGGGAGTTCAAAGAAAGATTCTCCTTTCATTTGCTGTTTTTCAAAATGCCTCAACCTCAAAATAGTCAATATACCAAAACTTATATTTTGGGTATATTCTGGGGTGCCATCTCGTGAACTACGTCACTGTCATATTTTGGGGTGGTATAGTCTTATTTATAACACTTCTTTAGTGTCTAATTGGCATAGTGTGGATTTCTTAAGTATATTTTTGTACTGGTTTGACACTACACCAACATATACATATAACATGCTCACATCATTAGCCACTTCATTGGCTAAGCTACTCCTTTTCTTACTTCATTCTATGGTGACTTCTACTCTTAACTATTCCTGAAATTCACTATAGTTTTGACTGGGACCAAGGGATGAAAAGACTGCTGTCAAGATAAAATATTAAAGTACATTTTTGAAGTTGAAAAGATAAATACTGCAGTTCTGTGTACTACTAGGAAAATACCCATAGCCCATTGTAGGAAATGGCTTTTTTAGTGACAAGGTCAAAGAACATATTTCCAGAGACTCAGAGAGATGTATTGGTGTTTAGTCAATATTCCCTTACCACCAGACAGTTCCCCAGTGAAGTTTTCCATTTTAGATAAAGTCTTCTTTTTTTTTTTTTCTTTTTATTATTAAACTTTAAGTTTTAGGGTACATGTGCACAATGTGCAGGTTTGTTACATATGCATTCATGTGCCATGTTGGTGTGCTGCACCCATTAACTCGTCATTTAGCATTAGGTATATCTCCTAATGCTGTCCCTCCCCCGTCCACTCACCCCACAACAGTCCCCGGAGTGTGATGTTCCCCTTCCTGTGTCCATGTGTCAATTTCCACCTATGAGTGAGAACATTCAGTGTTTGGTTTTTTTGTCCTTGTGATAGTTTACTGAGAATGATGGTTTCCAGTTTCATCCATGTCCCTACAAAGGACATGAACTCATCATTTTTTATGGCTGCATAGTATTCCATGGTGTATATGTGCCACATTTTCTTCATCCAGTCTATCGTTGTTGGACATTTGGGTTGGTTCCAAGTCTTTGCTATTGTGAGTAGTGCCGCAATAAACATACGTGTGCATGTGTCTTTATAGCAGCATGATTGATAGTCCTTTGGGTATATACCCAATAATGGGATGGCTGGGTCAGTTGGTATTTCTAGTTCTAGATCCCTGAGGAATCGCCACACTGACTTCCACAATGGTTGAACTAGTTTACAGTCCTACCAACAGTGTAAAAGTGTTCCTATTTCTCCACATCCTCTCCAGCACCTGTTGTTTCCTGACTTTTTAATGATCGCCATTCTAACTGGTGTGAAATGGTATCTCATTGTGGTTTTGATTTGCATTTCTCTGATGGCCAGTGATTGATGATGAGCATTTTTTCATGTGTTTTTTGGCTGCATAAATGTCTTCTTTTAGAGTGTCTGTTCATGTCCTTCGCCCACTTTTTGATGGAGTCGTTTGTTTTTTTCTTGTAAATTTGTTTGAGTTCATTGTAGATTCTGGATATTAGCCCTTTGTCAGATGAGTAGGTTACGAAAATTTTCTCCCATTTTGTAGGTTGCCTGTTCATTCTGATGGTAGTTTCTTTTGCCGTGCAGAAGCTCTTTAGTTTAATTAGATCCCATTTGTCAATTTTGGCTTTTGTTCCCATTGCTTTTGGTGTTTTAGATATGAAGTCCTTGCCCATGCCTATGTCCTGAATGGTATTGCCTAGGTTTTCTTCTAGGGTTTTTATGGTTTTAGGCCTAACATGTAAGTCTTTAATCCATCTTGAATTAATTTTTGTGTAAGGTGTAAGGAAGGGATCCAGTTTCAGCTTTCTACATATGGCTAGCCAGTTTTCCCAGCACCATTTATTAAATAGGGAATCCTTTTCCCATTGCTTGTTTTTGTCAGGTTTGTCAAAGATCAGATAGTTGTAGATATGCGGCATTATTTCTGAGGGCTCTGTTCTGTTCCATTGATCTATGTCTCTGTTTTGGTACCAGTACCATGCTGTTTTGGTTACTGTAGCCTTGTAGTATAGTTTGAAGTCAGGTAGCGTGATGCCTCCAGCATTGTTCTTTTGGCTTAGGATTGACTTGGCGACACGGGCTCTTTTTTGGTTCCATATGAACTTTCAAGTAGTTTTTTCCAATTCTGTGAAGAAAGTCATTGGTAGCTTGATGGGGATGGCATTGAATCTATAAATTACCTTGGGCAGTATGGCCATTTTCACAATATTGATTCTTCCAACCCATGAGCATGGAATGTTCTTCCACTTGTTTGTATCCTCTTTTATTTCATTGAGCAGTGGTTTGTAGTTCTCCTTGAAGAGGTCCTTCACGTCCCTTGTAATTTGGATTCCTAGGTATTTTATTCTCTTTGAAGCAATTGTGAATGGGAGTTCACTCATGATTTGGCTCTCTGTTTGTCTGTGATTGGTGTACAAGAATGCTTGTGATTTTTGTATATTGATTTTTGTATCCTGAGACTTTGCTGAAGTTGCTAATCAGCTTAAGGAGATTTTGGGCTGAGACAATGGGGTTTTCTAGATATACAATCATGTCATCTGCAAACAGGGACAATTTGACTTCCTCTTTTCCTAATTGAATACCCTTTATTTCCTTCTCCTGCCTGATTGCCCTGGCCAGAACTTCCAGCACTATGTTGAATAGGAGTGGTGAGAGAGGACATCCCTGTCTTGTGCCAGTTTTCAAAGGGAATGCTTCCAGTTTTTGCCCATTCAGTATGATATTGGCTGTGGGTTTGTCATAGATAGCTCTTATTATTTTGAGATATGTCCCATCAACACCTAATTTATTGAGAATTTTTAGCATGAAGGGTTGTTGAATTTTGTCAAAGGCCTTTTCTGCATCTATTGAGATAATCATGTGGTTTTTGTCTTTGGTTCTGTTTATATGCTGGATTACATTTATTGATTTGCGTATGTTGAACCAGCCTTGCATCCCAGGGATGAAGTCCACTTGATCATGGTAGATAAGCTTTTTGATGTGCTGCTGGATTCAGTTTGCCAGTATTTTATTGAGGATTTTTGCATCAATGTTCATCAAGGATATTGGTCTGAAATTCTCTTCTTTGGTTGTGTCTCTGCTAGGCTTTGGTATCAGGATGATGCTGGCTTCATAACATGTGTTAGGGAGGATTCCCTCTTTTTCTATCTATTGGAATAGTTTCAGAAGGAATGGTACCAGTTCCTCCTTGTACCTTTGGTAGAATTTGGCTGTGAAACCCTCTGGTCCTGGACTCTTTTTGGTTGGTAAGCTATTGATTATTGCCACAATTTCAGAGCCTGTTATTGGTCTATTCAGAGATTCAACTTCTTCCTGGTTTAGTTTTGGGAGGGTGTATTTGTCAAAGAATTTATCCATTTCTTCTAGATTTTCTAGTTTATTTGTGTATTGGTGTTTGTAGTATTCTCTGATGGTAGATTGTATTTCTGTGGGATCGGTGGTGATATCCCCTTTTTCATTTTTTATTGCGTCTATTTGATTCTTCTCTCTTTTCTTCTTTATTAGTTTTGCTAGCGGTCTATCAATTTTGTTGATGTTTTCAAAAAACCACCTCCTGGATTCATTAATTTTTTGAAGAGTTTTTTGTGTCTCTATTGCCTTCAGTTCTGCTCTGATTTTAGTTATTTCTTGCCTTCTGCTAGCTTTTGAATGTGTTTGCTCTTGCTTTTCTAGTTGTTTTAATCGTGATGTTAGGGTGCCAATTTTGGATCTTTCCTGCTTTCTCTTGTGGTGCTATAAATTTCCCTCTACACACTACTTTGAATGTATCCCAGAGATTCTGGTATGTTATGTCTTTGTTCTCGTTGGTTTCAAAGAACATCTTTATTTGTGCCTTCATTTCGTTATGTACCCAGTAGTCATTCAGGAGCAGGTTGTTCAGTTTCCATGTAGTTGAGTGGTTTTGAGTGAGTTTCTTAATCCTGAGTTCTAGTTGGATTGCACTGTGGTCTGAGAGACAGTTTGTTATAATTTCTGTTCTTTTACATTTGCTGAGGAGAGCTTTACTTCCAACTATGTGGTCAATTTTGGAATAGATGTGGTGTGGTGCTGAAAAAAATGTATATTCTGTTGATTTGGGGTGGAGAGTTCTGTAGATGTCTATTAGGTCCGCTTGGTGCAGAGCTGAGTTCAATTCCTGGGTATCCTTGTTAACTTTCTGTCTCGTTGATCTAATGTTGACAGTGGGGTGTTAAAATCTCCCATTATTATTGTGTGGGGGTTTAAGTCTCTTTGTAGGTCACTCAGGACTTGCTTTATGAATCTGGGTGCTCCTGTGTTGGGTGCATATATTTTTAGGATAGTTAGCTCTTCTTGTTGAATTGATCCCTTTACTATTATGTAATGGCCTTCTTTGTCTCTTTTGATCTTTGTTGGTTTAAAGTCCATTTTATCAGAGACTAGGATTGCAACCCCTGCCTTTTTTTGTTTTCCATTTGCTTGGTAGATCTTCCTCCATCCCTTTATTTTGAGTCTATGTGTGTCTCTGCACGTGAGATGGGTTTCCTGAATACAGCACACTGATGGTTCTTGACTCCTTATCCAATTTGCCAGTCTGTGTCTTTTAATTCACATTTACATTTAAAGTTAATATTGTTATGTGTGAATTTGATACTGTCATTATGATGTTAGCTGGTTATTTTGCTCGTTAGTTGATGCAGTTTCTTCCTAGCCTCGATGGTCTTTACAATTTGGCATGTTTTTGCAGTGGCTGGTACAAAGTCTTCTTGCTTTGGTCATTAAAACAGTGCCAAAGTACTAAAACATATATAGCTGTTTCTTGGTATTCTAGTTATTCTCTTTCTTGCTGTCATTCTCCATCAGTTTGAACTTAGACACAAGCATATGACTTGGTTTTTTTCCCAATGAAATGTCATCTAAAGTAATATAAGTCACTTTTGGATAGAAATAATAGACAAAAGACAATTTTCCCAGTTCCCTCTGCAGGTAATGAAAACACATGACAAGATGGAATCTCTTTCAGCCTGGGTTCCTGAGTAACTAGTAAGCATTAGTTCCTAAGTGACAATGCTGGACATACAGCATAAGCAAGAAATAAATTTTTGAATGTTAAGCCATTGGTGGGTATTTGTTACTGTAGCATAACCCAGCTTAACCTAGCTAATATCTCTATCTTATGTCTGAACTTCTGAGATATTATACTCTATGTAAATTCTAGGATAAATGATTTGTTGACTGGTTCTTTTATAGAAACTAATCTTCCAAAGTTTTAAAAAAAGTCCTATTTTATTCACAGGTTTGAAACAACATCTTTACAAATCATGCTTCAGTTGTGTTCTTATATGCGTAACTAGAAAAGAATCTTTCCAAAAATCTGTGTGTTGAATTGTAAGATTAAAAGGACACACATATATTCCATGAAGGAGCCATTTATTTCTTCTCTTGATTTTCCTGCAATGATGTGGTAACTATGCTTTCAATCAATGCCCTACTTCAGTGGTTACTGGTTACACCCATTTTTGCACAATTGCAAAAGGAATACAAGCAACAATAATTCTGAAATTCATTACAATGCCAGGGTTTATATGCTCTCATTAAGCATTAATTGGTAGTTGATGGCTATTGCTATTTTTAACACCATTAGTTCATAGCAATATAATTAGTAACGCTAAGTACAGGAACCACATTAATAGCATTACTAATTGTAAATCTGGAGATAGATGGAAACACAACATGACTGGTTAATTTCCAGGCAATATCTCATGATAATTAGCTGTAGGAGATTTGTACTGAACTAGAAAGGTAAGTAATTTAATTTTTTCTACAATTTTGGGGGGTTTGCAAAACTAATATCACTCTTTAATATATGGATCTCATTTCATCTTCTTATGTTAACATTCCTTCCTTTTAGATTCTCTTTTGTTGTATGCTAAGTAATGATTCAGTTTTCTCCCACAAGAAAAATATATAGTCATTTAAAATTTTTATCATTCCATATCAAGTCTTAAGGACAAAATAAATGACTTACTTCTTATATTGTAATTGATTTTCAGTGTTTTTTGTGTGCCCAGTGTTTAGTTTGATATGCCAACTCTCTTTACTCATTACCCTAGCAGTAGCAAACTGGCCAACTTTATGTCTTTGCTAGTGAAATTTTATAATAGTAGAATTAAGGGAAACTTTTTTTACAAGCTATAATAAGTAAACTAAAAGAAAAAACCCAACAACTAGATATTCTATACTTACATGCATACCGCTTGACATGTAGTGATTCTTTCTCCGGTCACATTGTACGGGGTTTAACAGTCTGTAGTACTTACTTATATATACTTCAGTACCTACAAGGGTGGAGAACAATTCTTTAATTGTCATCTTATTTACTTTCTAAAGGACAGGGCTTAGAAAGCACCCTCTATTTTTTTTCTTTTCTTTTCTGAAGAATTTTGGTGTAATATGTATGGGGTGATTGAGAACAATGAGACACTCTACTTATAGTATTGGAGTCATTTTGTAAGAAAGAAATTATAAAATAGATGATTTAATTTTTTATTAATCCTTCTAAAATTATTTTTTTTCAGTTAAACTGAGAAGCTCTTCAGAGACAATTTTGGTAATATGCCATTTTAGGCATGTCTTTGTGTTTTGCTTTTTGGATTTTTAATGAACTAGATTTCATTTGAAAATACCAATTTTCCTCTCCTGGTTTTCCTTGTTCTTTTTATATCTGAGCCCATGTGTATCTTGCTGCTTCATTGATAAAGGGGAAAAGGGCCTAAAATGATGATTTCAGCATGTTTAAACTGTGAATGTGGGTAGACTCTGATTTATAATTGGATAAAATTGGTAAAAATAAGTTACTGATTACTGAATTAGTTTAGAATGTTAACTCAACTTCACATTGTTTGTTTTTGTACAATGAGGGCAAGAAGAAAAAGAAAAACACATGGTTGGTGAAAATCCTTGAAGAGTTTATTTTCTCTATTGGCATTTGAGGATTTTGCAAGAGTAGTAGCTTCATTATTCTCTTTCTCAAGTTTCCAACTTGTAATAGAATGTGTGTTAACCTGTCAAAATGTGTGATGCTATTATTTAGTTGTAATTAGTTAATGATTATGTTGTTTCTTTTGGCAAGGCATCCCTTAGCTGATGAAACAGTCTTCTAGTCACTTACAAAATACATATATAAACAATAGGGAAAGCAGCATTTGGAAGGCACATGATGATTCTTTATTTTCCATCACATTAGCACATTAATGTGTGGTAAGTTTAAAGAAGTGGCATGAATAAGTTACTACTCTGTACTGTTGGCAATATTGACGTTTATGGACAATTTAACTTTAAGTCTACAATATGTGATTTAATACAGTGCTGCTTTTCCAAAGACAGAGTATGAAGGTGATCTTTCTTCAATGAAACACCAAAAGAAAATCAATTATTTCATCCTTCTGGTGATGGTTAAGGTTAGTAGAAATAGTACTACCGGTTGCTTTACTTTCACCAAGTAATTATTTTTGAAGTAATTGGTAGTAATTAATTAATTAGTGCAGCTAATTCTTACTGAAAAATCTTGTGTAGCTGAGTGAAAGAGGAGCATTTCAACTTAATGATAAAGTTATTAAGATACTTTTCCTTGTGAAAAAACTAAAGGCCTTAAGGTTAAGAAGTTAGTAACATGATTAAATTTATTTTACTTTTGTTTTTGCAATTTGGGAACAGAAAGAGTGGCTTTTTTTTTTGCATGTATCTGATGATAATGTGTATCTGAAAAAGCCAAGGCAGGTAACAGAGCATGTGACGACTTATTGTGGGGAGTCTGTGTACTCCAAGTGCGGCAATTCTCATGCCATCTGCCCCAGACTACATAAGCTTCTAGAAAGCCTGAGGTTTCCAGGATAATATGTGGTCGTTTTTTTTTTTTTTTAAAGTTAATACATGTGTGAATCTGTTGTGGTAACAAAGCATATATGTAATGAAGGCAAGTTTTATGTGACCTCAGAAGGATTGGACTGTGAAATTATATAATATTCAGAACTTTAACAGCCATGCACTATCTGAAGCAGATGCACACAAGCCTGCAGTCTCAGAGGGATGCCCTGGGAAATACTGAGAAGACAGTATTTTATTGTTCCAGATCTTTATTTATCTACCAGCAGATGTCCCTATAAGGCAATAATATCTTATAGCCAGGCCAGCTGATTATGAAAAATCAGAAACGGAACCACTCATCATATTTCCAAAGATTAATGGGATTAAATCCACCATGTACTTCAAAATGTTTCCACAGAGACATAAAATGCAGTGCAGTGCAAAAGTAAATTTAGTTTACTTCTGAAAACCACATGGAGCAATTATAAAAAAAAAAAATCTAGGAGTTCTCAATCTTTATCAGCACTAAAACCACTTTCCGAAATAAAATAAAATCATTGATTATCTCTGTGCTTTCAGATATATAAGTATTCATTTAGTTAAAAAATACTCAAAGTGTAAAAAATGACTCTGAATTCAGTAAAATATTTATTAACTGGGAATATTCTCTTTATACATTCTAAAGACTAGATGCAAATTAATGTTTCCAGGAGACACCTTATTCAACTTGCAAACAATTCAAAATGCGCATACAGATTTAGGTACTCTGGCAATACCTCTGTAACTTCCCAGGGGTCTGTATATAAAAGTTGTAAACCAAAAGTGTCCTCTATTTTACCGTTTTATTCAGTGATATGCCGCTTCTTGATGGATGAAAAACAGTGTCAAGAAAACTTGTTGTAAATAATAAATAATACTGTCTTACAAAGTAATTTCTTCATTGAAAAAACATACTAAAATACAAAGTCATTATCAGTACTCATTAGCATTTCTATTTTGAGAGTTAAGTAGGTTCATTTGTTTGTCTCCATTTTTGAGAGGCAATTGCTATAGAGGACAAAAAACTAAACTAGATGCAATAAAAATTACGGATTTTAAAACTAAACAAACCAAAATTTCTAACTATCTTTGCCACTTTCTAGCAGTGTGTTAGGGCAGGTTATTCAACATGTGGCTTATGTGTCTTCATTTGAGAATAACAGTAGAAATATCATGGAATTAATGCAACATTAAATAAAATGATTTATGAACATACTGGCACGTTATAGGGATTCTAAAAATATCTGTCCCTTTACTTCGCATTTCTCAGTCAGTTCTTTTACATTTTATGATCTCAGTGAATATAACTGACTTCTTTTTCGGGAGAAGTTGCAATTAATTCCTGTTATGGGAATTAGAGAATAGGTCGTGATCATGGAAGAGGAAAAACTGGTGCTGGACCTAGAAGCATTTTTTCAGATAAAAAAACTTTTTCAAAAAAATGTTCAAATAGTAGACATACTTTACAAAACAAGAGTTAGACTAAGCAATGAAAGTTCTATTGCTGAGCTTCTCGATCTCCACGGAATTCATACACCCTAGGCTTCTTCTCTAGTGCTCAGCTAATATTGTAAGTCCTAGATCTACATAGTGTATGTTCATGGACAATCTATTTCCCTCAATGGCAAGTAATTTTAAAATAAATAATATCTTTATATCAAATGGAATAGAAAACCAACTTCATGTGTATCTTTACACGAAAACAGAAGTTTTAAAAGCCCTGTTGACATTGAAAGAACTCAGAACATGCCACTCCAAAACGTGCTACTCTGGCATATTGATTATTTTGAATTAAAAGAATTTGAAAAACAGTAGATGCAAAAGGGCACTCTGATCTTCCTTCTTTTCTTCCCAAAAGCAGGAAATAAAACTTCTTCCATGTGAAAGATGTCTTCCCTGCACTTGGAGAAACTAAGACATGTTCATCTCCAGAGATGGGGAGTGGAGACCAAGAAAAATGTATACAAACAAACCTTGTTAAATTAACCTTTATCTATCTTTCTAGTTACTACTTTTTCACTATTAACTGTCTTAGCCCAAACTCCTTTGTCTTGTTACATTTTCATAATTTACTACTCTTTGTTCAACCCTGTATGTAAGTGTTTGGCTCTGTTTCTTTCAGTCTTTAATATATCCTTAGAACGCACATGTACATGTAAAATTTTACTGAATAAAATGTGGATGCTTTCTCCTCTTCATTTGTTGATATCAGTTTAATTTTTAGGCCAAGCCAGAAACCCTAACAAGGTGGAGGAGAAATTTTTTCTCCCCTGCACCATACACTCACTGTCTCTACAAGTATGGGCACTTTGGTAGAGATGTTTTAGAAACACACATCACAGAGTCACATGAGAAAGGGGAGCCTTTGGATGAGCACCTTTACTGGAATATTAGAAACTATGGGGTTGTAGTTGAGGAAACACCTCGAGGAGGTGAGTGTCAACCCTAAACATCTCTAAAGAAGACAAGGTCAGTCAGGTAGGAGAATCTGGAAGTGGGAGTGTGCCTGGCACAGGCTTCCTGGCAGTAAAACAGAGGGATTTCTGAAGCTGAGTGAGATGTGAATCAGTCAACAAACTGCTGAATAATATATCTTCCTTTAATAAAATAATGAATCTCTTGGATGTGCTTCTTGAAGTGTATCCCATTATGCTTTGTGGGCTTAACATTAGGGAACAGTTCCTTAGAAACAGTTCTAGAATCACCCAAATAATGCTGTTCAGGGACAATGATTTTTAATTAACCATTTTCATATAAGATATATAATTTAGCTTACTTGGAAAAGCAGTGACTCACCTTGTTTCAGGGAATCCATGTACCTAGACTGATATGTGCTATGACTTGAAAGTCCCCTCCAAAACTAATGTTGAAATGTAGTTGCCATTGTGATGATATTGAGAGATGGGACTGTTAAGAGGTGATTAGGCCAGGAGGGCTCTGCCCTTATGAATGGATTATTGTCATTATCACAGGAGTAGGTTTGTTATTGTGAGAATGGGTTGTTATAAAAGTGAATTTGGCCTTCTCTATCTCTTGCTCTTGCCTCTCTTGCCCTTCTGACTTAAGTCATGGGATGACACAGCATGAAGGCTCTCAATAGATGCTAGCACCCTGCTCTTGGACTTTCCAGCCTCTAGAGCTGTGAACGAAATAAACTCTATTGTTTATAAATTATGCAGTCTGTGGTATTCTTTTACAGCAACACAAAACAAACTACAGCAGTATGTGTTATGCGATTGTGTGAATCTTTCTGGAGAAATGTTCCTAGTTTTAAGCAGATTCTCAAAGCAGCCCATGACTGCAAAATGGTTGATAATCACAGGTCTAGACTGAAAGAACTATGTATCCTCAGACAATCTCTTTTCCTATTGTTTTATTCTTTTTAAATCACTACTAAATATTTTAGGAAAAGTGGGTGGTAGGTTATGCTCAACAGCTGAGTAAGGGCAGAGTCATGCTTTAATAATCATCCCAGAAAGCGGCAGGGAAAAGGCAAAATGTAAGTGAAAATAAAAATGAGAGGTAGGAGAAAAACATAAAATGTGAAGTTCTAAGTGTTGAAAACCAAATGTGGAAGAGGTTTCTAGGCAAAGATAAGTGTTTGTTTGTTGGTGATTGGACAAGAAAGCAATATCGAACAGAGTGAAGGTGAGAGCATAATTATGAATGGGAAACAGTGATAGGTTGGCAAGAGTAAGAGAATGTGAGTGTTCAGTGGCCACAGGATGCTCATAGGATATAGCATGATAAAGACCATTTTCTCAGGAAGCCTTTCTCATTTCTTTTTAAAGCACATAATTTACACGAAAAATTTTGTAATAGCAAGTCACATTTTAATATTAGATCTTTCTAGGAAAAGGCTAAGCACAAAGCCACCTTTAACTTTCAGATTCAACAAAGTATGTCTCCAAGGGTTTTGAAATTAATATCACCCTGCCACTATCACAAACAAGTAAAACTGTAAATAAGAAATAAGATGATAAATGAGAAAAAGAGAGGAAGAAGTGAAAAGTTTGTTTTAAACAACAAAAAGAGAGGGAAAAAATTTAAAAAAATTTTCTTAAAGTCTGTGTACTTAGTATTTTTGTCTCTTTAGAAATAAATTAAACTGGTCTTTACAAGTGGTTTATCATTAACAGCACAAAAGGAATGGATTACAAACTCTGAGGTATAAAGGTGAAATGACAGAAACAAATTTCAGAGATCAGTCAGTAGATGCTGAAGTAGCCTGTGAGAAAGGCTGTCCTGGAAGGATGGCCATTTACAAGAGAACAGAGCCCCATCAACTTGGGTCCATTTTCATGGCCCTGTGCCTCCTACTTCTCCTCTTCTTCCTTATCACCTTGCCAAGGTGAAGGAACAGAAAAAAAGAAATCACCTTTGCAGGTTCCTAACAACCTGAGACTCTGAAATTCCTTTTATTCTTTCCATCTACCCTCAAAAGGGGAAAATATTTAATCAACATACTTTTTTCTTTTTTGTCTGGGAGTCCTCTGGCTTTCAGCCATTACCAACCATATAATTAAGAAATGCTTTACAGCTTGAACCAGCTCAGTTTTTTTTTTTTAACGCATACCCTTTTTATTTGAAATGGAAAATAAAAATACTAATAAGGGTTTCCTTGTCTAGTCTTGGGACTAGACATCAGTTCCCAAGCTGACAGATACTAGATCTCAAATAATTTAGAATTATCTCTTCACATAGATAATGAAAACTCTGAAGGTTCTATCCATAAGGTTACTGTACTCATTAATTCTAGTCCCCAAATCTTCACAATGAAGGTAGATTCATTGCTTTTACAGTGAGGTGGTGATACTTGAGCAAATGTCAAACTTCATTTATAGGACATCTGGAATGATCCAAATCTATTTGAGGGTGTTTCCTCTTACCTGTACCCAAATCACAACGTACAACTTGAACCTTGGTTCTGAGAGTGAGCAGTTTTCTTGGAAGCATGATTGGAGAGCTGGAAAGGCAGCCTGTATAATGGGCCCTGGAAGATAGATAGCATAATTCACAAGGAGGTAAATTGTTTTGCCATTCAATTTCTAACTGCTTGTTCAACATGTCTACCTTGATGCCCACAAGCCTTTGAATTCTGTATGTCCCAACCAAAGGTATCCTCTTTCTCTGTTCTTTATTGCATTACCCTCTTCTAAGTTACTCAGGATCAAAACCTCAATATATCTGGTAAATATATATTTTTCTCTCTCTCTCCCACATGTCTAATCAGTAACCATGGTTTCTTTCACTTCCACAATATTTTTTAAATATATGTTCCTTCTCATCAATGCCTTTGCTTTTTGTTCATGTCCTCATTTCCTCTGGTTTGAATTTTGCCACTGATTTCCCAGCCAATAATCTCCTTTCACCAATGTACCTAGTTAACCCAGTTTTCTGGAAGTACTACTTTGATCACAAACCTTCACTTATACTCCTTCCTCCAGGAAGTGGAGCTTGATTCATCTCTCCATACCACCCCTTTAACATGCATACAGCCAACCCTTGACTAGATTTAAAGACTTATTTCTAATGAACAGAGTATGAGAATGGGAAAATAGTAACTTAACAGTGGAGTGATCTGGTAGACACTGCCTTAATCAAATGATGGAGGCTAATACCACCAGTGATGTTATGTTGGTATCATGTACTCTCTAATAGGATGCAAGAGAAGGGCACTTTGCCTCTATGGTACTCATTTCCAAAACCCACAACCTCAGTCTGAAAAAGAGGAAATTCTACATTGAAGACATGCTTCAAAGTTCTCAAAGTTTTGAAAAACTGAGAAACCGCCACAGGCCAGAGGAGACTAAGGAGGCATGATGATTAAAAGTGTTATAGCATCCTGTATTGGATTCAGGAATATGAAAAAGACATTAGTAATTTGCCAGTGTTAATTTTCTGCTTTTGACATATGTGCCATTATTATTATATGAAATGTTAACAGGGGCAAATGAGTCAAGGTATACGAGAACTCGGTAGTGTCATCCAAACTTATTCCAACGTAAAAACAAAAGTTTATTTAAAAAATCTCTGGTTCTTACTTTTACACTGTTGGTGGGACTGTAAACTAGTTCAACCATTGTGGAAGACAGTGTGGCAATTCCTCAAGGATCTAGAAATACCATTTGGCCCAGCCATCCCATTACTGGGTATATACCCAAAGGATTATAAATCATGCTGCTATAAACACACATGCACATGTATGTTTATTGCAGCACTATTCACAATAGCAAAGGCTTGAAACCAACCCAAATGTCCATCAATGATAGACTGGATTAAGAAAATGTGGCACATATACACCATGGAATACTATGCAGCCATAAAAAAGGATGAGTTCATGTCCTTTGTAGGGACATGGATGAAGCTGGAAACATCATTCTGAGCAAACTAACGCAAGGACAGAAAACCAAACACCGCATGTTCTCACTTATAGGTGAGAATTGAACAATGAGAACACTTGGACATAGGATGGGGAACATCACACACTGAGGCGTGTTGTGGGATGGGAGGAGGGGGGAGGGATAGCATTAGGAGATATACTTAATGCAAATGATGAGTTAATGGGTGCAGCACACCAACATGGCACATGTATACATAATGTAACAAACCTGCACGTTGTGCACATGTACCCTAGAACTTAAAGTATAATAAAAAAAATCTCTGGTCCTTGATTATCAAATATAGTTTTGTATAAAGAACTACTATAAAAACTTTTTAAAAACATGTATTTCAGGGCTATCTCCTTGGAGATACTGATTCTGTTGGCCTGGACAGAGTTCAAGAAACTGTACTTTTTAAAGACACTCTTCAAAAAGATTCTGACATGCTGCTAGGTTTGGGAATAACGGTTCTACAGAATTAAGCAAAGTAGATTACACACTATCGCAGGAATCTGTGGGCAACTTGAGCCTTTAAGCACTCACATTCTTTCCTCACAGCCAGAAAATAATTTCATCTTTGCTTAGCTCACAAGGCTTTCTGAAAGGCTTAGATTTTGCTTCATGTGTTACCCATTATCTTTACTATCTCTCTTTTTTTTTCTGTTTTCTGGAAGGAAATACAAGTTGAGGTATATAGATTTTCAAATAGCGAATTTTCAGCCCATTCTAAACTTACTCTGATAGTGAGAAACCAGTATGTCTAATGAGACAGTAGCCTGGGTTACACAGACCAGATGTTTGAAAATACAAATTTTATTTACTCCCAGTTTGTGGGTTCATCAAAGTACTGGTAAGTATTGTCCATCTCATGTGTTTTAATAAATAGATGAGAACCAAAGTAAGCTGATCTTTAATTGATTTTAGGAAAATAGAAGGTGCTCTTGACTTAAGATAATCTGTAGTCCATTGATAGGTTAAATAGTGTTTTTTTTTTTAATTAAAATAGCAAAGCTTTCCATATATTTTATTTGATTTAATCCTCAGAATAGTCCTGTGAAGTAGGTAGTTATCAACTCCACTTCACAAATGAGACGATTTGGGCACAGAGAGGTTAATTAATTTTTCCAAGGTCATACAGCTAATAAATGGTGAGGCCAGGTTTACATTCCAGGATGTTGACACTCAGAGACTACTTTCTGATCCACTGTGATGTACTGCTGCCCTATAGAAATATGTTTGGCACAACTATAAAGTAGTGAAAAGAATTTGTTACTCCTGCTGGGTCCAGACTACTCTAAACACTAAAATGGTAAAATTGGTGTGCATGGCTGTATACCACTTGCATAACAGTTAACTTTAGATTTCTAACATATTTTTCCATAGTTTAAAAGTTCTCATCAAGTATGCCCAATGTTGCGTGTGTGTGTGTGTGTGTGTGTGTGTGTGATTTTTCTGTCAATGCTCTTTGGTATGCTATATTTGATTCTTATATACTAGGCAGTTAGTTTCGAGATTCTCCAAGGATAGGAAGATTTGGGATCCAAGACAGTATACTGTGAGTGTTAGGTGTCTGGAGGTAGGGAGTAACATTTAAAAAAGCAGCAACTTCTTTTTAAAGGGTCAAGAAAGTCAGGTAGAAATCATCACAGGCTGACATCAACTAACCCTCTAACCCCAGGCCTCTACAAAACTAACTACACTAACCTCAGGTCTCTACAAAATGACTGGGTATTTTTGCTTGTAATGCATTCTCATTGAATTTCACAAAACAAATAAATAAAACAAGCCTGTGTTGTCACTTCTGAAAAACTCCAGTCTATTACAATGGAAAGAGAGCACCTGTTTAAAAATATTCTAGGTGATAAATCACAGAAGGTTGCATTAATCAAGGCAGCCTAAAGTTGATAAGTGCAATTATGGATTTGTCACCCTAGGGAAATATCTTGATCAAGGCTCCTCAAACCCCAGCATAAACATCCCTGCAAACCTCAAATTCTTGCCCAAAGACGGCTGCACCTAATTTGGGGACTTAGCACATCTTATCCTTAGGGTATTGAAAGCCTTCTGGCAGAGCCTTATCCAATATCCACAGTAATGAAACCTTGTTCTGGAGAGATCTATTAATGGTGTAATGATGGAGTACCCCTACTACCAATTGGCAGCAGTCTTCACACATCACAAAGAGAAACAAACACAAATACAAAACTTGGGTCCTGTCTCCTCCTATTTTCATACATTACAGGAATTTTACATGAATTAATGGATAGAAACTAGCTGGATCTCACTATTCAAAGAGATGCCTACACTTACCTTAGTTGATTCTTTTTAAATGTTGTAAAATAGAATTTTAAGGCAATATCATAATTCAAAAAAGTATGAAAATATATTTAAGATCAAAATGTGAAAAATTAAGCAATCATTGTGGCATATTATTTTTAAATTGTGCATTTTTCATTGGTAGTTGATATCAGTTATTGTGTGTGGTGTCATCAACAAAATATTTTCTTTTTTTCTATATAAACAACATTTGGAAATTCTGGATGCTGAAATATTCAGAGCTTCTAAATTCTGGTGTTAATGATCTAATTTCATTTTAAGGGCTATGTCTGCCCCCTTCCACCAAAGTTTCTTCTGCACATTGCAGGCTACACTGCTTTTATTCCTTCTGATGTGAAACCACATATCATCAACTGCTTCTCCCATAGTTTTGTCTTGTCATAATAGACCTCATAGATCTCACATGGTATTGTTGCGTGGCATTGTTAATTAACACTTTTTGTGTACATCCCATATCGTCCTATTACCTTCTAATAACTGGTAAGTCCCTTTGGGATAGGAATTACCACACTCTTGTATTTTCAAAGTTCTTATTCCATCTTATACTCAATTTACATTTGATAAGCAATAAAGTTTTTTTTTTAAATTGGTGCCACTTGTGCTTCTTGGATAATATGGAATTCTAAATTATAAGATGTAAAGTTTCCAGGAAGGAATGCCAGTGTAGGAGAGAAAAGATTTCTTTCCTCACCCATCACTAGGTTCATGGCTGAGACCCCTATTATAAAGGACAGATATAAAAAGCATACAAATTTAATGTAAGTTTTATGTGACATAGGAGACATCAGAAATGAAGACCAAAAGAAACAGAGAAAAGGTATATTTTTACGCTAAGTTTGATGAAGAGCGGGCAGTTGTGTAGAAGTGTGACCAAAAGGGAGTGTGATCTAATGGTAATACACTGGGAGTAACAAAAGTTTGTCCAGATTCTTGGCATCTCTGTATGAGATTTCCCTTCTCCAGGTATCAGAAAGGACACTTGTCATAAGAGAGTCTTTGGAGAGAAGGGAGGGAAAAGATCAGAAAGTGACCTTCCTAGGTTTTCTGGCTTGCTTCAAGTGTGAAAGGTGAGGGGAAGATGAGAGCGGCCTTCCTACTTCTGCTGTTTTCTCAGTTTCCGAGGTATCATATTTTGGGGTAGTGTTTTCCTGCATCCTCATCACCAGAATGTTTATGAATTTAATGCACAACAAAGGTGAACATTTCAATTAATCAGGAAAGGATGATGAATTTAATAAACGATAGCAGCAAATTGTTATCTAGAAAAAATTCTATATAATTCTTAAATGCTAGATTAAATTAAGTATCTAAGTAGAAAAAAATAAAGCCACAATAATCTTAGAGGACATGTAAGTGATAATATTGACAATATAGGATCAGGAGAAACTTTTAACCAAGGCAGAAGATACAAATATTTTTAAAAGGAAAGATAGACTTATTTGACTAAATTGAATTTAAAACTTTAGCCAGACACCCCAAATAGTAAATAAATGATAGGCTTTTGTAATGAAACAAAAACAAAACAGCTCCACACATCTTTTTTGAACAAAGGGTTATGAACCATATTTAAAAACTTATAAGAAAATAAACAATTTCATAGAAAATAAAAACCAAATCTATGTGAATAAACCTTGTCAAAAATGTCTAAATATTATAGTAGCAAGGGATATTTAAATTAAAGTAACAGTGTTATATCATTTTATTTCCATCAAAACTTAACTAGTGCTGCCAAGAATATTTAGAGAAAAGGATATTCTTCATAAATGTTATCTGGTAATGTGAATAATTACAGCCTTCTTGTAAAATATTTGATAACACTGGTTAAAATCAAGACTACATATACTATATTCCAGGTTAGAACTCCTGGGAATCTCATAGAAATAAAAACATCAGCAAATAAAAATATACATACATGAATATTTATTGCTGCATTGGTAAGTATAATAAAAACACTAAAAATAATGACTCAGAGAGTATACTAGTTGACTTAGAGGGGTTTGCCATAAATATTATTATTAATTTTTTATTATTATTTTATTTTGTTTGGAGACAGGATCTCTCTCTGTCACCCAGGTTGGAGTGCAGTGGTGTGATCATGGCTCACTGCAGCCTCGGTCTTCTAGACTTAAGTGATACCCCCACTTCAGCCTCCTTAATAGCTAGGACTACATGCGCGTGCCACCATGCCTAATTTTTATTTTTCACAGAAACAGTCGTGCTATGTTGCTCAGGCTGGTCTCAAACTTCTGGCCTCAAGCCATCCTCCCACCTCATCTTCCCAAAGTGCTGAGATTACAGGCATCAACCACCATGCCCAGTCATGTCCTAGGTATTATTGATTAAAAAATGTAGAATGAAGAAAAGTAGGCATGATATGATCCAATATTTATAAAAGAAGAACATAACTTCTTATATTTATAGATATTATAAGTAATGTTGGATATGAATATTCATAGATGTATGTTTCATATAATGATATGAATATGAAAAACTATAAATGGATATGTAGATTATTTACATAGACATTGTTCCCTTAGGGGAAGATGAGAAGGAAAATAGAAAGGAATATAAAAAAAAAAATGTTGTACCTCAAAAACCAACAACAAATGTCCAAGTGTTGTAGAGTGAACGTGGAAGAGGTTTCTAGGTGAAGATGAGTGTCTGGTAGTGGCTGATGAGAAGGGGGATTCCATTTATATAATTATGTAAAATTATGTATACATGCATATTTATAGAGTTTTTTAAATGTAATGAAATATAGTGAATTTGGTCATTCTGTAAAATGTCTCAGCGGTGTCTTCATTAAATCACCAGTGGTTTCATTAACTGGTCACTCTAGCTCATTAGTCCATCCTTCTCCTGAGTAGGAATAAAAGAAAGCTAAGAGTTCAGCCTAATCATTTTGATCTTTTTAATGCAAAAAAGAAGAGACACCTTGAATTATAACCTCCTAGAGACAGCATAATACAGTAGAAATAATCTGGGCATTGGAAGCACACTTACTAAGGCTCAAAACCTAATCTAGTCACTAAATAGTTGTATGACTTTGGACAAGTTGCTTAATATTTGTTGCCTTCAGCTTATTCATCTATAAAATGGGGAGAAGGAAGCCTATGGGGGAGGACTGTGCTACCTACTGAATTATATGATGTGTGTGACGGTGCCTAGCATAGTGTTTGGCCCAGTGCAGGAGTCAGAAGGTTACACCCACAATCAATCCACATAATCTAGACACTTGGGTAGGTTGGTAGCGAGAAAAAATCATGTAGTGCTGAATTTAGTGGATATATTTGATGTGGAAGACATTTGAAAATGATCATGCACAATTAGTCGCTTTCATTCCCTGTAACACCAAGGTGCAATAAATAATCTCGGAATTGTCGGCACAGGACTTAAGTTTGCACAGTGGGATCTCTTCTTGCCTTGGCTGAGTTGCCCAGGCTGTTCTGAGTTGTTTTTATATATTGTACAGACAGAACATGCTTTCAGATATACCAAGTTGTCCTCTACAAAGAAAGAATTTATGAAGTCCTGTGGTTTTCATTTCATGAAAAGTGGATGTAATTTTTTTAGATCACTCAGCTAAGATTATAGGTGCTTTTCCCTAATAGAATTTTCTTCTTATGTATTGGCCTCATTTTTAAGAAAATAGGTTTACTTCTACACTAAATCCATCCAGAAAAACTGGAGGCCTGGCTATGTAGGAGCTAGATAAATAAGACAGCACTGAATTTAGTAGGTATTTTTGCTGCAGAAAGCTCTAAGGGACATGATTAAGCACAATTCATTTTTGAAAGAAAACTTTCAATTAATCTGTAAGCTATAAAAGCTAACATTTGGGGACACTTTAAAATATTATTACAAAGTTTAAATTTTCTGAACACTGAGAGAAATTTAGTGGCATCTTTATGTATGTGTCCTATTTGATTTTAATTTTTTCTATTTTACAATTTTGCTATAATTCATTATTCAGACACCTTTATAATGCTCAGTTTTCCCAATTCCAGAATGGGATCCACTTGTGGAATTTTAATAGTGACTTCTAGGCTCTTTTAGTCTACTGTAAATCATCAGTTAATCCAGTATCTTTCCTTTCTCTGCTTCCAATTATGATTTTCCTCTGCTATCATAGCTCCCAATCTGAAAAAGCTTCTGCTTTATATTTTTGTAATAACCTTACACTGTTTCAAAAATTTTGAAGCAACTCTTATGGAGCAACACCTACTGAACCAAATAACTTGATAAGGCAACATCTAAAACAAATTCTTTCTAACAAAACTAACTCTGGCAATTCATAAAATCAATCTTTATTTCCTCTTTTCATTTCACCAGTTTTGGTAAGACAAATCTATCTATTCTGAATGGCCCTATATGGATTAGTTCAGATTGCCACCTTAGACCAAGACTGACCTGCTTGCTGTAGACAAAAGAACCCTTATTTATTCCTGTACCATATATGCTTGTTTCTTTCTGGATGTCAAACTCCTGCAAGGTGTTTGGTTCCTCTAAATGGCTGTCCGGTTTGCTTTTAGAAAGTTGTTCTAAAATTCAGCTTTCAGAATAGGCTTCATGCCTCATTCTACCATCTTTTTAAAATCTGCATGAATTTCTTTATATGATTTTTTCAAATTAGAAAATGTATACTTCTGTGTTGTAACTGGTGAAATAATACATAACAACGTGATTAAAATTCCAATTATCACATCCTTTTCACCCCCATTTTCATAAGATTACCAAGTTTACTCTTCTACGCTCACACAAATGAATACAAGGCATATAAGTAAAAAATAAAAAAATGGAGTTTTGGGTTGGTTGATTGGTTATTTTATTTTCAAATAGTAGAATAATATACACATTTCCTTTCAGCTTGCTTTTGCGTTTCTTCACTTCATACATCATGGATAACCCTATATACCAGGAGATATTAATATATGTTTTTCCTACTTTGATACATACATATAAACAAAATTTTATAGAAATCGAAACAAATAACACAAGCTGGTCTGGTATTTTTTGAATAACATTTTTCTTCTTTTTTGTTTAGATTTATGTGTCTTAATATGGCAATTATCTAACACATCCTTCTCTCTTTATTGTATTGTCCAGCTTTATTGAGGTACAATTGAAAAATAAAAAATATATTTAAGGTGTATAATGTGGTGTTTTGATATAGATATGTGTTGAGAAATTGTTAGTGCAATCAAGATAATTAATAAATCTATCATTTCACGGTTATCTTTTTTGTGTGTGGTGAAAATACTTAAGATCTACTCTCTTAGCAAACTTTAAATATACAATACATTATGATGAAATACAGCCACGAGGCTGTACTTCTTCTCCCTTAATCTTTAAACAAATCTTGCCTCTGTGTTTTTGATCTCCACTTTTGTGCAATGATAAGCACACCTAATATTTGAATAATCATGCCAAAGATTTCTCACTGCTTTAAAAAATGCCTCATTGTCTGAACTTCCAATTAATGTGAAATGCCAGATACTAATTAAATCACTCAAGAAATGAAACTGTCTACTCCAGATTTTGCTATGACCAGCTTCCTATTCTCCACATAGCACAGGTGCTTGATTAAAATCTCAGAGGTGAAACCTGAATAAACTATTAAGATAACAAGAGGTCTGATAGCTTGAATCCCCATGTACTTTTCAAGCTGCTTGACATGGAGGCCATGGTCTATGATTTTTCCCCAAGGAATGTCATGCTTGTGAATTATACATAGGGTCAGCTCAGATCAGTGAAAGGTTAACCTATGGGAATACCAATCCTAAGAAAATAGTTTACCTCACAAAATATTTATATTTCCTTTAGGTATTCTGAACATCTTTCTGAAGTTTTCTCTCGTCTTCACACATGTTAAATGCAGGCACCTGTAATTGCAGCAGATGCTGTGATGTGCACCAACAGTTAGCCCTCTTCAGGAATTGTCTCAGCCAGGAGAGCCACTTTGACCATGGGCATTCCCCTCACAGGTTTAAAGGGCCAGCCTTCTCACCCTAAAGCAGGACCACTCTGAAAAGTCATCTGGTATTCAGAACTTCACACAGATCAGCTGACACTTCCAATGAGACCATATTACACCTCAAATTCTCCAGCAGCCCAATCTTCCTTCATTCTTATTCTTCTATCTGACAGTACTTATGTATGAAATTAAACTCATCTTTTCCCCAAAGCGGCTTCCTTGAACTTTATTTTAAAAAGAAACATCTTTTATCTAGGTTTGAAATCTCTTAATCATCTTCAAAATTTTATTTTCCCTTATGCCTCTCAATTGACAGATTTTTCACATTTATTCCTCCATAATATCTCTCACTGTGGTGCTTCCTTTCTTTTCCCCAGTTTGGATTTTTATTGTTACACTTAGATAGTTGTAATAATAGGCTTCCCTATCTCCAGATGTGTCCCTTTCTTTTATTTTGCATTCTACAACCAAGTGCTTTTCCAGAACAAATTTTTAATTGTATAACATAGTACCTGACCAAAAGCATCAGACATTCTAAGTGATCATTAGTGCTCTCCATCAGTATTTCCAATTCTCCTTTCTCTGGGCACATGGTATGGTTGCTTTTCCCTACTTCTGTGAAATTAGATATAATAATGTAATTTGCTTTGGTCAATGAAATGTGAGTAGAATAGATATCACTTCTAGAGAGTTGCCTTGAAAAGCCTTAGACCTTTGGTGTAACTATAACAATATACCATAGACTGGTTAATTTATAAAGAACAGAAATTATTTTCAAACAGTTCTGGAGGCTGGAAAGTCCAAGATCAAGGCACCAGCAAGTCTGATATCTGAGGAGGAACTTCTTGCTATATCTTTATGTGGTAGAAGGATGAACCTTGTGTCCTCCCATGGGGCAAGGCAGAATGGCAAAATAGGGGAATGGACTAGCCCCTCCAAGCCCTGATCCCTTCATGAAGATGGAGCTGCCATGGCCTAATCACCTCCCCAAAGGCCTCACCTCTTAATGCTGTCATATTGAGGATTAAGTTTCAACATAAATTTACGGAGAAACAAAAACATTCAAATCATAGCAGAGCCTGTGTATGCATATCTCTTCCCTGCCCCCCTTCCATGGTGACATTTTAGATGGTGGAAACGTTTTTGATGGTTCAGGCTGCATCCCTGATTGAGGACAACACGAATCAGACCCCTCACCAACCTGAGATGAACATGTAACAAGAACCTGCAAAAATAATTTTATTTTAAGGAACTAACATTTTTGTTTTAAACCTCTTCATAACTTCGTCTATCCCCTGCGATACAGGTTGTTAACTAGCAATTGGGATAAAATTGAATCTTTTGAAGTTTCTGTTCAAAATCCTTTCTGGTTCTAATACTTCCAAGCCTATCTTCCACTCTTTACTTAAATAGATCTCTTTGTTGTTTCTCTCTATAACAGAGTTACTTTTGAGCATGTTTTTCTACTGCTTGGAATTTCCAACCCATTTTCGTTTCCCAATTAAATTATTTACTGCCTTTAAGTCAAGCTTAATCCTGCTTTTACATGAAGCCTTACCTGAGTACCCTAAGGGCCAGGGATTTTGAAACATGTGACCTTTTAAATTGTGGGATATCATGTGAACTTTCCATGTTACTACTAAATGCCTGTCTCTAAGTGGAGGATAGAACATGATACTCCCTGCCCCGCCCGTGCCCCTCAGAAAACAGTACTACTATATTCTGAAATATGATTTCAAAACTATCTGAATTCTTATTTTACTATTCACCAGGAAATGATGTGCACACACTTCTATCTTAAAGTAACATACATGGCCATCACCTAAATTCTTTGTATCAGTAACACTAGCTAAAAAATAAATAAAAGAGTGACACTAGCTCAATGATGTATAATTATTGTGATATATGTTATATATTTTAATACTTACACAGTAAGCTCTTGTACTATATATTTAATATTATGGTGACTCAATAATATGCCAAAGAACCATTATTAATAATTCATATTAGATAGAAAATTATTTTCTGAATAATAATGTTTCTTACTTACATTTTCATTAAAAGTTTTTTTCTAATCTTATCCACCTCACATTTTTATACTTCATCTTTGTTAGCAGTAATAATGATTTTGACTTTCTATTTGTAGGCAAAATCTTAGGTAATCTTATGGTATTCGAAGTTAAAAAAATACGTATCCAATTTCAGTCAACCTTAGTTGAAACTGAAGGAAAGCATCATAGACTTATTCTGCTGATAAAATACAAAATTTGTAAAGCAATTTAAAAATCAGTATATAGGTAACGTCTGTATATATTAAATAATATTCTTTGAATTAGTTTATATATATATGCATATATATGTGTATATATGTACAGACAGAGGGTGCACGGTAACTTCTGTTTTCTGCTCCAAGTACTTTCTTGGATTGATATACTTGGAATCCTTATGGTCATTAATTTTCACTGAAAGTAAGAATTTAGAGTTTTTATTTTCAGATATTAACACCTTTTTTTAAACTTTCATTAAATTGCTAAAAATGGTTTATTTTAGAGCCTTGGAGTATCCACTCAACAAATATTTATTGAGCTCCTATTAAGTGCCAAGTCACTAGGGATATAATGACAAATAAAAAATAGTCTTTAGCTTCAAACTACTCATATGCTACTGAGATCTTTAGTGGCTGAAGCAATTTTACCCTTTGCTCTAGTCATCACGTGGTTTCTGGAGTATTTTTCAGACTTAGAAAATTTTTTCTAAATTCTGTTTATGAAGAAGCTGAACTGTTTACTTTTGTCCACTGTGGACAATTGTGACATACTAGAAATAGTACTGAATTTGGGATAGATTAAAATTTGCATTCTGGTTTAACTCCCTAAGCTATCATCTTTTGTAAAATAATTAAACTCTATGAGTGTTTTTCACTCTGAAAAACATTGTAATATTTATTTCATAGGTTGTAGAGGATTGGAAATTAAAAGCTATTAAAATAGTATACATGTATTACTATGAAGTTTCTGGCAATCTCCATACTAAGTGACTTCTTATATTAGTCCATTCTCACATTGTTATATAAAAATACATGAGACTGGGTAGTCTATAAGTAAAGAGGTTTAATTGATTCACGATTCCACAGGCTGTATGGGAAGCATAGCAGCATCTGCTTTTGGGGAGGCCTCAGGGAGCTTTCAATCATGGCAAAAGGCAAAGCCAGAGCAGGCATCTTCACATGGCTGGAACAGTAAGAAGAAAGAGAAGGGGAAGGTGCTACACATTTAAACACCAGATCTCATGAGAACTCTATCAGGAGAACAGCACCAAAAGGATGGTGCTCAACCATTCATGAAGGATCCACCCCCATGATCTAATCGCCTCTCACCAGGCCTAAATTCCAATACAGGGGATTACAATTGAACTTGACATTTGGGTGGGGACACAGATTCAAACCAGATCACTTCTTTTTCTCTTGAGTTCTGTGGAAGAATAATCACACTAGGCCAACTTCAATGCCAGAAATTTATAGCTGAAATTTATCACCTTCATCATCATCATCATCATCATCCTCATCATCTTTCTAGTAACAATTTTGTCATGCTTTCTATACACTATGCAATAAACTAGACTATATGTTTAGATCAGTGTTTCTCAACTTTAGCTGTACATTACAATAATAAGGGTAGCTTTTGAAAAGTTGAAAGCCCAGGTTATATTCCAGATCAATTACATCCAGAATCTCTAGGGAAGGGACCCAGCCAACATTACTTGCTAAAGTTCCCAAGGTGATTCCAATTAGGTTGAGAACAACTGTTTTGATTAATTATCTAATTAAATCTTTATACAATCCCTACAAATAGAGCTGTTCATATCCATTTTGTGCATAGGAAACTTAGGCTCAGCAAAATCAAAAGCTTTATTCAATGTCACATACCTAGTCAGTGGCAAAGCTTGGATTTAAACCCAGGTCTCTCTGGTTTTAGGGTCCATAGTCTACTTCCTATGCTCTGTTAATACAATGTCAACTCCCTTTTGCCTGAACTCCACAATGGAAGCTCTAAGATGAGAGGATTCTGAGTTCAACTAAGTCTCACATTTTTAGGATTTTCTTTGCTTAATATATGTTTTATTGTACATAGGGATTAACATTTTAACTTAATTGAGGTGTCAGGAAAGTTTACGAATAAAAATGTTCCCATCCCAGATAAGAAAGCAAGGAGCTTCATTATCAGATATAAATAATGGGAATAATGATTCAATGTTGTATGAAAAATGTAGGCAGAGGTGAAAAGGAATGAAAAATAAGTTTATTGCTTTTAGAAAGCAACTAAGAATGTGAACTTTAAATTATATTTTTTCTGGAATATATGTTTTCATTTCTTTACATTCAAATTGTATATGTTTTTCTTTTTTTTGGTCAGACTCTTGTAAATAAAAATAGCATAAAGTTAACTTTTGAAAAATTCTATGAGTCTTGGCCTTTTTACAAAAAAGTCTTAGACTTTTAAGGAAAGGCTAGGTTTAATCCAGTCACATTTATTGTTACTGATGTACTTGGACATATTTCTGCTATATTATCTTGTGTTTTTTGATTATTGTTCCCCATCTTTGTTTCTTTTTATCACCTCCTTTTATATCTTTTTTTAAATTTTTTTTTCATTTTTTTCTCTACAGTTTTAGAAATTGCACTAATTAGGGTCCTTATTTGCACACAGCAGAAACAAACTCTAATAATCTGAGCAGAAAAGGCATTATGAAAAAAACATTGATAAGCTCCCAAAATTGTTGAGAAGGACAGAGTGCTAAGATAGAAAAAGAGGCAGGACAAAATCTAAACCATGTCTCAGATGCATTCCCTTTAGCACACCATCACCACCATTTAGTTGAGCATTGATGCTACAGTTTATATCTTTACAGTCAACAGGTTTCAATTCTGATTGTTGCTACTTATATCACTGTCATTGCTGTCCTGGGAATTGGATCTTGTTCTTGCCATTTCTGCTTCTTTGTGGAGACTGTTACAGATTCAAAGACCTAAATGGGATCATGTGTTTGGCACGCCTAAGCCCACTTCCTTTGCACCAGCTGCTGAGGGGCATAAAGCAGCAATCAGATCATTTTAGCTCCTATGGTAGAAGGAGAGCTCCACTTCTACAAAACACATATAGCTAAGAATCCCTCAGAAATAGAAAAAGAGTTAAGTTACTGGACAGCCAACAGCAATAATAAAGAAGGTAAAGAAAAAAGAAACAAAAAAGGAAAAAAGAAAAGAAGAAAGAAAAATGAACAAAAGAAAGAAACATAAAAAAGAAATACAATAATCAGGTGTTCTATTAATATTTTCATTGGTTTTCCACAAAACATACAACTATAACCAACTTTATTATCAAATATTAAAATATAAGCAACATTATACTTTAAAAAATGTAGTCAAAGCTAATCCATATCTGTATATTACTACTCAAGATAAAAATCTTTTTTTATTTCCCTTCCCTCTTTTCCCCATCTTTTCTCTTGCCCACTGGGTTACGGTGTTTTTATTTTCTGAAGCTGTACTTGAAATTGCTGTAAGAAATCTTATCATAATTATTTGTTATTCTCCTATGGTTTATACTTACTGAGATGTAATAGAGTAGGTTGGTTAAGGGCAAAGGCTATAGAGCTAAACTGCCTTAGTTCATGTCTATTCTTCACCATCTACTAGCTGTGTGACTTTGAATGAGTTGCTTGACCTCTGCCCTTCAGTTTTCACATTTGATAAATGAGAATAATAATACCTGCCTCTTAGGGTGGTAGAAAGATTAAATGAATCAAATCATTTAAAGTGATTACACAATTGGATATGGTGAATTCTAAATAAATATTTACTGTTATTTGTTTTATTTTATGTAATGATTTCCTTGACTAGCCTTCTTTTCTCACAGCCTACTTCTTGGGTTCATCTACTTGCTATCTTGGTTGATTATCTTCTTTTCAGTCTAGCTTAGGTTCCATCCTCATCCCCATCCCCATCCCTTTCAGTAATACCCAGTCTTGTGAAATATCTGAGTCTGTATGGCTGAAAAGTCTTTATTTCGTACTTTTTTTTTTTCTTTCTTTTTTTGACAGAGTCTTTGTCACCAAGGCTGGATGCAGTGGTAGGATCTCGGCTGTAACCTCCACCTCCCAGACTCAAGGGAGCTTCCCAGCCTCCCAAATAGCTGGGACTACAGGTGTGCACCACCACACCTGGCTAATTTTTTGTATTTTTTTGGTAGAGACTGGGTTTCGCTATGTTGCCTAGGCTGGTCTTGAACTAATAAGCTCAAGCAGTCCGACTGCCTCAGCATCCCAAAGTTTTGGGATTACAGGTGTGAGCCATCAGGCCGAGCATTTATACTTACTTTTGAATAATGAGTTTTGGAAACTATAGAGATTTAGCTATAAAGTTAATTCTCCCTCAACACTTTACAAAATATTGCACCAATACCTTCAGTTGTTCATTGTTGATTATAAGGAATCTGGTAAGTTGTTTCTCCTTTCTATGTAATGTTTTTCTTCTTTTCCCTTGATTTTCTGAGATTTCACTTTAATGTGTGGATATTTTTAACTTGCTTAGTACTGAGTGTTAAGCTCAGGAGCTCCCATCATTTTGAATGGGTAACCATTCAAAACTGTAGTGTGAGATTTGGCTTCCATTGGTCTCAGGTGTCCCAAATGGTGAAAGTGGTCAAAAGTGCTCAGTGGTCAAAGATGTGATTATATTCATAAATGCTTAATTTTCACCACCCCTAATTTTTTAAAATGACACTCTTGAGAACAAGTTGAGGCAACATTATTAATTAATTTGAGATGGCATTTATAAATGAAAACACATAACTTTTTATAGATAATTCATTATAATTGGTTTCATTAAAATGTGTGTTCTGACTCCATCAAAAACCTGTTAAATCTAATAAGTAAATTCAGCAAAATTGCAGCATACAAAATCAACATACAAAAAATCAGTAATGTCTGTACACAATAATGGCAAACTATCTGAAAAAGAAATGAAGAAAACAATCTCATTTATAATAGCTACAAAAAATAAAATATTTAGGAATAAATTTAATGAAGGAGGTGAAAAATCTCCACTGAAGACTATGAAACATTGATGAAAGAAACTGAAGAAACAAATATATGGAAAGACATCTTGTGTTCATGGATCAGAAAAATAAATATTGTAAAATGTTCATACTACACAAAGTTATCTACAGATTCAATGCAGTCCCTATCAAAATACCAATGACATTTTTCACAAAAATAGAAAAAAAATCCTGAACTTCTTATGGAACCACAAAAGATCCTAAATAGCAAAAGCAATCTTTAGCAAAAATAACAAAGCTGGAGGTATCACACTACCATAACACTACCTGATATCAAAATGTATTACAAAACTGAAATAACCAAAACAGCATGACATTGGCATAAAAATAGACACATAGACCAATGGAAGAGAATAAAGAGCCCAAAAATTTTATTGCCAACTGATTTTTATCAAAGGTGCCAAGAACAGATAATGGAGAAATGACAGTTTTTTCAATAAATTACTGGGAAAACTGAATATCCACATGCATAAGAATGAAATCAGACACTTATCTCTCATCATATACAACAAACAACTCAATTGGATTAAAGACTTAAATGTAATACCTGAAACTATGAAACCTACTAGAAGAAAATCTAAGGGAAAAGCTCCATGGCATTGGTTTGGGCAATGATTTTCTGGATGCGACCACAAAAGAACAGGCAACAAAAGCAAAAATAGAAAAATGGAACAATTAAACTGTAAAACTTTCACACAGCAAAGGAAACAACCAGCAGAGTGAAGAGACAATCCACAGAACAGGATTTGCACACCATACATACAATAAGAGGTTAATATCCAAAATACGTAAGAAACTTAAACAGTTCAACAGCAAGAAAATTAATGACCTGACTAAAAAATGGGCAAAATATCTGAATAGACACTTCTCAAAAGAAGGCATGTGAATCGCCAACAAGTATGTGAAAAAATGCCCAACATCACTAATCATCAGAGAAATGCAAGTCAAAACCACAGTGAGATATTACCTCACTTCTGTTAGAATGGCTATTGTCAAATGTCAAGACATAACAAATGTTGGAACAGATGTGGGGAAAAGGGAACCCTACACACTGTTTTTGACAATGTAAATTAGTACAGCCATTATGAAAAATAGTCTGGAGTTTCCTCAAAAAATTAAAAATAAAACTTCCATATGATTCAGCAACTTTAGAACTGGGTATATATCCAAAGGAAAGGAAATCAGTACATCAAAGAGATATGTGTACTCCCATGTTTACTGCAGCACTATTTCCAATAATCAAAATATGGAATCAACCTAAGTATTCATCAACAGATGAATGGATCAAGAAAATTTCACCTATATACACAGTGAAATACTATTCAGCCATAAAAAATAAAATCAGCATGGACAAACCTAGAGAGTATTATGTTAAGTGAACTAAGACTGGCACAGAAAGACAAATACTGCATGATCTTACTCATATGCGGAGCTGAACAAAGCTAATCTCGTAGAAGCAGGGAGTAGAATGGTCGTTTCCAGAGGCTGGGGTAGTCAGGGGAAAAGGAGGATGGGGAGATGTTGCTTATAGGTAGATAGGAATAAGCTCACTAGATCTATTGCATAGCATGGTGACTACAGTTAATTACAATACATTGAATTCTTGAAAAATGCAAAAATTGGAGGTTAAGTGTTCTCACCACGAAAACGACAACTGTGAGACAATATATTTGTTAATTAGCTAGATTTAACTATTTCACAATGTGTATGTACTTCAAAACATTGTGTTGTAAACAATATATATGCACAATTCTATGTCACTTGAACAATTTTTAAATGTATATTTTGATTCTTGTCAATCACATCTTGCAGTCAATAAGTAGATATAAAAACTTAAGAAAGAAAAATTAAATATCAATGTCACTATTTTGTTCTATAAACAGAAATTTAATATATGATTAAAGTGTCATCACAAATCCATGCAGGAAATATGAACTATTTTTACTAGATCATTCTGTGGAGAAAAAACAAAACTGAATTTCTAGTTAACAATAGAGAAAAAGTGTACTACAACTAGATTAAAGACTGCTAAGAAACATAAAACTACAAGGAGAATGGAATATAATGTAGAAAAGTATCTGTGCAATCTAGAGTCGTGAAACACTTTAACAAAAACCCAAAAGGATAAAGGTGAAAAATTAATTACCTTGATTATGTCAAATTAAGGCTTTTTGGTTCACCAAAGAACATCAAGGGCAAAGATAAAGATAAAACCAAGGAACAATAATAAGTATATAGAAATAAATTTAACAAATGATGTTAAGACCTCATAGTAAAATTATAAAACTGTATTAAAAATATGAAATACTTAAATAAATGGGGAGATATACCATGACTATAATATATCTTTATATCTTAAAAATGTTAGTTTTTCTCAAATTGATGCATAGATTTAAGGCAAATCATGTTAAAATCAAAAAAAAAGAAACTTGATAACCCATTTATAATATTTATATAGAAGATTAAAGGGAAAAATTGCCAGAAGAATTCTGAGAGCATATGCATGAAGGGGGGACTTATTATTTAGATAACAGGACTTTTTATAAACCTATGGTGATTAAGATAGTGTGATACTATTGCAGAGATAGACAATTAGACGAACAGAATAACACAGCTCAGAGGTTGACCCACACATGTATGGAACTCATACACAAGAGGTGTATTGTGTCTGAAAAGTGGGTAAGGAAGAACTTCAATAAATAAAGCTGGGAAAATAGTATACACATGAAAAAATTGAATTCCTACCTCTCATGATATATAAAAATCAATTTCATACTTTAAATCCTTGATAGAAAAATATAGATGATTTCTCCTAAACTTTAAGGTAGGGAAATATTTATAAAATAAAACAGAGAAAAATTAACCATAAAAGGAAGAATTAATAACTGCAACTTTTCCAAGTAAAAACTTTTGGTTATAAAAGCAAAGCTTGAAGAAAATGAAAAGCATTTCAAACTAGGAAAATGTATTTACAATATTCACTATTGTCAAAGAATTGGTATCAAAAAGGCATGAAGTATTCTTATGCCAATAAGAACTCAAAAAAATCCAAGAAAATGTGGGCAAGATATTTCACCAAACATATGTGTGAGAAAACCTATGTGTTCAATAAAACACAAAGTAACAATCCCTGATGATCAGGGAAATATACAGGAAGAATGCAATAGGATACATTTTTATACCCATTTAATTGGCAAAAATTATAAACTCTGACAATACCTAGTGTTAGAACGGTTGTAGATTCACAGTACCTATTATACACTACTTTTTGGAGTATAATTGATGCAGTGATTTAGAAAACAATCTGGTATTACCACAGCACAACATTTACCTACCCCATGACTCAGTAATTCTATGCCTTAGGTAAATAAACAAAATAAATCTAGTACTTGTGCACATGTTTAACCAAAGACATGTAAAATATTCACAGTGGCACTGTTCACAATAGCAAAAACTGGAAAAACAGAAAAGCACATAAACAGGATAAATGTGGTATATTCATATGTTCACACCCAGTGGAATAACATAGTGGTCAAAATGAATGAAATACAGTGACAAAAAATCATGAATTAATCTTAGTAGTATGGTAATACAATAATTAAATGAAAAGTTAATTCTCAAAGAATTACATGTTTATTAGCCTTTTATCAAGATAAAAATAATTTAAAATTACTCTATATATTTACAATAAATATATAAACAGTAAAAATATATAAAATAGTAAATATATATATGAGTAAAGACATACAAACATAAAGTTTATGTATATAAACTTTAGAAGCAACAGTCCTATCTAAACAGGAAAGTTGAAGAATGATTAAAAGAGTCAGGATAACTGTTGCCTGATTTAGGATAGTAGGTTGGTGAAGAGTACTGTAAAATTATATGTAGATTATCTAGGTCACTGATTCTGTTTGGGGGGTTGAGGTTTTCCAGGTGGTTATTATGTAACCAAAATTAATACACAAGTGGAAGAAAGCAAGCAGGACATGCATAAACTGGACCCCTTCCTTACACCTTGTACAAAAATTAACTCAAGATGGATTACAGACTTAAATGTAAAACCCAAACCATACAAACCCTAGAAGAAAACCTAGGCAATACCATCCAGGACATAGGCATGGGCAAAGACTTCATGATGAAAATGCCAAAAGCAATTGCAACAAAAGCCAAAATTGACAAATGGGATCTAATTAAACTAAAGAGCTTCTACACAGCAAAAGAAACTATCATCAGAGTGAATAGGCAACCTACAGAATGGAAGAAAATTTTTGCAATCTACCCCCATCTGACAAAGGTCTAATATCCAGAATTTACAAGGAACTTAAACAAATTTACAAGAAAAAAAAACCCTGTCAAAAAGTGGGCAAAGGATATGAACAGACACTTTCAAAAGAAGACATTTATGTGGCCAACAAACACATTGAAAAAAAGCCAAACATCACTGATCATTACAGAAATGCAAATCAAAACCACAATGAGATACCATCTCATGCCAGTCAGAATGGCAATTAGGAAAAAGTTAAGAAACAATAGATGCTGGTGAGGCTGTGGAGAAATATGAACATTTTTACACTGTTGGTGGGAATGTAAATTAGTTCAACCATTGTGGAAGACAGTATGGTGATTCCTCAAGGATCTAGAACCAGAAATACCATTTGACCCAGCAATTCCATTACTGGCTATATACCCAAAGGATTATAAATCATTCTACTATAAAGACACTTGCACACATATGTTTATTGCAGCACTATTTACAATAGCAATGTCATTGAACCAACCAAAATGCCCATCAGTGATAGACTGGATAAAGAAAATGTGGCACATATACACCATGGAATACTATGCAGCCATAAAAAATGAGATCACGTACTTTGCAGGGACAAGGATGAAGCTGGAAGCCATCATCCCCAGCAAACTAACACAGGAGCAGAAAACTAAACACCACATGTTCTCACTCATAAGCAGGAAATGAGTGATGAGAACACATGGACACAGGAAGAGGAACAACATATACCAGGGCCTGTTGGTGTTGGGGGGCGAGGGGAGGGTATTCAGAGGACGGGTCAATAGGTGCAGCAAACCACCATGGCATACATATTCCTAGGTAACAAACCTGCACATTCTGCACATGTATCCTGGAACTTAAAAAAAAAAAAAAAAAAAAATCTCATGAACGCAAAGGAAACAACAGACACTGGGATCTACTTGAGAGGGGAGGGTGGGAGCAGCAAGAGAAGGAGAAGAGATAACTATTGGGTACTGGGATTAATACCTGGGTGATGAAATAATCTGTACAACAAACACCCCATGAAACGTGTTTACCTATGTAACAAACCTTCACACATACCCCTGAACCTAAAATGAAAGTTATAAATAAATAAATAAATAATCATCAGTAACCCAATGTCGTTTATTTGCAGTCTAAGGAAAAACATTAAAGTTAAACCAACAAGAAACAAGTATCTCTAGATTTTACAAAAATAGAGATTATATGTAATTTGTTACCTAACTCAGCCTAAATTTACTTTCTTTTTACAACGATTAGGCAATGCAAATTTTTTGAAAACATCAGATCTCAGTGGTTTATCCTGCCCTACACAATGTCTCCTCCTAATTTATCTTAATTTTTTGGATCAGAAAATCATGCCTATTGTAACTACATTTAACAAAACTAAGCACTGAGTTTCAACATTTATGCCACTACAGAGTTTTCTAGAGATGAACACTGTCCTGGTTGTGACACAACCATTGCCCTACCAGGCATACCTGAGCTACATGTAATTCCCCTGATTTCCTGGCTGGATTGTATTCTAAACTCTTTTATTGACACACTATGCTCCCTTCCCCCACACTTGCCTAAGTTCTTTGTATCCTGTCATTTTCAACTTGGGTGTCACCTGGGAAACCTTCCTTGTTCTTCCTACCACCTACTACTGCTTGGGCTAAATTTATCTCTGTGTGCTCCAATGTCTCTATTTATTGCAGAATCTAGAAGATTAAATGTTTGCCAGTGTTTTTTTTTTTTTTTTTTTTTTTTTTTTTCCATTCGACGTGAGCTCCTGGAGGGCAAAAATCTATGCTTCGTTTATTTTTGTATCTCCTTAATCTGACTCATATCAGATACCTATGTTTTCTTCACTTATAAGTGCATTTCTTTCTATGCAACTTTAAGTAAAACACCCTATTTCTTATAATTTTGTGTTACTACATTTTACAACTTAAAAAATATTTACAGTTGTGTTTATTGGGTGAATATTAAGTTCTGCAAATCATTTGTTTCAACAGCTGGCTGTCAACCCCACCTTAATCAGAGACACATGTGTCATAACTATGGCTACTATTTTATCTGACAGCAAGGCTACCCATTTCACTAGAAAGGAGCTCATTTTCCAACCAGACATAATGAACACTTAAGGAAAGTCTATACTTGAAAGAAAACATTGCTTCATAGACATGTCAACCCATTGACCATATGTAAATATTTACATAGATACTTTCTGCCTCTCTTGTCAATGAGTAGGTTTTTGCTTTATATTTCTGGAACCATGCTTTAGAATTGCTTTAAGATACTAATTAACATGAAATGCACCCCACTGTCAATTTATCTCATAATCCTAATCAGCTAAAAACAACCAAAATTCCCAGAGAGGGTAACCATGCCATAAGAAGTGACTGGTGTTGGGATTCATCTCTTCTGTATTAGCACATGATGGCAATATAAGAATCCTAGAAAATCTAGACCACTCTTTTTAAAGAAATCCTTGAGCTTATTTTTCTTTATTCACTGAAGAAATAGTTTATTCGCTGCTAATTATTTCTGCCTTGAAGAAAAAAAATGTAGCTAGTGGAAAGGAAATGGGATTGAAATTGCAAAAGAGTTCAAATCCTGGCTTCAGACTGTCGCTTGAGTTAGTTATTTAATCTTTATGAACCTCACTTTCTCTGTCTGTAAAATGAAGATAATAACTACACTGAAGATCAATGTTAGGGCTACAGAAAATGCACTTGGCACACTGAGGTAGAGAACGTGCTCAATGATAAGTTGCCATTATTACTAGATGTGAGAGGAAGAGAAGACCAGTTACCTAAATCTGCATTTTTTATCTTTCCCTTTGTTCTTCGGACATGCTTTGCTTCTAGAGGTGTACATACATCCTATGTTGCAATGAGTATTTATGAGATTAATGAAGCTATTTGTAAACCATCACCTTCAGATAGAGAAAATAGCCTTTGTGTAACATGGGTACTTTCTCATTTCCTCTGAGTAACAGTGGGGTTTATAACTGTACTGATTGTATGCAGTCTGCTTAGTTTGTATAAACAGTTACACATTTCCTTAATACCCTGAATGTATAGATTGCCAAGTGAAAGAAAACCTGTTCATTTTATTCACAATTGGGTGCATCAAAACACTGGAAATAAGAAACAATTCTAGATGTAATCTATATTTTTTGCACTGCTTTAGAGATACATCCTTTTTTTCCTGAGGCTAAAAGTGAAACTTCTGTTCTACACTCACTGTGCATATGATAAAGACAGTGCTGGGAAACTGGCTTGCTGCTGGCCCTCGCCTCTACTCTGGCCCTGGAGATGTGTTTATTTCTTTATGCAGATCTGTAAACCTTTCCCAAGGCTAGAATTTCCAACCAAAGATAATCCTTTATGTTTTGTTTAGCTCCCATCTAATCACTTCAAATACGTAGGTGTTTCTTTCTTTCTTTAAAAAAAAAAAAACAAAAAACTTCCTGATTCTGAATGAGGATTTAGTTAAATGCCTGTTTAAGAATTGATGAGTAATTTAAAGGATTTAGGAGAACATTCTGTGCTATTATATGCAAATACATGCCATGCATGGCTCCCTATGTCATTAACCTGGCAGTCATTTCATGCATGACTCCCCATCTTATTAAGCTAGCAGTATGGAATATTTGATTTACTAAACTGGCATGAACTACTTAGTGTGCTAATACAGGAATATAACTTTTAAATTTCTTTGGAATAACTATCTTTGAAACAGATTCTTAAAGACGATAACATTATTTTGACAGCTGTGCTCAGTTTCTAAGAGTCTATTTTAGGGAGCGTCTTATAACTGGTAGAAATGTACCTGTGTGATTTGAATGAACCATACAATAATTGAAAATGAAAACCATCATAGAAATAAGAGTCCTTAGAATTCAGTAGCAAGTGATTCGACAACACAGGTAAATAAATTTTGTAGAAGTGTTTGCTTCTAGACAAGATGTGTGACAGTATGTTGTTGCCTGAGAGTCTGCCACTGGGCTTCCAGTTATCATGATGTTCTGAAAACTCTTTTTATAGCCAAGGCCCCCCGGCCTTCCCCAGCTTTCGTTGCCATAGCAGCATTCATTGGCCATGGGATTTACAGAAAAAAAAGAGAGAGAGAGAGAGGGAGGAAAAGAGGGCTGCGTGTTTGTAAAGTTGGTGCAGTGCCAAATGTAGCAGGAATTATAAATTCAGGATGCTGGATTCTTTAGTGTCCATTTCAGCTAGTGCCTAATGTCACCCACATAATCACAAACCACTCTGTCATCATTCAGACCAGCTGCGTGAAATGAGACAAAGGGAAATTTAGCAGCAAGAGAGGAAATGGTAATTTAAAAGGCTTTTAAATGATGTTTTCTATGTTCCTCAATCAACAATATTTTAAAGCCTTTAATTTTTTTTTCAACAATAGGATTTCCTTGTTGTGCTGGCTTGACTGATGACATACTAGCACAAAGTTGGCCAAGAAAATGTCAAGAGACTAGAAAGGAGGTCCAACAGATAAATCTAAAAGCAGTTAAAAAGGAAATATTTATAGTAATTTTCATTTCTGCTAAACTTTTTGCATTTAAATTACACGGATAAGTTTGCCTTCATCTTTTTGACTATTGCATAATTTTGACTCAGAAGAATCAATGTTGATCAGATATGCCCTTTAATAAGTACTTCCAGATTTGTGATATTATGTTCATTGTTTCTTCAGTCGTGACACGTATTTCAGAATTCACAAGGCAACAGGAAAAAAAAAATGTTCATGCGGGAAGAAAACCAAGTGAATAACCCAGGAAAGTTGGTGAACTGTGACATGTGTTGGACTCATGTGAACCATGAATATGTAAGTGGGGCCCAGCTAGGCCAGGAGGAGAGGGAGGGAAGAGGATGTCAGGTGGGGAATTTGTCTAAGAGAAAGGGAATATAAAATGTGTTTGCTTGCAGCAATTCCAGGATGTTGGCTAGGATTTACACTAGGATACAAAAAGTAATCTGTTAAAACTGGAGTAGTTTATTGGTATATGGTTGGAAATAGAGAAAATCGACTGTAAGAGAACCATTAATGTTTAGCAGAGCCTTTTGTTAGATTAAAAAAAATTATGATCTCTTTATCTGAAATTATAAATAGCACCTGTATATATGAACAGAAAATTAGATGAATACAATAGAGTAGAGATCCCAGACATGATTCAACATTATCTGGGAAATTGGTAAACCACAGAAGTGGCTTTACACATCAATGGGGAAAGAAAAAAAATTTAATGTTTGGTTTGAGGACATTTTGGTTATTTATATGGAAAAAAATTAAAAGAAGATTTATATGCCACATCATAGAAAAAAACAATTAAAATTTGAATAAAAAACTTAAAATGTTTACGAAAAATATAGATGACTTTTTATGAATTTAAGGAAGGTAAGCATTTTTTAAACTAGCTATGAAAATACAAATTTTGAGGGATAAATAATATGTTGTTTTGACAATGGACAATATAAACACAGTGAAAGAACAAGAAAAAGTTTAGGAAAAGATATTTCAATGCAATAGCTGAGAGGATTGTTTTTCAGAATGAATGAAGCATTGCTATAAATTAATTTAAAAAAAATTAACTCAGATAAAAATAGTATGAACAGATCACTTACAGAAAAAGAACCCTGAACCCGACAAACATATCAAGATGCTCCAACTCATTAGTAGGGAAATGCAAAGGAAAACAAAAATGGTAAGGATTTGACAATATCAGATTGGCAAAAATTTAAAATCTAACAATGCCAAGTGTTGCTGTACATTTGGGAAAACAATGCTGATGGGTGTTTGAAATGTTATCAGGGAACTGGGAAACAATTTGTCAGGATATAGTAAAGTTTAAAATATGTCTCCTATAGGACTGAGTAATTCTATATCTATACACACGTACCTACAAAAATATTGCAGCATTAATTAAATGGGAAACAAATATATCATAACATTCATATTATGGAATACTGAATGCCTATTAAAATAGATAAAATAGAAACATGTTTTAACTTGAATAATTGAGAGAAAAACTTTTAGTGGGAAAAGTAAGTTTTAGTATCCAATATAAAATATGATACCATTTACAGTGACATAAATGTTATTGTGTTAATATAAAATAGGTTATTTATGTATGCATAACTATATTATTAAAGCATGAAAACCTGGATGGGAAGAATATATTCCCAACAAAGGAGACATAGCCAAAGAATAAAGGAGGGAAAAAAAGAACACATGAACTGAATCTGTAATGATTTACAAAAATACCTATTTTGGAAAGTGAGACAACCAAATATTGAGTGCTGGCTGATAGAACACTTAACCACCACTGAAGTGGTATTGCCAAAAATAACAATAATAATAATTAGACTCTGAGTCTAAACCTTGAGTCTCAACTCAAGAACACATTTAAACACATTTATTTATTTATTTGTTTGTTTGTTTGCTTTTTGAGAGGGAGTTTTTCTCCTGTCGCCCAGGCTGGAGTGCAGTGGCACGATTTTGGCTCACTTCAACTTCCACCTCCTGGGTTCAAGCAATTCTCTTGCCTCAGCCTCCCAAGTAGCTGAGATTACAGGCACCCCCGACCACACCCAGCTCATTTTTTGTATTTTTAGTAGAGACAGGGTTTCACCATGTTGGCCAGGCTAGTCTCAAACTCCTGACCTCAGGTGATGCACCCACTTTGGCCTCCCAAATGCTGGGATTACTGGTGTGAGCCACCATTCCTGGCCTTTTAAACACATTTATAGGAAGTACAGGGGACATAGGAACATTTTAAACATCATGATGAGGGTGAAATCAGGGAAATTCAAACTGGAAAACTCAATAAGCAAATGACCTAGTTTCTTCAACAACAACAACAACAAAACTGTAAGCCCCCTGACCACCCCCCAACATACAAAAAAAGAAAAAAAAAATCCAGGGGAATGTTTAAAACTCCTATTAGGCAATGTCAATGTGAGGGCCTTGTTTAGATCCTGATTCAAACAAAACTGTAAAAAGTTACATTTATGGAACAATTGAAAATGTAAATACCTACTGCTTGTTTCATATCTTAGGTGTAAAATCAGTAATACAGTATATTTAGGACTATATAGTAAATAAAGAAAACTGTAGAGAGGCAAGCAGTCCCAGTTCTTTACTACAAATTAAGAGCAGTACACAATCAGTTCTGAAAACATCTCTAGGGTGGTCAGAAAAAGCCCATTCGTTTACTTATTTAACAAATGTATAAAGAAGCTATCAGATGCCACATATGATACTCTTTTATGCATTGGAGATAAGTGAGTGAACTAAATAGACGATCTCTTCCTTTATAGAGCTTAAACTCTATGAGGGAAAAGAAGTAAACAAACATGTAAATAAATGATACGCCATCTGGTAATAAGTAGTAGATCAAAAAATAAAGCAGGCCCGGGCACAAGGAAGGGAAGGCTTTTCATTGTATATTCTGTCAGGTGAGACCTCACTAATAAGACTGCTAAATAGAAAGATCTGAAGGATGTATAGACAAGCCAATAGCTGCAGGGGGATTGGGGGGCAGGGGGAACATTCCAGGCAGAGGAGACAGCCAGTATAAGAGTCCTCAGGTGATACCATATGTGGGGTAATCAAGAAAAACTAGAGGAGGTCAGGTGTGACTGGAGAGCAGTAAGTGATGTGAAGAATTAGAGGGCACATGGAGACAGGTCATGCAGAGCCTTGCAGACCTGCTTTAAAGCTTTGCATTTTACTGTGGATGAGGTGGGGGGTCTAGTGGAGATTTTCGGTATTGATGTAAACACTCTGACTTAAATTTATAAGGTTTGCTCTTTTGCTGTTTTGAGATTAGACCTCAAGGCCAGAGCAGAAGCCAGAAAAGCAGTTAGCAATCAATTACAACAATACAGTTGTTCATTTTCACTTCAATCTCAACAAAATCTCACAACACATCTGATTTTCACCTCAAATCTCCAATTCTTGCTGACTTCTCTATTAATTTTATTTGCCCTAACCCTAAACCTCTTTTTCATATTCCCATAAAATCCTTCAGATTGGGACTCTACTTTCCAAATATATTCAGAATGAAACACATTTTTTATTGTGATAAAATACACATAACACAAAAGTTAACATTTCAAACAATTTAAGTATATGTTTCTGCAACATTAAATATATTCATTATGTTGAAACTATCACCACCATCTATCCAGAACTTTTTCATCTTCCCCAATTGAAAATCTGTACCAATCAAATGCTTAACTCTCCAGTATCTCTCCCTCACTAGTCCCTGGTAACTACCATTCTACTTACTGTCTCTACGCATTTGACAACTCTAGAAACCTCATGTTAGTAAAATCATACAATATTTTCCTTTTTGTGACTGGCTTACTTTAGTAAGCATAATGTCTTCGAGGTTAATCCATATTCTAGCATGTGTCAGAATTTCCTTCTATTTCAAGTCTAAATAATATTTAATTGTATGCATATACCACATTTTGTTTTCCAATTCATTCTTCAATGGATGGTTAAGTTGTTCTCACATTACTTTTTTTCTATTTTATTTTTATTTTGAATTTTTTCTTCCAACTTTTATTTTACGTGCAGGGGATACATGTGCAGGTTTGTCACATGGGTAAATTGCATGTCACTGGGATTTCGTGTACAATTTTTTCATCACCTGGGTAGTGAGCATAGTACCTGATAGGTAGTTTTTTGATCCCTACCCCTCTGCTACCCTACAACCTCAAGTAAATTCCTGTGTCTATTGTTCTCCTCTTTGTTTCCATGTGTTTTCAAAGTTTAGTTCTCAGTTGTAAGTGAGAACATGCTGTATTTGGCTTTCTCCTCCTGTGTTAATTGTCTTAGGATAATGGCCTCCAGATGCATCCATATTGGAACAAAGGGCATGATTTCATTCTTTTTTATGGTTTTGTGGCATTCCATGGTGTATATGTATCACACTTTTTTAAACTTTCATTTCAGGTTCAGGAGTACATGTGCGGGTTCGTTATAGAGGTAAACTTGTGTCATGGGGATTTATTGTACAGATTATTTCATCACTCGTGTACTAAGCCTACTACCCAATAGCTAGTTTTTTCTGATACTTTCCCTCCTTTCACCCTCCACCTCAAGTAGCACCCAGTGTCTACTGTTCCTCTCTGTGTCCATGTGTCCTTATCATTTAGCTCCCGCTTGTAAGTAAGAACATGCAATATTTGGTTTTCTGTTACTGTATAAGTTTCCTAAAAATAATGGCCTGCACCTCCATCCATGTTCCTGCAAAGGACATGATCTTATTCTTTTTTATGGCTGTATAGTATTCATGGTGTATATATATAAACATTTATTTTTTATCCAATCTGCCATTGATGGGCATTTAGACTGATTCCATGTTTTGCTATTGTTAATAGTGCTGGTAGAACAATTTCTATTCCTTTGAGTATACACACCCAGTAATGAGACTGCTAGGTTGAATAGTAGTTCTGTTTTTAGCTCTTTGAGGAATCCCCACACTGCTTTCTACAATGGCTGAACTAATTGCCACTTCCACCAACAGTGTACAAGTGTGCCCTTTTCTCGACAACCTCTGCATCTGTTATTTTTTGACTTCTTAGTAATAGCCTTTCTGACTGTTGTGAGATGGTATTTCATTGTGTTTTTGATTTGCACTTCTCTGATGATCAGTGATGTTGAGCTTTCTTTCATATTGTTGGCTGCATGTATTTCTTCTTTTGAAAAGTGTCTGTTCATGTCTTTTGTCCACTTTTTAATGGGGTTGTATTTTTTTCTTGTAATTTGTGGATATTAGACCTTTGTCAGATACACAGTTTGCAAATATTTTCTCCCATTCTGTACTGTTTACTCTGTTGATAGTTTATTTTGCTGTGCAGAAGCTCTTAAGTTTAATTAGATGCCCTCTGTCAATATTTGCTTTTATTGCTATTGCTTGTGGCATCTTTGTCCTATAGTCTTTACCAGTTCCTGCGTCCAGAATGGTATTGCTTATGTTGTCTTCAAGGGTTTTTATAGTTTTGGGTTTTACATTTAAGTCTTTAATCCAACTTGAGTGGATTTTTGTATATGATGTGAGGAATTGGTCCAGTTTTAGTCTTCTGCGTATGGCTGGCCAGTTATTCCAGCACAATTTATTGAATAGGGAGTCCTTTCCCCATTGCTTATTCGTGTTGACTTTGTCAGAGATCAGATGATTGTAGGTGTATAGCTTTTATTCTGGGTTCTTTAAACTGTCCCATTTGTCTGTATGTCTGCTTTTGTACCCTGATGTTTTGTTTACTGCAGCCCTGTGGGACAGTTTGAAGTTGGGTAATGTAGTGCCTTCAGCTTTGTTCTTTTTGCTTAGGACTGCTTTGCCTATTTGTGCCCTTTTTTGGTTCCATATAAATTTCAGGATAGTTGTCTTTTTTTCAAGTTTTGTGAAGAATGTCATTGGTAGTTTGATAGGAATAGCATTGAATCTGTAAATTGCTTTGGGTAGTATGGCCATTTTTAATAATATTGATTCTTTTAACCATAAGCATGGAATGTTTTTCCATTTCTTTGTGTCATCTTTGATTTCTTTCAGCAGTGTTTTGTAATTCCCATTAAAGAGATCTCTCACCTTCCTGGTTGGCTATATTCCTAGGCAGAAATCAAGGAGTTCTTTGACACCAAAGAAAAAAAAAAATCTAGAACATACTAGAATCTCTAGGACACAGCTAAGGCCTTGTTAAGAGGGAAATCTATAGCACTAAACACCCACATCAAAAAGTTAGAAAGATTTCAAATTAACAACTTAACATTACAACTAAAAGAACTAGAGAAGCAATAGCAAATCAGCTCCAAATCTAGCAGAATAAAAGAAATAACAAAAATCAGAGCTGAACTGAAGGAGATCAAGACACAAAAAGCAATTCCAAAGATTAACGAATCCAAGAGTTTGCTTAAAAAAACAATTAATGATAGATAGGCTGCTGGCTAGACTAATAAAGAAAAGAAAGAATACTTCACTGAACACAATTAGAAATTATGAAGGGGATGTTATCACTGACCCCACAGAAATACAAAGAACGATCGGAGACTACTCTGATGCACATAAACTAGAAACCCTAGAAGAGATGGATGAATTCCTGGACACATACACCCTCCCAAGACTGAGACAGGAAGAAATTGATTCCATAAACAGACCAATAATTAGCTCCAAAATTGGATCAGTAATAAGTAGCCTACCAATCATAAAAAGCCCAACCAGATGGATTCACAGCCAAATTCTACTAAAGTTACAAAGAAGAGCTAGCATCATTCCCACTAAAACTATTCCAAAAACTTGAGAAGGACAGACTCTTCCCCAGCTCATTCTATGAGGCTAGCATCATACCGATACCAAAACCTGCCAGAGACACAATAAAAAAAGAAAATCTCATACCCATTTCCTTGACAAACATTTATGCAAAAATTCTCAACAAAATACTTACAAACCAAATCAAGCAGCCCATCAAAAAGCTAATCCATCACCATCAAGTAGGGTTTATGCCTGGGATGGAAGGTTGGTTCATACACAAATCAATAAATAATTTCAGTTTTTTAAAAATTTTTTTGAGAATTGCTTTAGGGTCGAGTGTGTGGGCAATCTTAGAGTATATGCCATGTGCAGATGAGAATGTATATTCTGTTGTTGTTGAGTGGAGTGTTCTGCAGATGTCTGTTACATCCATTTGGTCAAGTGTCAAGCTTAGATTCTGAATATTTTTGTTAGTTTTCTGCCTCAATGATCTTTCTAACACTGTAAGTGGGATGTTGAAGTCTCCCACTCTTATTGTATGGTTATCTAAATCTCTTCATAGGTCTCTAAGAACTTGTTTTAACTCTGGGTGCTCCAGTGTTGGGTGCTTATATCTTTAGGATAGTTAAGTCTTCTTGTTGAATTGAACCCTTTATCATTATGTAATGCCCTTCTTTCTCCTTCTTCATCATTGTTGATTTAAAGTCTGTTTTTTCCAAAAGAATAGCATCCTCTTCTCTTTTTTGTTTTCCATTTTCTTGACAGATCTTTCTCCATTACTTTACTTTTAGCCTATGGGTGTCATTGCATGTGAGAATAGTGTCTTGAAGACAGCACATGGCTGAGTCTTGGTTTTTTGTTTGTTTGTTTTGTTTTTGTTTTTGTTTTGTTTTAGACGGAGTCTCGTTCTGTCGCCCAGGCTGGAGTGCAGTGGTGTGATCTCTGCTCACTGCAAGCTCTGCCTCCCGGGTTCACACCAATCTCCTGCCTCAGCTTCCCGAGTAGTTGGGACTACAGGTGCCTGCCACCACGCCCGGCTAACTTTTTGTATTTTTAGTAGAGATGGGGTTTCACTGTGTTAGCCAGGATGGTCTCGATCTCCCGACCTCGTGATCTGCCCACCTCGGCCTCCCAAAGTGCTGGGATTACAGGCGTGAGCCACTGCGCCCAACAGAGTCTTGCTTTTTTATGCAACCTGCCATTCTGTGTCTTTTACGTGGGCCTTTTAACTCATTTACATTCAAGATAGTGAGATTTAAGACGCAGGACACGAAAGCAAGATCAAGCAGGGCTAATGACTTATTACATATTCTCCCAATGTGCATTATTAAGTATGTTACAACGTACAATATTTCACTATAAATTATCACAATGGCAATGAGCCTAAGAAAAATATATTCTGGGAGCTATGTGCAGTTTGAATTTAAGCAGAAATATTTTGGAGGAGGTGGGTACAGCACTTAAGGGAAAGGTAACCTGCATCTCACCAGGATAGTGATTGAAAATGGAAAAAGGAACTAAACTCTGTTCCTTTTCCCCACCTCCTCCTTTTATTCCCCTCTTCCATATTTCTGCGTCCCAGTCACTGTCTATCTTTCAAGTTCCTGAAAGGTCATGATGCTTCCCACCTGAGACATTCCCCCTCTCCATGACATCCCCTTTTCCTTTACTTTTTCTGCTCATTTACTCTGAGCTTCCTCCTGGGGTTCCCCAGGTTAAATTGGGCATTGTCAATTATAGTTTTATATAGAATGGAGCAACTTTATTCTTTCTCAGTTGCACTAATCACAATTATAAGTGATTGCCTGATGATGTGTCTTTTTTTCTTCCTAATACACTGTGATCTTTAAGTGAAGGGATCAGGTAAGTCTTATTCACCCCTCAAGTCCCAAGCTTATTATATATAAAAGAATAAGATGTCTTTTTCATGTTCTCCAATACATACATGATATGGAGATAATTCCATTAAGATTTTAAGTAGTTATCAAATGTTTAAAACATTTTGAAAGTCAAATGCTTTGCACTGTACTCATTTAGAAAGTTGATCATAGTTCTACATGAAACATGAACAATCGTTAGGTTGATTAATACAAGAGTTTGGAGTATGTAATATTTTACAAAAAAAGGTAAAAAGTCTCTACATAATGGACCCCATGTTTTACTGCTTATCAATCTTAAGCAGTAGGAAAGCTATAAATTTAGAAATGTGTTTTTAAAGGAAAACAATTTCAATGTATTGGTGTTGCTTCATTTTTAAGTTTACAAACTTGTGAAAAAAATTAAATTCCTACTTTTAGTAACATCATTTAATTAATTTAGCTTCATTCTGTTTTATAACGAAGATTGATGTATTTCTAAATTATACTGCATCATGTTTGATTTATCCAACCTCAGTATTGAAAATGTTTTAAAAAAATTCTGATAATTTTCATCAAAACAAATTCCTGTCTTTACTATTCTGCATGTTAGAGTTCATTGAAAACACTCATTAATCTAGCAGTTTAAGATTTTAATTTCCAGATGTAATGATTAGCATTTCTAAGTTTCTTAAATTCAAACCACAAATATAAACCCTTTTCAGGGGTCACTGGAGGCAAATAATTTAGACCTAATATTTTGCTAAGTTAAACATGGTGCTGGTTTATGTAATTAATTTAATAATATTTGCTCTGACACCGTGTTATTATTTTCAAGATTTTACTTTTAACACAAACTAATTTATTTGAATAAATAGTATGTGTATAACACATCCTGAAGAATTCCCTTGTTTCATTTAAGTTTTTGCATATTTGAATCCTGTCATTCATTTTTTGTTTCTTGTAAATTGATTTTTTAAAAACACTAGATACTATTGAGAGAACTGAAGTGGTGTTCATTGGTGTGATATTAAATTCAGATAATCATATTACTTTAATTACTTATTTCCTTCTTTAGAGACAGTAGTTTAGGAAATATAAAATCAGTATACTCTCCTTAACAAAAGAAATATTTAACATATTAAAAACAGTTGAAGAAGAGCAATAAGGATAACTATAATACAGGAATATTCCCACTATATTCAGGGAATGCATTCATGAAAATATGAACAGTTATTGAATCAATCTTTGATGGGTCCTTATAACAAAGTCCTTATAGAGATGCTTTTCCATTAATATAATGCAGTCATGACTTGCTTTGGTTAATCCTTACTGGATGCTGTGACATATACAGTACTCTTCATGTCAAAGAAATTCATTAATTTTAGTTAAAAATGCAAAGCATGTCATTGAAAATGTATACGATGTAAGTGTGTGGTTTAGAAGTAATAACCAAAAAATAAATGAATACTCATGTATGTATCACTCAGCTGAAGAAAAAGTTAAAGCCTCTTATGAGCCTATTTCCATAACATCTCCCTCCCTCCCACACACATAGAACCAGCAGTTTGAACTTTGTATAATCACATCATTTGCTTTTCTTTATACTGTAGCCATATATACTGTAAATGCATTCCTAAAGTAGATATTACTTAGCTTTTCCTTTTTTGAACATTTATATTGGATCATACTATATTTCTTTTCTGTGACTTTATTTCCTCACAAATATTTATTGATAAATGCAGCTGTCGAGTACTGTACTCTGTTGTATTAATCTGCCATCACTCATTTATTTATTTAAGCTTCTGATTGTTTTTTGCTATTATGAACAATGTGTTTAAGAACATTTTGAACATCTGATGTTCACGTGCAATTTCTCTAGACTATATATGTGGGAGAAGAATTACTGAGTCAGATTATGAGTCAGTGGAAATTTACTAAGTGATGAGAAATTACTTCCTAAAATAGTATCAGTTTACATTCTCATCACTTCCTCATTTCTGCAAACTCTTGCTAACATATAGTATTGTCAGACTTTTACTTTTAAAAATGAATCTAGTGATTGTGAAATTGTGGTCTTAGTTTGCATTTTCTTTATTATTAAGAAGGTTAAACATTCTTTAATAGGTTTCTTGTTCTATAAATTTCTACTCTTGACTGGGATAGGCAGCCTCTAACATGAACCCTAGTGATCTTTGCCTCCTTCTATAATCTCTTCCCTTTGAGTGAGGAGTTAGACCTAGTGATTTGCATGTAAGAAATAGAACATTGCAGAAAATGATTAGATATCATTTCTGAGATTAGGTTACCAGGAGACTGTGGCTTCAGTTTCCTCTCTCTCACCCTTTCATGGACTCACATTGTGAGAATCCAGGACTCAGGTTGTGAGCTGCCATATGGAGAGGCCCACAAGATAAGAAACTGAGGGAGGGCTCTGGCCAGTAGCTGCAAGGAATTGAGGCTCTCAGTTCAATGGGGTGGCAAGAACTAAATTCTGTCAACCACCGTATGAGACAGCATAACAGTGGATTCTCCCCTAGCAGAGCCTGTAAAGGAGACTACAGCATCTCCTGACACCTTGATGGCAGCTTTGTGAGAGACCCTGGGTCAGAGGTACCCACCTGAATTTCTGATCCATGGAATCTGTGAGATAATGAATATTTACTGTTTTATAGTTGCTGAGTTTGGGAGTAATATTGTTATACATCAAATACCTAATAAATAAAATGACTTTTGAGGCTGTTGTTTCCTTAGGGCTTCATAGTGGTTCTTTATATATTATATTCTAGATGCAATAATCATCAGTCATATGTGTTGCACTAATATGTTCCAAAATTATAATTGTAACACTTTTTCTGCTGTGTCTTTTGAAGGAAAACTTCTGATAAAAGATAAAAGATTATCTATTAAATATTTATTTATATATTATATAAAATATACAATAGATGTATATTAAGATATATGTTAATCTATATTGATTATTAGATATTAAGATATGTATATTAATATGTAGGATATCTATAATATATGTTATAGGTATGTTAATATATGTTATATATCTAATATAGTAAATTTAACATACATATGTTAAATTTGTATATGTTAAATTTATTACATATGTTAAATATATCTATATATAGATATCTTTACCTGTCAAAATTCATTTGCTTTTCCATGAAAATGAACCATTTGCATTACTATGAGCAGGAAACAAGTGACACCCATCTAAAGATAACCAAACATGCACAAATCACGGAATTACACAATTCCCAGAGGACTGGTTATGCAATGCCCAGCATCCCAATGAAAGGACATTTAGTAATTTCTTTTGTGACATCTAGAAACTTATCCACAATTCTTCCTGGCAGTCACTCTACTCCCCTTATGATCATAAATAATCTCTCTCTTTCTCGAGGTTATGCTTATTCACAAAAAGGCTTGTTTCATTCAGGTTTGTGATTATGGTTCACATAAGTGAAGCAAGAATAATAACTAAACATATAAGGCCTCCTTGAGTTGCTTTGCAAAAATACAGGCATAAGGTATCAAGCAACCACTAAAGCTATAGAATTAACATTTGTTTGAAAGTTTCCATAAGAAATTTCAGATAGGACTTTAAAAGCCTCTATTTTTGGTATTGCAGGTATTACAGGGCTAGTAAATCAAACCCCCAAAAACTTTCTCCACCGAACTTCACCTGTAACCTCTACCATTTAGAGGAATTTCCATTTCTGTGAGGTTCCCAAGATTTGCTAAATCTACCAGCCTGGTAAGAGCTGACCTTCCTTACTATGTGTAAGACTGGGAATGCATACGTCAGGCATCATGTCAGTTTTCATAGGAGGTCTTTTTAAGCCATACATCTATGTATTAAGTCAACTTTGTTCTTTAATAGTGGTTCATCATAACTGACTGAATGAGAATTTGTCTCAAATATCCCACCAAAAGTAAGGTCTTGGTTACATAAGAAATTTGTGCAATTATATTCTGGATTAAAAGGAGGAAAGATTCTACTTCAATCTGTGAACAAAAGTGAGCTTGAAAGAGCAAATCCCTCAAGATGGATTCCAACTAGCTAACTGGGCCTAAATTTAAAATAGAGCCAAGCAGCCACTTGCTGACTACAGGACACACACACACTCTGACTTCCCGCTCAACCTGCACCTCTTTAAATCTGGGAGTTTTCAGAGCTCTGCTGTATCAACCAGTTACAGCTGAGATGAATTGCCCAATCAGAACTCAGCTATATTGACCAATCACAACTAAGTCAACTTGAATCCTTTATTTGCATAAATGAACCTGATTGGGAACCTGAATGAGAGCTTTTGCTATAAAATCCAAACCCTGGCCAGAAACAGTGACTTCTGCCTGTAATCCCACCACTTTGGGATGTTGAGGCAGGAAGATGGGTTGAGGCCAGCCTGAGCAACATAGTGAGACCCCCCCCAAACAATTTTTTGTAAATTGCTCTACAATAAGCAATTTAAAAAACAACCCAAACCCTCTGTTTGTTCTCTGGAATACACTTTCAATTTATACTGAAGGCTGTATTTTCCCACTTTGCAAACTGTTCACTGTCACAAAGTCTCTTTCCCTCAAATTCTGATGTAGAGGAGAACTGTTCACAAAATCTATACAAATGACTCTGTTGCCATGAAGAACAAAGGGTATCTAGTAAAAGTTTCTGAATTCTGGGTTTCGCTGAGAAGCAGACATAAGTTTAAAATGTTTCATTTCTATTTACAAAGCAATCTATTAATTTAAGCATTAGAGGTCATTCAAGAAAAGACAGGATTTCCTTATATAGCCATAAGAAAATAGAGCATTAAAATGGCACCAACAATATCTCAAATAACCAGAAAAGAAATGGCACCAACAATATTTTAAACAGATAACTAGAAAAAAATTTTTCTAATCAGTTCAATGAGTGCTATTTCAGGGGTCCCTAGCCCCAGGCCACCCTGTGACTAGCTATGAACCAGGCCACACAGCAGAAAGATGAGCAGCAGGCAAGCAAGCATTACCACCTGAGCTCTGCCTCCTGTTAGATCAGTGGCAACATTAGATTCTCATAGGAGCACAAACACTATTGTGAACTGCACATGCGAGGGATCTAGGCTGCGCTGCTTGCTTATGAGAATCTAACTAATGCCTGATGATCTGAAGTGAAACAGTTTCATCCCGAAACCATCCCTCCACCTTTCCTCTAGCCCATCGAAAAATTGTCTTCCACAAAACTGGTCCCTGGTGCCAAAAAGTTTGGGGACTGCTGTGCTATTTAATTAATTCTTGTTTGCTAAATTTGGTTCAGTGGTCTGATTTCATGAAGTCTTTTACCTGTATACTAAAAAGAGTTCTGGAAATCCTGACTCAGTCAATGGTATGGTCTGAAAAGTTATCTAAGCAATGCCAGCTCAAGAGTTTGTGCCCAAGAGTCTATCCTTTGAAGTATCACTTGGAGTACAATAGTCCTCCCTTATCCTCAAGGGCCATTCCAAGACACCTGGTTGATGCCTAGAACCATGAAAAATATCAAACCTTATATACACTATGTTTTTTTCCTAATTTAGTGGAGAACTGTCACTTTTTCACTGAAAGGAAGCAATTTACTGCTTTCCTTTTTCATATCCAAATTGCCAGCATCACTACTGTTCCACTTTGGATTCATTACTAAGTAAAATAGGGGTTATTTGAACAGAAGCGCTGCTATACCACAACAGTTAATCTGGTAAACAAAGATTGCTACTAAGTGACTAACTGGTTGGTAGTATCTACAGCATAGATACATTGAGCATGAGCAAACGGGTGATTCATGTCCAGGCCTGGATAGAGCTGGATGGTATAAAATTTCATCACATTACTCAGAATTGTGCACAATTTAAACCTTATGAATTGTTTATTTCTGGGATTTTCCATTTAATATTTTTGGATTGTGACAGACCATAGGTAACCAAAACCATGGAAAGTAAAACTGCAGATGGGGGGCTTACTGTATCTTGTACAGTCCATTCTATGAGGCTTTCAGGTTGCCCTTTGTGAAGACAAAAACTTGGGTCTGTAATTTATAGGAGAGCCTTCAGGCACACATTAGAATATATAAAAAATCATCTACAGCATGTTATCTGTTATCTGTAGATAATAAACATTTAATGATTGTGGTTCACTCAAGGCCCAAGGGCTTTTCAGTCAGCTTGTGATAAATGCTGCTCGGCCTGGCTCTCTCCCTTCAGGGCAGTGAGCTCCCCTCTAGCTTCTACCTCTAGGTAGGTCCAGAAAGTGACCACCTAGGAGCCAAGGCATGGAATTGGGAACCCCAGGAGTCTTCTTGGTTCTCTAGCTTACTGTGGCCAAGCTCTTACCCAAGCTGCAAGACAAAGTCTCCTTTACCTTTCCCTCTCCTATTCACAAGCAGAAGGACTCTTTTTCTTTGGCCACCACAGCTGGGAATGTGCTGGCTCACACCTGAAGCCAGCACAGCACTGGGTCTCACCCAAGGCCTATGGTAGTACTGCCTGGCTATTGCTAATTTTTATTCAAGGCTCAAGGTCTCTTAAGTCAACAGGTAATGAATCTTGCCAAAACCGGGTCCTTCCCTTCAAGTCAGTGGGTTGTCTTCTGGCCCATTGTGTTTCTAGAAGTGTTGTCTGGGAGGCTAGGGCCCGGAATGGGGGCATCAGGCTTGGTGCCTTATACCACTGTGGGTAGGCTGGTATCCAGAATGCAAGACAAAGTCCTCTTTACTCTTCCCTCTCCTTTCCTCAAGCTAAGCGAGGGAGTCTCTCCCAGATCTGCGAGCTGTATTGCCTGGGGTTAGTGAAAGGGTGATGCAAACACTCATTCGGCCACCACATCTGGGGTTTCATTAGTTTACATGTACCCCAAGTCCACTGGCTCCGAGCCTAGCATAGCACCAGGACTTGCCCAGGATTACAGTTCTTGTGGCTTAGACTGCCTTTCTAGTTGATTTGGAACCCCAGAGCACTTTAGCCCATGGTGGAAAGGCTTCCTGGAATTCAGGTTCTGACCACTGGGATGGATGATTTCCATCTCGTTAGGGCTGTCTAAATACTCCCTATATGGGTACCAGCTGAATTCTACCTTGTGTTGCTTTCCACTGTGACAGACAGCACTGAGTTTCAATTCAAGGTCCACCATCATTGCACTCTCTCTTCCCCAAATACAGATTCTCTCTCTGCACCATGTGGCTGCTGCAGGAAACTGGTGAGGGATGGTGTCGACAATTCAAGACTGTTTTTTCCTACCCTCTTCAGTGCCTCTTTCCCTGATGTGATGTTAAAACCAGGTATTAATGATCATCGTTCACCTGATTTTTGGTTCTTACGAAAGTGCTTTCTTGTGTGGATAGTTCAATTTGGTGTTCTTCCAGGGGGAGATAACCACTGAAGCGTTCTTGCTCTGCCTCCTTCTAGCTGTTTGTTTTTAAATTTAAAAATTTAAACTAGTCTCACTTTCCAAAATGTTTCTGTGCTAGAAATTTCTGTAAGAGAGATGATTTTAAAAGCCTAATTCATTTAAAATAGTAGAATTTTCTTATTTTCTGGGAATTTAAAAAATATTTATTTATCTAAGTGCTTATTTTTCTCCATAAAGCAATCCCATCAGTGTTCTTTTAACATAAAATATAAAACAATATAGTTTATTAAAAGCTTTCAGAGGTAGGAAAACCATGAGAGGTAAAGCATTGCTAGAGGATAGACAATGATATAAAGAGACACAAACAGATGCAGAGAGAACACATAGCTTCAGTTCTACAATTTCAGTCACAGGCAGGTCAAAGAGAATACAAACATTAAAACAGATTTTATACGCATCAAAACGTTGTTCTTCCCAATGGCTACAGAATTTGTAAGTTAATTTGAGTTCAAAATAAACTATGAAAAAGACTAAACACTAGATTTTCTTGTCTTTCATCTAACAGGAAATAGATGTCTACCACCCAGCAATAATAATCACTGAGTGGTTAAGCCAGAGGTTGGCAAATATAGCTCACTGTCTATTTTTGGACAACACAAGAAGAGATTTTTCCATTTTTAAATGGTTGGAAAAAATCAAAATAATAATAATATTTTGGGACATATAAAAAGCTTTATTAAGAAATTAAATTTCTAGTGCCTATACTTAAAGTTTTATTGGACTGAGCCATGTTTATCATTTGCATATTTTCAATGACTGCTTTTGAACTTGCCATGGTCTGAATGTTTGTGCCACACTCCAATTCACATGTTAAAATGCCAAACCCCAAGACGATGGTATTAGGAAGTAGGGCCTTTAGGAAGTGATTAGGACATGAAGGTGGAGGCCTTATAGATAAAATTAGTGGCCTTATAAAACAGATCCAGGAGAGACCCCTTGTTATTTCCACATAGAATACAAGGAGAAGGTGTCATCTAGGAACCAGAAAGCAAGCCGTTCCCAGACACCAAACCTACCTTGACCTTGGACTTTCCAGTCTCCAGAATCTAGTTTTTACTCATTTTAATAGTTTATCTTGAGCTCCAATTAGTTTACAAATTCGGTAGCCATTGGGAAATTTATTTCTCCAGTGAGAAATAAATTTGTTTATAATGTACCCAGTTTATGGTATTTTGTTATGATAGACAGCCCAAATGGACTAACACAGCACTACTATAGCAAAGTTGAGTACAGTCATGCATCACTTAACAATGTTTCAGTCAACAGTGAATTGCCTATAACTTAAGTATCCCTTACTTAAAATGCATGAGACTAGAAGTGTTTCAGATTTTGAATTTTAAAAATACTCATACTTACTTACAATACATGTGTATTAGTGCTGATGCATGTGTTTCAATGATAATTTCCCACTCATTACCTCTTATTTTGTATACTTGTGCTTGCTCTCTTTTTTTTTTTTTTTCAAATTAAGTTAGCTAGTTGTTTACTTTGCTGGATATTTTTATGAACTATCACTATTTTTACTGTTTTACTAATTTCTACCTGATTAATTTCTGCTTTTATCTGTATAATTTTGCTCTTTTGTCCTTTCTTTTGCTTAATTTAAAGTTCCTTTTCAAACTTTTGTGTTAGAAAATATTATCATTTTTATTAAAATAATTATGTAAGGCTATGTATTGTCTTTAGTTATATATTTTGATATATAGTATTTCCATTAAAAGTATATTCTAAAAATTCTGTAACTTCAGGGCTCTTTTCTCTTTTTGTCTAGGTGTTTCACAGAGAGTTTTTTAAATTACAGACATTTTGGATGGGGATTTGATTATTTATTTTGATTTAGTTTCTATTTCCTTGCATTGTGATCACAGAATATTTTTAATCTTTTTTTTTTATTTTATCGAGACAGCTGAAATTGTGGAGCAGAAATTGTGGAGAAGATAAAAGCCATGTCCCCTATGCCATGTTTAAATTACCTCGTCCACAGAATTCACAAGTATAATAAAATTATTGTTTTACATCAATAAGTTTTGGTGTCATTTGTTACTCTTTATTGATAACTGGAACATGGTAAGACATAAGGAAAATTTACTTTATGATTTTAAAGAATAAAAGAAACTCAGCATTGGATATCACACTACAGATCATAAAACCCAATCAGCCTCCTGATGTTTGAATCCCTTCTAAACAAAGTTGCTAGTCATCATCCTCCATACCCTATTCATACACTTCCAGTTACTGAGAGTTTATTAATTATACAAGCTTTCATAATCAGGCTAAAATTATTTTTTCTTTCTGGCATTAGGTCGTAGGACACGATAAAAAAGAAAAAAAGAAAAAAGGTGGGAAGACTGAGAACTCATCTATTGATACAGACCAAAACCCAATCCAGCTTTTCCAGAAGAGATAGTGTATGTAATTGTTTCTCTGGTTCAGTTTTTCCAACATGTAATAGAGCTGAGTAGGTGTAACAGCTTTTATAATTTCTGCTTTTAGCTTCTGTTCTGTATAAAATAAATTTTAAAATGGTACTTTGTTTAGTATTCAATTTATCAGATATCTGGCAGTCAAAAATGGCTGATCAGAGCTATTTATTGTTTTTTACTCATACGAAAGCATTTCTTTGACTAATGAAAAAATATGTGACGACTGTTCTTTTTCCTTTAATGATGTGCAAAAGTGTCATCTGTCTCTATAATATATGCCCATTGCTGGCTACTTACCTCAATGTTCAGAATCAGTAATTTGTGAGCCATAGTTGTGCTTCTTCAGAGTTTATCATTTTTTTACAGTCATTTTTTTTTTTTTTTTTGAGATGGAGTCTTGCTCTGTCACCCAGGCTGGAGCACAGTGGCACGATCTTGGCTCACTGCAACCTCCGCCTCCTGGGTTAAAGTGATCCTTCTGTCTCAGCCTCCCAAGTAGCTGGGACTACAGGCATGTGCCACCACACCCAGCTAATTTTTTTATTTTTAGTAGTGACAGGGTTTCACCATGTTGGCCAGGCTGGTCTTGAACTCCTGACCTCAAGTGAGGCCTCCCAAAGTGCTGGGATTACAGGAGTGAGCCACCGCGCCCAGCCAGTAATTGTGTTTCTCTTTGCCATCTGACCTCAGGATAAGAAACTGTTTTCAAATGTCCATCATTTACAAATCTTGGATTTGTGTTGTGGGCTCTTATGGCTTTCAATATCCTGAAAGGTTTTGAGCTCAGTCTCTGAATTCATCTCAGCTCTCCATCTTTATATCAGAGATAGCAATCATTAGATTAAACCCCCAAAGGCTTTCTAAACCTAAAGCCTTTGGGATCAATCTCCAGTTCTCCTAGAATTGACCCAAATATTATGACTGAATGAAATCTGATCCTATGAACAGAGATGGCCCATTGTTATGGCAGAATTCTTGGTGCTATTCTGCACCAGAGACTTCTGTGAACCTGTATCTTCTGAGGACTGGACAAAACTGAAATGACATCCTGGATTTGGAAGCACTCATATTATCTGATATTGATTTTTAAAATTTTGGAGAACATATTTTTTAAAAATACCATCATCAGGACCATTATTATTTAATGATGTGTTGAAAATGTTGCCAGCATAAAAAGAAAAGAAGAAGTAAGAGATATCATTGGAAAAATGGAAAAAAAATACAAATTATACATAGAAAATCCAAGAGAAACAATTAAAAACTTCTGAAAGAAATGATTTGAGATTTAAAAAATATTTTTAAATCTATGCTATTCATAACCCATGAGTAGACGCAGTGGGAAAATAAAAGTTTTCATTTAAAATATATTTTTTAAATATTCAGAAAAAGACTTTGGATTTAACTTGTTTGTGCAGGACTTAATGTGTCCACAATTAAAATTTTATTGTCAGAGAAATATTGAAGAAATTTAAATAATATAGGAAAATGTACACTATATAATTTTGACTGAGAAATTGGCAAATACAATGTGATCTGAATTATGCTTCCATTATGTCTATGAATAGAAACATGACCAAAAGGAAGCACAGAAAAACTTAATGTTGGTTTTCTCTATGTTTTAAGTTATTGCTATTTTTCCCTAAAAGAGTACTTTATTGTCAAAAATTTTTATCATGGTCATATATTTTATAATTTGAATAAAATTTTATATATATATGCATATATACATTATGTATAATATATTATATTATATATAATAAATAAAATATACATATATTTATTATATATTATATATATTATATATAATAAAATATAATATAAATAATATATATATATTTTATTATATATAATATATAATATATATTATATATTATGTATATTATATTTTATATAATATACATAATATATAATATATATTATATATTATATTTTATATAATATACATAATATATAATATATATTATATATTATATTTTATATAATATACATAATATATAATATATATTATGTATATTATATTTTATATAATATACATATATAACAATTTGGTAAAAGTGATTAAAAGTGAACAAAGTTGTGACAATCTTCCAAATACGAATTTTAAAAATTAGAAATGCCTGATCCCCTTACTCAAGCCCTATATTATTTTGAAACAAATTCCAGACATCATATTATTTCAGCCTCAATTATTTCAGAATATGTTTCCCAAGTAAAATAAATCTTTTTTTAAAAAAACTCAATAACATTATCATAGGAAAAAAATGTAACAATATTTCTTAATATTATCAAATATTCACTCAGTATTCAAATTCTCTGGTTGTCTCATAATTTTTCCTTACAATGTTTAAATCATAATTCGGATAAAATATATGCATTGTAATGGTTGACATGTCTCTTCAGTCTGTTTTAATCTCTAGGCTTTTCCTCAATCTTTTTTGACTTGAGTTTTATTTGTTGGATAAATTTGGTCTTTGAACTTTTAGATTTTCCCATCACCTGGATCAATTGGATTTTGCTCATTAATCCCTGTGTATTATTTAGTATATTCCCTGTATTCTCTATAAATTTCTGGTTAGAACTAGAGGTTTTATCAGATACACATGTATTTTCTTCACTTTTTGATGTCAATCACCATTTGTAGGTATTTTAAAAGATGTTCAAAATTTTTTGACACTCTGCCATTAAGAGATTCTCCTCAAATCTCAATTTACTGTAGTGATTTTCTTGTAACCAGTAGAATACAGTGGAAATAATGCTGTGAGACTTTTGAAGCTAGGTCAGAGAAAAATTATGCAGCTCTCCTGGCTCTTTTTGGATGCTCACTAGGGCAATCATTTCCCTTCTGGGGCGATTTAATCCTCTCTCTCATTTTGGGGACATTTAGTAATGTCTGGAGACAATAGGGAGGGTGGTGCTACTGCCATCTAGTGGGTAGAGGCAAGGATACCGCTAAACATCCTGCAATGCACAGGACAGACCCCCTACAACAAGATGTCAATAGTTCCAAGGTTGAGAACAATCGCGATATGACAAGTCTAATTACTCTGAGATTGCTATGCTGGATAATCCACTTGTAGATATTCCAGTCAATCCCATTAGAGCTCTCAGTTGACAGCCAGTATCAACTTTTAGCCTTGAGAACCAAACATCCTGGATATTCAGTCCAGTTGAGTCTTCAGATCACTGTAGCCTTGGCTGACCTTTACTTACAATTGCCTGAGAGACCCCAAGAGAGAAATGCCCAGCCAAGTTCTTCCTGAATTTCCAACACAAAATTATGAGCAAAATAAAAGATTGTTTAAATCTACTATTGTTAAATAACAATTGTAACAAGAACTAGTCAATGTTTAAATCTATTCATAGATTAAAAGTTACAAAATGGATATACTATAATTCTATTATTATTTTCTTATGTATTAATTGGAATCTTTTTATAAGGAGACACTTTTCCCATTGACTATTTGATGACTGTAAAGTACAGTTTACATAAGAAAATCAGTATGAATGCTTGACTTTACAATTTAGTAAAACTGCAAAATCTTTTAAAAAATAGAATAAAAGAGGGGAGAAAAATCTTAAGAAAATATCGTGAAAGCAAGAACTGTGGGTTTATAGATGACTTTGAATTGTTACATTGACAGCTGACTGCTCAATGTTCACAATGGAAGGCAGGTATCAGTAGATGATGGTTTTAATTTGCTGAAAGGAAAGAACTGCCATACTAGAATTCTACACACAGTGAAAATATTCATCAAGATTGTGAAATAATAATCACATTCAAAGACATGATTACAATAAAAATGAGTGTTTGTACCAGCTACAAGTCTGACTGAAAGCAAATAGAACTAAGTTTTTGAAATAATTGTATTCCTGAATAAATCATAAGCCTCTACTCAAATTCTTTTAACTTTTTGGGACTTACAACAATATTTGCCACTCTTGCATTATCATAAAATGGACTATAAATAAGGTATATTTTCCAACATCCATTACGAATACATCCAACCAAGATAACAGAAAATGAAGACTACTGCAGGAGGCAAGACAAGGACCATAATGGATAGTGGTCAGGGACCCAGAGAGCAGACTCAGGTCTAATCTTGTAAATTCTCATCCCTAAGATAGTGAATCTTCACAATGTCTGGTCCTAGAGAGTTTCTGCATTGCCATGTACCACTTACTGATCTGTTTCTTCCATTGTTTCTTTTTCTAAATGATAATCCTCATTGAAATTATCTTATCCCCGTTACAGCATAGTACATTCAATATATGAAAAGAGCAGAAGATAACTATTCTTTCAGACCATAGGTTTAAGAAACAAGAAAATCTACATCAGAGCCTTATAGAAAAAGCTGTGAATAATCCATACCAGAAAAACTTTCATAATCAATGTCCACCTCGGGTGTGGGATTAAAGAGTGGCACTCTCTGTGCAGTCCTCAGCTAGACATATTTCCTCATTTTACAGATGAAGATATTGATTTAATAAGTAACTTAATGATTTTTTTAAATATCTCTTTTTATCACACACAGAGTATTTTAGTTGAATAATGGAAAAATTTGAGGATAGATATGTTGATGCTGTTTGATATAAATATAAACAAGTTAGTATAAAAAGAAATTATAAGAAATTGAGTCTAATTATCACTAAGAAAGTTGAAGTTTTTCTGTTTCCACTTTTCAGCCTTTTGTGCTATAACTAGACTATTGTCAATGAGTCATTATAAGCAAAGTGAAGTAGGCTGCAGGTGTTGCTAATGATCACTTATATATTTTCACAGTGTTCCAAAGCTGTACTTTATTACTTATTCCAGATTTAGCTATTTTTATTTTAATTGGTACTTTTAGAGATTTGGTTCCCAACCAGCTGGCATGGTCCAGCAGGTGAAGCAGAGAAATAGCACTTTTGTTATGGTAAAACTGAAAGCAAATTGACTAATATCTATCAATCACAATTTGAAATAGGGCACTGCTCCTATGTTGACTCATATTTTCATAAGATAATGACTGAGGGTATTGTCCTCTGAGAGGACTTTTACCTTTACCACACAAAGATATATTGAACACCCACAAAATAGCATTAGAAGCAAATAAGAAACCCTAGTATAGTTTGATATTTCTTGATTTTGATGTTTTATACATCACTAGTGAAACTAAGTTATTGGTCACATCAATAAAGCAATAGTTGAGACACATACGAAAACACAGAAACAATGTACAAATTTGCTGATCACTGAAGTAATGTGCACATATTACTTTGTATCTCCCCCTTTCTATATATACAAGTTCTTAACGCAGGTTACATACTTTAAAAAATAGTATAATGTCTTACATAAGAACTTAACACGTGGACCTTGCAAATGACCTGTGCTCCATAAATGTTTATGGATGATGCAGAATCTTTAATTTATAAATAGCTAATTTTTTATCTTATACTATACACACATATGCTCTACTCCAAAATGCATATCAGGTCATTTAGCCATGCTTTGCAGTAGTCCTGCTTCCCAGTTGTTTCACATTTCTGTTGGGTGTACTGGAGTGGCTGTATTCTCTGAATTGTTAGTTTACTGCAAAATTTTGACATGTTAGTGCAGGTGAGATTTTATGCTTTGTTCTCTCTTTAGTCAATACCATACACCTGATTTTTTTAAACTAAAAATTGCCACAAATTAAAAAGAGGTAGATTTTACTAATCTAAAAGAGCTCCATACTATTTTTGTTTATTATAATTTAGAAATTGTATTGACAGATTGTTTTTGTTAAGGCACTTTTTTGTTGCTATTAGAATAAGAAGATTGGGCCCTTTCTCCCGACTGCCTTTCACTAGGTTAATCAGTCAGAATTACAGTAGCTTCAATTCAAACAAGGGGAGCAATGTCATGTATAATAGAATTAAGGGAAGCAAGTCAGAGTTCAACAAATGGATGTCAAAGTTTGATATGGTGGGAAGAGAAAATTACAAATACGCATATAACCATATATCTGTGTGTGTGTTTGTGGGTACGTTTTGATATACAAAGACACATATAAGTTGAAAAAAATACGATTATATATAACATTCAATATTGAATTCAATATATAATTGATGGCAGCATATGCCTAAAGTTGTGGGTTGAATTACTGTATGTCTCCCAAAAAGATATGTTAAAGTCCTAACCTTTAGTATCTGTGAATATGAACTTATTTGGAAATAATGTCTTTGCAGGGTGGGAGTGTAAATTAGTTCAACCATTGTGGAAGACACTGTGGTGATTCCTCAATGATCTAGAACTAGAAATACAATTTGACCCAGAAATCCCATTACTGGGTATATACCCAAAGGATTATAAATCATTCTACTATAAAGACACATGCACATGTATGTTTATTGTGGCACTATTCACAATAGCAAAGACTTGGAACCAACCCAAATGCCCATCAATGATAGACTGGATAAAGAAAATGTGGCACATATACACCATGGAATACTATGCAGCCATAAAAATGAATGAGTTCATGTCCTTGCAGGGACATGGATGAAGCTGGAAACTACCATTCTCAACAAACTAATGTAAGAACAGAAAATCAAACACTGCATGTTCTCACTCATAAGTGGGACTTGAACAATGAGAACACATGGACACAGGGAGGAGAACATCACACACCAGGGCCTGTCAGAGGATCAGGGGAGGGATAGCATTAGGAGAAATACCCAATGTAGGTGATGGGCTGATGGGTGCAGCAAACCATCAGGGCACATGTATACCTATGTAACAAAACTGCACGTTCTGCACATATACCCCAGAACTTAAATAATAATAATAATAATAATAATAATAACAAATTTTTTAATGAAGTCAGTAGGTGGACCCACAATCCAGTATGATTGACATACTTATAAAAAGAGAAGAGAGACACAGAGAGAACATCATGTGACAACAGGCAGAGATTGAAGTGCTGCAGATGCAAGCCAAGGAATGCCAAGGAACACTAAAGATAACCTGCAAACTTTTTTCCACCAAAAAGTAGAAAAGGGCAAAGAAGTATTCCTTTCTGAAAGTTTCAGAGGGAGCATGGTCTTTCAGACAATCTGATTTTGGACTTTGAGACTTCATAATTGTGAGATAATATGTTTTTGTTGTTTTAAGCTGTCCAGTTTGTACTTTATTGTAGCAGTTCTGGGAAACGAACACGTCTAGCTATCAAATATTTGAAAAAGAAAACTAAGTTTTACAGATGCTTAATTAAAACTATGACAAAATTTCATACTTTGATAAAACGCTTTGTTCCAAACACTTACCAAAGATGGGTAAAATATAAAATAAGAAAGTCAGAAGAACATGGCCTTTCTCAAATGCAAAGGCAAAACCTTTTTTTGGCCAGTAACAGAAAAGAAATGAAAAGTTGTGAGCAGATGATGATATGGCCTTCCTAACATCCTAACTTCAGGTTCTCAGTAGGCAGAAGTTTCCAGGATCTAAAATATACCCTCAAGAAAGGGAACCAAAATGAGGTTTGCTACTTGAAGTCCTAGAGTTGCTTATAGCTCCTGCTGAGATACAGAATAGGCATAGTCACAACCTCATGACCAGAAGGTGAACAAAACCACCCCAAAAGAAACTAAACTGAGAAGATAAGTTTTATCAAGCTTTTGAGGGAGCCAGACATGTTTATTTTATACCTACCATTTTGGAGAACAGCAAAAGCACAGACACTACTAGACTAATGTTTAGATATACTATAGTAATTAGGAGAATATTTTAAAAATAGACATATTGATACAAATGCATGCAAAAAATCTGAAGATACTATCTTACTAAACTACTATCAAACCAAATTTATCTATCAGTCAATCAATACACCATAACTAATTATAATATTGGAACACAAAATAGTTTAACTTCAGAAAATCTATTACTCCAAAATATCATATTAACAAGTCAAAGAAAATATACCATATGAAGATAAATGCTGAAAACTCCTTTAGCAAATTCTAAAATTCATTCATAGTATTTTTAAAAAAAATTTTGCAAGAAAATTATCAATAAAAAAGAATTTTCCTAGTTTTATTGAACTTACCTATCAAAAACCTAAAAGAAAATGATGAGCATTTCCATTAAGTCAGTGATATGGTTAGACTTTGTGTCCCCACCCAAATCTCATCTTGAATTGTAATCCCCATATTCTCCATATGTCAAGGGAGAGACCAGGTAGAGGTAATTGAATCATGGGGGCAGTTTCCCACATGCTGTTCTTACGATAGTGAGTGAGTTCTCACAAGATCTGATGGTTTTTATAAGGGGCTCTTCCCTTTTCACTTGGCACTTCTTCTTCCTGCCGCCTTGTGACGAAGGTGCCTTAACTCTCCTTCGTCTTCTGTCACAATTCTAAGTTTCCTGAGGCCTCCCCAGCCATGCAGAACTGTGAGTCAGTTAAACCTCTTTCTTTTATAAATTACTCAGTCTCGGACAGTTTTTTTATAGCAGTATGAGAACGGACTAACATAGTCTGGAATAAGAAAAAGATGCCTAATCTCATGGTTTCTAATAGGTAATGGTCAACACAATGTTCGAAAATGATTACAGTAAGAAAGAAAAGGAAATAAATCTGGGAAATAATAATAATCACAAAGGAAGAGATAAAACTCTCCTTATTTGTTAATTATATGATTACCTACATTGGAAATTTAAGGGATTCTGTGGACAGATTATTAAAACTCACCAGCATACAAAAATCAGTATCATTCCTGATAATGAATACACCAATAATTAACAAAAATCAATCAATAAAAATATGTTCTATAAAGTAGAAAAAGTTATACAGAATGTTAGACTGTAGGTGAAAAATTATTGGAGATGATTTTTAAAAATGTGAATAAATGGAAAGTTATGCTCATATGATTGTTTGTTGGGAAAACTTTGATGATGCACCACAGATTAATCTCAAAATCTAATACAATTTACATAAAGAAATCTTGGGGGGGTTTCGTCGAACTCGAAAACTACCAATGCAAAATCACATGGCTAAAAACCACTATGACGATTTGAACAATAGGATAATAAACTTGACCTAACATATAACAAAAATTTTAATAAATGAATAATAAAGATATCAGTACAGGATTAATAAATAGAGCAACAGAATATAACAAGCCTAGAAACTGATTCATTCATATATGACAATAATGTATGACAGACATAGCATTACAAATAAATGAGGAAAAAAGATGAACTGTTAGGTAAATGGTGTTGGGATAATTGTTTATCCATACGGAAAAAGTTAAATTAGGTCCTTTAAAACTTTTTGAGTAAAATAAAGAGTAACATCTTTATGTCCTTCAGATAAGAAAGGATTTATTTACTCCAGACACACAAAAAACAAATATTATGAAAGAAAACACAGCACTTTGGCAGGCCGAGGCAGGTGGACCATGAGGTCAGGAGATCGAGACCATTCTGGCTAACACGGTGAAACCCCGTCTCTACTGAAAAAATACAAAAAAATTAGCCAGGCATGGTGGCGGGCGCCTGTAGTCCCAGCTACTGGGGAGGCTGAGGCAGGAGAATGGCGTGAATCCGTGAGGTGGAGCTTGCAGTGAGCCCAGATCGCGCCACTGCACTCCAGCCTGGGCGATAGAGCGAGACTCTGCCAAAAAAAATAAAAAGAAAGAGAGAGAGAGAAAGAAAGAAAGGAAGATTGTGATGTATTTGCAACACAATAAGTTAAACTTTTTGCACAAAAGAAACTATAGACAAAGTGAAAAGCTAGTCACATACTGAGAGAAGACATTTGCAGTCCCTGTGAGTAACAAACAGAAGTATCAACTGCCAATGAAAATGTCCAAAGGATATGAATACGTAATTTACAGGAGAAAAAAATAAAAATGGCCAATAAATGAGCAAAAACATGATCAACTATATTAGTAATCAAGAGAAGCAAATTAAAACCATAAAAGAACTTTTACACCTGTCACTGGCAAAACTGAAAAACGATCTGACTATAACAAGTGTTAGAGAAACAAAAACTCAGATACTCCTATCAGGAGTGTTAAATAGTTCAGATTCTCTGGAGATTAGTTTGGTATATAGTAAAGCTGATGTATCTCAGGACACAGAAATTTTACCCCTGGATGTTCCCCATGAAAAAATGCTCATATAAATGAGTAAGGAGAGTTGCAGAATAATTTAAAATCATAGAAAATGGAGCAGGTAAAATGTACATCAATTAGAAAACAGATAAATATTGTACATTCATCTAACAGAATAATACTTGGATTTCAAAATAAAGTGTGTGTGTGTTAACATGGATAAATCTTTTTAAAAATCAAGTAAAAGAGTGAATTATAGAATGTGAAGAATTATACACCACTTATATACATTTTAAATCCTTCAATGTGGTCTATAATTTAAAAATGTATTGTTATTACAAAATAAAAAATACCACACAAAATAAGATGTTTTAAAGTATCATTAATTTGCTTTTAGATAAATGTCTTCATGGAATTTGAAATATACTTGAGTTGGCCCTTTAGAGTTACCATTTGTCAGTAAGGGAAATAAAATGTTATTAATTAAATGAGATAAATTAAGGAAGAACACGAATATAATTAAATATAGAAATCTATAAATAACCCATGCTGAATTCTTCCAAATTATCTCTCATGAGCCTTTGTCAGGATTGCTAACCCACGATATAGCAAATTTTGTGTATCTTTTTTACTTTCTCTACCCACCATTCAGCAGGTAGGCTAATTGACAGTGAAATGACCAAAACTTAGGAGATGGAGGCAGTAAGAGACACCCTAAAAAATCCCTAGATAATTTACAAACTAGATAATCAATTCTTGACTACTCAGGATTTGACTCTAATAAATATCAATCACAGAATGAAATTAAGTTAAACATGCAAAACTCCCATAGGGTTGCTCTTTCGAATTGATTTGACCTTTTTGATTAGCCAGTATCACTACTACTGTCATTATCAGGACATAGGACAGGAACATAGCTATTATTTTCCTACCTTTCAGCTTTTCAATACAACAAATATATATTGGCATCCATTTCTATGATTTTAATTTGGGTACTCATTGTCCCCTTATTGGAGACTCGGGGCAATATAACTGTGGTTTTCCACACAAAACAAGGGTTAAGTATGTGTTTGGTCTCTTTTCTTTAGGATCCTAGAAGACTACCCTTTTATTTTTAAAGTTACCTTTTTCTGTCTTGAACTAAAAAACACAGCAAAGTAAGTCACATCAACTATTTTTCATTATCTTTACCAATTATTTCATTAAGGAACTTTGGAATGAGTCATTTCAATCATTAAACATTATAAACAAGGTTTTCTATAGAAAGTAATAATGAATTCCAAGAAAAACAATTACCTGTTATTACTGCCAAAGTTAAAGCTATCTTCCTGCATAAAAGTGTGCATTTCTCAGGAGAGAATGAGTTTATATTGAGGTTGTTGTGGGACATTTAGAAGGAAGCAGCCGACATATTATTGCAGATTTATGCCTGATAATTATAGGGCACTGCACAGTTTTTAAAATGCTTTCATATTTATTATGTCATTGGGTTCTTAAAATAATTCTGTAAGGTCACAAATTCAGTGTTTCTCATTTTACAGATGAGGAGATTGAGGTCTCAAATGGCTATGGGACTTGACAAGATCATCTAGCTACTAGGTAGCAGGGCCCATTCAAATGTAGGTCTTCTGATTCTAATTTCAGGGCTCCTTTTATATACTCGAATGCCCTATTTTATTACAGAAAGCCTAACATTCTATACTCATTTTAAAAATATATATCTTTAGTAGACTTCGCCATTACATTAAGAAAAGAAGAACTGAAGTGTTAAGGTACTCCTGATTTTCAGAGGATGTTAGTAAAATAATGCATGTGGGAAAATCTAGTAGAAACTATATGTAGTAGAAAAATATAATGTTTGTGAAAATGTCTAGTAGAAATCTAATATAAATTCAATAAATATTTGGCAATAAATATGTTCCTTTAGCATTATCCTGGTGCAGGGCAAGGCTTTCCCTGTGTGGCACTACCTTGTCACTCCAAGTTTTCATCATTCTCTCAGGAAGATTATACGAAAGTCCTAGTTTGCTGGGTGCATTTGTCAATATTGGGGTTGGGGTGTAGACCAGGGACCTAGATGGAATCTCAAAGAACAGGTAAGCATTTGGCCAAATTGGGTGATTGCCAGAAATAAGCTGACTTTGGATTTCAGTCTGCCCTGGCTTCTACCTTTCTCTCAGGAGCTCGCATTGGGAGGTGCTTGCTCTGGCACTTTCATATTCCCATGCTCCTTGTATGATTATCAACTCTACACTTGTTCTTCTGTGCCTGGCATCTTTTGATCTAGTCTTTTGGAATGGTTAAAACTATAAGTAGCTTGATCTGTTTAGATACTTGCATCAATGAATTCTGAGCATAGTAACACCTAATAACAATGAACATTTAATGCTTACTGTATAGCAGGCACTATTCTAAGCAATTTATGCATATAAACTCACATAAGCCATACAACAATCCTATTTTGTGTTTGAGGAGACTGAGGCATGGAAAAAATAAATAACTTGCTCAAAATTATCTGATTATCAACTTACAAAGCTGGCATTTGAACTCAAAGTGTCTGGCTCAAGAGTCTGCATTTTTAACCATTTGTCCACACTTATTTCAATAATACAACTTAACCATGCTGTATCCTTCAAGTCTAACTGCTAGGATGATGGTGGAGGGTGGTGAAAGGAGGTTAAAAGATTCTTTTAGAGTAAAAACAAGAGAGTCTGTGAGTATAGAATGGGGAAAGCACACCAGTTAATGTCTCAACATAGTGTCTCCCTGTATTAGTCCATTCTCAGGCTAATAAAGATATACCTGAGAGTGGGTAATTTAAAAAAGAAAGAGATTTAATTGGATCACAGTTCAGCATGGGTGGGGAGGCCCCAGAAGGCTTACAATCATGGTAGAAAGGAAAGCAAACATGTCCTTCTTCACAGGGCGGCAGGAAAGAGAAGAATCAGTGCCCAGAGAAGGAGGAAGCCCCTTATAAAAGTATCAGATCTTGTGAGAACTAACTCACTATCACCAGAAAAGGATGGGAGAAACCACCCCATGATTCAATTATCTCCACCTGGTCCCTTCCTCGACATGTGGAGATTAAGGAAACTACAATTCAAGATGAGATTTGAGTGAGGACACAGCCAAATCATATCACTCCCCACAAATGTACATTAACATTAAATATAATAGACCATACAGAGAGTAATAGCTCATATTATATATGATATCCTTATTAGTTTATCAAACAGATAAATGTTATTTTTTCATATCATTTTTAAGAGCCTTGTATTCAAACTACATCTGTGAATTTTCCATCTTGGAGTATGTGAAGAACGAAGTCTGTAATTTAATAATGGCAAAACCAACTAACAGATTTTAGAAAAATAGTCCCATTTTAGTTTATTTAATCTGAATAGTATATTAGCTCATGTGAGTGCCCAAATTCAGAGCACAGCTTATTAATTTTTTTCTTTTATTGTGATATCTCTTGCAGCCATTTAGTAACATTATATTTGGGGTAGGGTAAATATTCAATTAACTGTGGTTCTCTCTGTTAAATATTTTCCTATTTTTCAAGGGGAACATCACGCTCCGGGGACTGTTGTGGGGTGGGGGGAGGGGGGAGGGACAGCATTAGGAGATACACCTAATGCTAAATGACGAGTTAATGGGTGCAGGAAATCAACATGGCACATGGATACATATGTAACAAACCTGCACATTATGCACATGTACCCTAAAACCCTAAAGTATAATAAAAAAAAAATATTTTCCTATTTTTCAAATGTTAACTGGCAATGATGTTTGTAACTGAGATGTCCTTTCTCAGCTAAATTTTGAATTCTCAGTTGAATTTTGTATGGTACTCATGTGATAGGCTATGAATTTAAAAGTATTCTAGAGATGGCACATAAATCAATTTGGTAATAGTCTATTGCTTTGGGGACATTTACATTACTGTTTTAGTGTCAAGAGTTGCCCTGATGAACAAGAACTATCTCAGGCATCTATATATTTCGAGCATTAGTGAATGAATGACACAGTGCAGAGTGTAAATTAAAAATGGATGAATTGGTTGCACCAAATTAGTATTCTACTTTTACTACCCTGTCATATGAAATACTATTTCATAATTCAGAGTTACTCTTCAGAACACTTTTCCTTGTCACTCTTGCTTGTCACTTTTGTTCCTTTAAATGAGTACTAAATATTGATTTTTTTTATAAAAAGAAAACTATAGCATACCCCCTGAGGTCATTTTTATGTGTTATTTGCCTTTTCAAGACTTCCACCTTTTGATATTTTAAAATTATTTCTTCTTTTTTTCCCACTTTACATTTACTCAGTATTGTTGGACAAAGGATTCTAGTAATTGTATTCTAGACAGTGAGGATAAACAAATTTTCCAATGCACTCCTGAGTAAATGCAATTTGAAATGTAATATAGTTTTTTAAATCATGTGTCTATCCCTAATTATATCATTAATTTTGAATTATTTCTTAAGTATTTTCTATGGCTTTTACTGATTTACCATGCCATTCTATAGCTTATTAAATTAGATCATAACTTAGGTTTCAAAACCTTTCAGAAAATTTTATTTACTTACTGAATATTACTTCATTTTTCTTCCAATCTTATAATCATAGAGCACTAAAAAATGTCCCAACCTTGATGGTCTTATGAACATAATGAGAACCTTGTACATCAGTTAGACCTCTTAGTTGCAAGCACCAGAATCTACACTTTCAGATTTAAACAAAAACAATAGTTTATTAAAAAAAGATTAGGTTGCTTAGAGCATCTTCAGAGTGATTAGAAAGATGAAGATTTAAAACTAATTGCCAGGAGCAATGCTTTTTAACCAGGCTGTCATGGCCTGATGAGGGAACCTCCCTGGTGTCACAGCCACCACAGAGAAGCAAAGATCAGCTATGAGATTTTTCTGAAACTATGACCACCACGGCATGGATGTCACTTCTTTTCTAGGAGTGCTACTTTGCTCCAACTACACCAATAAAATAGAAAGTCTGTGTAGTGTCTGGCATCATGTTGATAATGTCCAAAACAATCTTCTCTAGGTTATTCTGATTGATGTAGCTGAGGTTATATTTCTGGGCAATAATTGCTAGAGAATTAGAGAATTTTGGCTCTGCCTTCTATACTGGGGAGAAGACACCCAATGTGAGAATTTTCCCATATATAGAAAGACTATTCAAAATATGAGTGGCAGGTATGAATATGATCAATTTACATCAAGATATACTGTAGAATAAAATGTGTAATTATAATTATTATTTTTCCTCCCACTTATATTAAATATGTGATAATCATAAGTTATCCAAAATACAAATTTGAAAGCAAGTTGTAACTTAAATAACATGCTATTGTTGACCTGTAAAGTATGGCTTAGTTAATAAAAAAAATTCCCATAATTTTAAGTTAGCCTCTATAGTAAAAGAAATATGCTTATGTTTAAAATAAAAAGATGTATCAGAGACTAACACTTTCTGATAACTTGGATTTACTAGAAAAACCATGTAGACTGGCCGGGCGCGGTGGCTCACGCTTGTAATCCCAGCACTTTGGGAGGCTGAGGCGGGCGGATCACGAGGTCAGGAGATCGAGACCACGGTGAAACCCCGTCTCTACTAAAAATACAAAAAATTAGCCGGGCGTGGTGGCGGGCGCCTGTAGTCCCAGCTACTTGGAGAGGCTGAGGCAGGAGAATGGCATGAACCCGGGAGGCGGAGCTTGCAGTGAGCCGAGATCGCGCCACTGCACTCCAGCCTGGGTGACAGAGCGAGACTCCGTCCCAAGAAAAAAAAAAAAAAAAAAGAAAAACCATGTAGTCTGTTGTTGGGATGGAAAAATCATGGTAATATGGTGAATGGCTACCAATTATGTTGATTTAAAAAATAGTGATATGGTTTTATTACATATCTGAACTTTAGGCCATTTATTTCAACATAAACTCAATTCTTACAGGCTTATTCATATTTAAAGCATTTTAAACTTTATTCAGTATTCACCCTGGGCTCACATTTTATGAACAGGTACATAGTAGAAAAGTAATGAGATAAACTTTGATGGCTACATTATTATTTTAAAAATTGTAACATGAATGAGAAACACTTCTGGGGGTTTCTGAATATTGAATGAAATAAAATCTCCTCTATCTTAAGAGAATTATGTCATATTGGGACATCCAATACAGTGTATTTGAGGCAGGGCTGGATGCACTTCCATGAAAGAAACAATTATAGCTAAAACCCCAAAGGATGGACTGATGCCCTAATGGATCCTTTTTATATCACTAATTGTGGCAATTTTGTGGGTGAAAGGAACAAAACACAAAGCAGCAAGAAGGAAAACTTGAAGTACTTATGTTTTAAAAAACATCATTTAATAAATTATAAGAAGACTAAAAGGAAGTCAAGCAACTGAGTGGGGAAATGTGGGTTTATTCCCCAGATAGTCCTTAAAAGATGGGAAGGAGAAGAAGCTGAGTATAGACTGTGGATAAAATATTTACAAAATAAACCCCACAGGAAATAATAATTGAATATTTTATATTTTGACTTATTCAACTTTTATGATTTATTTTTTTTTCTTCATTGAGTTTAATAAAGCTTTGCCCAGGGTCACAGCCTTGAAAAACTTTAAAAAAATAAGACTTTTGTTTACCAGGCAGATTTTTATAGCTCTCTTTAAACTGAAGTATCTATTTTGTTAAAATTGTTTTACAAGGGCTGCTGTTCAGCATTTTTAAGGTGTCAGCCACTCCACTAGAAAAAAAAAATCCTTATAGTTTGGCAAAGGCAATGCCTTTTGCACTGAATTTTTAAAAGTTTTCTGTGCTACGCTATTTTTTCTTATCAAATATGAATAACACCTTCAATACCTGTATATGGAAATATATATAATAATATACTTATAAATATTTTCCATTGCAAGGTAATTAAGTTTACGTGCTTAACATAGGAAATGTATTATGGGACAGTAATTCAAACTATTTATTCGCTCACTTGTTTACTCCATTACTGTTTAATTTATTCATCTGTATATTCATTCATTTATTAATTCATTCAAATACAACCTACCACATACCACTTATAATACTAGGAGATGCTAGTGAAAGAAAGAAAGCATAGAAAAAGACAGACAAAGAAAGAAAGGAGAAAAAGGAAAGAAAGAAAGAAAAAGAAAGAGAAAGAAAAAGAAAGAAAAAGAACAAAAAAAGCAAAAAAGAAAAAGCGAAATGGTGCTAGAGCTTTCACGGTAGAGTGGAGTTAACTCCTTTCTGCTTCCACATGGCATAGTGGAATGGGCTTTACAGTGTGTACAGGTTTTAGAATTTTTACAGGCTGATTTGTGATTGGATCTGGGTTCAATCTGGGTACAAAGGGAGAAGTAGAACCAAAGGATACTGTGCGTCAGCTCTTCCAGTCTCTTCCCCCTTCCTTCCACCACATCGAAATCTCTAGGTATAGAAAGTCAGTGACTGTATCAGGCCATTTTGGCTTCCATTGGGAAGAAATGTAGCTATGATGGGATACAGCAGAGTAGGTAAAGAAAGAAACTTGTTAATTTTAAATAAAGTAGGTTAATTATACCATCTGTATAAGATACTATAATAATTTATTTGAAACAAAGTGCATGAATGAAAAGGAGATTATTGAAAGATCAGCAGTTAAGGGTTTACTTCATTTCCTTGTTAGGAAAAACCAACTCTATCTAGAACAATATCTTCCTTGTCACCTTGGTGCTGTCCAAAATTGTGTTAAAAAAAAAAAAAGGTGATATCTACATTTATTTTAATGATACTGATGAATTTTATTATCAGTAACTAGAGAGATAAAAACTGGCTTTTGTAAAATGAATCATAGGGACCTTGATAGAAATAAGACCTAGCTATGCTGAGCTATTTAATTAAACATCATGATTCTACAAGTTATATATAATTTGGATGTTTCTTTTTTTAAACTTTTTATGTTAGGTTCAGGGATACACGTGCAGGTTTGTTATACAAGTAAACTCCTGTCATGGGGGGTTGTTGCACAGATTATTTCATCACACAGGTACTAAGTCTGGTACCCCATAATTATTTTTTCTGCTCCTTTCTCTCCTCCCACCCTCCACCCTCAAAGAGGCCCCAGTGTCTGTTGTTCCCTTGTGTTCACGAGTTTTCATCATTTAGCTCCTACTTTGGATTTTTCTATATGCACCACCAAATAATAAAAAATTTGCTTAATTCAACTGGGTTGATTTTTTTTAACTGAATTGACTGCATAGCTTTTATTTTTCCTTTACAACTTCTGTGAGAAACTCAGGGCCTCTCTATATGGAGTCAAAAATCTTGAATATACAGAAATAGAATTCCGTTTTCTGGGTAATTTAAAATATCTATTAAACACTATTATTTATTACATCCCCAGCATCTTTTTTCTGAATATTCATCCAGCTAATAGTTACTGATTAGGAGCTCCATTTAAGATTGTATACCATTTACTGAAGGGACCACAGCAGTGATGAGAAAGGTAGCTTAGTTTTGCCTTCATGATTATTCATATATATTCATGTATCTGACTAAATAATTCCAATTTGGTTATATGTTTGTTGTTTTAGACACAGTCCAAAGTATATTTGCTTTTGGTGAATGCTGGTATTTTTTCTTGATGAAATGAGGTATGAAGAAGTAGCATAAGAAAGTAGCATTGGCCTTGTAGTATAGTTTAAAGTCAGGTAGCGTGATGCCTCCAGCTTTGTTCTTTTGGCTTAGGATTGACTTGGCGATGCGGGCTCTTTTTTGGTTCCATATGAACTTTAAAGTAGTTTTTTCCAATTCTGTGAAGAAAGTCACTGGTAGCTTGATGGGGATGGCATTGAATCTATAAATTACCTTGGGCAGTATGGCCATTTTCACGATATTGATTCTTCCAACCCATGAGCATGGAATGTTCTTCCATTTGTTTGTATCCTCTTTTATTTCATTGAGCAGTGGTTTGTAGTTCTCCTTGAAGAGGTCCTTCACATCCCTTGTAAGTTGGATTCCTAGGTATTTTATTCTCTTTGAAGCAATTGTGAATGGTCACGCTACCTGACTTTAAACTATACTACAAGGCTACAGTAGCCAAAACAGCATGGTACTGGTACCACAACAGAGACATAGATCAATGGAACAGAACAGAGCCCTCAGAAATGATGCCGCATAGCTACAACTATCTGATCTTTGACAAACCTGACAAAAACAAGAAATGGGGAAAGGATTCCCTATTTAATAAATGGTGCTGGGAAAACTGGCTAGCCATATGTAGAAAGCTGAAACTGGATCCCTTCCTTACACCTTATACAAAAATTAATTCAAGATGGATTAAAGACTTATATGTTAGACCTAAAACCATTAAAATCCTACAAGAAAACCTAGGCAATACCATTCAGGACATAGGCGTGGGCAAGGACTTCATGTCTAAAACACCAAAAGCAATGGCAACAAAAGCCAAAATCGACAAATGGGATCTCATTAAACTAAAGAGCTTTTGCACAGCAAAAGTAACTATCATCAGAGTGAACAGACATCCTACAGAATGGGAGAAAATTTTTGCAACCTACTCATCTGACAAAGGGCTAATATCCAGAATCTACAATGAACTCAAACAAATTTACAAGAAAAAAACAAACAACCCCATCAAAAAGTGGGCAGAGGACATGAACAGACACTTCTCAAAAGAAGACATTTATGTAGCCAAAAAACACATGAAGAAATGCTCATCATCACTGGCCATCAGAGAAATGCAAATCAAAACCACAGTGAGATACCATCTCACACCAGTTAGAATGGCCATCATTAAAAAATCTGGAAACGACAGGTGCTGGAGAGGATGTGGAGAAATAGGAACACTTTTACACTGTTGGTGGGACTGTAAACTAGTTCAACCATTGTGGAAGTCAGTGTGGCGAGTCCTCAGGGATCTCGAACTAGAAATACCATTTGACCCAGCCATCCCATTACTGGGTATATACCCAAAGGACTATAAATCATGCTGCTATAAAGACACATGCACACGTATGTTTATTGCGGCACTATTCACAATAGCAGAGAGTTGGAACCAACCCAAATGTCCAACAACGATAGACTGGATTAAGAAAATGTGGCACATATACACCATGGAATACTATGCAGCCATAAAAAATGATGAGTTCGTGTCCTTTGTAGAGACATGGATGAAACTGGAAAACATCATTCTCAGTAAACTATCGCAAGGACAAAAAACCAAACACCGCATGTTCTCACTCATAGGTGGGAATTGAACAATGAGAACTCATGGACACAGGAAGGGTAACATCACACTCTGGGGACTGTTGTGGTGTGGGGGGAGGGGGGAGGGACAGCATTAGGAGATACACCTAATGCTAAATGACGAGTTAATGGGTGCAGGAAATCAACATGGCACATGGATACATATGTAACAAACCTGCACATTGTGCACATGTACCCTAAAACCCTAAAGTATAATAAAAAAAAAAAAAAAAAAAGAAAGTAGCATTGGCAGGAGCAAGTGGCAAGCTTTGTTGGTTTAGCAATCAAAAAGTTATCTACTGTGCAGATATTTTATACATATACATAATATGTACACAAATACATACACACAAACATGTGTGTATATATATTTTGGGTATATATATTTGCAAAACATTTATAAAGCTGTTATCATGACTTTTTTTTTTAACCACCAATACATGGTAGGAAATGTTAAATGTTTACAGCAAGCTGCTTATTTTATTTTCCTTTATTTGGATGAAGTGACTTCAGACTAATCCATATTCTCACCCCTGCCCCATCCATGAATGTCTTCTTATAAAAAAAAAGAAACAACAACAAGAAATTAACTGTTAAAAGTGTACACAATAATTTCTGAACAAAGGCAATTCCCTGGGAAAAGGTGAGTTTTAACACACTCAAGTTGTTGTAAGATTTATCACAAGAGATTAATCTTTTACACACACACACACTAAACATGCACATATACAGAAAATACTTGTATGTGAAATAGACATATATTTCACATAAGCATTTGCTATGTTTCTCCTGACATACCTGACATATCTTGTAACTTTTTCAATGGACTCTGAAAATAAACAAATATAAATAAAACAACATAGAAGACTTGAGACTTGATTTCTTTTTTTTTCTTGTGAGACAGCCAGCCTCTCTCTATGGAAGCTGTTCTAAGGTCTTATACTATAGTTCTGCTGAAAAATTGCACTGGCCTGCCAAATATCTTAATGACTTTTCTCTCAGCAGTTGGTAATGGTGAAATGTTATTCTAGTAACCATAATGTCTCTCATAAAACAATTGCATACAATATGTACCGTACTTCTATTTTAGTGAGCTCTTCTGTCAGAATAGCAGTGCCAGTAACCATTTAGCATTTCATAGCAAACTGCTTACCAGTCCTTCAAGTGTAATATTGCAGAAAGAGTGAAGAAATGCGTGATTAAAAACATTTACTGAGAGTGGACCATTTAACGCAACCCGACACTGCAAAATAAACCAGCCTTCACGCATGTAGGCGCTCATCATATAAATGACAGTTCTATGTGGTCATTTAATTTTACGATCTCAATTCTCGCATATATTGCTCACATAAATATAGTGTTCTCCTGCAGGGAGGTCTGCTGGGTGTTATAAAATCAGTGAGACCTCAATGGGTTCAAATGGACATCTTTTATAATTATTGCTATAAAATTTCTTGACAATGCATTTTGTTGTCCAATGGCTAAAGAAAATGATTTTCCAAAAGAATGGGTTTCAACAAAGAGAGTAACACAGATTGGGAATTGTTTCTGTATTCACCCATATTCAAATTACCTTAGTTACACTCACCTATTGGAGGCTTTCCAGTTCTTCACAATAAGTTCTTAAAATGTGGCTTCCAGTTAGAAGCAGGCCAGGTTTGAATTGTTTTCTGGTTTGATGAGGCACTGTGGATTATCTACAGGGAAGGATTAATTTGCTGTTAATTGCAGTTAAAATATATTTACAGAGAATTCTTTCATGCACTTGGACAGATAAAGAAAGATAAAGAGTTCCATAAACTCAGGATTAAATATGGTTTGAACAGAAAACATAGCAACTTTGAAAAATTGTACCAAAAGCACCATGTATTATTTGAAGAATTGTATTACTTTCTCTGACTTTTTCAGGGTCATATATTTGGCATTACAGAAAATTTAATGTGGTAGATTTTCCCTACTATGTATTGGGACATTTTAATTACCTCTTAGTTTTTATATTTTCTCTAGGATAATAAGTTTGATTAGTATTGTTGCCATGTGTGACAAGTGTTTAATGGCACACTAATTGGATATGGGCATTTGTGTCCTATGGTTATCCTGTAACTACTATAGCAACAGATTTTTTACATTGTCCATTTAGAAATGCAATAAAGTGTTTGCTATTCATTGTCAAAAAGAAAATGAATGTTTAATACATTTTCAAGTGTTAAAATATTAATGTGTGGTCACATTTGTTGAAGTAAAAAGAAGGAAAGTGAACTATGAGCCATAGCTTAGCTCTGTGGTGAAAGTTAATAGTGCAGAGTGTGGCACAGATGGGGAGGGCAAGGCCTGAGGGCATTAGGGCTCCTGGCTTATTTGTCCCTAGTTCATCTCTATCATCTCCTGTAGGGATCATTTGTCCTTTGCCTCTGCTGCTTTTGGTGCTAATCTAGCAGCAGCATCAATGTTAGGATGGAGATTTAACTTTCTCTCACTCTCAATTTTGAGGTTTGATCATGGCTTCACCTCCATATGCAGGGATGAGTATGTAACATAAGTTTAGGCCAAAAAGGGAATTACATTCTGTGCATGACAGTGATTGGTTCGGAGAGCACACTTGACTTAGTTCAGTTACCTCATAATGGATTTCAGAACTTTTATATAAACCACTAGAAAACAACAACAAAGGCTGCTCTGGAAGTTGATCTTGGAGAAATTGGGAGGAGGGGAAGCTCCATTCCCCTCATCTTATCACCCAGTGGAGCTGGAGATCGAGACTTTCACACAGAAGAGAACAGTGAAAAACTGGAGACAATGAGAGACCACATTATGAATCAGCACTTGGACTGTTCATTTAAGTTTCACCTTAAAGCTAAATCCAGCCCAGAAAGTTTTAGCTAAAGTTGAGTTTCCTGAAATTGAGAGAGCCTTAACTAATTCACATGTCCCTTACCTTAATTTTCTTATGACATCAGTAGCATCACCTTTTTCTGCCTAAAGTAGTTCAGTTCAGTTTTTGATACTTGTAACCAAACTAATACTAATAAACTGTTCTTTGCTGATGGCAGATTCAATATTTTGATCTCCGCTTCTCCTGTGTCTAAGCAATCGACTCATTCTTTCATTCCGTTAATACAATTGTACAGATACAATTGATATTGAGTGTCTTCTATGTGATAGATACTATTGATGCAACAATAAAAAGCACATAGTCTCTTTCTTCTTAAAGTAGAGAGTCTCATAATAGAGAAGATTATTAAAGAAGAAGTTACAATGAGAGGAAGAATACAAAAAGTTTTTAAAAGAATTTAAAAGAACATCAAGCCCTTAGATGTTGGGTCACAGAAGGTCTCCTGGATGAGGGAGCACCAAACCTGAGGCCTGAGAGATAAGTAAAACCAGAAAGGCTGAGGCAAGGCAAGGAGACAGAGAGTTGAAAAGTCTACCTTCCAAAGAAAACATAAATTAAGTAACTGAAAAGACATACAGAAGGGCTTGATAAAGGGAAATAGCTAGGGAGGTGGTTTAGGAGTGGAAAGAGACAGGATTAAAGGTAAACAGCCATGGGATAAACTTGCCCATGAAGGGCCTGGGAAACAAAGGAATTTGAACTTTATCTTAAAAACAGTAAAAAGACAATCAGGTTTCAAATAGGGAGATGGTATGATTAGGTTTTGATGTGTCTAATACAGATTTAGGTAACCTTATTCAAAAAGATTATTATAATAAGAGAAGGTAGACTATTTCAATAAGAGCAGAGAGATTATTGAAATAAGAAGAATGCTCCAACCATGACATCTGCAGATGTTTCAAAGTTCAGGCAGAAAAAAACACTTTCCTTTTTTTTCTTTTTCTTGAGACAGAGTCTTGCTCTGTCTCCTAGGCTGGAGCGCAGTGGCACGATCTCGGCTCACTGCAAGCTCTGCCTCCCAGGTTCACGCCATTCTCCTGCCTCAGCCTCCCAAGTAGCTGGGACTACAGGTGCCTGCCACCACGTCCGGCTAATTTTTTTTTTTTTTTTTTTTTTTTTTTTGTATTTTTAGTAGAGATGGGGTTTCACCATGTTAGCCAGGATGATCTCAATCTCCTGACCTCGTGATCCGCCTGCCTCGGCCTCCCGAAGTGCTGGGATTATAGGCGTGAGCCACCGTGCCCAGCCAAAAACACTTTTCTTTTATAGGGGGTAGTGAACAAGGATAGAAAAAAAAAACAGGTGTGGGAAAATGAGATGAATGGATGGAAAGGGCATGATTGGATAGCAGATGAGAGAATGTTTTACCCTGAGGTCAGTCTACTACTGGGAGGGACTATTACGGACAGTTTCTGTGCTGGCTTATGCTAATGACGGGTCAAAATTTACAGACCTGGGGGAAGGAGAGAAGCTTAACTAGAGATGTTAGGTGGCATTTTGTTCAGATTAGTCAGTAAGTACAAAAAGTTCAGCTAATCACGTATGAGGAAAAGAATGAGAATTTGGAGACTCTAAATATCTGTGTGTCCTGTTGTCAGAGATAAACAAAAGGAGTAGCTGTGAGTTGTATCTAAGTTACAAGGGGAAGGGTGATTCTTTGCAGTAAGCCATATTCTGGAATACAAAAGTGTGGGAGGGCTCCTTAATTGTATCTATTTTCTAGGAGCACAGGGCTCAGGTAAACTTTAACATGGTCAGGTTTCAGAAACATTTTGATTTACCATGGAAAAGATTTTGAAAGGGCATGAGGCCAAAGTAAAAAGTGTGCAGTAATTCAAGTGCAATTGCCCTGGACCAAGGTAAAGACACTATGGTCATAAAGAAGCAGCAGATTACAAAGATTTTTAAAATGTAGAAAAAAAACAGATTTTAGTGTTTGATTGGACCTGGGATGTGAACAAAACATTTAAGTCACAAATGTGTCAAGAAGTTAACTCCTTTAGCTGAAATTTTCCCTCTCAAATTCCCCCAATGGCCTCTTTGATTATCAATCTGCAAGAGGTCCTCTGAATCACTGCTTTCCAAGGATGTTTTAATCTTTCAAGGACTCAGGTTCCCTCTGGTATGGCTCCTTTCCCCCATATCCTCTGTCCTCAATAGTTTTAGCCTTCTGTCTTGTCTTTACTTATTAACAAAAAATAGACTGTAATATCTCTTGTTTTAATCAATGTCTGGTCTCCAAAAGCAACTGTTATGGAGTATATCCCTTAACCTAATATCTCCTTCAGACTTAAAAATGGGGTTTAAAATGATTGCTACCATTCTTATGTAACTAAGTTTTCCCGATCTTTGCCTGGCTTTTTACTGTTAAAAATTTTATTTGATATGTACTGAACAGGTGTTTTAAGGCTGCCTTTAGTAATATAATTTCTTTGAACTTTTCTGAAGTGTAGCATAGATGTATAAAAGTACACAGATCCTTTGCAGAAAGACTGCACACGTGTAACCAGCATCCAGATTAAAAAAAAAGAACCAGTACCCCACAAACCCCACACTGCATCCACTTTTTAAAACACTACATCCTATATTGATCTCTAACACATGCATTAATTTTGCCTATTTTTAAGTTTTATATAAATCAAAGAAGATACAAAGCAACCTTTTGTGTCTGGCTTTTCTCTTATTATTTGTGAGATTTACCTATATTGTTACTTATAATAATCTATTCTCATTGCTGTATTGTATTCCATTATTTGAATACATTATAACTTACATAGTTATTGCCATTGTGAGGCATTTGGATATTTTTAGTTACAGGTTCATGATTAGTGTTATAATAAGAATTATTGTACATGGGTAAATTTTGGGGTACTAATTTAATTTGAAGGAGAATTTGTCACTGAATTCCTTTCTAAGCCTTAGATATATGGTAAACAATTTTTTAACCACTTTGGAGCTTCCTATACATTCTAGTTTGTAGTTATAATCCTAATAGTTATTTAAATGCAGTTCTTTTACCTATGTGACTACGGATGTCTCTACATGTCTATGGATTTTAACTATGATTTTCCATTGGTTTCTCAGGTGGAATTCATTCTTCAATTGTGTTTTTAAGAGGGCTCAGGAAGAATATTTACCTCAGTTTACACAAGTTAAAAAGGCCTTAAGAATGCTTTGAAAACAACTTGCCTATTTATAAAATTATTGATAACATCCTTTTTTTCTTTTTTTTTTTCTTTACTCAGCTGCGTCATAGCATTGAGTGTTGCTGCAGTAATGTGAAGCAAGCCTACTGTCACCTTCTCATAGAAAATTGGATATCTTTCCTGACTGCCTGTTGTGGACTGAATTGTGTCCACTTCAAAATTCATATGTTAAAGCCCTAACCCCCAATGTCATTGTTAAGGAGGAAATTAAGGTTAAATGAGGTCATATGGGTGGGACCCTTAATTCAATAAGACTGGTGTCCTTATAAGAAGAAAGACACCAGGGATGCATACTCACAGAAAAAAGCCCTCATGAGGACATAGAGAGAAGATGGCCATCAGCAAGGCAAGGAGAGAGGCATCAAGAGAAACCAAACCTGCAGACAGTTTGATCTTAGACTTCCAGCCTCCATACTGTGAGATACATTTGTTATTTAAGTCACATAGTCTGTGGTATTTTGTTATGGCAACCCTGGCAAACTAATACACAGCCCTTTTCATGAGGTTTTGTTTTGTTTTTTTTTTTTTTTTTTTTTTTGCATAAAATCCAGATCCTGCACAACCATTTCATGAATTTTGATTTCAGGGTATGTCTTGGTGTTAATATTTATGCATCAAATTTTTCTGGGACCTTTTTCTTTCAATTGACAAATGCAATTATTTTGATTTTCAGAAAAGTTGCCTTCTATGTTATCTTGAAATATTTTTGTCCTTTTTCTCAATGTAAAAATAATATGCAGCCCTAAAAGAGAATGAAATTATGTCCTATGCAGCAACATGGATGCAGCTGGAGGCCATTATCCTAAGTGATGCAAAAACAGAAAAGCAAATACCACATGTTCTCACTTATAAGTGGATGCTAAACCTCGGATACTCATAGACATAAAGATGGCAACAATAAACACTGGGGACTACTAGAACAGGGAGGGAGGGAGGTGGGCAAAGGTTGAAAAACTATCAAGTATTATGCTTACCACCTGAAAGATGGGATCATTTGTACCCTAAACCTCAGCATCACACATCATACCCACATAACAAACCTGCACATGTACCCCCCGAATCTAAAATAAAAGGTGAAAGTATTTTTAAAAATTACATCTACAAGGGTTCACCTTTGTCTGCTTTCAGTGATGCTATCTCAAATACTTCCTAATGCCACCCTTTTTTATTCTTACAGATCTTTTTTTGTTTGTTTGTTTCATCTTACAGGTGTGCTTCAACAGGTGCATCCTTTCTGACTTAGCATCAGGGTGATGGTAAGATCTGTATTTAAGGTTAGGGTATGAGGACTCCTTTTTAGACCCTGAGCCTAGAGCAGATGCTACAAATGCTACAAACCAGCTTTATAGCCTAGAAGAACATAAGCCTCCAAAAAGAAACACTTTGCATGTATAGGTCCCACAAAAAAATCATGAATGAGGGATGATTAATAGTGAGTTTCCCATCCAGACACTATCTCATAGGGTCTAATTCACAGTATTGTTTTATGTCCAGCATATTGGTTGCTAGTAACAGAAAAACGCTTTATAAGAGATTTTTAGAAACACATTATGTCAATGACTAATGCCAATAATTTCTACTTTATCAACAATTATCCAAATCATTAATTTTCCTGATTTGACAAAAGAATAAGATGCAAAGCAGATATTAACTAAAACATGCATTTTTTTCCATAAAAGAACTTTCCTATTATGAACACATTTAATATTTCTCTTTGTTTAGATCCTTTCAATAAAGATTAACCTCTTCTCTTAATGTCTTTTAACTTCTTTAAATATTGAAAATTAACTCATATAATTAATATAACATTTTGTATTCATTTTTCTATACCTAATAGCCCAATTAATAGAAATATATTTTTTTAATTCCTCTAAGAAAAAAATAACACCTTTTCTGATACATATCCTTCAATTGCCTTTTACGTGGTTTGATAGTCCTCCTAATGCTTCCTCAAGAGTTTCTCCAGTTGGCTTCCCCAGAAACAGATCCCGAGACAAGGATTTGAGTAAAAGTCTTCTGTTTGACATATCATTCAAGAAAACATTGGTAGGAGAGTAGGAAAGTGAGTCAGCAAGGTGAAGGAAAAAAATGAATGTGCTTAGTGAGCAGATTACTGCTTTTGTCTACTAAAGTTCAATCCTAATAGGGGCCTCTGAAAGATTGTAATTCATCTCTGAGAGTTGCCCCAGCAGAGGGACTAGAAAGCTGAGGCATTTATCCTTCAACTCTCATCCATCATTGGTTGAGGAATGTTCTTGAGGGGATTAATTCCCCAGCACCTCAGCCTTTCCCATGTTGTGGCTGAGTATGTTCCTCAACACTGTTAATGGCTTCGGAGTGTTGCCTTAAGAAGCTGAATGAGAGCACTAAATGCTAAGGGGAAACTGGCAGTACCATGACAGGGTCTACTGTGGTCCATTCCTTGTATCCTTCTGATTCACTTTTGCTCCACTTTAATTTCACTATGTTTGGTCACTGACTCTTCAAGATGATATCTAGTTATTTCTTTTTCTTCCTCTCACTCTTTTTTTTTTTTAATTCTCTCACAGGTCTGGATAGTTGTTGTTACAAAAATTAAAAATTCTTAAAAATAATAGGAAACAAACATAAAAGTGAAGTTGTGGTTTTGCCTACAGCTGCAGTTAGCCCCTAGGCCAGAATTTGTAAACTCTATTAATTATCTCACTCCTTTACAACCCAATCTTTATTTCTCTCACTCTCATATGGCACTTCTGCTAGTCTAGGTTGATTGCCCAATGGGTAAAGCAGGCCTTCATCCCTTAGGAGTCTAAGCCTCTAAACATATAGCTTTAACTTTTTTTTTTTTTTTGAGTTGGCAGAGTCTTGCCTTGTTGCCTGATGGAGTGCAATGGCATGATCTTGGCTCTCTGCAACCTCCGCCTCCTGGATTCAAACGATTCTCCTGCCTCAGCCTCCCATGTAGCTGGGATTACAGGCTCCTGCTACCATGCCTAGCTAAGCTAATTTTTGCATTTTTAGTAGAGACGGGGTTTCACCATGTTAGCCAGGCTGGTCTCAAACTCCTGACCTCGTGATCTGCCTGCCTCGGCCTCCCACCGGCCATGAGCCACCACACCCAGCCCAAACATATACCTTCTTGACTCCTTTATGAGGTATCAATGTAGTTTTTTTCATGATAATCAGGTTCAATTACACTCCCTGTATAGTACAATGTTTGTTTGCTGGCTTCCAGCATTGGAGACCAAAATGGCCAGGCGACATCCTGAGCTTTTATATTTACTAAAATCCATACTTCACCTCCTGGAAGAAACATTCCTATTCTGGGAACTAGATCTTCTAATGTAGTAGTATCTAAAATTTTAGGAACAGAGAGCTCGCCTTACCCAAAATGGTCACTAGGAGTGATGGTAATGAGAGGTGACAGCTGCTGGCGGCAGCCCTCGCAGTCGCAGCCGTTGCTCGCTCTCGGCGTTCTCAGTGCCTCCTCTGTCTGGGCTCCCACTTTGGCGGCACTTGAGGAGCCCTTCAGCCCGCCGCTGCACTGTGGGAGCCCCTTTCTAGGCTGGCTAAGGCCGGAGCCAGCTCGCTCGGCTTGCAGGTTGATGCGGAGGGAGAGGCGCCCGCGAGAACCGCGGCTGCGCGCGGCGCTTGCGGGCCAGCGCGAGTTCTGGGTGGGCGTGGGCTCGGCGGGCCAGCGCGACTTCCGGGTGGGCGTGGGCTCGGCAGGCTCCGCACTCTGAGCGGCCAGCCGGCGGGCCGCCCCGGGCGGTGAGGGGCGTAGCACCTGGGTCAGCAGCTGCTGTGCTCGACTTCTCGCCAGGCCTTAGCTGCCTCCCCGCCGGGCAGAGCTCGGGACCTGCAGCCCGCCATGCCTGAGCCTCCCCCTGCCGTGGGCTCCTGCGCGGCCCTAGCCTCCCCGACCAGCACCACCCCCTGCCCCACGGCGCCCAGTCCCATCGACCACCCCAGGGCTGAGGAGTGCGGGCGCACGGCGTGGGACTGGCAGGCAGCTCCACCTGCTGCCCGGTGCGGGATCCACTGGGTAAAGCCAGCTGGGCTCCTGAGTCTGGTGGGGACTTGAAGAACCTTTATGTCTAGCTAAGGGATTGTAAATATACCAACCGGCACTCTATCTAGCTCAAGGTTTGTAAACACACCAATCAGCACCCTGTGTCTAGCACAGGGTTTGTGAATGCACCAATCGACCCTCTGCATCTAGCTAATCTAGTGGGGAGGTGGAGAACTTTTGTGTGGACACTGTATCTAGCTAATTTAGTGTAGAGGTGGAGAACTTTTGTCTAGCTCAGGGACTGTAAACGCACCAATCAGCACCCTGTCAAAACGGACCAATCAGCTCTCTGTAAAACAGACCAAAGGGCTCTCTGTAAAATGGACCAATAAGCAGGATGTGGGTGGGGCTAGATAAGAGAATAAAAGCAGGCTGCGGTGAGCCAGCCCTGACAACCCGATAGGGTCCCCTTCCACACTGTGGAAGATTTGTTCTTTTGCTCTTTGCAATAAATCTTGCTGCTGCTCACTCTTTGGGTCCACACTGCCTTTGTGAGCTGTAACACTACCGTGAAGGTCTGCAGCTTCACTCCTGAAGCCAGCGAGACCAGGAACCCACCGGGAGGAACGAACAACTCCAGACGTGCTGCCTTAAGAGCTGTAACACTCACTGCGAAGGTCCACAGCTTCGCTCCTGAGCCAGCGGGACCACGAACCCACCAGAAGGAAGAAACTCCGAACATCAGAAGGAACAAACTCTGGACACGCCACCTTTAAGAACTGTAACACTCACAGCGAGGGTCTGCGGCTTCATTCTTCAAGTTAGTGAGACCAAGAACCCACCAATTCTGGACACAGTAAGAGAGACCACGACTATGTTAACTCTGGTTTTCTTTCTTTCTTTTTTTTCTGCCCTATATGATCTGCAGAATTCGACACCCTTTGGTTTTCAGATCATTGCATTCTAATTACCTGGGATACGACCTTATATAATGGCCAGTAGTTGGAATTTTACCTCACATTTTGAAAGATGGTGCCCCAACCTTGCAGATGCCACAAGCTGAGACTTTAAGAGGCTATCATGATGTGGTATTTGGTTGAATTAGTAGGTCCTGTGGTTACTTGCTCATTTCTCCACTCTTAATCAAAGGTTATGTCATTGGGAATCTAATGCCTTTTACGCCTTTTACTCAGATATGGTGTTAAAAAGACAGAGAAGGCAAACCCATAGCCAAACACACATCTGTCCTAGTGAGGATGAAACACTAGTTGGACTAATAAGGCCCACATTGTACTGTTGGTTGGTCTCTTCATGAGACATCCCTATATTGGGTGTGGTGGTTGGGAGGTGGGCTCCATGCTTAGTGTTGGTAACTGTTGTTTGAAGATCAGATATTCAGCAATAGTAGCAGCTACATTAGCCAGAGTGAAGGAAGAGAAGAATATGGAGCTGGTGCATAGCTTCCTTTCCTGTCATTATTGCTACTCTATTCCTGAGTGTATTGAATGAACATTCGAGTAACCAAGTGCCAAATCTGGCTAGTATCTAATATAAGTCATTTGTTCTCCTGGTTTTTGCCAGGAGATTAAATCCCAAGGCACAATAGAGTGTCTTCATATCAGTAAACTCAATCAATATCTATAAGTTTAATAGTCTTCCCTCCCTGCTTCTGCATCCTCAATATCTACTCCTAAGACTTTTTTCTCCTGGTTGCGTTTATAACAAATTAGCCAATTCTTACAGATCTTTTGGTGAATAATTCATTTCTTCTCATAGCAATGTAGTACTTTTTCACTTAGGCCATGCTGTGACTTAACCCAGGTAACTATGCCACTGTTATTCTGAAAATATACCCCTTCCACAGACCCCCATACCCTCTAGCTGAGCCTGAGAAATTCAGTTACTGCAGTGTATGGGCCAAAAACCATGAGCTCTCCTGTTGTCACACAGAAACTATTCATGCCATCTCTCTCTCTCTGCTACCTGAGTACTGCCTAGCTGCCTACAGCAGAAGAGATGGCTTCCTGGGTTGCATCAAGGCAAATTTCCTTCTTCCCACCCTCCTGGCATTTACCTTACCCTCTTCTGTCCCCTCTTGCAGAGAATATAGACCTGAGGTCCAAGTTTGCAAGCAGAATGCTATAGGCTCAGGAAGGGAGAGAGTAGCCGAAATTGAGCAGTCTGGTAGTCATCCCCAAGAGAGTTACAGGGACTGAGCCCTCTCTTCTCCCATTAAGAGAGCCAGTCCTCCCGGATGGCATTGCAGTGAGCCCTTAGCCCTAGTTCTCTAGACTAGGGGAAAGGGATGGAAGGAAGGATGCATGGGCAGAGTGCCTGCTGCACTCTTCTTTGTGTGCCAGAGCAGTCTATGTCTGTCTTCTCTGTGTTGGGGTGTCATTTTCCCATGATCTCTTCTATGTAAGGTCATTTTATTTGGTAAGCATTTATAGTTATACTAATAGAAACAATGCTCTATTATGAAGTAAAGTGTGAGGTTTTTTGCAATTTTTAGTTTATGATGGTATTCATATATCATCATTATCCTTTTACATTAGTATAGATATTTTAAAGGGAAAAATCTTTATATTTAAACATATGCAATGGCGTATTTTTCTTGCTTTTTGAACAAGGGGCCCCTCATTTTCATTTTGTGTTGGGCCCTGCAAATTAGAAGTAAGAACTTTTTGATGGAATTCACAGAGCAAGAGAGAGAGGGAGGAGAGGAGGAAGAAAAATAGGAGGAGGAGGAAGAGAAAGAGAGAGATAAAATCTACGACATTAATACCTAACACAACCGTAAAAATACTCATATATAAAGATGTTTCCGTGACATACATGTGAAACAAAAGTTAATTGCAATGTCAGAGTTAATCATTGCTAATAACGGAACTCATCATTTCGTGATCTTTGAGATTCATTCTATTAAATATCAAATGTACTCTGTGTATTTGTCCATTTGTATTCAACTGAGGCTTGATTTTGATGTCATTTATCTGACACTTGTACTAATTGCTTAACTTTGCAGATGTTGAAGCCAAATGTATTTGCCTTGGAAGCAATTGAAACAGAGTTGACTAACCATAGAAAATATGCACCATGCTCCACTTCATACTAAGGGCTACCAAGAAAAGCTTTATTTATGCAAGAATGTAGTTGGAAGGAAAGTGGAAGTCAATTGCCTTGTCTTTTTTTTAATGGAAACAAGCCAAGTGTAATCAATTATACTTGGGCATTTTGTAAAAGTAATGCTTTCTGTTGGTATTAATAATATGTGTACCATAGAAGGACTGCCAGTCAGGGAGGCATAGAATGTGAGTTGGACAACCTAAAGAACTGTGAGTTGCAGTGTGGATAAATGGGCAGTGTGGGTGTTCACTCTAGGAACAACAGCTGAAGAGGGGTAGGAAAGGCGGTGAAGAATAAAGTTAATCTGTGGCCTTTAAAATGCCAGTAAGTTAGAATATCTTAGTTTTAACTCTTTGGGGAACAGGATAGAGTTCATTCTCTATCCATCTACTACAAGATATGTAAGCCAGAGTTTATAAAGCAAAGCTCTTTTTTTCTTTTCCAGTGATATTCTCTCTCTCTCTCCCTCTCTCTTCTAATTTCCTTCATATTTTCTATTAAGTAGGGCTCTCCTGCCAGCATATCTCTTGGCCTTCACATATTTTATAGTCTTGTTTCTTATGCCCAACTAGCTTCTGTATTTCATTTTGAAACTGCTTTCTTTATAGTGGCATTTGATCTGTTTTCACTGCTGTTGAGAGAAAAGCTTTCCCTTTACTATCTAAGGCTAGAGTGGTTGGGGACCTGTGAATGAACTAACAGTGGACAGATTAATAGGAGAAAAGACAAAGTTTACTCATATGCCTGTGGTAGTGTACAAAAGAAGTGACTCCTTGAATAGCTAGAAATAGGGGTTTCTATCCCAACTTAATAAAAAAAAGGGAGAAAAGTAGAAAAGACTTCTATGGGAAGAACAAATAAGCTTAATAAGGGAAAAATAAAAGGGCTTTTATGGAAAAAAATGGGAGGTATGACAGTTTTTGATCATCTTTGTTTATGCAATTTTTCATCCTACTATTAGTGATTCCTCTCTCTCCTGGCTGTGAAACATGTAATGTCTGCTTTTTCATCTCTGATTTTTATTTATTTTGGTCTTCTCTTTTTTTTTTCTTCATTAGTGTGGCTAAAGGTTTGTCAGTTTTGCTCATCTTTTCAAAAGACCAACTTATTGTTTCATTGATCTTTTATATTTTCTTCATTTCAATTTCACTTATTTCTGCTCTGTTCTTTATTATTTCTTTCCTTCTACTAACTGGAGAGTTGGTTTGTATCTTACTATTGCTTTTCTTATTTTTTTAAGGTGCATCTTTAGGTTGTTCATTTGTAGATTTTCTACTTTTTGGTAGAGGCACTTACAGCTATAAGTATTGCTTTCCTCTTGGTAGTGCTTTTGCTGTATCTCATAGATTTCAGTATGTTGTGTTTTCATTTTCATTTGTTTCAAGAAATCTTTCAATTTTCTTCTTAATTTCTTTATTTACTTACTGTTCATTCAGGAGCGCATTGTTTATTTTCCATATGTTTTTATAGTTTCTTAAATTCCTTTTATTATTTATTTCTAGTTTTATTCCACTGTAGTAAAAGAATATACTTGATATGATATCAGTGTTTTTGAATATTTCAAGACTTGTTTTGTGGCCTAACATATGGTCTATCCTTGAGAATAATCCAAGTTCTGAGGAGAATGTGTGTTCTGTAGCTATTGGATGAAATGTTCTGTAACTATGTATTAGGTTCATTTGGTCTATAGTGCAGATTAAGTCTGACATTTCTGTGTTGATTTTCTGTCTGGATGATATGCCCAATGCTGAAAGTAGGTTGTTGAAGTCTTCAGCTATTATTGTATTGAGGTCTATCTTTCCTTTTAGCTCAAATAATATTTGCTTGATATATCTGGGTGTTCCAGTGTTGGGTGCATATATAACTATTATATCCTCTAGCTAAGTTGACCTCTTTATCATTATATAATGACCTTCTTTACCTCATTTTATATTTTTGTCTTGAAATGTATTTTCTCTATCATTAGTATAGCTACTCCTGCTCTTTTTTGTTTGCTTGTTTGTTTGTTTTATCAGTTCTACTATTCTAGAGTAAAAGGTTTTTCTTTCAGCACTTTAACTATGTTATGCCATGCTCTCCCGGTCTGTAAAGTTTCCACTGAAAAGTCTACTGCCAGACATATTGAAGATCCATTGCATGTTATTTGTTTCTTTTCTCTTGCTGCTTTTAGGATTCTTTCTTTGTCTTTGGCCTTGGGGAATTTGATTATTACATGCTTTGATGTAGTCTTCTTTGGGTTAAATCTGCTTAGTGTTCTATATCCTTCTTGTACTTGAATATTGATAACTTTCTCAAAGTTTGGGAAGTTCTCTGTTACCCCTTTGATTAAACATTTTACCCCAATCTCTCTTTATCTCCTCTTTAAGGCCAATAACTTTGATTTGCCCTTTTGAGGCTGTTTTCTAGGTCTTGTAGGTGTGCAGCATTCTTTTTTATTCTTTTTGTGTGTGTGCTTCCTCTGACTGTGTTTTCAAATAGCCTGTCTTCAAGTTCACTAGTTCTTTCTGATTTTTAATCTTGACCCATTGGAGGGCTGCTAAAATTAGAGACAAATTCATTTCAGTGATTTTCCACTATTTACTACAAAAGATTGTTTAAAAACTAACAGTGAGTAGCAATAACAGCTATCACTTACTGACTACTAGAGGCTGAATACTTTACCAGAAGAAACTTTGTGACATTTGATTGATTTAAACATCAAAGCCACCCAGTGAGGTGTATATTATTCTCTTCATTTAATCTGTAAAGAAACTGAGGTTCAGAGAACTTAAGTAACCAGCCTGAATGTCCTAACATTGTAAATGACAGAGCTAGCATTCAAGCTATATTTTTAAGTAAGCTTATTGATTGAAGCTTAACATACATAAAGAAAAGTGCACAAATGTAAATGTATGGCTCAATAAAGTCTCACAAAGTTGACATACCTGTTTATATGTAACATTACTTGTGCTGAAATAGCCTCTTTTTTCTAAACCAATGACTTAGTGTTTTATAGAGGCTAAGGCTATCTATTTTTTGTATGTGAAACAAAACTTGCACCAGACCAGTTAAACTGGCAAGGAAGACTTTATTCAAGACTATTGCAATAGGGGACAGAGATTGAACTTAATCTCACTAAAACAAAAGGTAGGAGATTTTTTAAGCATTGGAGTCTACTAGTGAAAAAATACAGGAGAATGTTGAGGGGAGACTAGTCAATGTAATTAGGCCATCTATGTTTTCTAATTGGCACTTATTGAAGTTAGACTCCTGACCCCCAATAAACTCTGAAAAATGGGGGCACTCTCTCTCCTGATTACACTTTCAAAGGGATGCCTCCCAGGTCCTTGTGAAAGGTACTCCTAGGTTGAAGATTTACAACTCAAAGGGGCCAAGAAATAAATTATAATTGCAAGTTTTTCTAAAGTTGGTGCTCTAAGAAAAGGGAAATCAGGGGTCTACAGTCATGAAGAAATCTGTTAATTAGTCAAACTAAGGGAAATGTTAAGGTCATTTTGGTCACCTACCATTAATAATATCACATTAGTGATTCATTTTCATTTTGAGATGACTAAACTTAGGGTGTAGCTTTGCATAATGCTAGGAAGGAAACACTATATCACTACTTGGGCATTTTAAGATGCAAAGTCATTCTAGTTCTTTAGAAGGCTAGAATATAGATTGTAGTAATAAAGATAATAGGGGATTTGCAGAGCATGGTCTTTTCAGTGAGGTTAAGGGAACATTATTTATTTACCCAATTCTGTTTAGAGAATAGGCTGTACAAGTGGCCATGATAGAGCATAGATACTAGGGAGGTGATAACACCCAACAGGAAGACGAATTTGCTAAAGTTGTTAAAGGTAGTATAACGAGGTATAACAGCCTGAAACTAGACCATTAGGTTAGACATTAGAAAAGTATTTCCAAATGTAGGGTTGATTAGGTTTTGGAATAATTTGCTGAGAAAAGGTCACTAAGGTGCTATCACTAGGAATACTCAAGAGTAGATTAGATGAAATACATATTACTATTTATGGCTGCAAGGACAAGGTCAAACCCACAGTAATGCAAAGGAGCAAACTGTGTGACCCTGGATGTGTTTTCTCCCTCTATGATAAGATCCACTTGATTTTACAAAACAACAAAAGCAAAAGCATCATTATTTGTAATAGTAAGTCTCAACCAAGGATTCACACAACAAAAATGCATTTCTCTTTACCCTATTTTCTTTTACACTAGCATTTAGAGGGTGGATGTTTGTATCAGTGAAAAAAATGAAACCAGTGCCCATTTTACATTATAAGGAATTAATTTGCAGCCGATCTGCTTATATTAACAAATTGCTATTTGGTTAGAAAATAGCCTAAGTGGTACTTTGTCTTCTTAATGATCCTATTTAACAATTCAGTTTAGCTGTTTTTGCTTAATTTTCATGCTAATTTTAAACGATTTTCATCCTTTTAAGTTTTAACAGTATTTTAAATTTAACAATATATTGATATTTGCATTTAATTTTTATTTGATTTAGTTTATTTTATTCAAAGTGGTCTATTTGGCACTTGATTGTTTTGTGAATGATGCAAATAAAACAATGAAATTCCTGTATAGAAGATAGAGCTTCTACTTTAAATTCCGAATAACCAGAGCATCATTTTTGTTCAAACAGAAGAGATTCTGTAGATAAAAATTAATTGCAGGTTTTTGTCAGAAAAGTTGATTTGCCTTGCTGCCCAACCCCTTCCAGCTACTTCCTCATGTAATGCATTTTGTCTTTTAACAATGGTAAAGAGCACTCCTTTGTGCTACAAACTGTTCTATATGCTGAGCCATATAGCAGTTAGTAAGAGAAATAGCAATAATGTCTATGTCTTTATAAGATTTGATTCCAGTAGGGGAGACAGACAATAAACAGACAAACGAATAAGTGTGTCAAATTGTCAGAGGTGTTTGAACCAGAGCAACTCCATCTTGGATAGGGGCTGAGTAAAATGAGGCTGAGACCTACTGGGCTAGATTCTGAGATGGCTAAGGCATTCTAAGTCACAGGATGTGATAGGAGGTCAGCACAAGATACAGGTTATAAATACCTTACTGATAAAACAGGGTGCAATAAAGAAGCCAGCTAAAACCCACCAAAACCAAGATGGCAACAAGAGTGACCTCTGGTCATCTTCACAGATACACTCCCGCAAGCACCGTGACAGTTTACAATTGCCATGGCAACATCAGGAAGTTACCCTATATGGTCTAAAAAGGGTAAGCATAAATAATCCACCCCTTCTTTAGGATATCATCAAGAAATAACCATAAAAATGGGTAACCAGCAGCCCTGAGGGCTACTCTGTCTGTGAAGTAGACATTATTTATTCCTTTACTTTCCTAATAAACTTGTTTTCACTTTACTCTACAGACTCTCCCTGAATTCTTTCTTGCATGAGGTCAAAGAACACTCTCTTGGGGTCTAGAATGGAACCCCTTTTTGGTAAAAAAAAAATGTCAAAAATTGCCAAGGGTTGTTGAGAAACATTAAGCAAAGAAAGGGGCTGGATTATTGCATCTTAGGTAGGTGTAGGGGCCTCTCTGGAAGGGAGATAATTGAGCAGAAAACTGCATCCCTGAGGAAGCAACCCATGCAGACATCTGAAGGAATAGATTCTAAGTGGAGAAAATCATAAGTGTAGGGCAGGAAACTGGCCTGTTTTAGGGTCCACAAGTTAACACAAGGTTGTTGATGTGAAGAGACCAGAAGAGCCCATCAGAGGAGATTATGGTTCTTAGTGTCCCTCTTGCAAGGGTACTCTTTAAGTTGATTAACCAAACATCCACATAGGCCACACTGATCCTGTTCAATATACGTAAATGAACAGTTTTCTTTACTTGAAAATCTTATTTTTTACTTAATTTTCACCAGGGAACAATTCAAACTGTTCCAATCTCTACTGGGTGGAGAGCAGGAGGAGGGAGAGGATCAGGAAAAATAATAGGTACTAGGCTTAATAGCTGAGTGATGAAATAATCTGTATAACAAGCCCCCATGACAAAAGTTTACCTATGTAACAAACCTGCACTTATACCCCTGAACTTAAAAGCAAAGTAAAAAAAAGAAGAAAGTCTACTGACATTATTCATTCTATAAATATTTCACAAATAGCTACTAACTGCCCACTACATGAGAAGCACTACTTGAGGTCTTTAAATAAAAGTTTCAAAACCAGAGAATTTATTCTTTCTATGTAAATTTAATTCCATGTAATATAAATAGGTTTTAAATTAAACATAGTAAACACATATAAGTCATGCTAAAACATCATTTATTATCACAATTTGCCAGTGACTTGGACTTGGGAAACTCTCTCTAGATCTCAGACTTCTCGTATAGGAGGCAATCTACAATGGTGACTGTTTCTTTTGGTTCTAAGATGTGGAAATAATCACAATGTGCATGGAGCAAAATTTTAAAATGAAAATTATGTATTGATTAATTTAAATAAAGTAAAAAATAATTGTGTTTCCTTTTCCCACAAATAAGGATATTGCCATCTTACAAGTAGCACATTCTTTAAAAACACTTTTTATACAGTAATATAGCCACCATTTTAGTTCATTTTCTGCTGCTACAAACAGAATACCACAAGCTGGGAAACTTTTAAAGAAAAATGATCTGGCTCACAGTTCTGGAAGTTGGGAAGTCTGAAATTGAAGGACTGCATCTGACAATGGCCCTTTTGTGTGTTTTCTCACAGTGGAAGGCAAGGGAGCATGAAAGACAATGTGAAAATTAGGGTAAGACAAGAATGCTTGTGATTTTTGTACATTGATTTTGTATCCTGAGACTTTGCTGAAGTTGCTAATCAGCTTAAGGAGATTTTGGGCTGAGACAATGGGGTTTTCTAAATATACAATCATGTCATCTGCAAACAGGGACAGTTTGACTTCCTCTTTTCCTAATTGAATACCCTTTATTTCCTTCTCCTGCCTGATTGTTCTGGCCAGAACTTCCAGCACTATGTTGAATAGGAGCGGTGAGAGGGGGCATCCCTGTCTTGTGCCAGTTTTCAGAGGGAATGCTTCCAGTTTTTGCCCATTCAGTATGATACTGGCTGTGGGTTTGTCGTGGATAGCTCTTATTATTTTGAGATACGTCCCATCAATACCTAATTTACTGAGAGTTTTTAGCATGAAGGGTTGTTGAATTTTGTCAAAGGCCTTTTCTGCATCTATTGAGATAATCATGTGGTTTTTGTCTTTGGTTCTATTTATATGCTGGATTACATTTATTGATTTGCATATGTTGAACCAGCCTTGCATCCCAGGGATGAAGCCCACTTGATTATGGTGGATAAGCTTTTTGATGTGCTGCTGGATTTGGTTTGCCAGTATTTTATTGAGGATTTTTGCATGAATGTTCATCAAGGATATTGGTCTGAAATTCTCTTTTTTAGTTATGTCTCTGCCAGGCTTTGGTATCAGGACAATGCTGGCTTCATAAAATGTGTTAGGGAGGATTCCCTCTTTTTCTATCGATTGGAATAGTTTCAGAAGGAATGGTACCAGTTCCTCCTTGTACCTCTGGTAGAATTCGGCTGTGAATCCATCAGGTCCTGGACTCTTTTTGGCTAGTAAGCTATTGATTATTACCACAATTTCAGAACCTGTTATTGGTCTATTCAGAGATTCAACTTCTTCCTGATTTAGTCTTGGGAGGGTGTATTAAGAAAATGTGGCACATATACACCATGGAATACTATGCAGCCATAAAAAATGATGAGTTCATGTCCTTTGTAGGGACATGGATGAAACTGGAAAACATCATTCTCAGTAAACTATCGCAAGGACAAAAAACCAAACACCACATGTTCTCACTCATAGGTGGGAATTGAACAATGAGAAGTTGTGGACACAGAAAGGGGAACATCACACTCCGGGGACTGTTGTGGGGTTGGGGAAGGGGGGAGGGACAGCATTAGGAGATATACCTAATGCTAAATGACGAGTTAATGGGTGCAGGAAATCAACATGGCACATGGATACATATGTAACAAACCTGCACATTGTGCACATGTACCCTAAAACCTAAAGTATAATAAAAAAAAAAAAACTAAAAAAAAGAAAAAAAAAGAAAAAAAAGAAAATTAGGGTAGGACTTATTCTTTCTATAACTAACCCACTTCCATAATAACTAGCTCACTCTCATGATAATGACTTTAATCCATTCATGAGGGTGGTGATGCCATGACCTAATCACTTCTTAAAGCTTTCACCTTTTAATATCATCACAATGACAATTAAATTTCGACATGAGTTTTGGAGGGGAAGGGGTATTCAAACAATAGTATTCACCCATTTACTGAGTGAAGTACTCATTATATAAATTTACGTTTTCAATACTCAAAATAACTTTATGAAGAATGTAGGAACTTATTTCATAGATGGCCACCACCAAATTTTTCTCTTCATGTATGTTCATGGCATTCCTTCTTTAGAAGAAGAGTCTATTTTTCCCCTCACCTTGAATCTGGACCTGTCTGGATGAATTGATTAGACAACAGAATGTGGTGGAAGAGACATTCTGAAACTTCCCAGACCAAGTCATAGGAAGCCTTGCAACTTTCACCAGCAGCTCATGGAAGGCTTCCCCTGGAGTGAGTCAGTCACCACTGAATAAATGTGACTACCTCCCTGAGACTGCCATACTGTGAGGAATCCAAGAAAACCATGTGGAAAGGAAATGATGGCCCAGCCATAACTATTCTAGCTATCCTAGCACCAGACATAAGCCATCTTGGATCCATTCCCAGCAGACGTAACATGAAGAAGTACAAAGGACCCCAGTGAACAGCAAGAACAAAAGTCCTTTGTCATGGTCCCTGCCATATGATCCTAGCTGTTCAAGCTTCTATGGCTATGGGCCTAGTCATTGTGGACTAAAGAAGAGCCATCCCCACTGTACTCTGCCTAAATTTCTAAACCACAAAATAGAACAATAAAGTGGTTGTTTTGTACCACTAAGCTTTAGGTTGGTTTTTTACATAGAAATACGTAACCAGTATAGGTTGACATGCAAGTTGTGCTTATACCTTTATTAATAAAGAACCCTCATAAATGGAATTGGTGCCATCATAAAAGACTTGAAAAAAACTCTCTTGCCTCATCTACCATGTGAGAACATAGCAAAAAGGCACTGTCTATGAGCCAGAAAATGGACCTTTACCACACACAGAATATGCTTTTATCTTGGAATTCCTAGCCTCCAGAACTATGATAAATAAATTTCTGTTTTCTATGAGTTACCTAGCTTATGGTATTATATTCTAGCAATATGAATGAACTCAGACTGAAAATGGGTACTGAGAAGTGTGGGTGCTGCTGTAACAAATACCTAAAAATGCAGAAACAGATTTGGAACTGGGTAATGGCCTGAAGCCAGAGATTTTTGAGGTGCATGTTATAAAAATTCTATATTGCCATGAACAGATTATAAAGGGCAATTCTGGTGAGGACCCAGAAGGAGAGGAGGATGGCTGTAGAAAGAGCCTCCCTCTTCTTAAGAGAATACATAAGTGATTGTGTACAGAATGGTGGTAGAAATATGGAGGGTAATGGTTCTACTGATGAAGTCTCAGAAGGAAATGAAGAACATGTTATGGGACAATGTAGGAAAGGTGATCCTCATCATAAACTGGAAAGAACTTAGCTGAATTGTGTTCATGTCATTGTTGTTTTGTGGAAGGTAGAACTTGTGAGGAATGAAATTGACTATTTGGCTGTGAAATTTCTAAGCAAAATATTGAAAGTGCTTCTTCTCACCCGCTCTAGTAAAATGTGGGACAAGAGAAACAATTTTAAAGTGGAACTTCTAATTTGAAAAGAGCGGAACATAAATATTTGGAAAATTTTCAACCTATCTGTTTTACAAAGAATGAGAAAGGGTATTCAGAAGAGAACATCAAGAGTGTGGCCAAATGACTATCTGATACTAGTCACCATCTAAACAGAAGCCAGGACCTATTGTCCAAAACCATAGAAGAGTAATTCTGAAGGCAATTCAGAAATACTTAGAGGTACCACCTCCATTACAAGCTCAGAGTGCAAAAGCCTCAGTGAGCACGCCGCCATGGTGGTGAGCCTTCATCAGGGCAATGTCCAGAGAAGCCATGGGAGTGGGCTGCGACCCCAGACTGATAGAGCCAACAACATGCAATTCCTGCCAGGGTAAACATAGCAGGAAGCCTCCATCTATGAGCCAGAAAGTAAAGCCCTCACCAGACATTGGATTTGCCTTATCTTGAACTTCCCTGTCTCCCGAATTGTGAGAAATAAATATCCATTGTTTGTAAGACATGACATTTTGCTATAGCAGCCTGAATGGACTAAGACAATGAGACTTCAATGATGAATAAGTCTGTAATGGTGGATGAAATTTTGAATAACTAGAGTGTAAAGAGTAAAGAGAACAGTGAATAGATATGTAAGAGAGACAGAAACTTAAAACACCACAGGCAAAATTGCAAAGCAGGTATTTTGCAAAATATAGCTAATTTCTTACCACATTGATATAAAGTTACTTTCAAACTTGTACTATTCCGGATAGTGAAAGTTGATGCCGAGGTAGAGGCATGAAAAAGACAAACATGTTAAATATTTTCAATAGCTATTAACATTTTATGGGCAAAAATATGGGAAAATAAAAAACAAATGAATAAATTTTGACTATAATGGAAGAAGTATATGAGAAGTTGACAGCAAATGAATTTCAATAGATGCTTTCTAATCACAGAAGGCTCTGAAAACCAGTCAAGAGCTTAGCTTAATAAAATAGAAAATAGGGAATTAATAGAGAAACAGAACCAACAGGATGTATACACACACACACACAGAGAGAGAGAGAGAGGGAGAGAGAGAGAAACAGACAGACAGAGGGAGAGAAAGAATCTGATGGGGTATGCCGGCAGACTGGAGACTCAGGGAAGAGCTGCAGTTGCAGTTCAAGGAAGTTTGCTGGTGAGATTCCTTCTTGCTGGGGAGGAAATCAGTCTCTATTCTATTAATGCTTTCAACTGATTGGAGGCCCACCCACATTATGGAGGGCAATATGCTGTACTCAAAGTCTACTAATTTAAATGCTAATATCATTGAAAAGGCATCTTCATTGAAATGTCCAAAATAATGTTTGACCAAATATCTGGATACCATGGCCCAGCCAAGTGGACATAAAAAATTAACTATCACTGGGAGCAATTGAAAATTTTTAAGGAGGGTGATAATGTGATGAAAAAGTGTTTGAGGAAGACTTTTATAAAATATTTTGCATGTTGGTTTAAAAGAGGGAGGCATTAAAATAAAATAAAATAAACAATCAGTAAGGCTACGGAGTTTTTAGAACCTGGCTGAGAAGAGTGATGGAGAGGGTTAGATAACATGGCCTACATAACTGCTTTTTATTTAATGGAGATATTTAAAGTAGCATGCTAAAAATTATCAAATAATCTGGTCAGATTCCACTCTATTATTTATTTTATGATTGTAGTAATACTTTAAATATGTCCCAACATTTCTAGGCATTGAGGGCAGTATAATATAAAGGCCACAGGCTTTGGAATAGAGTTGGTTTGAATTCAAGCTTTGTCACTTATCTGCAAGTTTCATAAGTCCTGTTAGCCTGTTTCCTCCTCTAAAAATGAAAGTATTAATGCCTATCACAAAGATTAAAGAAAAATAATGTAGTTAAATATTCAGAATAGCATAGTCAGTTTCAGGATACTGCAACAGCATTAAACTCATTTAAATTCTATGAATTCAATTTTGCAGGCTTTGCAAAAACAGAAGAGCAAAGAGAGAGAGAAGGGGAGAGAGAGAGAGAGAGAGAAGGGGGAGGGAGAGAGAGAGAAAGAGACTCATTGATTCAGGGATAGTCCCTGGTTCAAATTAGATCCTGACCTCCACTATTCCAGAGGAGGTCACGACTAAAATGCAAAGAAAAAAAGGAGATAACTCCTGGATTTTGACTACACAAGGACCTAAATCCTGGAGGTTTAAGGATAGCACAACAGCTTTTCAATGGTGATTTTGAGTCTACTAGATTTTTTTGTTTGACTTGCTGATTTTAGAACCCAATTCCTGTTTAAATTGAACTCCACCGTAAATGTGTTGTAGAGATTTAATTTCAAATCTTTCATAGAGCAGCCACTCAAGAAAAGAAGTTAAATCCTATTACAGCCAATATCAATATAGTCTCTGGATATGCCTAAATCTGACAATCAGCATACTGTATTCTGACATGTCTCAATGTTGGTGATGGCGATGTGACCTCAGCTGAGATCCTTGCAGCCATCTAATTAGACAGAAGCCATCTTGCAGATGAGCGTGGTAATGTTTCCCCTGATCTGCACTAACATTTGCAACATCCTGGTAGTTCTTTTGTTACAAAGGCTATGATCATTAGGTGACTTATTATATTGAATTGAACTAGGAAATTTTTTCCAAAAATGAATAAATACGTAACATTTGCTAGTCAATTCTTTAGGAGTAAAATAAGCCCTGTCTGGGCAGACATACTGCTATATCATCTGATGCAGTCATTTTATTTCTCTTCAGACTTTTATTGTTTTCTATACACAGATAATATATGTATCTCTTGATTTGCTTTGTTAGAGACTGTAAATGAAACTTCACAAAACCATCTTCAAAATCATGTAGTGAAACAAGAGTTGGAAACATTTTTTTTCTCCTTACCATCATTGTTGCTTTCAGTTGAATAAATGTACATTTCTTGCTGACTGCAAGAAAAGCCATTAAAAAGCTGTTCCCAGCTAAAAGGTTTCAACACACAGGGAATTATATCACCAGCTTTATTTTTCCCCCTTAGCAGAGACAGACGTGGTTATAATAGCCAAATCAAAGAACATTTGTTTGAATGATCTGTAATCAGCACCGCTGTTGTCCATTGAAGTTGTGAGCAGTTCTACATCCATAAAAGTCTTGTACCTGGAAAACTGCATGTGTTACTTTCAATTTAAGCACAATTACTATAATGCTAAAATTTTCTTAAAATAAAATAATGGAAAACTATCATATTAACAAGTCTGTCAACTGAATGCAGTATGATGGTCAAAAATGCAGTCTGAATAACAAATATCAAATACATATAGTAGAAGAGAAACAAACAAAAGAAACCCAGTAAGTTCAGTGGTGGACTGGAACAACCAGGCAGAGTATGATCGAAGAATACTAGAAATTTGTCACATTACTACATGATTTTTCCCTCTAAGCTACACAATTTCATTATAGAAAATTCAGGTAATGCCTCTTTATCATCTTATTTGTAACACATTGCTTGAGTTCTCATTTTAAAATAATAAGAAAAATATACAAATCAATATATTTCTAATTGTGACCAATCTAATCAGCTAAAGTAAACATTTAACTTGGGTTGTCAGGAAACTTGCCTAATTTTATGCTGTGCCAGAAACTGTACCAACGTAAATTATTTGGGAAGAATAATATTTGCATAGCACTTTAAAATTTACAAAATGCTTTTACCTAAATTCTCATTTTATCTTCACAATAATCCTGTGAAGTAGTGAGTGAGGTGGTCAGAGTCACTATTTTCCAGGGGATAATATATAATTGATTTATAATCATATACTCTCTTTCTCTGTCAACTTGACTCCTTTGAACCATTATTTTTCCTAAAAGATGCAGACTTTCCTGAAGATGAACATTCATCCTATTGGGACAGTTTCCCCCTTAGGTTACTTCTCAGTGGGCAGTAACATTGATATATACATTGCTCTTGAAGTATAATATATATTAAAAAAAGAAACTTCTGTAAGATAGTTCTCTAGGAAGAGTTGAATAGCACAAGAACAGGAAATATCCCAATTGTGTAGATTTGCAAGAAGTGGGATATGTTTCCATGTAGGGAGTTTTCTAAATTAACACCTTCTAATTAGCTACGAGGTATTATGGTTCCATTGAATTTAGAAATTGAAGGGGGAGAAGGACTCAATATCTTTGATCCTTTACCAAATGTGTTTGTTACATTATTTTTTGAACATGTTTTAAAAATTAAAGTGAATTTTTGCAGTAAGAAAATCATCAGTGATTTAAATGAGAATAAGAGCGATATTGCTCTGGCTGAATGTCATTTTTTTTCATAAAGTCAGAATGCTGACCACAATATTTTCCACTCTAGAAAAATAAAATCAAATAAGATTAACTGGTTGTGTTGCATTGAGATTAATGTGGGTGGAAACGAATGGTTTGGAATTCAATTTGGTTTTGGTAAGCGACATTGCTTATCTTAAATCTCAGGAGTTGACTAAATTTGGTTTTCTTCACCTCCAATTCCATTAAGAATCAGAAAATGTAGAAATACATGTTTGTATAATCACACATATACCTGAATTTAAATAAATTATAAAAGAAAGGCTAGACTCTGTCTCAAAAAAAAAAAAAAAAAGAAAGGCAATGTTTTATAAACCTGAAACATGGGAATTACAAGTTTCAAATGATTCTAGCTTTATACAAAAGTGCTTTCATAGAACTATGAAAAAAATGATTCAAATGTAAATAGTTTACAATCAATGATTTTTTTCAAATGCAAATAGTATTATCTTATTATAAAATAATATATTATTTTGTGAATATTTCAGGGAATGTTAAAGAAGCATGGGGAAGGTGAGTATATAGAAGTATTAAAAAAGTCACCAATAATCTCATTACATAGTAACAATTTCTTGTAACATTTTGTTATAATCCTTCCAAAATTTCTATAACTTCTACATTTTGCAATTGTGTCATTAAAGCTTTAATATTCACAATGCAGTGCAGGGCAGTAAGAAATATAAACTAAAGAAGCAGAAGGATGGGCAGAAGAAGTAGAAGCATTTAATGCCAAGACAAGTTTCATGCTATAAATCAAGCAAGAGTTTTAAAGCAGTTGAAGGTATGCTACCATCTGCTCCTATTCCAGATGTGTCCAGGTAAGAAACAAGAAGCTTTGTCTTGTGACTGTGAAATGTCTGAGTTCATATAAAGCTTATATTAAAAAAAGAGCACACAATCTCCTAACATTTTAAAGAGATAAGGAATGGAAGTATATTATTTTATTACTGACTACTTTTAAATTTACAAACCACAGGTCTAGTAAATTGTTACTTTCTTAGTCAATTATTTTCTATCAAATACCTAAGCTTAGAGTTTATCAACTTATGCAGTGAAAGCACATCTTTTATGAAAACTGACAATAGTCTGCAACTATTATGATAGACCTTATGATTAACTCCTGAGCAAGTATTTAAATAGATGGTTTTTTTAAATCAGAAGTTTATTTTCTCTGTTATAGTCCTCTAACTCTTTCTTTATATTTATTAGGTTCTATCACATTCTGTGTGTTATGCAGGGTATCATCTTGTTTGCCAATTCCAAATCCCTAGAATGCCCCAGAGAGGAATCTGCCTTCCTTGTTAGCGTTGCACTTGTCTTCATTCACTCCTTTAGTCACATCGGCAAGTGAACTAACTCTTCCCACTGAATGGGGGTGCAATACTTATTTGAGTTGAAATAGTTACCTAGCATTTCCCTTCACTTCCACAAAGTGTAGTATTTTGTGTATACTAGAGGAGAGCAATAGCAAAGTGTGGTCATGTGGCTATTCCCATCTTTGGTTTCATAACAAGGTAGATCATTAACTGATACAGAGTAAGAGGTCAAATATTGATCCTTTAGGATTACAGGTTTACAACAAAGGATGGATGGACTACCACAAAAGAAAGAGCCTCAGGGAGCAGCAGGATATGGTGGCTTGTTTTGTAATCAGAGGCAATTTACAATGTAGGAAGCCATAGGACTCTATTAGCCACTGGTGAAAGTTTTTTTTCAGAGCCTGCCATAAAGCCACTTGGACTTGGTTTATACCCTGGAATTGTAGAAGGAGATAACCTGAGTTATTCACTAGCCCTTGACTCAAATATGTAGCAAAATTAATATTATTACAAATACAAATCGTACCAAGAGAAAGGAAAAATCACCATTCTGTTATCAGGAAGGCACCTTTTGCTACTAAGACTTTTCAAAACAACTGTTTACTTACTGATATATCTGAGATGATGATTGACCAATTAGAGGATAGTCTCAGTCTTAAATTCTACAGGTTATAGTTCAATTGATCTTTTTCACACATTAAAAATAATGTTAGCTCTATTTGTGAAAGGTTACTTTTTCAAAAAGAAAGTTCTCTGTTCCCTGAATAAAATGCACCTTTCCTACTTTTTAAGATTATTTCTTCATCTGTACGTTTTCTCCAATACCTTCTACATTCTTAAAGGCTTTGTTTTATTAATTAGAGTTTTTCTTTGTATCTTTAACTTTTATCTCTTCACGGGCCCCATTTACTCTTCCTATAAGTATGTCAGGTTTCCTTTTCTCTAAAGAAGCTTCTTCCCAACTCTGTTGAGGTACTGTCTTAACATCTTCTGGTGTTTTCATGACCATCTCTACAGTTAAAATGCTTGGCTGTCATTGCCTGCTCTTTTTTGTGGCTGATGAATACTTTCTGGCTTCAGGACCTGTAACTACGCTAGATTTTGTCTCAGGGTCACTGATGCCCCTTATGTACTGGATTCAATTCTGTTCTTTGTCTTCACCCTTGTAAACTGGTCATGCATTTGATCCTTTTGACCAAATTGTGCTTCTCATCTCCGTCTCGCATGGGTTTCATGTTCCCGCACCTTTGAGTTCTCCTGTCACTCTTACTGGTTGCCTTCCTTTTCACTGTCTTTTTCTCTGCTGTTTCTTTACTTGTAAACCTGTAAGATGTTGCTATCTTAACTCTTTTTCATTTACTTGCTTTATCTTCTCTTTCTGAGTGGTTGTGGCCATTGGAGCTTTACCTTTGCCTCTATGCAAATGACTCCCAAATTCATGTACTTACTTATTTATTTTTGAGAAAGAGTCTGGCTGTGTCACCCAGGCTGGAGTGCAGTGGCACCATCTCAGCTCACTGAAACCTCTGCCTACTGGGTTCAAGTGATTCTCTTGCCTCAGCCACCCGAGTAGCTGGGACTACAGGCACACGTCAATGTGTCCAGCTAATTTTGTATTTTTAGTAGAGACAGGATTTTGCCATGTTGGCCAGGCTGGTCTCAAACTCCTGGCCTCAAGTAATCTGCCTGCCTCGGCCTGCCAAAGTGCTGGGATTACAGGCATGAGCCACTGCACCCAGCCCAAATTCATGTCTTTACTTCTACTGTGAGCTAGAAAGACAGACAGACACACACACACACACAAACACACACACACACAAAACACACACTTCCAGCTTCTAACTACATGTCAAACATTTTATTTTTCAACTCTTCAGGTTGGACTACTCTTGCCCTGGATTTCTAACCCATTTGTGTTAATGACTCCACTCTCTTGCCAATAGCTCAAGCTAAAAATGTAGGAGCCATTCCCTGTTCTTTAGGCTACTAAATCTGACCAATGCTAAATCCTGACAAGTTTACCTGCATACTGTCTCCCACCTTTTAATCTCTGTTGTTAATTCACTGATTCAACCCATCACTGCTTCTTTACCTGGCCTAAATATGCCATTAACCACTTGATCTGTCTTGAGGCTACTTTCTTGACCTTTCTCAATCCATTCTACATACACTGACAGATCAAGTTCTTTTAAATGTGACTGGAATCATTTTGTTTCCCTGCTCAGAATTTTTCAGCTGTCCTCCACTTCTTATTGCATTCTTTAAAACTCTTTCACTTTATGTTACAGTCTTGTGTGCTTGGTGACATGAAATACGTTCTGAAAAACGCATTGCTTGGCGATTTTGACATTTTGCAAACAACATAGCGTGTACTTACACAAACCTAGATGGTGTAGCCTACAGAACACCCAGGATATATGGTATAGCCTATTGCTCCTAGGCAACATACCTCTATAGCATGCTCCTGTAGTGAATGCTATAGGTAATTGTAACACAGTGGTATTTGTGTATCTAAACATAGAAAAGGTACAGTAAAAATATGGTATTATAGTCTTATGGTATCACCATCATACATGCATCCAAAGCTGACAGAAGTATTCTTATATGACTGTATTTACCTCTTTTAACATTCTATAGAATTTACTTATGAGACTTCCATGGCAAATATCAGTTTCTACCATCTGTTATAACTACTTACGTGTATCTCTAATTTTTCCTGTTAGAAGTTTCTTAAGACCAAGGATCATGATTATAAGAGTTTTGATCCCTGACTGTACCTAGTATCATGACTTACACAAAGCAGAAATTTAATACATTGAAAATATAAATTAAGAATCCTTTGTGCATTTAGAGAATGGGAAATTGGGTGTAAGCAATAGAGCATTTAAATATGTTAACTGCCTTATTTAATATCATAATAAAATTCTGACAAAAATCTAATATATTTTCTGATTTACTTTATACGTTACACTTACTTTATAACTGATATCTAAAAATAAATTCAATTTTTTAATAATAAAGCAGCTTAAAAGGAGATAACTTTAATATTATCAAATTATAAAAATTAAAAATAGATAAGCTGAGATATTGGTAGAAATCCCAGATAATCACATTTTGATACACTATTGTTGGGAAAACATTTTGGTATACATTTTAACAATATATTTGAAAAGTCTTAAAAATAGAATACTTTCTGACCCAAAACCCCCCTTCTGTGAGTGTGTTCTATAAAAATAACGTGGATTATGCTCAAAGATTTAGCTTTCAGGGTGTTTATTACAGCAATGTCAGTAATGTAACATTGGAAAAGATAAATGAAAGATGTAAGAATTGAAAGGGAAGAGATAAGACTGTCATTACTTACTGGTGATTTGATCAACTATGTAGATAACCCAAGAGGTCAACAGGTAAGCTATTAGTGCTAATGAGAAAATTGACCAAGTTTGCTGAATAGAAGCTCAACTAACAAAAATTAATAGCTTTCTTCTATGGCAATAACAATAAACAATACATCATTTGCAATAGCAATCTAACGTACCACAAAATAATAAATAAATCTTTATGAGAGAATGATTTGAAGAAATATAAATATATCATGACTGACTTTCAGATAATAAAACATACTAAAATTATAGTATAGGCACAATACTGACCAGAATAGACCAAAAAATGAAATCATATTAGTCTGTTCTCATGCTGCTATAAAGAACTGCCCAAGACTGGGTAATTTACAAAGAAAAGGGGTTTGATTTAAGAGGTTTAACTCACAGTTCTACAGGGCTGGGGATGTCTCAGGAAAGTTACAATCATGGTGGAAGGGGAAGCAAACACATTCTTCCATGGTGACAGGAGAGAGAAGTGAAGAGTGAAATCGGGAAAAGCCCCTTACAAAACCATCAGACCTCATGAGAACTCAATCACTATCATGAGAACAGCATGGGGGAACCAACCCCATGATCTAATCACCTCCCACAAGGTCCTGCCCCCAACATGTGGAGATTATAATAGGGATTACAATTCAAGTTGAGATTTTGGGTGGAAACACTACCAAACTATATCATTCTGCCTCCGCCTCCTCCCAAATCTCATGTCCTCACATTTCAAAATACAATCATGTCTTTCTAACAGTCCCCCAAATTCTTAACTCATTCCAACATTATCTCAAAAATCCAAGTCTAAAGTCTCGTCTGAGACAAGGCACGACCCTTCCGCCTATGAGCCTGTAAAATTAAACGCATGTTATTTACTTTCTAGGTACAATGGGGGTACAGGCATTGGGTAAAACCTGTTCCAAATGGGAGAAATTGGCCAAAATGAAGGTGCTACAGGCAGGCACCATACAAGACCAAAATCCAGCAGGGCAGTCGTTAAGGCTTAAAGTTCCAAAATGATCTCCTCTGGCTCTATGTCTCATGTCCAGCTCATGCTGATGCAAGAGGTGGGCTCCCACAGCCTTGGGCAGCTCTGCCCTTGTGGCTTTCCAGGCCACAGCCCCACTCCAAGCTGCTTTCATGGGCTGGCATTGAGTGTCTGTGGCTTTTCCAGGTGCGTGGTGCAAGCTGTTGCTGAATCTACTGTTCTGGGGTCTGGAGGATGGTGGCCCTCTTCTCACAGCTCTACTAGGCAGTGTCACAGTGAGGACTCTGTTTAGGGGCTCTGACCCCAGATTTCTCTTCCACATTACCCTAGCAGATGTTCTCCATGAGGGTTTTACCCCTGCCCTAAACTTTTGCCTGGACATCCAGGCATTTCCATACATCTCCTGAAATCTAGGCGGAGGTTCCCAAACCTCAATTCTTGACTTCTGTACACTCACAGGCTTGACACCATGTGAAAGACACCAAGGCTTGGGGCTTGCACCCTTTGAAGCAATAGCCTGAGCTTTCCTTTGTCCCTTTTACCCACAGCTGGAGCTGAAGCAGCTTGGATTCAGAGCACCATGTCCCAAGGCTGCACAAACCAGGGGGGCCCTGGGCCCAGCCCAGGAAACCATTTTTCCCTCCTAGACCTCCAGGCATATGATGGGAGGGGCTGCTGTGAAGGTCTCTGACATGCCCTGGAGACACTTTCCCCATTGTCTTGGTGATTAACATTTGGCTGCTTGTTAGTTATGCAAATTTCTGCCGAGGGTTTGAATTTCTCCCCAGAAAATGGAATTTTCTTTTCTATCACATCATCAGGCTGCAAATTTTCCAAGCTTTTATGCTCTGCTTCCTCTTGAAAGCTTTGCCACTTAGAAATATCTTCCACCAGATAGCCTAAATAATCTCTGTCAAGTTTAACGTTCCACAGATCTCTAGAGCAGGGGCAAAATGCCACTAGTCTCTTTGTTAAAGCATAGCAAGAGTGACCTTTACTCCAGTTCCCAACAAGGTCTTCATCTCCATCTGAGACCACTTCAGCCTGGACTTCATTGTCCATATCACTATCAGCATTTTGGTCTAAGCCATTCGACAAGTCTCTAGGAAGTTCCAAACTTTCCCACATTTTCCTGTCTTCTTCTGAGCCCTACAAACTGTTCCAACTTCTGCCTGTTAACCAGTTCCAAAGCCACTTCCACATTTTCAGGTATCCTTATAGCAGCATCCCACTACCTCAGTACAAATTTACTGTATTAGTTCATTCTTACACTGCTGTAAAGAACTGCCCAAGACTGGGTGATTTATAAAGAGAAGAGGTTGTAATTGACTCACAGTTCTACAGGGCTGGGGAGGGCTCAGGAAACTTACAATCACGGCACAAAGGGAAGCAAACATGACCTTCTTCATATGGTGATAGGACAGCAAAGTGCAGAGTGAAGAGGAGAAAAGCCCCCTATAAAATCATCAGGTGTCATGAGAACTCACTCAATATCATGAAAACAGCATAGGGAAACTGCCCCCATGATCTAATCACCTCCCACAAGGTCCTGCCTCCGACATGTTAGGATTACAATTTGGATTACAATTCAAGATGAAATTTCGGGTGGAGACACAGCCAAACCATATCAGAAATAGAAGACTCAAAACCAGATTAATATGTATGAGAATTGACATGTAAGGGTAGTAACACAAACGGATGGAGAAAGAATAAATCATTTAGATGTTAGTATTGGGAGGCTGAAGCAGAACCCAGGAGGCGGAGGTTGCAGTGAGCCAAGATCATGCCACTGCAGTACAGCCGAGGTGTCAGAGCAAGACTCTGTCAAATAAATAAATAAATAAATAAATAAATAAATAAGTAACCAAACTCTCCATTCTCATCCTCTACCCCATCCTGCTCCACAAGCATCCTTTCCCAAGGACATTCTTTTGAATGCTCAGACAATAACCACGGTGTCATCCTTGCTTTTCTTCTTTCTCTCATTCATGTTAAAGTATAATTTTCCTAAGAAGAAAGCATAGTTGTCATGCAAGTGTAAAATAAAATAAACATATGTCAAAGACACATTAAAGAGGGAACCAGTAAGGTGTATTTATAAGCTTGCTAACTAAGAAATAAATATTAGAAAAAGATTGATATGTTAGATGTACAACTGGTTAGTATCCCATAGAGCAATAAAGTATAATTTGGGGGTTATCTTTTTCACTAGACAATGGTTATTTGAATATCTATTGGACAGACATCTCCAAATTGCCCTTTAATTTTACTAAACCTGGCACCTTTAATCCAAACAAAGTTCTTACACTGAGATAACATTTAAATGGGCCTTTGTTCCCATAAGACATTGAAAGGATATGCCATCCTTTCAATAAGGCCATCCACCTCTTGCCTTATTTCCCAAGTTTCACATAATTTTAATTAACACCCAACTTGCAAACCATCAATAAATTCTGTTGGTTCTAACGTAAAAACATTTTCAGGATTCAAATATTTCTCTCCGTTTTTGGTACCATCCTGATTCAGGTCATCTCTTGCCTGGATATTTGCAAGTTTTCCCTATCTAGTCTCTCTGCTTTTTCCCTTGCTTTTCTAATTTATTATCCATAGCAAGGGCAGAGTGATCCTGATCCATTAAAAAGATTTGAATGGTTTATTGTTTCACTCAGAATAAAATACAAAGTCCTTACTTTTGTCTAAAAGATATGATCCTCTTATTCTGCCTAATTTCCCGATTTTATCTCCTCCATTCTACCTTAGTCTTCTTTCTTATTCTCTAAGAGGCAATTATCCTGCCTTAGGGATGTTCTTGCCTAGAAAGCTCTTATTCCTAGCAACTTAGAAAGCTTCTATCCCTAGCTTTCTGTATGGCTCACTTCCTCACTTCATTTGGGTCTCTCTCAAATGTTACTTTACAAGAGAAGCATTCTCTGATTTCCTGTTTAATAGACTCTCACTCCTTGCCCTGATTTATTTTTCTTTATAGCACTTATTACCACCAACATACTATAAATTTATGTTCATGTATTACCAGTTTCTCCCTCCTAGAATGTACATTGCATGGGAGTAAGAACTATATTTTGTTAATATAAGCCCAGTACATAATAGGTGTCAATAAATATATGTTGAATGAAGAAATAAATATAGAGTTCTTTCTTGGAAATAATCTCGTAGAGAGGCTTTCACATTTTCAGTAACCTAACCTACTAATTACCTGTTTCCTCCTTTCTATAAACACACAAACCCATTCTTGTATGAGTGTGCTCCTTTATCATAATTATAAAAGCTACCCCTTTTCAAATAAGTCATCTCATAAAAGCCACGATTTTTGTTTTGCTGTAACTCTTAGAATAGGCATTAAAGTCTGAGAAGAAGTCAAAACAATAGTGTCTAGGAAGCAGGGGAGATTGACTTTTCCATTTTGAAGACTCCCCAGTACCAATGAAGGTCTCATTAGTCCAGGTATCAACAGATTAAACGTACTTAAGGAAGTTCAAAACCCCATGATGATGAACTTCTGTTTCCTCTTCTCCTGCTACATTACCATAGGCCAGTGGCTCTCAAAGCCTTGTTTCAGGACCAGCAGCATCTACATCACCTGAGACACTGTTAGAAAATACAGATTTTCAGCCTCAACTCAGACCTGCTGATCAGAAACTCTGGGATGTTCAGCTTTTCCATCTGTGTTTTAGCAAGCCTTCCAGGTGATTCTGATGCTCATGTAAAGTTTAGAACCACTACCTTAGGCGGTTGGCCTCCAGACCTGAAGAGGCAGTGGTGAAGTTAACTGTGCTTGAGTCAAGTGCCTCAAATCAAATCTTAGCTTTGTTGCTTTCTAGCTGTGTGACTTTAACTAAGTTACTTAACTTCTCTGTGTCTCATTTTCTTTGTATATGAACTGGAGATATTAATAGCACCAATCTTGTAGCTGTAGTATGAAGATTAAATTAATTAATACACCCAAGTGAAACACTTAGGACAATGCCTGGCATATGATAAGAAACAACTGCAAAGTAAATAAGCGTTGGTGTTACATACAAAAATTACATTATTGAATGCTTTTTGGTATGCTTTCTATACTAGCTTATACATTCTTTGAGGGAAAAATATATTTTATATTTCTCTATCCCCATAGAACTGAGCATATTATTGTTAATATTACAATCATTAACTGAGTGCTTATTATGTGCCAGGGAATGTGTTAAGAGCTGTAATATTTTGCTGTTGCCCCAAACTAAAAGAGAAGTCTACATTAATCTGCCCATTGCAATTATTTTTGCATTATTTTAGAAACTTCTTAAATGTCATAACCGATGAGTCTCAATCATTACTTATATAAAAATAAGCAAGTCACACAAATTGTAGCTCTTTTGTAGCCTATTTGAATTGTATAGAATTTGTGTGCAACTATACATTTATATATCTCATTAATTTGTTATAAAGAGCAAAAAAATGTTAATGTCAAGTCAAATTGCCTGTAAATGACTTAAGGAATATGTTAATGATCTTGCTCCAAATGAATAATTATAAAGCAGGTGCACTGGAGATATGATCATTTAACTGAAAGAAAACAGCTTCTAATGGCTTCAATAACCAAGATAATGGTGATATCAGAGAAGCCTGTTAAACTCGTCGTTCATGCCATTCATTTAATACACAAGAGAACTTCAGATGGAACTCTCTGCGGACCCATTGTCCTGCTTATTTAAATAGCAGTTAATTTAAATACACACCCAAGTCAAAACTGCATTATTTCTAACACACCTCTTTCTAATAAACTATATTCTCCAATAGCAGAACCCCTGTCTGGAGAAACATGTCTGTATATTTATATAGGCCCCATTCTTTTGCTGTTGAGATTTATCCCCCATTAGTGTTAAAGGCACAGGAAATGCAGAAGACTGGCAGTACAACTTTTTGACCAAGGCCCTAAAAGGTAGCTGCCACCATGTTCCCCAGAGTCTAAAAGGAATAGAAACTAGTGGATTTAAGCAAAGTTGACAAAATTTTGATTTGCTGTGTTGAGGACCCTTAGCTGAAATGAACATAACTCACACTTCTGAAAACAAACTACATTTAATACCAATGGTTACAAACATACATAGAGAGGAAAAATGGATGTAGGTGTCTAGGTCATTTCATTTGAATTTTGAACTTTTTCTTCTCATCAGGACTCTGGTTTTAAGTGAGAGGAATCAAACCCCAACTGGCTTAAGCAGAAAAAGGAATTTATTGACTCAAATATCTGAAAAGTCCAGGGTTAAACTGATTTCAGCCATGGCTAGACCCAGGTGCTCAAGACTTTCCTCTGCCAACTGCTTGTCTTCCAGAAAAGCTTTTTGTAATGGAATAAGAGAGCCATAGCATATACCGCCTGTCACCCTAAAGATCCACATGAAGCCAGCTTAATTTCAGCTGAAAAATGATGTCTTCCCCACTTGATTGATTGGGCAGAGAATTTCTGATGAAGAATCTGACCTGTCTAAATTAGGTTGTATGCCTGCCTCCAGGCAGGGGTGCAAGGAAACAGGGCTATCTTTTTTGCACTGAAACATGGAATCAGTACCCCACATAAAAGCGGCATTTCGTTTACTAAAAGAAGTGGAAAGAGATGCGGGGATCCTCAACATATTCCTTTGCATTTCACGGTGGATTTTCTCATATATATATGTACCGCCTTCTTTTTTCTTACATACGTACTTTATTTTATTTTAGTTTAGTTTTGAAACAGGGTCTAACTTAGTGTCGCCCAGGCTGGAGTGCAGCAGTGCAATCTCCGCTCATTGCAGCTGTAACCTCCTGGGCTCAAGTAATCCTCCCTCTTAAACCTCTCAAGTAGCTGGGACTACAGGTGCACACCACCACGCCAGGCTAGTTTTTGTAATTTTAGCAGAGATGGGGTTTCACCATCTGTGGTCTCGAGGCGAGTCTGGTCTCAAGCGAACCTGCCTCGGCCTCCCAAAGTGCTGGCATTACACTCATGTGCCACCATGCCCGGCCACATATATACTTTTAGATACATAATACACAGCAACTTCATCATATGGACTCTGAAATATGCGCTCTCCCTTCGCTGGTGTGCTGTTTGAATTCTGCATTTGTTTCTAAGTTTAGGAGTTCTCTAGTTTATGTGCATCATGTCTTCTGGTCAGGACATGGCTCCTCATAGCATGGTGAACCATGGCTAACAGCTCTATTTTAGGGTTTGTTACTTGCACACCATGTTCATGACATTATGATTCCTAATTGCAAATGACAAGTCTAGTTCAGAAGTAGGCTGTCTTTGTCCTTAAGTAACGTCCTCAGAGCTCCATCTTTTCGACAGGTTCTCCCTATATGGTCAGTATCCAGCTATTGATAGCTCAGGTCCCACCTCCTAATAGCTTTTCAGTCTCAGTGTAAATGGAGTTGAGGATTAAATGAGATTAATGCACACAAGAGCTGATCACAGTGTCCAACATATAGAAAGTTCCCAATAAATGATGGCTTTTTATATTGCAACTCTTGTTATTCTATTGTCATCATCATCATCGTCATCATCAACATCATCATTATTATCATCATTTCTTGATAGCTTGTGGCAGGCAAGTCCGAGAATTGGCTTGACCTAGGTCATGTGATCATCTTGTGGTAGGAGGGAAGGGAATTAAAGTCTATTCGTACTCAATCAAACCTAGAGAATGGATTACCCCAGGCTAAATGGGGGTAATCTATTTCTAAAAGCAGAAATAACAAATGTCAGGCAAGCAAGAACAACATACATCCACTACGTTTCCCTAATCAACTACCTGGCCCATTGAATATTTGTTTTTGCTAAAGATTTTTTTTTTTTTTTTTTTTTTTTTGAGACAAGAGTCTTGCTCTGTTGCTAGACTGGAGTGCAGTGGTGGAATCTTGGCTCACTGCAGCCTCCGCCTCTCGAGTTCAAGTGATTCTCCTGTTTCAGCCTCCCGAGTAGCTGGGACTACAGGCGTGCGCCACCATGCCCTGCTAATTTTTTGTATTTTAGTAGAGATGGGGTTTCACCAAGTTGGCCAGGATGGTCTCGATCTCCTGACCTCGTGATCTGCCCACCTCAGCCTCCCAAAGTGCTGGGATTACAAGCGTGAGCCACTGCACCCGGCCTGCTATAGATTCTTAAAATTTGCAAATTTGCAAAAGTTTTCTAATATCAAAGTTTGAAGCTCTGGAAAACTAACCTCAGTTGGATTAATTAGACATGACCGTTTAAAGATGTTATTGATATTGGTAACAAAAAGACTTGGTAGGATTAAAGTGTGTGTTTCCTAGTTTGCAAGCTTCAGCTAAATTTTACATCAATGTATTTTTCTTTAGAAGTCATTTTCAGACAGAGGTATTGGTTTAACTTATTCCAATGTAATACGATTTTTTACAGGTAAAATTAATATAGATAATATGATCTATACGTATATTCTTCTGTTTCCAGCATTTTCTTTTATGAGTTACTTAAACTATGATACTACAAGGAAGAGGGGAACAAACAACAGTATTGTGAATATATCTGCTCTGAAGCATAATAAAACAGGTGTACCTTAATAGGTCTACCAGGAATGTTTTAGCTGTTAGCATCTTTTAAATGCTTCTGCTGAGAAACCATGTTTTCATAACAAGGTTGGTGAGTATTAAACCTGTGATAGTTCTTTCTGGGATTACTATAATTTACAAAAACAATAAAAACCTGCTAAAAACATTTATGTATTTTTAAATGTTGTAATCTAGGGATCCCACTGATATTTGTGGTGAAAGATTTGCCCAAGGCTACATAACCCTGCTTGTACATTGCCAGGACTGCAATCTGTTTTATGACAAAACAGATTCATTTATCTCCAAATAAATAAATTACTTTTGTGAACATTCAGAAACATTTGCATAATTAGGCTGTAAGATCTTAGCAGTCTTTTTCATAATAATTAAACTAATCTAATCTTGGACAGGGTAAACAGACTTACTAGGATGAGAGCAGCAGCCTTCAGGCGAGGAACTTACCGCATTCTGCAGGAACTGTACCGCTGATGATGTTTGTTAATTATGCAGAGCTTTTACTCCCCAGTAATAGCAGCGTTTGTATTGCCTGAAGCTTAGCTAGCTACTCCCAGGCACATAAAATTACACTCTGCTTTTTTGACATTCTTCTAAAAAAAAAAAGAAGATACTTCAAAATGAGTACATGCTTTCAACAAGGAGGGCATTAGCTTTCCACTGATGGAATCTTTATTTGCCTACAGTTGGCCCATTCTTCAGTCAGGTGATCTTGATTATCTTTAGAGCTGGAGCTTTTCTGACTGTATACAGATACACAGAGCTGAGGTTTAATAAAAAAGCAACAAAATGAATGACTACATTTCAATCCTTGGAACTTCCTGGAATCCCAAGTTCGAAAAATAGGCATTCTAGTCAATGTCATTTTGAAGACGCTCATTTTATTTACAATTATTAAGTGGGAACTTTGTAATAATTAAATTAATGCAAATTAATGTTTTGCAAAATTTCAGTGATTTATAAAAATATCTCTTCATCAGACAGATCGGCTCATGTATTGGTTTTAATGATGACTTAGCTGGAGGGAACCACTGTCTATCTTTCTGCCTATAGCTAGTATATTTACCTTAAAGATGTAAAACTGAAAAATGAGTTGTCAAACAGATAAGATGAATTTCACCAAATTAATTGACAAAAATTTTACGTAATACTTATTATTTATCCCACTGCTACAGAAATGTACTCCACCATATTTTTTTTCAAAGGGAATCTAAATAACTGATGACTCAGAAAACAAGTCCTGGGAACATCAGTTAATTAGGAATTTATAAGTGGAGTAAATGTTCACTGGGGATACATATGACACAGCAATATTTAATGTATTTATTCTTGTTCACATGAAATGTTGAATAAATGTTGTTGCACTAATTGTCAGAAAAGTGATGGTATTATCTGTCCTTTACGTGTTATCTCTTAGTTTTGCCTATAATTTATTAACTTATGCATAATGTATTTTATTTTCACTTGGATTTACATGGGCTCCCAGTATGATTATTTATTCTAGAAACGTTCAAACCTCACAGTGCATTTAATTAAGACATCACAAGCCACTCTCTCCATGGGAGAGTTGTGATGTCACAAGCATAGGCCATATGAAATTGACAGTCAGAAACTACAAATTAAGGATGAAAAAAAGTGCCATGTAAATTCAAATGTGGGGGGAAGAGAGTGGGAAATATAAGGCAAAAGGAAGCAATTCATCATTTTTTCTCAAAGAAGCTGTCCTACAGTAAAAATGGAAGCAATGTTCTCTACTCAGTCTTTTACAAATTACATTTTTGATAACTTAGCAGTTCATTAAAATACTTATTAAACATTTTGCATTAAACTCACCCATTTAGCCATGAACTGTTTTTTGAGTTTTTTGTTTGTTTGTTTGTTTTTGAAATGGAGTCTCGCTCTGCTGCCCAGGCTGGAGTCAGTGGCGCGATCTTAGCTCACTGCAACCTCTGCCTCCCAGGTTCAAGCGATTCTCCTGCCTCAGCCTCCCAACTAGCTGGGACTACAGGCATGCACCACTACGCCCAGCTAATTTTTGTGTATTTTTAGTAGAGACAGGGTTTCACCATATTGGCTAGGGTGATCTTGAACTCCTGACCTCGTGATCTGCCCACCTCGGCCTCCCAAAGTGCTGGGATTACAGACGTGAGCCACCGCACCTGGCCAGCCATAACTATTTTAACTAAAATTACTTTCTTCTTTTATGTTTAAATATCTTTAATCTCTCATATTTTATTAAGATTATATTTTTCTTTTGCTACTTTTAGAATTTCCCTTTCACGACTTTTAGAAATCACAAACATAACCATATATGATCTCTATTCTTTCTTTCCTTTAATTAAATGAGTATTTACTTAATATCAAGATTAAAATTACTATTAATTTTTTTCTAATACCTTTACTCTTTGCTTAGAATCACAATTTTTATGTTATTCAAAATACTACATTTTTTCCATGTTTTAAGAGCAATTGTAGATAACTTTTGCAAAAAAGAATTTATGTTTTTGTTTTTAAGAAATTATTCGTTTTTCTTTTTAAGTTAAGGTAGCTGGGCCATAGAGAAATTCATTTACCTGTCTTATTACACAGGAAAACTGGAAGTGAGATCTAGACCTACTTAATTCCAAAGCCTAGGTTTCTTGTCTTACTGCCCTTCTCATTGATAAGTACCTTAGCCATCTTCTTCTGAATCATTTTTCAGCCTCCTACTTGGTTATAATAACAGCTGTCTCCAAATTTTGTTGATCTTATACTTCTATTAACACATTTTCTGTGGGGTAACACATCCTGAATATATATCTTTTATTTATTTTAAAATTAGGTATATGCTCTACTATCATTAGTATATGATGAATATTAAATACTGAATTTTAAGGGTGTGACTTGTAAGAATTATTTGAACAAAAGGAGAAACACGGGCTTAATCTCATAACCCTTTGCCCTCACACCCAATTAGGACAAACTTTTGTGCTCTTTTCAAGAATGTTTGCAGAGTGCATTATCTTGGAAGATAGAAATGAATTTCTTTCTGGAGCACAGGGAAGGTTTGTTTGCTGTCCAGTAAAATAATGTCTATCTCCAGAGCAAAGGTCAGGCAGTTTTTGCTTATAGCTCATTATAAAAGATGGATGTTTCCCAACTTGGGCTGTTCGTCTGTGATACAAATGCACTGATGATGCAACGACTGTCTGAACTGCTCTGGATAGCCCCAGTGGAACTTGGGGAGTGAGTGGGAACTAACATGAACATGAACTTCATGCTGTCTCCTGTGCCATAATTACTAAAGACTTTTTCTGTGAACCAAAAGTCTCTTTGTCTTCTGCCAGTCTCTATAAAACCTTGGCAAGCTACTTTTTTAGTTTGAAAGCAGGGTAAAACCTTAGATTCTGAGATTTTCCACATTGACAGAAAGACCAATAAAGTTTGCATTGCAAATTAATTAGGCTTGAAGATTGATAGTTACAGTCTATAGGAAATAACTTTAAACTTTTGAGTCCAAGTGTATACACAAAATTCTTATAAATAATTTCAAAAGACATTTAAAAGAACATAGAAAGATAACTGGTGGGATATAAGACATGATATGGGTGTAATCTGAAAACTGAGTCCCTACTCAAAAACAATGGGTGTGGATTTATTTTAAATTAAATATCTTAATGTAAATTCTCAGCCTTCAGTTTCATCATAAAAACTTTAAAATTTTAGTACTGCTTAAAAATGAAATTTCTGAGTAAATAACCTTTATGATAAGATAAAAAAATCCACTTTTCACAAGTACTATTAAACATCAGTTCACAATCTCTCTTCAACTAGGAATTATTAGCCAATACCAAAGCATATATAAATATCAGAAATGAAATTTTAATGAAAAAAATGCTATATAAGGATTGCAATTTTTATAAATTAAATATGTGTGAGTTATGATCATCTATCTGTCTTTACAATAACCATAATTTGTTAATGCTCAAAGTACCATATGCATGTAGGGCAAAGTTCATTTTTATGAATAATTGAAATAAATCCATATTTCAAATGGTCTTTTTCATAATTTTCAATTTTTTAGCCAATTTCTTGGCTATTCTGATTAAATCCCAACTGTATACCTTTCAAAGACCTGATGTTTTACTAGAGACAGCTCTGCCATTTTCATATTGCTTAGCTGTGCTTGAGTTATTAATATAATTGTCAATCTTTTTAATTCAGCATCCACTTTGTGCAGGTTAGTAGAGTCAAAATTAGCTTCTGCAACTCACATCCATGTACTGAGGTAAAACACATTGCAGAGTGGTGCAGTATGCTGAAAGGAGACAAAGAAGTAAGCTCTCCCAGCCCATGTCCACCTACCGTGGGTGTTCAATTTTCCTCATGCTCATTTATCACATTATATAAAGAATATACATCCATCTGACACAGACACATTGACAGTGTCAGGGTCACTCTAAATATTAAATAATGATAAAATTTTCTATCTTATATTAGATAAAAATGAATAATAAAGAAGGTCTCAGCTCTCACATATCAAGACTCCATCTCTACAAAAAAACAAACAAAAAAAGCATTCAATTAGCCAAACATACTGGTGCACGCCTGTAGTCCTGGCTTCACAGGAGAATCGTTTGAACCCAGGAGTTCCAAGTTATACTGCACTGTGATTGCAACAATAGAGTTCAGCTTGGGCAACAGAGCAAGAGCAAGACTCTGTCTCTCTCTCTTTCTTTTTTCTTTTTTTTTTTTTTGAGACAGCGTCTCACCCTGTTACCAAGTGCAGTAGTGCCATCTAGGCTCACTATAGCCTCCTCCTCTCAGGTTCAAGCAATTCTCCTGCCTCAGCCTCCCAAGTAGCCGGGATTACAGGCACCCGCTACAATGCCTGGCTAATTTTTTGTATTTTTAGTAGAGATGGGGTTTCATCATGTTGGCCAGGATGTCCTCCATCTCTTGATTTCATGATCCTCCTGCCTTGGCCTCTCAGAGTGCTGGGATTACAGGCGTGAGCCACCACACCCGGATGAGACTCTGTCTCTTTAAAAAAAATAAAAATAAGGTGGTCTCATATTTTCTTCCTGCAACCCAACCGATTACCTTTTATACCCTTTGGTCCTGCATCTTATTTGGAAACTGCTAAAATGCAGGTGTGCTAGTCATCAGTTCGTTTATACTCAAATTCATTACATGCACCTTCTTTCTTTTCTTTACCACATTACAATACATTTCTGAGGCCCCTTACTCCTTCTAGGACTCCAAGACTTACAAGATAGTCTTGATTATGGAAAAGTGGTAGTTGGAGAGAAGTCAAGAAATTTGTCTCCCTCTTTCTGTTTCCTTTGGTGTCCCTGTATTGAGTTCAGTATTTTGCATGTAATGACCATTTAATAAGTGTTTGCTGAATGAATGGACAAGTTTCAACCTATATCTTAGGAACTGGGTCACTATAATTTTGGAGAGAGCTAAAGAAAGTTCATTTTTGACAAACTGATTTACCATTGTTTTGCATAACCTTGCAATCATTGGTTTGTATGTCATTAACTGTCTTCAATTATTTTCTCCTCTGTCAATCTCTTTAGATTTAACATCCTCATCTTTGTCCTAAATTAAAGGTTAAACTGAAAATGTAGTCATTGAAGATAAACATTGACAAGCATAATAATACAGCAGCACAAAAATATACTCACCTAAAATGTTCTTATGCAAAATCCAAGTGTGATTTCATTGATTCTAAAACCTACTATTACCCTCTCATGAAATCAGCAAATGAACTTTCTAAAAAGTCTTGGTTTTTGCAAAATTTTCCACATACCAGTTTGCTTAAAAGAAAAAAAGCCTTGCAAAGCAAGCCCATGAATGAACACAGCATACTAATCAAAATGCACTTCTTGGCACTTTTCCTGTGGTAACCCAAGGGAAAATATGTCTGCCACTCCACAGCAAGCATAAAATTTCATCCTGACTTTCAGGCAAAACACCAATGTAATTGACATGTACTACTAATCAGATGAGTATATCACATGATAATGTCTTTTCCTCTGTGACTAAGAGTGATATGCTTCAGTGGTTATCACAGCCTGCATGAGGCTACCCTCTTTATATGCCATAGGTGTTCAAGTAATGCATTTTGAAAACCTCAAAAGGCAGTCTACCCATATGTGGTTAAATAATTGAAGCAATTGCCATGTGAGTTGCTGGTCACCACATCTGTATGTTTCTTTAGGCTGTAATCAGCACCAGATGTTCTACCATATGATAGTTTATGATGCCACAAGGTATTTCTGAACAAGTATAGTGGGGATGTAGGCCCCATGTTAAGTTTGCCTGCAGCGAAACAGTGAGAACTAAGAGGAGACAGCATGGTGACTGAAAAGACACTCATCTGAAGGGCTCCACCAAACCTTGCTGAGTGGGTAGATCCACAGGGATAAGAAACGCACTTTTCCCTCCACAATCATAGAAGTTGCTAGACCTAATAAAATCCCCTAATCTCGCACTAGTCTGCAAATTTCTTATAATTCAGCTGCCCATTATATCAACCATTTGTGAGTATCACAGTATCAACAGGTAGGTCACACATTTACTTTGAAATATATACAGATGTAAAAATTTAGTCAAATTACAAGAATACATTTCTAGTGAAAAGTGCAGTAACCCTCTGCAATTAATCAAATATCCATCAAAACATGAAGAAGTTAGCTCCTAAGTAAAATAACCAATATGCTTAAGCAAAATTTTTAATATACTCACAAATTTATTTACTTATTTTTGTATCTTTTTTTAGAGGCGGGGTTTCACCATGTTGCCCGGGCTGGTCTCTAACTCTTGGCCTCAAGCAATCTGCCTGCTTCGCCCTCTCAAAGTGCTAGGATTACCAGCATGAGCAACCAGGCCCAGCCATATTTTTTGTTTTTTAACCTTAATAAATACATAACTTCACAATCTGCTTTGTTAACTTATTATCTCAGAAATATTTCTCCATGTTACTAAAAGCATTACATACTCAACATTTTAATAATTGTATTATATTCCATGTACTTATTAATTCACCCACTGTTGAAGATTTAGACTGTTTCCAATTTTTTTATTCTGAATAATATTGCAATAAGCATTTTTATATTTCAGATATTTCCAGACTACATATATTTTCAGAAGTGAATTATTACATTAGATACTTTCCCAAGAATAGTGTATAATGATTCATTTTTCACTGAAGTCTTTCAAACTGTAGGCAATATTATTATAGAGTAGCTGTGCCAAATATTAAAATGAAAAAGTCTATTTCATTTCACCATACACTTATTTGATTGCTAGTGAGAGTAAACCACTGAGAATTTCATTAGAAATTTGTATTTCCTTTTTTGTTAACTGTCTGATTAGCTGTTATTTAAAAAATAAGAGAATGAACTGTGAGGCAAAATTGCCTGGAATTGCGTCTTAGGTCTTCTACCTACTACCTGTGTAGCTTCTGTTTCCTCATCAGAAAATGGGGATGATTATGATAATAATAATACAACAAGTACAGCCTCAAAGTTGTATTAAATGGGTTAATATCTGCAAAGTGTTCAGAACAGTGTGAGACACATAGTGCATTAACGTTTTGGCCTATTTGTATTGCTATTATGGTTTTCCTGGGCTTCTTTTTTTTTTTCTCTCCTTAATGGTTTTATTTTTTCTCCCTTTAAATCATTTCTAGGTCAATTTGTTTGTTTATTTATTAGACTCATTGCTTTTTTTTAATGCCACTGGAAATAAAACTCCCTTTGTGATTTTAACTATATCATTATTTCAACCACTACCTACAAAAAAAAAAAAACACACACACACCCCCCAAAAATCTTGTTTTTCCTGATTGATGCCTCTACTTTAGATCTCTACCTTGAGCTCAGACTTATTTTTCTCTTCTCAATCCATCCCTAGTGAAGATACATATTTGGTCAACATGGCCCAAAATAAATTCATCATTTTCCACATAAATTTGTTCCCTGTTTACATATTCTCTTCTTTCATTAGTGATGGCATTATCTACCAAGGACACTGGCAGTAGCCTAGTGAGGGGGATGACAATATGCCACCCCCAAATATAACAATTTAGCATAAGAATTAGTTTGAGCTGAATGCAACTGAAAAACACAGACACAGAAAGAGCTCTCTGCCCTCCCTCTTTCTGACTAAAAAGCAGGGCATAAATTTCCCTTTAGTAAAAGAAGTTTCTATTGGTAATAGAAATTTCTACTGGTAAACATGTTCTTTTTCCATACTAGGAAGGGAAGAAATACTGGTAATCACAGCAGTTGACACTTACCACGTGAGATGACACTGAGATGAGTCTGCATAAAAAATTTTACTATTATCTACCATACATTTCCTGTTTCCCACAATCTACCACCCTTTGGAGCTTACACTTGTCATTTTCCTTTTTTTAGTCACTTCTCTGCAATTTATTGCACTTGGTTAAAATGCTAGGAAAGCCCCCAGAATTAATTATCTTTCTGAGTTTTGTCTATTACCATGTACATAACTTTTAAATAAAATTTGAATGTCCTTTCTCCTTTTAATCTTCCTTTTGTCAGTTTAATTTCACAGGCCCTAGGGGAAGAAGTTAAGAACGTAGAAACCTCTGCTCTAGGAAGTACCTGGGATCCTACTACTCACTTTCTCCAACCAACTGATCATCTAAGATGAAGAATTTATCTTAAATTAGTTTGTCTTAAATTGTTGCCCGTACCTAATACCTGAATAGCTCCTCATGACCTGAGGGCAAAGCTCAGACCCTTAACTTGGTATACAAGACACACAACTCTATCCCGCCGGTGTTTTTCTCTTATCTCATCTTGAGCTTCTTACTTTCCTTGAATTTGCTCTTCATTAATTCAATTCACCAATGAACAGTTCCTGCTCTTCCCTCAGTTTGAAGTGCCTTTCTCCAGTCCCATTCCCACCTTCTTTGCCTGCTCAACCCTTAGTTATCCTTTAAGACATAACTATGATGTCATCTCCTCTAAGAAGACTTCCCTTAAGTCCTGAGTTGTGTCAATGACCATTTTTTCTTAGGCTTTCACTTAAACTGTGCACATTTCTTTCATAGATACCATTCACTGTAATATATTTTCTGTATAAACAAGCCTCCCAAACTAGATTGTGAATTCTTCAAGTTCAGGGTCTGTGTCTGATTCATCTTTGTATCTCCAGTATCCATCATGCCGTCTTTTTGATAGTACATCTCAAGAAATATTTGTTAAGTGGAAAAATGCAACTGATCATGTAAGGACGACATTAAATATGAAAGATTCTTGGGGTCAGGTTACTATTCACAGGATATCATAACTTTGGGAGATGCATAAGCATCCAGATACTATTTCTCGTGTTTGTAATACCAAAATGTTGCTTGGCCGTTGTAATAGATATGGTTGGTTGTCAAGCATCAAGTTTCCTTTCATGAACTGCAAATATCTGAGACAGGTCCAGTTAATTTAGAAAGTTTATTTTGCCAAGGTTGAGAATGCATTCCTGTGACACAGTCTTAGAGTCTTAGGAGGTCTTGAAGACATGTGCCCAAGGTGGTGAGGACTAAACTCTGATTTTTTTTTTTTTTTTTTAATCTTGTCCAAATTCCTATCTAAGGAGTTGGAGGAATCATGCCCTACAAATCATAAATTCTCATCAGATGGGTTTTATTTAACACTATATATTGTGATTTACTTTCCAGCCTGACTCTGGCATAACATTATGAGACAAAAAAGAAAAATCAAAGTATTTTACCCCAAAACATGTTTCTTTGCCATATTTTGAAATGCCCCTGCAAAGCTGTGCTTTGTGGAGGAAAATTTGTAAAGAATCTCTATTAATATAGCTAGATCCAGACCACCACCCCCACCCCAATCCTAAAGAGGTTAACTAAGATCTGAATAGGAAACATTTGTCATCTCTAAGGGCAGCCACTATAAGACTTCAAAAGAACTTTGGTCTCCATGATCTTTATCTTAACCTGAACATTCCCTTTCCATCTATCCCAGGTCTTTAGAAGAACTCAACCAATTGTCATCCGGAAAATGTTTAAATTCACCTATAGCCTGGAAGCCTCCCCATCCCACCCCACCCACCCCCCCCCCACTTTGAGTTGTTCTGCCTTTCTGAACCAAACCAATGTAGTTCTTAAATGTATTTGATTGATGTCTCAAGCCTCTTTAAAATGTATAAAATCAAGCTGCACCCTGACCATCTTGGGCACATGTTCTCAGGCCCTCCTGAGCGCTGTGTCATGGGTTATGGTCACTCACATTTGGCTCAGAATAAATCTCTTCAAATATTTTACAGAACTGGACTCTTTTTGTCGACAGTGGTTGGGGCACAGCTTGGTTTTATACATTTAGGGAGACATGAGACATTGGTTCTGTCCAGAAAGGCAGGGCAACTCAAAGCAGGGAGGGGGCTTCCAGGTCACAGGTAGATAAGAGCCAAAGGTTGCATCCTTTTGAGTTTCTGATTAGCCTTTGCAAAGGAGGCAATCAAATATACATTTATCTCAGTGAGCAGAGGGATAACATTGAATAGAGTGGGAGACAGGTTTGCCCTAAGCAGTTTCCAGCTTGACTTTTCCGTTTAGCTTTGTGATTTTGGGGGCCCAAGATTTATTTTGCTTTAACACCTCTCTTCATTTCTAATTAGGTCTTTACTCCTTATCTATGCTTCCTGATGCCTGCCTGGCACTGCTGGCTACAGGTGTTCACTAAAATTAAGTCTATTGAGACAGAAATAATTTGATAAAGGTTTATTGAAAGCCAAATGTGAGGACTGACCATGGGAAAACACGTTGATAAAGTTAGGAGTGTTCCAGAGTCTGTTACAAGGTGGATGGCCTTTACAGGAAAGTTTAGACGGGAGGAAGACTGTTCCCATGGAATTAGTCTTTTTTTAATTTTAATTTTTTTTTTTTTTGTACTGGAGGTTGCCCAGGGTGGTCTTGAACTCCTGGCCCCAAGCGATCTTCCTGACTTAGCCTTCCAAACTGTGGGGATTACAGGCACGAGCCAACATGCCTAGCCATTATGGTTGGGGCACAGCTTGGTTTTATACATTTAGGGAGACATGAGACATTGGTTCTGTCCAGAAAGGCAGGGCAACTCAAAGCAGGGGGCTTCCAGGTCACAGGTAGATAAGAGCCAAAGGTTGCATCCTTTTGAGTTTCTGATTAGCCTTTGCAAAGGAGGCAATCAAATATACATTTATCTCAGTGAGCAGAGGGATAACATTGAATAGAGTGGGAGACAGGTTTGCCCTAAGCAGTTTCCAGCTTGACTTTTCCGTTTAGCTTTGTGATTTTGGGGGCCCAAGATTTATTTTGCTTTAACACCTTTCTTCATTTCTAATTAGGTCTTTACTCCTTATCTATGCTTCCTGATGCCTGCCTGGCACTGCTGGCTACAGTTGTTCACTAAAATTAAGTCTATTGAGACAGAAATAATTTGATAAAGGTTTATTGAAAGCCAAATGTGAGGATTGACCATGGGAAAACACGTTGATAAAGTTAGGAGTGTTCCAGAGTCTGTTACAAGGTGGATGGCCTTTACAGGAAAGTTTAGACGGGAGGAAGACTGTTCCCATGGAATTAGTCTTTTTTTAATTTTAATTTTTTTTTTTTTTTGTACTGGAGGTTGCCCAGGGTGGTCTTGAACTCCTGGCCCCAAGCGATCTTCCTGACTTAGCCTTCCAAACTGTGGGGATTACAGGCACGAGCCAACATGCCTAGCCATTATGGGAGTTACTTTTTTCACCGGTAGGTACAATGCAGAGGTTACAATTGCTGGACATGGATTGCAGAATACAGACAATCAGTCTATATATAAGACAATGTATAAGACAATCAGTCAAACTTTATGATTCAGAAATAGACTAGCATCCTTTTCAGTGTCAGTAGGTTATGCATTAATCAGTACTTCAACAATTTGAAAGCTCATAAGATTCTTTACTTAGGGACAGGTTGTCACCATGAATCACAAGATGAGTTAACCCAAGGTGGGTTAACTTGGAAGTCTGTTTACTTTTAAAGTAAACTACCAAATGTGACCTGGATGGG